>NC_086319.1:314002292-315202292 GCF_036172605.1 Pelobates fuscus | reverse complement strand
TTGTGAGATTTGTCTAATCACGACCGTCTAGAGGTCAGCAGAAGCACAAACAAATAAAATATAACAGCAAGGAATCTACAAGGTAGAATAAAGATCCACAAACATAGTTATCCAGTCCACATGAATACAGTCACAGTAAATATCTCAACAAAATATAGAACCTGTTGAAAGATGAGATCTCTCAGCAGTATCCAAATGTTATAGGAAAACTGCAGAAAATGATGAGTCCAGAATGAAATCCACGGGTTAAGAGTTTGTGCCACAATTATCCTATGATCAGATGCCTTGCGGAAGAAGAAAAAACAGTGGTAACCTCACAATGTACGTCATATGCATAAACAAATTCTCCCACATTAAGAGATGTATTCACTATAAGCCTTATTGTAGTAAACTGAAAATTAAACTGTTAAAGGAGCACAATAGTGCCAGGAAAACAAACTCGTTTTCCTGGCACTATAGGGTCATTAGGTCCCCCCCACCCTCAGGGCCCCTCTGCCGCTGGGCTGAAAGGGTTAATTAGCAAGGCTGAACTTGATGGACGCAAGTCTCTTTTCAGCTATGTAACTATGTAACTAACCTTTCTCCAGCGCTGGGCTCCCTCTGTTTTGGGGAACTATCCACCCCCTGCCGACGTCAGATCCGAATGCGCGTGCATTCAAACAGCCCATATGAAAGCATTACTCAATGCTTTGCTATGGACGTCCAGCGTCTTCTCACTGAGATTTTCACAGTCAGAATTGCAGAAGCCACTAGAGGCTGGATTAACCCTCAGTGTAAACATAGCAGTTTCTCTGAAACTGCTATGTTTTCAGCTGCAGGGTTAAAACTAGAAGGACCTGGCACCCAGACCACTTCATTGAACTGAAGTGGTCTGGGTGCCTATAGTGGTCCTTTAAGTTTAGGTAGAAATAGCTGATTTGAAAGAAATGCACCCATTCCACTATGGTTGATGTGTAAGCATTTTTCCAAAATCTTGTTTTTTTGGTTTAGAATTTTCTTCAGTTTGGTGCATATTGATTAAAACCCTTAGTGAATTTCTGGATTATATAGAAAAGAAATTTTAGCATCTCTTCTCATTTGAAATGCTGTATGCTGGAATATAAAAGCAAGCGGTGCAGTTTGTAATTGTGTCTGATAACTGGTCATTTCATGTATATACATTGTTTGCTGAACATTATACTCAGCCTTGAGCCACTTTTGATAATAAACAGTGAGGGGTTCAGCCATTAAAATATATATACACGCGGCTATTAAATGTAGTTTCCTATAGACATGACTGAAGAGAACCCTTGTGGTAAATTAATACCCTAGTTTATGGATAAAACTGAAGGTATGTTTCAAGTGAGTTAAGACATTAGCTTTCAGTTTAGTTTTGATGAGACACCAAAGAATGAAATAACCTTTGATATACAGGGTTATTCACCAGAATTGTCAAGAATGCAAAATGAATTCAAAGTGAGCTTCAGAATTGAGTCCAAAATAGATGAATTGGCCTTGCATTTGAAATTTACTATGAATTCCCAGCAATTCTTACTTTAGTGAATAAGCTCACAAAGAAACAAATGTCAAGTTTTACAGTTGATATTATTATCCCCTTAAATATGAACACTAACTTTGGCAAGCATTTGTGGCTAAGTGGCTACTAGAAAAGATTGGACATACCCCATTGTGAATACCGTGGGTTGTCTACTTTTACAAATGGTATGCCATGATGAGGTTAATTTTCATTTCTGGGCTGCATAAGGCAACATAGGCCCAGCAAACCAATCTGGCAAATTTCAATGTGCACACATGGAAAAGCGGAAAGCCCTACATTTGACCCCTGTGAGTTTGCAAAAACCCATAAAACCTGTACATTGGGGGCACTGTTGTACTTGGGAGATGTTGCTAAACACATATTGGGGTGTTCTTTGTCAGTAACACATAACAGGAAGATGAGAATCCATGCCTAAAGTACAATGTGAGAGAAAAATAACATTAACAAAATGACTACCCAAAAGTTTGACAAAGACTGGTGGTAGAATTAGTGCATGAAAAGTGTCAAAATACCACCATTTCAAATACCCTAGGGTGTCTACTTATCCAAAATATATGGTTTGATGGGGGTATATTACATTGGCCGGCTTCAAAAATTTCCCAAATAGGACATGGGTGCATGATGACCAGCTGTGAAAATTACAAGTTGGAAAACTGGAATGTGCACCCTCCAAATAAAGTATTTTAGCCCCCAGAGAACCCCAAACACCTATACATGTGGGGTATCACTGTACTCCTGAGATGTTGCTGAACACATATTGGGGTGTTCTTTAGCAGTAATAGATTTGGGGGGTCAAAGTTCGAAAAAGTGATTTTTTTTTAATTTTTACATCATATTTTATCTTTTTTTATAGTAAATGATATGTTATGATGAAAATAATGGTATCTTTAGAAAGACCATTTAATGTCGAGAAAAACGGTATATAATATGTGAGGGTACAGTAAATGAGTAAGAGGAAAATTACAGCTAAACACAAACACTGCAGTAATGAAAAAAGAGCCCTGGTCCCAAAAATTAAAAAACGGTCTTGTCACTAAGGGGTTATTCATTTTTTGGCCTTTTCTCGTAGTTTATGAAACCATAACTCCCAGCTCAGATCAGTGATTGACCAAAGTAATATTAAGTCACCCTCCTGAGTGTCATGAATTCAAGAATTGATATATCTGTTAGCATCATGGTCTGAAAGGCCCTTACAGTGGAATGATGTAGGGGGTCAGAGAGTTCAAACCATGTAAGTATTGTTGTCACGGTATCACCTGAAGTGTATACATAATCAATCCTGTGATCCATTCGTCTTTCCAATGTTTTCCACAGCATACTTTACTTTACCGCCTCTTACTGTATATCTGTAATCCGTGTTCTCTTTCTGCTTTTATTTGTGGCACTTACAGTCCAAATTTATGATGGAGAAGCTCAAAGTGCCTGCTGCTCTGAGTCTAGGACTCCTTAACAACCTACTCGAACATCAACTAGACAAAAAGACATCTGACAGCAAATGGAACTCAATAGAGCCCAGCCAGCCTTCTTCTGCTACCTCTTGTTTAAAGGGGAGGAGGGAATGATCTTATCTGTGTTTCTCTTTTTTGTTTATAGAGCTTTCCTTCTCAATGCATCTCTTATCTAAAATCAGATACATAGGTGAATAGAGAAGAGATAAAAAATAATATTGTGGGATAATAGTGGGATCATTGCACTACACACGCATGGAACATTCTACAGACTCATGTTATGGTGAGCTGATTAAATAATGTAATAAAAGATATTGGCTTAGATTGTAGCCTCCCATTATACTAACTCCCATATTTTCCTTTTCTTATATCTAATTATTTTTTTAATGGAATGCAACATTTTGTGGCAGTGACCACTACTGAGTTGTGTTGATATATATAAAAAAAAAAACTTTTTGTGTCATTGTTACCTATTAGAAATTCAAAATAAATAAGAGCAGGGATTTAGCTGTGGGAGGGAGCTGAGAACTGACCTGTCTCTGAAATTCACAGAGATTCATTTTCGGAGGATTAGAATGGGCTGGATGGCTCATTTTTAAGGGAAATTCTAAGGTGGAATTAAATGCCCGTTTTGGTCTATTGTAGAGGATAATACATTACAAAATTTGCAAGAATTAGTCAGAAAAAGAATAGCAAATGCACATTTCTGAAATCGAATTCTACATTGACCACAACTTTATTTAGAGAGTGGCTGACAACCGCCAATCCTGATTATCCCATTGCATTCAAGGGTAGAAATACTAGACTAATGCATTCAGCTTCAAATGAACTGTTATTTTGGGCAATTAGGGGGTCGGCTGAGTTCAAAATCTCCAGAGCCCCATAGAATTTATCACGAACAATCAAGATGGACAATGGATAAGCATGTTAATTTTTTTCATAATTTGGAGCCCCCCAAAAAAGATGATTGATGGTTAAGGCACAGCTACTAAAAGTTGATTTCATTCACAGATCAAGTGAAGAGTGACCAGTAGAGGGAAATATAAGGAGCAACAGTAAAAAAAATATATATATCTCTATTTGTACATCATATATTTAATTATTCTTTCCCCCCTTTTTTTTCCCTAGTGGCAGGATACCTTTGGCACTCCAGATGTTTTGGACTACATCTCCCATAATGCTCTTACAGCTACAATGCTGGCAAAGCATCAAGGGAGATGTAGTCCACAACATCTGGGGTGCCCAAGGTTGCCTATAGTTACTTTTTATCGTGTGATCTGTGAAACAAATGGCACAAAAATGCCTATCAGTATGCTGGATTTTTGCAGAACACTGATTGGTTAATTTTGGCTTGTCTAAATCATTTTTTACCAATACTTTGCATAGACAATATTCAGACAAACTGAACCACCGCATGTAAGACCATCATGACTAACCAAAGTAAATTTGATTTTATTTTTGACAAAGTGATTTGGCCAAACAGAATTTTTGTATATGTGTGTATGACATCAGACAATTGAATGCTTGGCAATATGTTGTGTGAGGATTTATTACTTTACAAGTGAATGAGAAGCCATGTTTTTTTTTTGAAGGAGACAACTTCATTTATGGTTTTGTCAAAATACACAATGTCTATTAAGAGGTGGATTCTTGGACATAGAAAACAAGTGGATAGAGCTAAAGTTACATAGTTACATAGCTGAAAAGAGACTTGCGTCCATCAAGTTCAGCCTTCCTCGCATTTGTTTTTTGCTGTTGATCCAAAAGAAGGCAAAATACCCAGTTTGAAGAACTTCCAATTTTGCAACAAGCTAGGAAAAAAAATTCCTTCTTGACCCCAGAATGGCAGTCAGATTTATCCTTGGATCAAGCAGTTATTACCCTACATTAAAAGATTATATCCTTGAATATTCTGTTTTTGCAAGTATGCATCTAGTAGCTGTTTGAACATCTGAATGGACTCTGATAAAACCACTTCTTCAGGCAGAGAATTCCACATCCTTATTGTTCTTACAGTAAAAACACCTTTCCTTTGCCTTAGACGAAATCTTCTTTCTTCCAGTCTAAACGCATGACCTCGTGTCCTATGTAAAGTCCGGTTTGTGAATAGATTTCCACACAATGGTTTGTATTGGCCCCGAATATATTTGTATAATGTTATCATATCCCCTCTCAGGCGACGTTTTTCTAAACTAAATAGGTTTACATTTGTTAACCTTTCTTCACAGCTGATATGTTCCATTCCTTTTATTAATTTTGTAGCCCGCCTCTGCACTTTTTCTAGTGCCATAATATCCTTCTTTAAAACAGGTGCCCAAAATTGCACAGCATATTCAATATGTTGTCTTACCAGTGATTTATAGAGAGGCAAAATGATATTCTCGTCCCGAGAATGAATGCCCTTTTTCATGCATGACAATACCCTACTGGCCTTGGCCACTGCGGATTGTCATTGCAGATTGTTGCATAGTTTGTTGTCTATAACAATTCCCAAGTCCTTTTCGTGTGTTGTTATCCCTAATTCGCTTCCATTAAGGGTATACGTTGCTTGCGTATTCTTTACGCCGAAGTGCATAACTTTGCAATTTTCAACATTAAATTTCATCTGCCATTTGAGTGCCCAGTCCCCCAGTCTATCTAAATCCCTCTGCAGCAAAGGCATATCTTGCTCACATTGTATTATTTTACAGAGTTTTGTGTCATCTGCAAACACTGAAACATGACTTTCAATGCTGTCTGCAATATCATTTATAAACATGTTAAATAAAAGGGGTCCCAGAACAAACCCCTGAGGGACACCACTTGCCACCTCTGTCCAGCTTGAAAATGTACCATTAATGACAACTCTTTGTACTCTGTTTTTAAGCCAATGTTCTACCCAAGAACAAGCATTTTCATCTAGACCGATTTTCTTGAGTTTAAACACTTATCTATTGTGTGGAACTTTATCAAATGCCTTGGCAAAATCCAAATACATCACATCCACTGCAACACCCTGATCTATACTTCTACTTACTTCTTCGTACTTTTCAATTTTTTTGGAGACACATTACATCTGTCATCCTTTTGTTTTAAGTGTTTTTTATTTTTTGAATGCAAAATAAACTCAAGCTCATTATTGAAGAAAACAATAGACATAAATGTGCCTACGCAGAGGCATACCAGGTCAGCATGAAACCATAGCACAATAACGAATCGTCACAGTGGTGCATGGTAACTTAAATCATTAGGGAATAAATTACTGCATCTAACAAGGTCTTGCGGAGACTTTAAAACAACACAGAATAGCTAAGCCTATAGGTATTCCAATGATCGCATGGGACAACCTGATGGCTTTACAATAAGTAGGCTTGAAATACATGAAATTCTGAGTTCATGAACAGATAGATAAGAGCACAAGATTATAAAAATGCATCAGGCAACACGGGTATATATATATATATATATATGTATATATATATATATATATATTTTTATTTATTTTTTTCAATTTGTCAAACATGGGTGTATATCTTTTAAATGCAGCCTGTCTGGTTAGTAGCATAGTTCACATGGTGACAGTGGATCTCGAAGATTGTGTGAAACAAAAATTATCGGTACAATAATGCATATGCCCAAAATGTTTTAGGCAGATGCATAGCTGATATAGATGTATGTATATGTGATGGTATGCATATTCTGGTCCAACTACATAAAACATGCATGATAATTATGGAAAACATAAATGTGAGACTCCTCAGCAAGGACAGTAATATTGGAATCATTATTACTTTGCAGAGTAATTAAAAAAGAAAGAAAGAAAGAAAGAAAGAGAAAGAAAGAAAGAAAAGAATGAACATACAACAAGGCAGTGTGGGATTCCCCCATCCCACCCAAATATTTTGGGGCAGCAACGCGGGGCAGGTTTATAGGTGGAAAAGGGTTGTCCGCATCCCTAAGCCCCCCATCCATCCCCCACATGACAGCCTCAGCTCCCCAGTGGAGCAGTCCATGGCCTCGTTGCACTCTGAGGAAATGTCAGTCCATACCAAGAGTGCACCACTTGAGCTTCCCATTGACCCAAAATGCCTCACCTGGCACCAGCCACACTCTTGGGATCTGTGTTCGTCGGTCCCGGCCACCAGCCTGCCGGAATCAAGCTCTGCATTGTAGGTAAGTAGTCCCTATCACACCACCACCAGATAAGTGAGGGCACAGACAGCCACTTCAGGAACAGGGAGAGGGACATCCAGCCAAGCATAGGCCATATCCTCATCAGCCGCTCCATCTGCGGCCAAAAGATTTGACTCATAGGCTGGGATAACCCCCATGGGCTGAGGGGCAGGGTGGGGCTGCACACCATCGCTGCTTAAGCATCCAGCAATGCGGTTCTGCAAGCAGTCACCTCAAATCCCAGTAGATAAGCAGCCATCAGTAATATGTCTCCACCCCCAGTCTGTGTGGCAACAGGGCTCAGCCTGATAGTAGACCTGACAGTAGGCCCAGGGTTCCGGTGCTAACAGTATTTTGTGGTGATTGCATTTAAAATCAGATCTTCAGGTAGCTGGAATGTTACCATATAAATTGCCTATATTTTCTTGAGTCTAGTTTCTTGAGTGGGCTCAGTATGCAAAAAGGTAGCTATTTTAAGCCAATGACAGAGCCCTTGAAGATGGCCGCCGCTCAGGTTGGTGGTCTGGCCCAGCTCCCCAGCATCTTTGTGAAGCTGGTAACAGTTATATAATTGAGCTGGGTAATGACATCTAACTCTCAGAACATGAAAAATCCAGTGAGTTTCTAAGACGCATTGATGTAACTGTTTTGGAATTAGGTAGGTAGAAAGGAACCTTTTACAAAAGCCCCACCCCTCCCCAATCACCACCACATAACATGTCACATGACACACAGTAACTTACAGGCACACAGATGCACATGCGTAGACACAGACAGGCAGCCACAGACACTCCTGCACAAGACCACAGTGGCACAGATACACATAACTGAGGCAGTGAGACATTCATACACAGACAGGTATACACAAGCACACACAGAAAAGCACAAGCATACACAGACATTGCCTCACAGGCATAGACAGGTGCAACATACACAGACAGATAGACACAGCAATGTATATACAAGAATACACTGTAGCAGACAGGCACACATATAGAGACAAAGCAGCTTGCTCGCCATATTTATTAAGGTGCCACTGATTGCTGAAATTTGATAGTGGATCTAATTTAACCCTTGTGCCCGTTGTTCTCCCAGCCTCCTCGCTCATCATTCCCCACTGCAGTACTATGCAATCACTGATATTATGGCACGTGATGTGCTGGTACTTCAGTGTTGAAATTCGGCATCGTGTTTTCTGTGTATTTAGCCTCTGACTCCCCGGCCCTTCCCAGAACTTAGGGCTAATAATCATAATGGTCAGATTTTTTTTTTGTGGGTACACTCGGGTCTCTAGTAGATATTGGTGCGGTGTAAGTGACAAGGACCTACACCTATAAGTGGAGCGCTCAAACACAGATAAATCTTACCAAAACGTAGTCTCATTCAATGGTAAAATATGGGGTACATGTCAAAGTAAAATACAGAAAATACAATATAGTGTAGATGGTACTGAAAAATGGCTTCACAGTGATTCTAATGATATCGTGCTGAATATTACACTCACATTTCAAGGAGCCTGTATATAGAAAACACTGGCTCCGTATCAAGGCTTGTGTGCTGTTATGGTAGCACCACCCTCCTACTTCGGCTTGAAGAATTTCTCAGGAACACGAAAAAAAGGGAAGAAAGCAGACCAATGTGTAGACTTATGGTGATAAATGACACAGGTATGTGTTCAATAAATGGGGTGCTCACCTGGTCCTGAGCCTACGAATCCCGGCTCTAGGTGTGTAGGTTTTGTGCCAATTTGAATGGGGATGGCACTTCCCCTGTGAGGATTCCTTGGAGGCTCCAAAAAGGACTTGGATGAGGTTTTGAATGAAAATGGTGAATTTATTGGTTTAAAATAAACATAAAAACAAAGATGATAAAAGTCCTCAAATAAAACTCCAAATTAAAAACAAGGATCCTCTGCTCTCAACTGTAATATAAGAGACTGCAATATACAGTCAGAGGAAAAAGAAATTCTATGGTTTTATATATCATAACATAATAACAATCATATGTTCTTATTATTTCTTAAATTAGGTAAATACAACATCAGATGAACAAAAACACCTGGCATATTTTAATGCTGGTCTGGAGCATTGAGGTGTGTGTTAACACAATGCCAGGGAGGAAAGACCTCAGCCATGTTCTTAGAGAAGCAATTGTTGCTGCCCATTAAACTGGAAAGAGTTGTAAAGCCATTTCCAAACAATTTAAAGTTCATCATTCTGCAGTGAGAAAGATTTTTTAAAAGTGGAAACCATTCAAGACAGTTGCCAATCTTCCTATAAGTGCACATCCCAACAAATGCAACCAAAGGTCGGAGCATGAAATGAAATTGTGTCATGCAACAGGACAGTGAACCCAAGCACACCAGCAAATCTACAACAAAATGGCTTAAAAAGAAAAGAATCAAGGTGTTGCAATGGCCCAAGTCAAGACCTCAAACCGATTGAAATGCTGTGGTGGGACCTTAAGAGAGCTTTGCATAAACAAATGCCAGCAAACCTCAATGAACTGAGGTAACGTTGCAAAGAAGAGTGAGGCAAAATTCCTCCACAATGATGTGAGAGACTGATAAAGTCACACAGAAAATGATTACTTCAAGTTACTGCTGAAGGTGGTTCTACACGCTTAACACAATTACACATTACAAGCTATTGAATTATAAGGTGCATTATATTTTTCACAGATGGCTTCTTCTTTTTCTGAACACAAAATAACATTAAATCTTGTAGGGTGGTGGAAGATTAGATCCTCTAAGAGGACAGGCTGCTTCTCCCAGTCAGGGACACCTTGTCATGTCGGTGCTCTGGCAGGCAATGCACGCTGAGCCGCTCAAAGGGTGAATTCCACTATGGTTGCAGGATCCATGTGAGGCAGGCTCTGACTTGCTGCTTTCGGGGGATTTATGAGGCCCAGGGCTTGTAAGCATGCTTCCAGCTCTTGGGGGCCTTGTGCTTTATGTGGAGTCCCTTCGTGTGAAAAGGGAAGTGCCCTTGGGGTACCCCATCTGTAGGGAATATTCTTGGCACGTAGGTGATGGAGTAGTGGCTGTAGGGTTTTACGCCAGGAGAGAGTGCTTTTCGCCAGGTCTGGGAAGACTAGTAGTGTGGCTCCCTCAAAGGGTAGAGGGGTCTTCCCACGGAGTGCGGCAGTAAGGGAGTTCTTGTCTCGGAGGGTCTGGAAGTGGAGGAGGAGGTGCCGACGGTGGTGCCTTTGCTGGCTTGAGAAGGCGAAACATCCCATCGAGCCTCATGGCTTTTGCCTGCCTGGGCGGTAGCGTGGCTTCAAACAGGCGTCTGATGAAGTGAGGTAAGTCTGTGAGACCCACGGTCTCAGGTATTCCCCTGACCTTCAGGTTGTATTGTCTTCTCTGGTCTTCCTGTGTATTAACTCTGTCTTCAGTGGCTATTTGCCGGCATTGTTCGACCGCTGTGAGTCTGGTGTTGTGAGTGCTGGAGATGGCTTCAAGTTGTGTAACGTTGGGCGCAGCACCTTCAATGGCGTTCTTAGGCCCTTAAGTTTTTAGTAGGCCATATCTGCTTTTAGGGTTTAGTTGCTCGTTCTGTTGGAAGGCTATATGATGCTCCCTCCCAGAAGTCGATGGACACCTCTTCATGGGAGTAAGATAGGTCGACCCTCAGCGCCATCTTGGCCCACGCAGCCTGTTGTGAGCTCCTCAGAAAGTCTCCTATGTCCCTGCTGTTAGGACATTTGTCTGCTAGGGGCTTTATCGTTTTTCGGCCCATTTGTTCCCTTGCGTTAGCTTCAAGGTGTGTGGTCGGTTTCAGGTTCAAATTCCGACTATTTAATCAGTTTTGGCCGATTAGGGCACGGAGCTCAGGGAGATGCGTCCAATCCCTTCCTCAGTTGGCTCCTCCCCCCCCCCCAAGTTTTATGCTCTTTTAAAGGAACTAAAGTTAATTTTATCATAACAGATTCCTTTTAATTTGTTTCCCTACTACACCTCTTGAAAGAAGAAAAATAACGTGAAATTATGGTATTATTTTAAATCATACATCTGAACCATGTCATTAAAAAAATCGGAATGATATTTTGCTTTGTGACATCAGATGCATTCTTATATCTCGTGCATCTAAAACGTCCTTTTAATGTCTGAATTTAAAGGGATATTCCACACACCTAATGCACTTTAGCTTGCTGAAATGCTTTATGTGTGAAGCGAGTGTCCTCATTTCACAAAAAGCACAGAGAAATTGAGTAATTCATAAATTAACCTTGTTACACACGCCTGACTGTCAGTCAACCAATTGTATTACTTCCCGGTTCTTTAACTCAGTGGAGCTAAAGCGAAGATGAAGGCAATTGCTTGGAACACATGCCTTGCAAAGATTGCTTATTGAGCTGCATCGGCAGGTCGGTGATTGAACATACATAGAATGTCTGAACTGGGGAAAAAGGGGTCGGCTTGCAACATATCTGCAGCTTTTGCACCTAATGAAATAATGCATAATTAAATGTATTCATGTTTACCTTGGGGGTAAACTAGCTTATAAAGTGTGGGCATCCACACTCCTAACTCCAAAAGGTTCTGCCCTTGATAATCTATTTAAATGTATGTCAATAAATAATAATTTTAATGATCCATACAATGAATACATCTAGTATATTAATCTTTTTTTTCTTTCTAAAATAATGTATAACCAATCACTGGTCCAAAGTACTGAGCAAAAATGTTAGAAAAAAAATATTTTTCTGCAAATTCCTAACGGTGCTTGGGGGAAAAAAAATGCTGTTTTTCACTTGCAATGAAATAGATAGCAATTGCATCACATTTTCCCATAATGGCAAATAACACTTAATTTTCCAGAGAATAGTTACCTACATTACTAGTTACCATAGAGACAAAAATATGTAATGTTCTGCAGCGTAATAGCTTTTAACTGTAGAACCCAAAACAGCTATCCTATGGTATAGAGCGAGAAATAAGCATTATTTTGTGCCATGCTGATTAAAATGTTATGCCCTTAGGCACCTTGTGCTTAGCAGCAGGTCAACCACAATCAGGTGATATAATTCCAGTTAACAGATTTGTCCAGCTCTTTTACCACCTGTGACTCCTTCTTAACTCTTGCTATTTTATTGTGGCAGTCCAAATCTAATATCAGCATTGCGGACCTCAGGCAAAAGCTTGGATTAAAAGTACTTTGTATTTTCTGTAAACCCCTGTCCCCGGCATAGTCGACTCCCTTAGTCAGATGCAGAGCCACTGGATGAAAGGAAATAAAAAAAGTGCCTTTTGGGATGTTGTATAGAGCCTGTTGTATGGAAAAGGGGGGCTTTGAGGGATTATTATCTTCCCTCTAGCTAAACTGGCTGGGAAAGGCTTTCACGTTTGTGCAGGCTCAAGCGAGTTGCATTCGAAATAACCTGGTCATAATTTTAAGGGAAATTAAGGCAATTTAATCATTTACCCATAAATGTCTCCATTGAGGCAGGGACTGATATAAAAACGATGCAACAATAATGGTACATTTCTAATACTCTGTATACTCTCTCCGTATTCTGTACGTATTATTTTAAGAATAACTGACTAGTGAAAAACTATATGATTCCATATATTTATATATGAGTTTATCAGTTATAAACCAATTGTGTTTTGTTTTTCAAATCTTTTAGCTGTGTGTTTTCAATGAGTCGGAAAATTGGTTTGAAAAATGTCACAAATCGTGATTAGTTGAAGGTTACAAAATTGAAATGTATTATTCAAAGCTTTAAGATCCTATCTTTTATATGTTATTTACAGTGTGTATCTAACCTATTGTGGTCTTATCCTGCTGTAGCCTTTCCACTTAATGGCTTAACATATTTGTGTTCAGAGAATATTCTACCATTAAACACTGTTGTCACGTATTGTTATTTCAGTTACAGTTGACCTCCTGTCAGCTTGACCAAGTCTGGCTATTTCTTTTACCCAGATAACTTCTGTGCACGGTATGTTTTTGGCTGATCAGTTCTTTTTCATTACTGAGACAGGTATCATGAAACAGATTACTCCCAGCACCATGCCCACTTCAGTGATTTGAAGTGGTCATGGTGCTTCAAGTTTTTATGTGCATTTTTTTTTAGTAATAAATGTAATATCAAAGTTACAAAAGTACATACTATGTATTTGTATCCCATTGCAGATTAATATTTGGAACCATAATACTACCACGACAGTATTGCCCTTAATATCCTGCATATTAAAAACAGAATAATTTGTAAATTATGACTACAAATCAGTTTGATGTCGCCATATTTACTTGAAACTATGTGAGCTTAATTCACTTCTTTTGATGTAGTTTTAAATATCTGGGATCTCAACCTTGCCTTTTGTCTGTGTTGTGTGTTTACTGCCTCCATCTTAATTTTTCATCTCATCTGCATTGGAATCTTTCGGAAATCATACCTTTGCTTCCATTTCCTTCATCATCGCCATCTTGTTTTTTGTGTGTTAAGTACACAAAATTAAGATATGTGTCAGGGAGTCTCCATTGACTCTGTTAACATATTCATCCTTATCGTTCCACTATGATTACAGTGCAAGGTAAACGGCCCAAACATCTTTGTAAGTGACAACCTGTTCCCTGTACTATAATGTTAAGACAGATCAAATGCATATGATATTATTGCACCCAGGAAATATGCAAAACTTTACATTATCATCCATGATATGAAGACATGAGTGGACATCATGCTGCACAAACCAGGATCTGCTGGAGTCCTAGAGTCACTGCACACTTTTTTGCCCCTTCTGACATGACCTTCCTTATTCCAAGAGATTCTAGCTCATTTTTGTAACCCCTCACATTTCCCACACTATTTATTGGAAGATGAAACATATGTTTATCAATGTTCAGCCCCTTCCTCCTTTCCATCCTGACTGGTGTTTCAAGACATGTAGGAGGATCAGTTACAGGGACACTCTAATCACCAAAATAACATTAGTTTAACCCCTTAAGGACACATGACATGTGTGACATGTCATGATTCCCTTTTATTTCAGAAGTTTGGTCCTTAAGGGGTTAATGAAGCAGTTTTGGTGTACAAATCCTGCTCCAGCAGTTTCACTGTTCTCGGCCACGTAGAAGTTAAATCACTTGTGCTACTGTTTCGAACCACACCTCGTCTGACTATGACTCACTCATCTCAATGAAAAAAAAGTTTACATGTTAATCAGAACTACAGCACAGTATGTTTACTTTAGAAGTTCTTACCGTTTGCTCTGTGAATTCAACATTATTCACACACAGAAATATGTGTGTTAGCTTTTTGGAAATCTGTTGTACACTAAAGCGCCATCTCCATGTTAGCAGAGGCATTTAATGGATCAAAGCAGCACTGTCATCTACCGGAGAAAGTGTGCAGATGTGCTTGAAAAAAATACCATTAACTTCTTCTTAAGCAAAAAAAAAAGCAAACATGACTTTAACTTAATCTTAGTCATTGGCTTACAAACATATTCACGCACGTTTTGTTTCGTAGAAGAGCCACACACTTTGAAACCAAATACAATATTACATTCAAAACATTATCGTTTAATCCCTTTCATTACTTCTTTGTATTGTTATAAAGAATTCTCTCAAAAAATTACATTTTCACAAAGGAGAGTCAGAGCACTATAATTAAAAATAATCTATGTTTCATTTGGTTTCTGTTTAATTAAATTATACAATTTAAACACATTGCTATTAAAAAAATGTTTTTCAGACTGTTACTAGGCATTTTTCTCAGTGAGAAAGATAAGTTAATTTACGGAAGTTTCAATGTTACTGGCATTACTGGTTGCTACTATGAGCAAATTATTTTCAGAAATGGATTGATTGACTAAACTAAACTACTGGATTTCTCAGATTTTTGGGGAAGGTTACTAAGCATTTGCACTGAACTTTGTTAAGTCCCTTTTTCTACGTGACCCCTAGGGTTCAACTGTACATCGAATGTAATTTTTATTTATTTATTTCAATCGTGGTTTCATCAGGGAGATTTCTCTAATTTTTCATACACCAACAATACAGTACTGTTACATTTTTTTTAAAATGTTAGTATTTATAAATGAATTTATAGAGTAGGAGGAGATTGTTCTGCAAATTAAATTATAATACTTTTGTGTAATCTGCATACTGTATACGGATACACGTGCGGTATTGGAAAACATGGGAAGGTCTTTTAAAAATGTGAAATTAAAAATACTTGAGTGTTGCTTCAATTTAGATTGCTATGTTACATTCCTGGGTACAGTCTGCATTTTGGGTCCTTTCCCACCATCCTCAGTTTATTTTTTAATCTCAGTCTTTGAGAACATCAGTTGTGTTACTTTTTTTTGCTCTAAAGACAAAACAGGGCAAGGTATTTTTTTGGACTTCAATTTTCATGACCCAACAGTTCTATTTTGTTATTGTGGGTAGCAGTTTCTAAAAAGGTGTAGGCTATTTCACTGTCTGATCTTCCTGGGTCTGGGCATCAACGAGGAAAAACCACCACAACCTGAAACGCATGAGGTGAGACAAGCATGCAGAACTAGCGGGGACACTCTAGAGACATTCCACTGGTCAGAGACAAGCAGCATAGAACGTGTTTGTAGCAGACCAGGACTCTCTCCCTCTGATATGATCTGAAATTCAGAAACTCAGGAACAATAAATTGTCAAGAGAATAGCCCACCTCCTCCCCAGCAACTGGATGACACACAATTCTGGGAGTATAACTGATTTTATTCAGACCACACACGGCTTTTATGCACTGACCCCTAGTATGGGGTCTCCACAGGCCTCCAAGGATCCTCTGTTCCTGAGAGATAATTGCGTGAGAAAACTATAATTCAATTATCTCTCAGAAACAGAAAACCTGCACAATATTACAAATCATAATAAAAATAAATTTTAATAACATAGAAACCATTCAGTGGTTTGGGAACGCCATTCGAATGAAGTTTTGACCGGTCAGCCATGAGGTGATGCCCCCAAATAGTTCCATAGAAAACAAGGCAACGACCGGTCATCTTTCAGGGGTTCTCACACAAACACTGACAAATGCTCTCCCTGGCAGTTAGGGAGCAAATGCTCGCACTGTTCGGTAGATCCTATCTCCCAAACTCCGTTTGCCTAGGTGGTCGGGAATAGGTTGGGCAATGGTACCATCTCAGCTCGTGTTCACAGAAACTAGAGGCCGAAAACAGTTCCAGGTGTTAAACGACCAATTACCCCTGCCTGCGTTCGGGAGACAAAATGGCCCAGGCAAAGCACTTGAGTTAATCACCAATTTGCAGTTAACAGCCAGGGGAGGTCAATGTTCGATTGGTTATAACAGGGTAGACCACACACCGTCCTTTCGGGAGACGGAAAAAGGGATATGAACAACGAACAACAGGGTAGGGAGTTTGCTACAGTGTTCAAAGCCTGGCAGCATTGTTTTGTGCAGTCTATTCTATAGGTAATGACTGCCAATGAAAACGTGTATTTGGGGTTCAAAGCAAAAAGTAAAAAATAAAGATATTACAAGACATATGAAAGGTTATGCATGGTACAAGAAACAAAGATAATAGAATATGCATATATACAACAAATAAAAAAAAAACTAAAAGACTTAGTAATTTTTGCTGTGTCACCTGTGTGTAATAAATACTGTGTGTCCATAAATGTAACAGTTACTTATTACTGTTGCTCCTGTCATTTGAGAAATGTCTATTTAATCATGCTTTTTTTTTATTTGATGCACTACAAAAATCAATAATGACACTTTTTTTTTTCCAACAGTTTCCATGAGAACATACTCAATGGCTCAAGTGGGCAAAAAAACCTTTACAAAAAAAAAGTAAAAGTCCATACTCAGGAATATCACATGTCTAGATCAAAGCCAGCGAGTAGATTACAAAAACACTTCACAGTTCGATAGACACAAAATTCTCTCATAGGGGCTCTAGAAAACAGTGTGTATATGATGGTTGCGAAAGGAGTAAGACAAAATAATTTTTGCAGGTCAGTGCATAGGTGCGGGTCTCATAGCTCCCTTGTTTGCCTTGACATTATGAGTTAGGCTCCTCCCTAACATTGTCACAACCGTCCTATCAGTGCTTTGCATATGCATGTGATACAATTACTACAGATTGTGTCACTGTGGAGGCTTGTATCAATGGGGCAGATATATGATGTAACAGTCTGCTGCAAAACCAAAAGGAGCACAGGGTGCAGAATGGGCATTCAAATTTATCAGAAATTAATAAAAAATATATATTGGGACTCACAGCGCACGACTGGTCACAGACATACTCCAAACCTGGGCACAGTGTCTGATTTCAGCCTATAAGGGAGAGTTCCAGCAAATGCTAACATGTCGGTGAAGAGTGGGGGGACCCAAATTGTGAGGTGGAAAACCTAAGATAGGTTGGGAGGAAGGTACACTACCATCCCAAGTTATCAGGTTACAAAAAAAACAAGGGCGAGAGGGAACTGGGAGGGACTTGGTAGAGGACAACTGGCTTGGATGACCTGGAAAGGCATTGGGTCAGAGGTACTGGGTGGATGGGTTAATGCGGGGCAGTACTAAGAAGCTACCCGAGGGTAACCGGAAAATTACTGTTGCTTATCTTATTCTATTCTGTTCTATAATATGTATACTTGCAAATTGTTTTTTTTTTTTTTGTTAACTCATACAGTTGACCTAGCTATTACTCAGATCTATGCAAGGACCTGCAAGTCCCACATCTTGTGGCTACTAATTAGTAAGTCCTTCTAGACCAGAAACAATCGTCAAAACTTGGGACCAAGTTTAAGGACAGTGTGACATTTTTCATGGGTTTCTATATAGAGTATTTTGCTATTTGGGTTGCAAAGGAAGGAAACATATCTTGAATAATACGTCTGTGTCAATTTGGCCACAGTCCTGAGTCCATGATAACAATGTGGGTGAATTATCATTAAAGCAGTGACTCCAATACAGAAATGTTGCAGCCTCGTCAGTTTCTTCTAAGTCCCATCTCACAGGGTCCAACATGAGTAATGCTGCCTCAATTCCACTGCTTAGGAAGAGCCCTCAACCTCATACAGATGCAGCATCATGCCAAACTAATCTTATTGAGTTTTTTGATTGGGTAACTAAAATAATAGATCAGGGTGGTGCAGTAGACATTGCTTACCTAGATTTCAGTAAGGCTTTTGACATTGTTGCACATAGAAGGCTTATCAATAAACTGCAATCTTTAAGCTTGGATTCCAATATTGTTGAATAGAAATAGATATAAATAGAATCTTCTTAGTATTTAATCACTGGAATAAAAAAACGAGTGGAAAACCACACACAAATTATAATAAAATGAAGGGATAATATTGCACTCACAAGCATAAAGTTCAAAAAGGCTCATCAGAAGGTGCAAAAGCCCTTCTACCATATGCAACAGTGGTGTCCCAGCAAAGGTCCCAGTTGAAGTCCTACTTGGTGGATGGAACATCACCAAAAAGACAGCAGGGTACTTGTTCTCCCCCAGTTGAAATGACAGAAGTCAAAGCTGCAGGATACCACAGAGATGGCTTGTATACTGACTGGTTTCGTCTCTAGGGCTTTTTCAAAGTAAAGATGATTCAGACTGTCTGAAAGTCCTGCCTTATAAACCACACCAATAGTGTCCATTATAGGTTACACGTGTTTCCTGTTGTCATGTGACCAATACTTTAAAAAGATGGCCAACCAGGATCAAGTCATGACATAAAAGTCCCCATTCGGGTAAGACACCAAGAATGCACTCCTAGCGGCTTCCCTAACACTCCCTTCCAGGCAACAAGCCACCAATTGGGAATCAAATACTTAACATTTAATGTGTGCCTGTATATACACCACCAAAATCATGTCTGCCTGAGATCACAATTGCGACTGAAACGTCACGCATACGCATGGACTTGGTATTAAAACCAAGTCTGTTGTAGTGGATCCTCCCTCAGACAGATACCTTAGAAATCTGGGGCAACATACAGGAAGAACATATAATCACTTAATATGTGTACTCCATATCAACAGGTCACACATTGAATGGTATGAGAATGATGCCGAGTAAAGTTATGACAATATTAAAATAAATGACAATATATAGAACTATATAAAAAACTATATAAAAACTGTATTGGGTTATAAGAAAAAATGTATTGGGTTATATAAAATACCCCTTTTCACCATAAGTAAAGGGATACAAAAGGACCATTCAAATATCAATACAATACGTAATACATATAGAGGAATATATCATACCAAAATATATTATAAATCATAAATAATGTATACTCGTTCAGTTACTGCATGTGAACAAGAAGGATACAAAAAAGGAAAAGAAAAGAAGGGATAAAAAGGAACTAATACATCAAATAAAAGCCATAACATCCAAATCAATATATATATATATCACGGTTTTCAGAGTTAACCAGTGTGTGAGTGCTGTTGGTTACACACTAATACCTACTTATAACTTAATGGGAGGGCTTATTTTTTTGCTTTTAATATCTCAACATTTATTGAGGTCTGCTAAATGTCACACTTGTTTTTATTTGATGTGTTTGAAAGGTGAGATTGTGTTTACATCAGTAAAAGTTCATTGGCATCAATTAGATAATCATCAAAAGTTACATTATTATTGAGAATATTGATCGTTTCTTTATCTGGTTCTAAATCATAGTTAAAATATGTAATAGAGAAGTCTAAGTAGAGAAGGTAAGGATGGAGAATATTGGATATTCAGTAAGTGTGCAATAACTCCAATCCCACCATCGTGAATCCAAAATGTTGGAAGACACAGTAATAATACACTGTGGCTAGACATAAAATGAATAATAAACATGAAATTACTGAGCTGAAATCCTGCTTTATGGGATGACCTATCTTTTGCTTTTCTGTGCAAACAATAGGCACAGAATGACAATAATGCTGCTAAGCTAGGATCTGCCTTGTGTATTCTGTATTAACTTCTCACTGGAGAATAGATCTGAACCCCTTATGGAAGAAATGCATATACGGTTAAAATGGTATAGTGTGTAGCAGAAAACTAGGTAAAATGTGAACAGTTTATTAAATCACATAACACGCAACTCCTAACACCTATTCAGTGTGCATTGATGATGCATGACAAGTACACAACCAGCCAAGAAAAGACAACCCATAGCTTTCCCTTTATAATTCTTCTAGAAGTCCCATTTTCCCAGGGCCGGATTAAGAGCCAATTGGGCCTGGTGCTGACAATTACAGGGTCTCATTACAGAAAACACTAAAACAGTCATACCGTTCAAGCATCATGCATTTGATGCTTGAAAAATTCATAAGCTCCTAATTCATAAACTCTTAACAGCAACGCCCAGTGAAGCAGAACCTCAGTGGGTGTGGTAAAAAAGTGAGGAACTGACACAAATCATGTAACTAGCAACCCCAAAATTCTACCAAAATAATTTTAAGGTCAGTCTGGCATGAATGCATGTCAGGCTGCCAGCCAATCATGCAGGATGGCCAACTAAGGGCATACTATTCAGACAGTGTCCTGAGATTGGTGCAAAGCTAATGATGCTTTCTGGAAACTGTTCCCTATCAGACAGTTCCTGGTATTCAGTATGGTACAGAGAAAAGGTGTAGCTAGCGTAGAAGAAAAGTACACATGCCACAGTGTCAGAGAGACTGAAACAGCAAGAGCATGTGAAAAGTGTGGAAAGTCAGCTTTACCATATGATTTACCTTAATGGGATACTATAGTCACCAATATTACTTTGGCTTAATGAAGCAGTTTTGGTGTATAAATCAAACCTCCGCAGTCTTACTGTTCAAATCTTTGCCATTTAGGAGTTAAATCACGTTTCTGTTTATGTAGCCCTAGACCTACATTGGTGGCAAGCGGTGGGATGGCGTCCTAGTGGGAGGAGAAACAGCTCGGAGACACTGGTAACATTTGGAGTTACAAATTGAGGGCAACGCTAGTATCTGTACAGCGCCCCTGTCTACAGCAGGATGGAATCGGCTAGTTTTTGGACAGCGTTCCATGATGAGGAGGAGGCGGCCGAGGACTACAGGGATGCAGACAGAAAGTAACTCTGGTATGATGCCCTGGAAGATGCCCAGTAGCGGCGAGGTGAGAGTCTCCCCAGTGATGAGCAGCAGCTACAGAAGCGTGTGGCGATGCGGATGTATCTATTGGGAGAGCAGCCCCTGGATGAGTGGGTTACGAAATTAGAGACCCTGGTATGGCGAGAGATCTGGCTGGACAACGCATACCAGGCCCTGTGGTGGCATACCATTCTGCTTACCCCCTGGATGGCCAAGCATGACTTACCGGAGGGGGATGACTATGATGGCCCGGGTTTATTATGGGATGCCTTGGAGGACGACATTGATCTTGGCAGCATGGAGGGGTCTAGGTTTTGGGACATCTACGACTACCGGATGGGCATGTATGTCTGGGCTGACAAACGCGAGGTGAGCAAAGAAATGACCCACCTGGTAACAAGGGAGTGGGAGCTGGAGCAGGACTACCAACACCTGCTCAACTTCGTGTAGCGCCAACCTACCCGACAAGCAGAACCAGACCTCATTGACTGGTCCTGGGATGACCTCCAGATGGCAGGTAATGATGGGACAGAGGTCTCTCTACCGGCCCTACAGGGATGCTGGGCAGCCAATCCAGTGTGAGTCCCAGGGAGACGAAGGTGCCATCCTTCCTCCCCAGCGGCAGTGTGAGTTCCAGGGAGCCGAAGGAGTCGTCCTTCCTCCCCAGCGGCAGTATGTATCCCAGGGAGCTGAAGGTGTCGTCTTTCCTCCGCAGCGGCAGTATGTATCCTTGGGAGAGGAGACAGTCGTTCTCCCTCCCCAGCAGTCCAGTGCGTTACAGGGAGAGAAGGGTGTCGTCCTTCCTCCCCAGCGGCAGTATGTATCCCAGGGAGCTGAATGTGTCGTCCTTCCTCCCCAGCGGCAGCTTAGCCCACCAAGGGGAGACACTAAGCTCCCCACCGGCGCAGATGGAACCGTGGTCTCTGTGCCCAAACTACAGGGAGTAGGGACAGTCAGTCCTGCTCCCCAGCGGCAGTGTGTTCTACTGGGAGAGGAGAGCCCTGTCCTCCCTCCCCAGCTGCAGCTTATCCCACTAAGGGGAGATACTGAGCTCCCGGATGGTACAGATGGGACCGTGGTCTCTGTACCTGACCCACAGGGATGCTGGACGGCCTGATCCCCAGCCAAGATCCCCAGCCAAGCCCCAACAAGGCTACTCCAGCTGCAGCCCTGGCACCAGGGCAGAGTACCACTGGTCTCTGCCCACAAATCAACCCACTGGTCGGGAGAACTAGCACCCAACTGAGCTCTAGTGACCTCACGGGACAGGCTACCGGGTTCCCCAGGTACAGTAACCAAGTATTGTGGGTGGGCTACTCTGCTGATTATTTGTTGTGGGTGGGTTGCTTGACTAACCAAGGCACTGACCGACAGGAGGTCAGGTACCTTGTTAGTCTTGGTGGGAAAGGGGAGAGATGTGGCAAAACTAACCTCGCCACTGGGTTATGGAGAAGCCTGATTGCCAGCCTCCTGCCTCATGACTATGAACCCTCTCATCAGCCCATGCTAGACTTAAACCCCATGGCGATTTTACTTTGTTTATGGGATCTGAGCACTGTTTGGATATATTGAGCGCTCAGATCCAAGCCATCTGGGGATATGTTGAATGTGGGGGTTCTGTTCAGTATGATAGGAATTATGTATTTTTTTGTAATTTTGCTGTTGTTGTGAATAGAGACAATTTCTGTACCTGGAGATAGTTGGCTTACCACACCCAGTTAAGCCAATTATCTCCAGGATAGAGGACTCTGTGAACTGGTTTTGGCTGGAAAGCCATGCTTCAGTGGTCACAAAGGACTTCGACCTAACTTTTTAACCCCTGGATGGAATTGGCTGAATTTTGACTATGTTTATAATTAAAGTGTGCTGAATAATAATATGTAATTATGTATCACAGGCAGAGGGGAGGATTTTGTCTGGGAGTGTCTGTGTGTATTGTACGTATTGATTGGTTGTTCTGCAAAACCCTGTGGGCGGTACTCTGTTTGTAAAATGGGCATAAAAGCAGAGTGTTTGATTAAAAAGCTTCAGTTCTACTTCACCCTCAATTTGGAGTGCCGTCTCTTATTGGGGGAATCTGCTACAAGGGATGCTCTGCATATTCCCTTGCTATAATCACTCCTAAGCTCTTTTAAGAGCTTGTTCCTGCTTCGCTCTGAAGGAAGAGAAGTTCGGTCTGCGGTGGTTGTGGTGTCTGCTAGAGTGCTGGGAGCCCTCAGGAAGCGCTAGGAGCATCCTTCAACGGAGGTACCCAGTCAGGGTGCCAGGTGATCCGTTACATATAATGACTATAAATATTATTCTAAAATATAAATAAGTAAATAAAAATAAATTAAAAAATGTAAAAGTAAATAAAATAAAAAAAAATAAAAAATATATATATATATATATGTGTAATTTTATTCTAACTGTATTTTGATATATATATATATATATATATATATATATATATATATCAAAATACACTTAGAATGAAATTATATATATATATATCTATGTATATATAAATAGATAAAAAATAATACGAAATATATATATATATCCTTTACATAATTACATAAATAATTTCATAAATATACACATAGACTTCAAATATATAAATAAGTATATATATATTTAAATTCTATGTGCATATTTATGTAATATTTTAACATAATTGAGTAATTTTTTTTATTGCAATTTGAGGGACCTGCCTGACAACCCAGACCGAAAGTCCAGAGAATTTAATTTGCTAGCATTGTATTTAACCCTGTATTTTTCCATGACACCCTAACACCTGAACATGGGGGGTACTGTTTTACTCAAGAGACTTTGCAGAGCACAAATATTAGTGTTTCAAACCAGTAAAACATATCACAGCGATGAAATTGTCAGTGAATTTGAAGTTTTTTGCATTTTTTACACACAAACGGCACTTTCACTGATGATATCATTGTTGTGCTACGTTTTACTGTTTTGAAACACTAATATTTGTGTTCAGCGAAGTCTCCCTAGTATAACAGTTTTAAAATAAAATAAAATAAAAATATAGAAATATAAAAATATATAAAAAGCCAGGTAGTAGTAAAATGTAAATAAAAGAGTAAAAAAGGACCAAAATCTATTTATTAACAATTAATAGTAGTACAATATCCAAACGCGTTTCACCATATAGGCTTTATCAATGGATAATATCCAAATGCGTTTCACCATATAGGCTTTATCAATGGATCCATTGAGAAAGTCTATATGATGAAACGCGTTTGGATATTGTACTGCTAATTAATAATTGTTAATAAATAGATTTATTATTCATTAGGTCCTTTTTTACTCTTTTGTACCATCATCTTTTATTAACATTTTACTACTACCCGGCTTTTTATATATTTTTATATTTTTATATTTCTATATTTTTATTTTATTTTATTTGTACTACACTCCAAAGAATCCCAGGTGGGGATCATACCACCTATGCCCCTGTCATAGAGCAGTTAGTCTGCCCTATACATTGTGAGTATATTTTATTATATTTTATATACCTAAATTATTTTACTGAGAGCACTATTGCTGTTTTTTTTATCTTCTCTCTGAGCTCCTGATACCATCTCCAAGAACACTCATCATATATCCCACAAGCGGGGATTATACCGCTGTATGCCTACAACACTAGAGCTGATAGAAGCTCTACCCAATGTGAGTGTATCTAATATATTTAACATCTTTTACTCAACTTTTGGAACATACTGCACCATTATTGTTTCCATTTTTTATCTCCCACTTGGCTGTCTGTTACTGCATAGAAGAGGACACTCACCGTTTATCCTACAAGCGGGGATAATACAGCTGAAAGCTATCCACACCAGAGCTGGATTAAGCTCTGCCAACTGTAAGTAAGACCTCTCCTATTTTTTCATTTTGACACTTCTTGGATCACCCTGCATCACCATCATCCATCGCCCTCTCTTATATATTTGGACACTGCGAGGAGCAGAACCTCACAACTCCAGAGACCAACAATATGATCCAAGTTTTACTCTATTGAACTCTGTTTTACCATCACTATCCTAACTAGGACTTTAATTTATTTGCCCTGTTTACTGGCGCAGACCCATCCTTTGTTTGTTTGTACAGTACAGGAGATATGAAACTATACATTAAATAGACTGTGCTTTAAAGGAAGTATAAATATTAGATCTCACTTTACTAGAAGTGTTTAGGAAGGCTGTACACATTACATATAGAGATGTGGCGAGAGCTGAATAAAAAAAGTGATTTAACAAATTAATGGCAGTGAACTGAGCAGTGAGACTGCAGGGGCATGATCTATACATCAAAACAGCATCATTTAGTGAAATTTATTTTGCTGGAAATTGTGTCCCTTTAATTAATTTAATTGTCAGCCACTACCCAAACATTTTGCTCCCTCGCATCCCTCTTAATTTCCTCAGCACAAAGCAATAGTATGTAAAGAGTAGTTAAAATAAAACACTATTTCATGGGCCCGGAGCTTCAGCTTCATCAGCCCCTATGTTAATCTGGCCCTGCATTTTCTGGTGTTTGCCAGAGAGCTGATATAGTACAGAGTTTGACATTTCTTTAATTCTTTAAATGTGATTTCTCTTAAAACTAAGAACAACGATATGTAGAGTTTTACTTACTAATCTTAAAATAACCCTGTGCAGCATCACCGTACTAACTGGTCTGTGAAATGCAGAGCTGGTGTAAAACCCCTGAACATAATCATTAATATAGCCAGATGGATGCCACGCACTGTAGTGGCTATGGTGCCAGGAGTTCATCGACATCGTCCCAATGTAAACAGTTAAACCACAGCTGCACCCTGCCTCTCTGCACCTTCTGAAACAGCTGAAAGACTTCTGCCTGAGCTAAAGCCATTACTGGCTTAGCTCACCGGGTGAGAGTGATTAGTAAAGGAAGCAGGAGCTTACAGTTCTCCTGAAGGCAGAGGGGAGGTGTGAGCGGTGCCAGGTGGTTGTCAAATTGTTACTAAATGCATTAATTTTTGTGGGGGTTCCAAGGCACGTCAGCGCTCTGTAGTGGTTATGGTGCTTGAAGTGTTTCTTTCAGCCTGGATTTGTTACAATGTTTCTTTCCCTGTAAAGTGGCAATTCGTTTTAATTTACAAAATACATTTGGTGATGCAATGTTGTGTCAATAACGGTCAATCACTCCTGATGTGCCTTTTTCCTAATTTCCCCTGCAGTATTAAACATAAAGTTTAACTATTTTCTTTTTTTTTTTTTACTTGAGTAAAAGAGATAAAAATAGACCTACATATATACTTTAACAAAGAAGAAAATATTCTAGCATTGAAATGGTGTGAAATCTAGCTTTTATATTGCTATAGAAACACATTTTACTAAAATTAGACTACGCTTACAGTCCAATATGATTATAAAATATGTTGAATTTGCTAAAAAAAAAAAAAAAAAAAACTACAGGTAGTTCCAGTTATGTATTTATTATTTGTTTGGTTCATATTTTTATCCCCATTGATGATCTTTAAGTATGACAACATTATTTGGTTCATTATTTTCCTTATTTTCATGTGTTTCTTTTAATACTTTATGGTTTACATGAATGTGAAAGTTTCAGTTTTTTAAGCAAACACGGGGCATTAAGGAAGCAGCGAATACACTCATTTGCAACTTACCAGTAAGCCAAGATTCTAAATGAATCTCTCAAGGCTGTTTTCCAGTTAAGAGTTTATGTTTCCCGAGGAGGGTCTAAAAAGCCATTTCCACAGGGAGATGTTTTGCTGCAGCTGGGTCACCGACTAATAGAGATCTCAATGAGGGCTGCACATCTTCAAGTGAACAAGAAAAGAAATCGTTAGCTACAGGATCTTTTTACTATCCAGTAAATAAATTGCATCCTGTATTTCTGGCAGATGTTGAATTATGTCTCTTTCAAAGCTAGCATATGCTTCTGAAGTCTAATTTTTAAAGAAATATTGTTGACCTGCAAAATAGAAAAGTAATGCTAGTTTAGGTTATAACTGAGAAGGAAATAGATTGTATTGAAAAATAAATTGATGCTTTGGGGGCTTCTGTGCCTTGAAAACATTATGTTCCGACATACTATGAGAATTTTATAAATCCCTCACCTCTCAAGTGAATGGACATTATTTATAAATAGACTGTATTTTAGGATTGTTTTGTATAATGTACTGTGGAGATCACAATATATAATATATATATATATATATATATATATATAAAAAAGCTATATATATGTGTGTGTATATATAAGCAAGAAGCCAGCACTTACCTGAACATGTGTATACTATAAGGGTGCTGCTAATGCAAATTCAAACAACATACAGTATCCAGCACATTTACTCATTCACTAAACAGCAGTTTCAAAGATCTCAGAATGTAATAGTTTTAGGTTTTTGTTTTATTTAAAAAAAAACTAATCTAGGCAAAAATAATCGTGTTTTATGATTTATGATCATACATTGCATAAGCTTGCCACAATGCCAATGTGCCCCATTTACATGAGATTAATCCATGTACTTGTGAAATCCTACCTCCTGGAACTCTGTGCAGTGCAAGGTGGCACCTGTGACAGGGAAGGGTGCAAAACCGTAGAGTTGGCCTGGACTCCCAAACATATACTCCTATATACATATAGAAAAAAGAAAAAATGAGTGCCCTCAATGGAATTTGATTCAATCACTCTGTGTATTTCAAACTTGCATAACTCAACCTTTTTGATAAAGACATGGTTGGATCGAAACGTTGATTTATGCGAGTTTGAAATACACAGAGTGTTTGATTCAAAATCCTTTGAATGTTCTCATTTTTTCTATTTTGATATATCCAGCTCTGGGCAGCACCTTGGTCTATAAAGGTAGATTTATATTGTTTTTTTTTAGCAGAGTGACAGACTTTTTGTTTAATTTGTATATATAATTTTATATACAGGGAGTGCAGAATTATTAGGCAAATGAGTATTTTGACCACATCATCCTCTTTATGCATGTTGTCTTACTCCAAGCTGTATAGGCTCGAAAGCCTACTACCAATTAAGCATATTAGGTGATGTGCATCTCTGTAATGAGAAGGGGTGTGGTCTAATGACATCAACACCCTATATCAGGTGTGCATAATTATTAGGCAACTTCCTTTCCTTTGGCAAAATGGGTCAAAAGAAGGACTTGACAGGCTCAGAAAAGTCAAAAATAGTGAGATATCTTGCAGAGGGATGCAAAGCTTCTGAAGCGTGATCATCGAACAATCAAGCGTTTCATTCAAAATAGTCAACAGGGTCGCAAGAAGCGTGTGGAGAAACCAAGGCGCAAAATAACTGCCCATGAACTGAGAAAAGTCAAGAGTGCAGCTGCCAAGATGCCACTTGCCACCAGTTTGGCCATATTTCAGAGCTGCAACATCACTGGAGTACCCAAAAGCACAAGGTGTGCAATACTCAGAGACATGGCCAAGGTAAGAAAGGCTGAAAGACGACCACCACTGAACAAGACACACAAGCTGAAACGTCAAGACTGGGCCAAGAAATATCTCAAGACTGATTTTTGTAAGGTTTTATGGACTGATGAAATGAGAGTGAGTCTTGATGGGCCAGATGGATGGGCCCGTGGCTGCATTGGTAAAGGGCAGAGAGCTCCAGTCCGACTCAGACGCCAGCAAGGTGGAGGTGGAGTACTGGTTTGGGCTGGTATCATCAAAAATGAGCTTGTGGGGCCTTTTCGGGTTGAGGATGGAGTCAAGCTCAACTCCCAGTCCTACTGCCAGTTTCTGGAAGACACCTTCTTCAAGCAGTGGTACAGGAAGAAGTCTGCATCCTTCAAGAAAAACATGATTTTCATGCAGGACAATGCTCCATCACACGCGTCCAAGAACTCCACAGCGTGGCTGGCAAGAAAGGGTATAAAAGAAGAAAATCTAATGACATGGCCTCCTTGTTCACCTGATCTGAACCCCATTAAGAACCTGTGGTCCATCATCAAATGTGAGATTTACAAGGAGGGAAAACAGTACACCTCTCTGAACAGTGTCTGGGAGGCTGTGGTTGCTGCTGCACACAATGTTGATGGTGAACAGATCAAAACACTGACAGAATCCATGGATGGCAGGCTTTTGAGTGTCCTTGCAAAGAAAGGTGGCTATATTGGTCACTGATTTGTTTTTGTTTTGTTTTTGAATGTCAGAAATGTATATTTGTGAATGTTGAGATGTTATATTGGTTTCACTGGTAAAAATAAATAATTGAAATGGGTATATATTTGTTTTTTGTTAAGTTGCCTAATAATTATGCACAGTAATAGTCACCTGCATATCCCCCTAAAATAGCTATAACTAAAAACAAACTAAAAACTACTTCCAAAAATATTCAGCTTTGATATTAATGAGTTTTTTGGGTTCATTGAGAACATGGTTGTTGTTCAATAATAAAATTAATCCTCAAAAATACAACTTGCCTAATAATTCTGCACTCCCTGTATAAAAAATATAAGGAAATTGAAGAAAGTCAGGCACTCTACCTTTAAAAGTTGGCTCAGATGGACCCCGGTATATATACAAATTATAAAATGATATATGTTTAATTTGTATATATATATATATATATATATATATATATATATATATATATATACAAATTATATATTTGGGAGTCCAGGGCAACCCCCTAGTTTTCCACCCTTTCCTGTCACATGTGCCTCATGTGCTAAAACATGAATTATGATTCTGGTTAAATTCCAGTTGTACCACATTAGATTTCGGACAGTAAACTGCTCAGACCGATGAGGTTATTTCTAATGGTATGAACATATGAAGCAAGCTTTTGGACAGTGGTGGCTGGTAAAGATTAAAGATGGTAAGTTGTCCCCCCCCATCTTAATTTATTGAGATCTACCCACTTAACCCCATTAGATGCCATATTTATGTCTGCATATCCAGTGATGAATAAAGAGGAAAATGGAAACTGCAGACATAACCATGAGAGACAAATGTTTTTTTTTTCTTTCTAACACATGCTTATCGGTCACTCCACCTGGCCCTATGGACCTTGACTACGTTTGGTCTGTCCCCCTTAAATAGGGACACTTTGAAGGTATGTGATATACAATGTCCATCACCCAATGTTGTCCCTGCTCCTCCTGCAAGGCATTTCCTGTGTGAGAGACAGTAGTGTGAGAGACTTCTTGTTCAGCCTTGGACACAGACAGTGGAAGAGCTGTAATAGAGTTTTACACAGAGCCAGATTACCCATTAGACAATTAAGGTGTCCACCTATGTCATGAGTGCAGAAAGGGGCACGGGTGGCCCTAATATTTTATTTATATATTCAGTTCATGTTTTTTATTTTGTTCTTTTCTTATTTTTGCATTTTTTTTTTATTTATTATTTTTTAATTACTCTTTCATAGTAGTATTTGTCACTTACCTTTTCCTATTTTGTTTCTTATGTTATATCAGAGGATATTTCTTTATGGTTAGGACTTGGCTCTTTTTTTATATTGTTAGTCCAGATTTTTGTTGAGTGGACATTTTTTTTCCTTCATGATCAGGGGAGTAATCCAGACCTCGTTTTAGTTCAGTCACATAGTGGTTAGTTGGATCGTGTTTGTTCTATTTTTATGAATATATAGCCTTTTTGGATATATCAGGTATCTTGATGTGGACATTCCTGGGTTCCATTCTAAGTACTTTAAAGGTCCTTGTTCCTCTCCTCTTGTAATCAGGGTGGCCACCCATCAGATGATTTTACTTGGGTTATTTTATTGGGCTAAATATATAGCAATGGTGGTCATATTGTACGTATCCTCTCTTGATAAAGGCTGCTTCCTGAAATGTTGCAGGTGTTTTGTCCACACTGGATATCGGCTCTGTTTTTGCCTTGAGTGGTAGTTTTTATTTTCAAAATGTAAATTTTGGTATGTAAATTTCACTAATTTATTCTTAGTATCCTGGTATACTATTATGTAAATGGATGTTTATGACACTTTGTTATGTATTACATAAATCTAGGTATGAGTATTAATGTCCTACCTATTTCTTATTACGATGTTTTTAGTGGCCCCTGTTATTTCTTGTGAATATGTGTAAGTTTTAACAGGGTTCTAGGTAAAGACTAATTATTTCAACATTTGCGTGATATACTTTGGAGGGGACTTTTAAGGAACAGAGTAGGCACCCTCATCAGGCATGTGCCTAGTCTAATAGGCCAACGCTTCTCCATGGGACAGATAGAAATTCTACATACAGGCTTAAACTTTGCCCTTCAATCTGATTTAAATAATTCTGATTGTTTATGTAGATATTAACCATTTTATTAGACAATAATGCCTAAAATGGCTTTCTTTCACAATAAAAAAGAGATAGTGAGTACTGAGGAACCAACACAATTCATACACCATTGTACAGCGCTACGGAATAGTCTGGCGCTACATACATAATAAAATAATAATAATACACACTAATCTCTAGGAGACATCTATTTTTTATCCTAGAGATATAATTTCGAATTAAATTAAGACTTTTCAAATAATGGTGATGAAGGAAATAGGTAAGATTAAGAAGTTATACAAATTCCAATAGAATCTCTCTGCTAAAGAGAAAGAAGCACTTAAGTATGCAAAGGGATGAAAATACAGAAACCTGCAGATAAAGAGGGTTTTAATTGTCTTCACTAAAAAATATACATTGAAGAGGCAAAAAAAATACTCTCAGACTCGACCACCTACAAGAAAGTACACGCAAACCCCACAGAACAGATTAAGGAGGAGGAGGCGAAAGACTTATTCATGCCTTATCCTAACATTCCGATATTCTGTCATCTGTCTAAAGTTCATAATAACATCCACAACCCACCTGATAGGCCCATCATATCAGGGATCAATTCAGTGTCAGCAAGAATTTCAGAGTATATTGACACCTTACTCCAACCCATAGTTATAAAAAAAATGGCTTATCTTAAGGCTACAATCTACATTCTACAAATTTTAGGTCAAATTATTTGGAAAGATAATTTTTTTTTCCGTAGAATAATACAGTATAATACCTAATGATGCAGGCATGGTGGCAGTTAGACACTTTTTAACCAAATTAAGCTTTAAAGAGGAACAGATAGAGTACAATTTAGAAGGCATTCTTTTAATCTTGCCAAACAATTATTTTTGGTTCCAATAGACATTCTGTCATGAACGCACCCTACTCCAAGAGTGTGCGTGACTTAGTTCTAGTGGTGAAAGGATTAAAGTTCACTATTTGTCTGTACTAGACAGAAATAATTATAGAAATCCCCTTTAACAACACCCACTCTTAATTATAATAATAATATAAATATTACTATTTTAATGCTGCCACCACCAAGACAATTTGTAAATGGTCCCCCAGGTAAATTAGAATAAAAACCCACCAAATACAATTTAGCACAATATCTATGCAAGTGCAAAACACTACTCAATTGGTCTTTTCAAGTAACGTGATTCTTTACCAGCCAAAGGCGGAACTTAATAAAGGGATATTTATTATGAACTAAAATAGTCACAGTGCATACAAAAAATAGATGACAATCAAATTATTTACACCAACAACACATAAAAACATAAAGGATTAATTAACAGAAGTCCTAATTACTTACTCACTTAGGTTTTAAAAGTAAAACTTCTGCCCAAGGGGTCTCTGGCAAGGAAAGATGGTGACTGCCTCAAAATTAGATTTTGGTCCCCAGAAAGTACAATAGACATCTGCATTTTATTGGATATATCTCAAATTTCCATACCTGGCCCAGAGGTGGAGATAAGGCATATCTATAGAAACTATAAGTGACTAAGTGACCATCCCCTTGGGTTCCAGACCAACATCAATCCAAATATAAACTTTTGGTTTTATCTACTGTTCTGTGATTGCCACAGAAATAATAACTGCATCTATCAATTTGCTACCATTTTCCATTCTATAGATATGTCACACTTCCTACTTGTAACCTAATATAGCTGACTTCCCAATCCCTTCCAAACGGCTTAAGTCCTGGTAACAATGTCTAGACTTGTTTAGAAGAGTGTGCTTGTCCCATCCTAAATATGCACAAAATGAGGCTTAATTATTATTATGTGGGTTATTATTCATGTTTCTTTTGGATATAACACTGATATGACACTAGGACACAAGCTTCCTTTGATATGCTAATTAACATATCAAAGGAATCTACCATCTATTAAGAGTTGCAAACCATACTAAAATAGTCACAGTGCATACAAAAAATAGATGACAATCAAATTATTTACACCAACAACACATAAAAACATAAAGGATTAATTAACAGAAGTCCTAATTACTTACTCACTTAGGTTTTAAAAGTAAAACTTCTGCCCAAGGGGTCTCTGGCAAGGAAAGATGGTGACTGCCTCAAAATTAGATTTTGGTCCCCAGAAAGTACAATAGACATCTGCATTTTATTGGATATATCTCAAATTTCCATACCTGGCCCAGAGGTGGAGATAAGGCATATCTATAGAAACTATAAGTGACTAAGTGACCATCCCCTTGGGTTCCAGACCAACATCAATCCAAATATAAACTTTTGGTTTTATCTACTGTTCTGTGATTGCCACAGAAATAATAACTGCATCTATCAATTTGCTACCATTTTCCATTCTATAGATATGTCACACTTCCTACTTGTAACCTAATATAGCTGACTTCCCAATCCCTTCCAAACGGCTTAAGTCCTGGTAACAATGTCTAGACTTGTTTAGAAGAGTGTGCTTGTCCCATCCTAAATATGCACAAAATGAGGCTTAATTATTATTATGTGGGTTATTATTCATGTTTCTTTTGGATATAACACTGATATGACACTAGGACACAAGCTTCCTTTGATATGCTAATTAACATATCAAAGGAATCTACCATCTATTAAGAGTTGCAAACCATATGGTTAAAGTCAGTTAGTTTACATTAAAACTAGACATGCAGGCAGCTCAAGTGTAAAATTCCACACCTTCCAGAGCCTTGACTGATCAAAGGAGCAATTCATGTTGTAAACCATCTTACCTCTAATACAGTCCTATATGATTTGCATTACCCTTTTTGACATCTGTCCTCTACCAAGTGGCCAATACATGTATGCACTACACAAGTTACATTAAATAGCAATATTCTACAGTGCAACAATGAATTATGTACTCTTGCCCTGACACAGTCTGTCTTTAGATCTGTGAGACGAAGGCGGGCACCAGGTTTGCACACAGTTATGTAAACGTATTCATGGCATCGTCGGAGAAAAAACGTGTGTACCAAGGTCATCCCTGGATTGCGAACTTAGTATCCTATCGCCATTTCATAGATGACATATTTTTATTTGGGCAGGCAACATTACTGATTTAGGTCTTTTTTAAGGATTTCTGAACAATAATAATTGGGGAATTGTTTTGACCTCCATGTGCCAAACTAGGTAAATTTTTAAAATCTGAATATTCACATACAAGACTAAAATGTATTTCAAACCAGTGGACGCAAATAGGTATATAGATAAAAAAATGTTGTGACAAAACCCAATGGTTAACCAATGCACCTAAAGGCCAATTTTTAACAATATGGTGTAACAGCAAAGATGAATCAGACCCAGGGCCCCGGGCAAAGCAATGCATCAGGCCCTGCCTACACATCCACTCATAGAAATAAAAATGTAAATTATCGATAACATTAAGCGTATATGCATTGGTACCTCCAACAAATGCAATGCATACATACACATAGACTGCTGAATATACACACACACAGCCTGATGAATACATACATACAGACAGACTGCTGAGAACACACACACATACAGACTGCTGAGTGCACACACAGACTTCTGAATACATGCACACAGTCTGAGGAATACACACAGAGACAGACTGCAAAATACACACACACACTGCCAAATACACACACACACACACACAGACTGCCAAATACACAGTCAGACTGCTGAATACATGCACACACAGACTGCTGAGTACACACACAAAGACTACTGAGTACACATACATAGACTACTAAATACACACAGACCTGAGTGAGGGGTGCAGTGTGTTTGTGTGTATATGTGAAGGGTGAAGTGTGTGTGTGAGAGGGTGCAGTATGTGTGTGTGAGGGGGTAAATTGTGTAAGGGGATGCAAAGTGTGAATGAGGGGGTGCAGTGTGTGCAAGGGGATGCAGTACATGAGGGGGTGCAGTGTGTGTGTGAATAGGGTCTAACTGTTTATAGCGTGTGTGTATATTTTTTACTATTATTTAAAAAAAGAGGAAAAAAGCTTTAGGTCCTCCTTCCCCTTCTCCTTACCTTTGGCGAGGAGGGACCAGGGACACTGCAATCCCTGTGGTCCAGTGGTGGCGCGGAAACTTCAGCCTGAAGCTCCTCTGGCTATTTATAAGTGTGCTTATGAATATTGTATTAGGTAGGCTGTACCTATAAATTATTATGTCATAACTTGTTTCAATCTAAATATAACAGAATGTGCCTACCCCTAACTACTGCTATATTCACAGACCTTCCACCCAATAATGTCAATAACTTGTAATAGGTAACCAGACCATTACAGAATAAAACCGGGTTGCCCTGGTAACTCATACATAACTGAAACCGAGTTGTTATAGTAACCTGTTCAGGAGCTGGACACTGGCATTACTATTAATATTACTTAGAATGGACATAAGGTTGCATACAGCTTTAGAGTGGTATATGTCCAAACTATACAAAACATATATACAGCCATTTTTTTTAATTAAAATACACAACAGCCTATACAAAGTGGGTTTTCAAAATAACCTGTACTATCTTGATAAATTATTCAGGTAACAGATCATTTGAACTGTGTCTCTAATTTATATCACACATCATACAGTACTAATACATCTAAAAATCAAAATAATGCCATACTTTCTGTCACAAGGATAGGAGAACAGAAAAAATCCTCAAATTACAAATGTATTAACCTAAAAAGTGGCACATTTTAAAATTTACATTGAGACCATAAGGCCAAAGTGTACCCATTTGGTAAATCCATCGCATCTCCCTTTTGCCCAATTCTTTAATATGATTTCCTCCTCTCCTATGTTTTTGAACTTGACAAAACATTCAAACAGGTTGGCGTCTATATTGTGTACCAAGGCACATGTGTGTAGAGACAGTGAATTGCATGAATTTCTTTGTAAGCCACGTGGAAATTGGAGAACATAAATCACATTGGTGCTATTGTAGGTAAGAAAATCTCTTAGCTTGAAGGACTTTTTAAAATTGGAGGACATAACTTTGTGTGTCCCTCCATATGTGTTCTTTTTGATGGTTTAGTTTTATAAGCTATGCATTGATTACATGTATAGAAACCCTTCTTATGGTTTCTGGAACCGCCTTTAAACTATTTTTTGTGGCTTGCAATTAATTAATTTTTAATATTCATGGCTGCTCTAAACACACATTCTGGTTTGTCCGGTGTTAAATTCCTGAGGACTTTGTCTTTCTTTAGTAGGTTCTAATGTTCTCTTTCAATTTTCTTCAATTGTATATTTTCTTTGCTGTAGTCCAAGTTTTTTTAAATGCGTTCCTCATTCAAAATTATCTGTCCACATTCTCTAGTTTTTTTGGGGGTTTTTTTTTTATCATTGCATCGAGTTCCTTTATGTCCAATATTTTTCTTTAATGACTGTCACTTGTTCTCTACATTTTTTTTAATACCTTTACAGTTTCTTCTAAGTCTTCTAAACTCATGAAATTTTGCAAGGTAGTGTAAACTATCTTTAAAAATGAAGCTGTTTACAGCTTCATCTTGGGTTTGATTTCTTCCTTTTCTATGTATATAATCGAATCCAAGAGTTCCAGTTCTGTTTTACTGTACTTTGTTGTTACACCTAGATATTACATTTGTTGCTGAATATTTACTTGTCATCTCACTATGCATTAAGGTAATCCTGCTAAATTGAGTAATTGAATATGCCAATATGTTACAAGCATGCATGCTGTTTGTCTCCCCTGCTCCAAAGGCACAGCTGTCCTATGGCTAGAGGTCTTACTAGGTAAAGATTACGGTTATTAATTTGTTATAATAAAAAGTAAAATTTTATTGATGCTGTTAGACAATTTTAAGGTTACAGTAGATACAGTTCAATGCTAGCTGTCCACTGACTTGCCCTGTCATTGCCCTGTCATTGAAAGGCAGGCATTTGAGTGTAAGAATATCTCTGAATCATAATGGTAATATACATCTATTCAGTATACAGGTACCCTCTGAGCCTACAGAAAAGAACAAGTGTACTGAGAACTGAGAAACTACATAAACCAAGTACATTATTTATATATGTATATGACCTGATCTGTTAAAGGAAAAATATTATTATTAATGTTACTTAATATAAAATTTTCCATGTATTATAATCTTTGTGTTTATTAAGTAATAGTGCATCTATATAAGTAACTATTTGTTTTCAGTGCCCTTTCTGGATTACCATTGCATTACAGGGGTAGCCATCTTTTAAGTCCTTTTTGGTTGCAAGCACTATAATATGCAAGCAAAGGACTCAAGGCTATTCAGAGGTTTATTGGTTTTTCCAAGTACTATAGGCGCTTCATTAAGGGATACTCTTCTATCATTGCGCCTATTACCAATATGACCAAACAAGGGGCTGATACTAGGACCTGGTCTACGGAGGCTCTTGTTGCTTTCAAGACTCTCAAAGAACTTTTTGCTTCTGCCCCCATTCTAGTCCACCCTGATACGACTCTGCCGTTCTTACTCGAGGTCGATGCTTCTGAGACGGGAGTTGGGGCTATTCTGTCTCAAAGGTTAGGGGTGGACAAACCGTTACACCCTTGTGGGTTCTTCTCTAAGAAATTATCTGGGCCTGAAAGCAGATATGACATCGGCGACAGGGAACTGTTGGCGGTCATTAAGGCTTTAAAGGAGTGGAGACATTTACTAGAAGGGACATTACACCCTGTTACTATTTTAACGGATCATAAGAACTTGTCTTATATTGGGGAGGCTAAGCGCTTATCCGCCAGGCAGGCTCGTTGGTCCTTGTTCCTCACTCACTTTAATTATGTACTTACTTATAGACCTGGTTCTAAGAACTCTAAAGCCGATGCTTTGTCTCGTCAATATGAACCGTTCACTATAACTGAGCCAGTCCTTTCCTCCATAGTTCCTAAGGGTAATATCATCGCTAACACGAATCTCAGGATTCACTCTCCGTTGCTTGCAGAGATCATGAAATTTCAGCATCTTGCGCCCAAACAGACTCCTGGGGATCGACACTTCGTTCCTGCCACTCTCCAACTAGAAGTGTTACGCTGTTTCCACAACAGCAAGGTGGCTGGACATCCTGGTATTCGCAAGACGTATGCTCTGATCTCTAAAGATTTCTGGTGGCCTGAGTTACGTAAAGATATTAAAGAATTCATCGGGGCATGTGAGGTTTGTACCAAGACCAAGCAACCCCATTCGCTTCCATGCGGATTTCTGCACCCTTTAGAGGTTCCTGAAAAGCCATGGTCCTGTTTGGCTATGGACTTCATTGTTGATTTGCCTATCTCTAAAAAGCAGACTGTTATCCTCACTGTGGTGGACAGATTTACTAAGATGGCTCACTTCATTCTCTTACCTAAACTCCCATCTTCGCCCGAATTAGCGGAGATATTCGCTAGGGAGATTTTCCGTTTACATGGGATACCTTCCCAAATTGTATCTGACAGAGGTTCCCAATTTGTTTCCCGTTTTTGGAAATCCTTCTGCTCTCAACTAGGCATCAAATTGAATTTCTCTTCTGCCTACCATCCTCAGTCCAATGGAGCTGCTGAACGCACCAACCAAAAGGTTGAACAATATTTACGTTGTTTCGTTTCTGAACACCAGGACGATTGGGTCGGTTTGATTCCTTGGGCGGAGTTTGCACACAACAATCTCGTCTGTGATTCTACGCATTCTAGCCCCTTCTTAATGAATTATGTCTTTCATCCTTCCATTCTTCCTTCGGAGCCCTCTTCCCAAGGGGTACCGTCGGTGGATGTCCATGTTGCCAATTTAAGGAAGTTATGGGACCAGACTCGACAAATTCTTCTGCACAATTCTATGCTGGTTAAAAAACACGCTGACAAACGTAGAAGGGCAGCACCGGTGTTTGTCCCAGGCGATAGAGTATGGTTAAGTACTAGAAACATTCGGTTAAAAGTGCCTTCCATGAAGTTCGCTCCTCGGTATATTGGACCTTACAGGGTACTGACTCAAATTAACCCAGTTGCGTATCGTCTAGCTTTGCCTAATGCCTTACGCATTCCTAACTCATTTCATGTTTCCTTGTTAAAACCACTAGTATGTAACAGATTCTCCTCCACGATCGCCCCTCCTCGCTCTGTTCAGGTGGAGGGTCAGGAGGAGTATGAAGTCAATTCCATCGTCGATTCTCGAATCTCCCGGGGGAGATTACAATATCTGGTCGATTGGAAAGGATATGGTCCTGAGGAGAGAAGTTGGGTACCTCAGGAGGAGGTTCATGCTCCCCGTCTCCGCAGGGCATTTCACTCTCGCTTCCCTTCTCGTCCTGGTGCCTTCCGCCCGGTGGGCGTATCTGAGAGGGGGGGTACTGTCAGGGTACCTGAGGTCTCTACCTCTGAAAGAGGTAGAGACTTAGCCGTTCATCCATCCGGACGGTCTGATTTCCCCCTTCCTCGCGGTCTATCCGGTCATGCAAAGCCGGCCGCGAGGGAGTGACTCCCTTTTATAGCATGACGTCCGGAAGTCGACGTCAGGACGCCAACCCGGAACGACCTGTCACTCAATTGCTTCAGGACCAATCAGGACGCCTCGGAGGCGTGTTTACTTATCTGAACAGGGCATTTAACAGTGCTTCTTTCATTAGCTCATTGCCCTGTCGTGGTTCTAGCTTGTTCTAGTCACTCAGTGCTCGTGTATTCTAGTTATCCCTTTTGGTTTTGACCCGGCTTGTTTGCTCTACTCTGCTTATCTCTGTTACCCTTGATTCGGCTTGTCTCTCGCTTACCTGTCTTCTGTTACCCTCGACCTCGGCTTGTCTTTGACCATTCTCTACTGTATTACTTACGTTAGTCCGGCCATTCTAAGGTCCGGTATACGTATCTGGCTACTGTGTGTACTCTGCGTGTTGGATCCCTGTCCCGATGCTGACAACTAGACACTCCCCAAAACACGCCCATAAACACACCCACAAAATGTCCACAAAATGCATAGTCAAAAAACGTCCAACATATCCGAAAAGCGCTTGGATCCCACAAACAGAGCTGAAATGCCACAGTGTGGACGTTCTGACCAGTCGCACACATGGTCCTATGCCCACAACAGTTCCAGGGCATTTTGTGCTTTTTGTTGGTCAACTTCAGGAGTGCCATGTGAAAGAAATAATGAATGCACACTCTGGCTTCTTGGTAATGTTTGTTTGTATGAACCATACGAACAAACCTACCGAATGGCGCTCTCCTGACATGTGTGAGGAAGGAGCGGGCGTTCGTCGAAGTTCAGCGGTGTTCGGGAGTTTCAGTGTCCAATTTTAGTTTCATGTGATCGATGCCCAAACACCGCTGCCTGCATTCTCGCGGACAAGATGGCTGCCACACATTTCCCATGCATTCGTACATACAAACGGCGGCCACCCAGCCGCCTAGAACTGTCAGGAGAGGTTAACAAGGGTCAATAAGTTCCATGGTGGTTCGCAGTTCATGGGTTGGTTTCAATAGCCTTTTAGCATGGCCCATAGTCCTGAGGCAAGAGGCTAGCAAGCAGGCTCCTCCAGGAGCTCGTGGCAAGGAAAAGTTCGCCACAACTAGATTCTGCAGATATCGGATGTATAGATCCTAACTGCAGGATATAGCATTCCCATGCAAGACCCCACTTCCAAGGAGGGCCTGATATTAGCAGCATCCATTCCCATTTCCACTGATTGTAGCGAGACAAGGTACCACGCATAATATATACACGATATTGGATGTCCAACCTTTTCTCCGAGCGCTGGACCTACCTGATGTTCAGGTGGAGGATTGGTACACACATCAGCAACTCAACTCTGGCTCAGGCCCACCTCAACGCCAATGTTGGCAATCACTACCGAAGAGACAGTGCACAGACAACCAGGAGTGACAAACCGCTCTATCCAGGACCAGGTTCCCGCTCACCTAGGACTTGCTCATATTCATTACCACAAAATATCAGGGCCGACTCTCCTGTTTTGTGTCACTTTACACCCACACCATCACTCTTATGACAAAAAAAACAAAAACAAATAAATAACCCCTTACAAATACATTACCATGTAGGGTTCTCCTCAGTTCTCCACAATTCTGCCACCTCCCCGGACTCTCTGCTACTGAGCTGCTGCAAGGCACTGACCCATGCCGCAAGAATGGTTGAAGTCTTCTACCAAACCAGCCGTGACTTTCTTGCAGCCCCTATCTTTGATGCAAAGTCACTCAGGAGCCAGGCAATACCAAGCGCTTCATCCATGGCGGTGCCAATCCCACGAGCTGGGACAGGGCAGGCATCTAGGTTGAGACTCTCTATATTGCCTCCAGAGGGGCCCATCTGCTACCAAAAAGTGACTAGGTCTGCAGGTAACATTTTATTATGGAAGCTTTTGGGTGACAGAGACAAACAGCTGTGGCATATTCTAGTGCCAAAAACAGACCGAGCTCTTACTATAATGTAGTAACTCGATGGTCAGAACGTGGGCCCACTGGGCCTACTAGGCCCCCCGGGTGGCCCATGTCCTTACACCTGCATGCAGGGCTGGCCCATCCATTGGCCCCAGTGGAGCCATGGCTCCAGGCGGCACCTAGATAGGAGCCGCATTTTGCAGCCCCTGTACACTGTAACCGCTGCTGCTAGGGGCCCTGGCTGGCTTATTGCATAAATATATAGCGAGTATCGTTATATATGTGTGCAATTTCGGGACCCCTCTTCAGGGTGTAAAACAGGGGCCCAGCAGTCTGCAGAAAACACAAACACACATACTGCATCAACTACACAAATCCACACACACTGCATCCACTACAAAAACACTGCATCCACTACACAAACACATACTATATTGATTACACTAACACATACTGCATCAACTAAACAAACACACACTGCATCCACTACCACAAACTACATCCACTACACAAACACACACACTACATCCACTACACAAACACACACACTGCATTAACTACACACTGCATACAGTACACAAACACATACACTGCATTCACTACATAAACTGCATCCACTACACAAACACACACTCTACATACACTATACACAGACACAATGCATTCACTACACACATTGCATACAAAACACAACCAAAAACATTACATTTACGACTAGCAGACATTAAATCCACCACACACTCTGCATCCACTATACACACTCACACAATGCATTCACTACACACATTGCATGCAATACACAAACACAGACACTGTATTCACTATACAATCTGCATAACAGATGTTGGTGTGCTTTGGTAGTCATTGTTTTGGTTTGGGGGTGAGGCAGGGGACAGCATTTCATTCTTGGACCCAGGCAGCACAATGTCTTGGGCCGGCCCTGCGTGCATGGGTCACACCCCCTAATGGCAGCCCTTGTACTCATTTTTGTTGCCAATGATTTAGACATTAATGGCTGTGTGTTGAGTTATTTTGAGGTGACAATAAATTTACACTGTTATACAGGCTGTACACTTACTACTTTACATTGTAGCAGAGTGTCATTTCTTCAGTGTTGTCACATTAAAAGATATCATAAAATATTTACAAACATGTGAGGGGTGTACTCACTTTTGTGAGATACTGTATATATATATAGGATTTTAGCACATAGTCTTTGCCCTGTCATGTTTTCCATTTTGGTTCCCAATCAGCTTGTTTATTTCAATAGTATTCAGATTTTCTGGCTTTGACCATGGCTTGTTCTTGACTCTGTGTATTCCGTTATTCTGACCTTTGCTAGATTCTTCGTTATTCTGTATTCCGCACTACTTTATTATTATTCCGTATCTCTGTACTCCTGACCTTGGCTTGTTACTGTTTTTCATTATTCCATCTGTCCTGCATAAACCTAGCCACTCTAAGGACCGGTATACGCTTCCTGTTACTTTGATCCAGGATCTGCGATAAGGGGCACTGTATCCTGACAATTAATCTGGACGTGCACATAAACTCTGTTTCACGTAAAACTTTTCAGAGCAAGAGAAAAGATTAGGGCAAAATTTACAATATGCCCCAACCCTAGAATTTAGAAAATAAAAAATATTTCTTCCCTAAACTAAACGTAAATGGTACATCTGCTGTCAAAAAATAAGAAAGAGGCACAGGCCCTGCGTTAATATTCAACATTTTAAAAAATCAATGCCATAAATTTGCTTGTATGGAGGGATATTTCTGTACTCACGGCACACAAATTACTGCAATAGATAAAATAAAATACAATGTTGTATCTATGCTTTTTTTAAATTCTTCATTTATGTTTTGCTCCAGTGTGACATGTCAAAAATTAAACACAGAATAGCAAGTCATGACATCATAAAAATTGTAGTGTATGTTTATGAACATAAAGCTATAGAGGATTAGGGTAGTTGGAGAAGAATATTTATAGTTATTGAATGAAATTAACTTGGACTGAGTAAGTTATGGGCAATCATGTAGCACAATTGTTCGAACTAGGAACTTTCACTCACTGAGGAAGGCCTTGCGACTAGTGGCATATAGGGAGATTAGATAGCTGATACGCCTCAAAATAAGGGGAATTCTACAGTTAGGCTAGTACATTGTAAAGTATTGAGAGAGGCACAAGGCAGGTTGTAAAATAGTAAAAGTAGTAAAATAGTAAAATAGCACCAAGGGCAGGATGGGTGTAAGTGGATCTGACCGCCCACTAAGGATTGGTTTCCATCTTAACCATCTTAAAATTAGAGAAGCGGGATAACTTGGCAAAACTGTACATAAAAGCTAAAGGAAAACAAAACTAAAATTATGCATTCAGTCCAGCGGCAGACTCCACCGCAAAGAGGCAAAGCTTAGTTCAGGTCCACCATTGTAGCCTCATCCTGTATTGGTCTCAGAGTAAGGCACGAAGGGGACGATATTAGGTATGTCTCAGAAACATCCCGGAGTGGAAGGCCTTGGGCCTATCCAGCTCTTAAGCTGCTGAGGAAAGGGTCAGATTCTTATGATGAGGGTCTTTCCCTGGGTGGCCAAGAGTGTGCGTAACGGACCCCATCTGTACTAGATACCAGCCTTTCGTGGGGTCCTGGTGACCTGACTGACTGACCGTCTGTATCTATGTGTTTTAAAACAAAATATTATATGTAATTTTAGCAGATACTGGTGACTGAATGAAAAATAATCATGTATTACACCTTACAAGTAAATACCTCAAGGTGTCTATTTATTAAGAAGTATATAGTTTTGTTTAGACATTTTTAGTACAGTAACGGCTATCAACTACTAAATCAGAATTTGGTCATGTTTAGCTTTGAAATAAGAATGCATTCCTTTTGGTGTATGACCTTTAACTGCAAAAATCTGTGAAAATCCCAGGTACGCTCATAATCAGGCAAAATAGACTAATATGCTTTCAGATTTCTTTTTTTGCACTCACTGCCCACAAATTATTGAAAGAAAAACTGTAAAAAATCTTTTTTTTTCAGTGGCTTTTAAAAAAAGTGCACGCAATACATTCTTGTGAAATTAGTAAATTGGTATTAAGGAAATTACCAAAGAATCAAATGAATAAAGATACATTTTTGTCACACAGGTACGAAATAGTCCTTGTTATGAAGGGATTAATGAACTTTTTCTAAATTACTTTTTTTTTTTTGCTTTCCTCTGCATATCTCATCTCATTTTTATAATTTGTTCCCATCCACATTTGCTGGTGAAAATGTGATGTGGGTGGTGTAGCATTGGTTAAAAAACAGCTTCAAAAGTAAATTGGTGGAAAAATAATGCTTTAATGGTATCCATTTATATGATTATCCAATTTTCAGATTATAACGTGTTATATGTTTCTTTTTTTACCCTACATAATTGTATCTTGCTGTTCTCTGCGTTACATATATTTCTAACTTGCAAATACACGTAAATAAAATATGCCATATCTCATGCAGATGTGGTTAATATATGGATTGAGGTCTTTATGAACAAAACAAGGTAAAATAAAGATTTAACTCAATTCCACTTACCATTTGTATATTGATATGAGGATGCGGTCAAAGTAGAAAACACTGCACAAAGCGTTCATGAATAATAATTACAAAGCTGTGCATGAAACAGGTTTCCAGTCAAATTTATTCTCAATTTCTCATCTGTTTCACATAAGTTTCCTTTCCATATGTATGCTTTGATGAGTTCAGAAACAGTTTAAGTAAAATAACATGAGATTTATTCCTAAATACATTTAATCTGAGTAGGTCTTTATTTGCATATCCAAGAATTCCTAATTAGGCGTTAGTAAATCCATATATCTCGTAATCCCTTGGTAACCTGTGCTCTGAGAGAAGGGATGCTCTTTTTGCAGTCACCTCTGTCATGGAGTTGGGCAAAGCCCCTGAACCATGTAATGAGATTAGGTAAAGCCGCTGGAATAGCTTGCCGTGCTGCCACTCAAAATTGTAAAAGAAAAATTGTTAGGGTAACAAGTCCACTACTTACATTGAATTAGGATATTTGGAATGGACTAGGGAAATTTAGGATGAATAGCAAAAATTCTCAAGGTCAGTTTTTTTTATTTAAGCTATTATGTCCTAAATTGCACAATTCCCTTGTCAGTTCAAGAAAATTACTGATATACAGTGTTATTTACTTAAGTCCGAATGGCACCGGAATGAATGCAAATCTGGACATTGTTGATGGAACTCAATGAAAGAATTAAACCTGGGCCTGAAGGCTTCACCTACAGGCCTGGATTATATAAAAATCCCCCCCAAAAATCCAATCCCTGGCGGATGGACAGCAGATAGACAGGACTTGCTAGCCAGCTGCCACATTAAACAAGTAAAAAATAAACAAATAAAGCTTATGGGGTCAATAAGACCACCATATTGTTATAATAGAGGTAATGTACATCCATAGGCATTTCTACTAAACATTTCAAACTAGAGACTGAGCAGGAATTTTAGCACATGACAGGAGGCTTCGTATTTTGCATAATCTTTCTTTACTATCTCCATAGCAGCAAAGAAAAGAGTGACATAACTTTTAACCAATCACAACGTAGAATAGGGTATAAGAGGTGTGACCTATGACATCATTTCCTCTTTCTTTGCTGCTCCATCACAAGTTAAGTACTATATTTTGTGTTCTCTATATTTAACATATTCTATTCACTTACATGCTTTTATTCTATCACTGTGCCTTTAAATATTTGCCCTATTATTTCTCTTACCCTATCTGTATACCATGGGACCTTGACTGGATCCCTAGGTGTCTTTCACGGCTTCACCGCCGTCTATACTTTCCCTCCATGTCTCTGTTTCTGCCAACGGCTTTTCTGTGCGCTCGCGCACAAAATTTTCGGTTGTTTTCTACCGAACGTTTTATTCGGTAGTTTTTGCGCATTCGCCTGTTTGATGCGAATGCCCGCATTTTTTTCTGTGCGACCTCACATTGACTATTTGTTTCTTTCTACCGAAAGCTTCGTTCGGCAGTTTGACGCGATCGCCTTTTAAGGCGTTCGCATCCATTTTACAATTCGCACGTTCGGCAGTTTAATTATACGAACGGCAAGCTTACAGTTTTGCCGCCCAAACTGGGGGAGGTACTATCCTCCCCACACTAAGGCTGTCAGTCCGGCGGCCATCTTAAAGGGATAAACACTGCCTGATTTTTCTGCTCCAGCTAATCCTGCAAGCAATTGGAAATCCTTGACCCTTTTTACACTCAGTGGGACCAGGTTAGTGCCTTACTTTTGGAGTTGGTTTAGCCAGTTGGTCTGTACCTTATTCTGGCCGGGGTGAGCCCCCATTTTATGATGCTAAATGGACCTGTTCATGCAGGATTCCGATTACCTGGGTAAGCCCTAGTGAAACAGCCCTCTCCTCTTCCTACGACCTACCGGTCTCTAACCTCAGGTTATTTAGTCCTGATACTATACCACCCCGGTCCCCAGGCCTCTCCACTTATTGTGCCTAAGTGCCCTCACGCAATTTATCGGGTGTAAAAAAAATACAAAAGAATCCAAAAAAATGCACCATAATGGTTAAAAAATAATATGCCACTGTAGAAAATTGAGAGGATGCAAATAATCCAAAAATTGCATAAGAGTTATAATGGGTTCAGTTAGAATATGGTGAGATCCCATGATAAATATATCGAGATTTGTTACAGCATATCAATGTTGCATACAATATTTTCATTTAGCCCTTTGGGGGCTACAGTGTCACGTTGTAAAAGTGCCTTAGATCTATCCCTTCCTATACAAAGATACTGTTCAGCAATCATGACCGCATTCAGGGATCAACACATGGACAAACCGGTTGCAAAACAGAAGAATTAAGTTATATATATACAATATATATATATAATAAACTATATATACATATGTAATTTCATTCTAACTGAATTTTGTTATTAATATATATACCGTATATACTCGAGTATAAGCCGACCCGAATATAAGCCGAGGCCCCTAATTTTATCCCAAAAAACTGGGAAAACTTATTGACTCGAGTATAAGACTAGGGTGGGAAATGCAGCAGCTACTGGTAAATTTCTAAATAAAATTAGATCCTAAAAAATATATATTAATTGAATATTTATTTACAGTGTGTGTATAATGAATGCAGTGTGTGCGTATGTGTGTGTGTATGAGTGCAGCGTGTGTGTATGAGTGCAGCGTGTGTGTATGAGTGCAGTGTGTGTGCATGAATGCAGTGTGTGTGTGTATGAATGCAGTGTGTGAATGCAGTGTGTGCAGGGCCGGTGCAAGGATATTTGCCGCCGTAGGCAAAAAACATTTTGCCGACCCCTCCCCCCCCCATATGTCCTGACTTCCCCTCCTCCTCCCTCAGTGGTCCTTACCTCCCCACCCCCGTGTTCCTTCACCCCCCCCCCCAGTGGTCCTGACTCACCCCTCCCCTAGTGGTCCTTACCCTCCCCTCCCCTAGTGGTCCTTATCCCACCCCCTCCCTCTCATAGTGGTCCTTATCCCCCCCCATCCCTCCCATAGTGGTCCATATCCCCCCCCATCCCTCCCATAGTGGTCCATATACCCCCCCTCCCTCCCATAGTGGTCTTTATACCCCCCTCCCTCCCATAGTGGTCCTTATCCCCCCCTCTCCCTCCCATAGTGGTCCTTATACCCCCCCTCCCTCCCATAGTGGTCCTTATCCCCCCCCTCCCTCCCATAGTGGTCCTTATCCCCCCCCTCCCTCCCATAGTGGTCCTTATACCCCCCTCCCTCCCATAGTGGTCCTTATCCCCCCCCCTCCCTCCAATAGTGGTCCTTATACCCCCCCTCCCTCCCATAGTGGTCCTTATCCCACCCCCTCCCTCCCATAGTGGTCCTTATACCCCCCCTCCCTCCCATAGTGGTCCTTATCCCCCCCCTCCCTCCCATAGTGGTCCTTATCCCCCCTCCCTCCCATAGTGGTCCTTATACCCCCCCTCCCTCCCATAGTGGTCCTTATCCCACCCCCTCCCTCCCATAGTGGTCCTTATCCCCCCCCTCCCTCCCATAGTGGTCCTTATCCCCCCCCCCTCCCATAGTGGTCCTTATCCCCCCCCCTCCCATAGTGGTCCTTATCCCGCCCCCTCCCATAGTGGTCCTTATCCCCCCCCCTCCCTCCCATAGTTGTCCTTATACCTCTTTTTTTTGTTATTATACATTTTTTATTATTATTTCTTATTTTTTTATTATATATTTTTTTTCGTCCCCCCTCCCTGCTTGATACATAGCAGGGAGGGGGGCTCCTTCCCTGGTGGTCCAGTGGCAGTTCAGTGAGGGGAGAGGGGGGCTGGCAGAGCTGTACTTACCTTTCCTGCAGCTCCTGTCAGCTCTCTCCTCCTCCGCGCGGTCTGTGCAGCTCTCTCTGTCAGCTCCCAGTGTAAGTCTCGCGAGAGCCGCGGCTCTCGCGAGACTTACACTGGGAGCTGACCGAGGTGCTGAACGGACCGGCAGAGGAGGAGAGAGCTGACAGGAGCTGCAGGAAAGGTAAGTACAGCTCTGCCAGCCCCCCTCTCCCCCCAGTCTGTATTATGGCAATGCAAATTGCCATAATACAGACTCTGACTCGAGTATAAGCCGAGTTGGGGTTTTTCAGCCCAAAAAATGGGCTGAAAAACTCGGCTTATACTCGAGTATATACGGTATGTACCAAAATACACTTAGAATGGCATTATATATATATATCTATATATAAAATACAAATAACCACAAATATATATATAGATAAATATATATAATTACATAAATGATTACATAAGTATACACGTAGAATTTAAATACATATATATGTACACTGCTCAAAAAAATAAAGGGAACACAAAAATAACACATCCTAGATCTGAATGAATTAAATATTCTTCTGAAATACTCTGTTCTTTACATAGTTGAATGTGCTGACAACAAAATCAAAAAAAAAAAAAAAAAATGGAAATCGAATCGAATTTCAACCCATGGAGGTCTGGATTTAGAGTCACACTCAAAATTAAAGTGGAAAAACACATTACAGGCTGATCCAACTTTGATGTAATGTCCTTAAAACAAGTCAAAATGAGGCTCAGTAGTGTGTGTGGCCACCACATGCCTGTATGACCTCCCTACAATGCCTGTGCATGCTCCTGATGAGGTGGTGGATGGTCTCCTGAGGGAACTCCTCCCAGACCTGGACTAAAGCATCTGCCAACTCCTGGCAGTCTGTGGTGCAACGTGACGTTGGTGGATGGAGCGAGACATGATGTCCCAGATGTGCTCAATTGGATTCAGTTCTGGGGAAAGGGCGGGCCAGTCCATAGCATCAATGCCTTCATCTTGCAGGAACTGCTGACACACTCCAGCCACATGAGGTCTAGCATTGTCTTGCATTAGGAGGAACCCAGGGCCAAACGCACCAGCATATGGTCTCACAAGGGGTCTGAGGATCTCATCTCAGTACCTAATGACAGTCAGGCTACCTCTGGCAAGCACATGGAGGGCTGTGAGGCCCCAAAGAAATGCCACCCCACACCATTACTGAGCCACTGCCAAACTGGTCATGCTGGAGGATGTTGCAGGCAGCAGAATGTTCTCCACAGCGTCTCCAGACTCTGTCACGTCTGTCACATTTGCTCAGTGTGAACCTGCTTTTATCTGTGAAGAGCACAGGGCGCCAGTGGTGAATTTGCCAATCTTGGTGTTCTGTGGCAAATGTCAAACGTCCTGCACGGTGTTGAGCTGTAAGCACAACCCCCACCTGTGGACGTCGGGCCGTCATACCACCCTCATGGAGTCTGTTTCTGACCGTTTGAGCAGACACATGCACATTTGTGGTCTGCTGGAGGTCATTTTGCAGGGCTCTGGCAGTGCTCCTCCTGTTCCTCCTTGCACAAAGGCAGAGGTAGCAGTCCTGCTGCTGGGTTGTTGCCCTCCTACGGCCTCCTCCACGTCTCCTAAAGTGCTGGCCTGTCTCCTGGTAGCGCCTCCATGCTGTGGACACTACGCTGACAGACACAGCAAACCTTCTTGCCACAGCTCGCATTGATGTGCCATCCTGAATGAGCTGCACTATCTGAGCCACTTGTGTGGGTTGTAGACTCTGTCTCATGCTACCACTAGAGTGAAAGCACCGTCAGCATTCAAAAGTGACCAAAGCATTAGCAGGGAAGTATAGGAACTGAAAAGTGGTCTGTGGTCATCACCTGCAGAACCACTCCTTTATTGGGGGTGTCTTGCTAATTGCCTATAATTTCCACCTGTTGTCTATCCCATTTGCACAACAGCATGTGAAATTGATTGTCACTCAGTGTTGCTTCCTAAGTGGACAGTTTGATTTCACAGAAGTGTGATTGACTTGGAGTTACATTGTGTTGTTTAAGAGTTCCCTTTATTTTTTTGAGCAGTGTATATGTATTAAAATTTAAGCATGTGCATAGGGAAAATTTTCGGTTCGGCATTCCGAAATTCGGGACTTCCGCACTTCAGTTCGGCACTTCGACACTTCGGAACTTCGGCACTTTGGAACTTCGGCAACTTCGGCAATTTTGGAACTTTAGCATTTCGGAATTCGGGACTTCTCTTGCAGCCACTTAGTAGATAACTCCCTAATTCCCACGTTATTAAGGAGTTATCTACCAAAAGGCTGAAAGACCTAAATTGGTCTTTCAGCCAAATTTACTAATACTAAGTAAAAATGTCTATTAAACAGTCTGCTCACTGTTAAAAAAAAGGGTGGGGGCCCTATTGTCCTCCCCCCCGGCCTCCATCCCTGAGCAGTGGGTGGTGGCCCTAAATCAGAATAAGGAGGGGGCCTATTGTCCTCCCCCCTGGCCCCCACCCCTGAGCATTGGGTGGGGGCCCTAAATCAGAATAAGGCTGGGACCTATTGTCCTCCCCCTGGCCCCTAGCCCTGAGCATTATTATTTTTTTATTTTTTTTAAGTGCGTCGGTTATTATGGATTTTTTATTTGGCCTTTTTTGGGGGCTGAAAAAAGAAGATTTTAGAAGAAAGAAAACATCAAATGGTAAGTTTTCTTTTTTTTTACAGGTACTTAGTTAATGCCCCCCCCCCCTCATTATTGGTATTTAGGGCCCCCACCCACCGCCCAGGGGTGGGGACCAGGGGGGAGGACATTAGGTCCCCCCCGTATTTAGGGCCCGCACCCACCGCTTAGGGTTGCGGGCCAGGGGGAGGATATTAGGTCCCCCACTTATTCTAATTTAGGGCCCCCACCCACCGTTCAGGGGTGGGGGCCAGGGGGGAGGACATTATGTCCCCCTTATGACATTAGGTCCCCCCCTTATTAGTATTTAGGGCCCCCATCCACCGCTCAGGGGCGGGGGCCAGGGGGAGGGCATTAGGTCCCCCTTATTCTAATTTAGGGCCCGCATCCACCATTCAGGTCCTCCCTTATGACATTAGGTCCGCACCTTATTAGTATTTAGGACACCATCCACCGCTCAGGGGCGGGGGCCAGGGGGAGGGCATTAGGTCCCCCTTATTCTAATTTAGGGCCCGCACCCACCATTCAGGGGTGGGGGCCAGGGGGGAGGGCATTAGGTTCCCCCCCATTAGTATTTAGGGCTCCCACCCAAAACTCAGGAGTGGGGGCCGGGAGGAGGACATTAGGTCCCCCCTACTCTAATTTGGGGCCCCCACGCACTATTCAGGGGTAGGGGCCAGGGGAGAGGACATTAGATCCCCGCTTATTAGTATTTAGGGCCCAAACCCACCGCTCAGGGTTGGGGATCGGGGGGAGGACATTAGGTCCCTGAGGCTGCTCACTGTTTACTAAACATGCCCCTACACGCGGTATAGCGAGTAATCTTTACTTAGTATTAGTACATTTGGCTGAAAGACCAATTGAGGTCTTTCAGCCTTTTAGTAGATAGCTCTCTAATACGATGGGAATTAGGGAGTTATCTACTTATTCATTCCTGTCATTCCATTGACTGGCTAAGTAACTTACATTTTATATGAATGTATGTTACTTGATTGTTGTAAGTGTTGCAAATGCTTACAGCTGAATCCTGGCTATGTTTGTATACTTTTTATTTAAAATTGTATACAGTGTAACATTCTTCATTCTTCCACTGGGTAAGTATTTTAGTTCTTAGGCAATACTGTGCTTCGGAACTTTGGCACTTCGAAACTTCGGCAACTTCGGCACTTCAGCACTTCTGAACTTCGGCACTTCGACACTTCGGAAATTCGGTAATTTCGGGACTTCGACAATTTGGCAATTCATCTATTCGGACATTCGGAACTACCCGAATGTCCAAATTGCCAGAAATTCGTCCGAATTCACATTCAGACCGAAACGAATTGCGCATGTCTATTAAAATGCTATGTGTATATTTAAGTAATCTTTTAACATAATTATGTGATTTTATTAATTAAAATTTGATTGACATGTCGAACAACCCAGGCAGAAAGTGTAGAGAATTTAATTCGCAAGCACTATATTTAACCCTGTAACTTTCCAAGACACCATAAAACCTGTACATGGGGCATACTGTTTTACTCGGGAGACTTTGCTGAATACAAATATTAGTGTTTCAAAATGGTAAATTGTATGACAACAATGATAATTTCAGTAAAAGTGATTTTTTTTGCATTTTTTCAAACACAAACTGCACTTTTACTGAAGATATTGTTGTAATACGTTTTACTGTTTTGAAACACTGTTTGTGTTCAGTGAAGTCTCCCAAGTATAACAGTAACCCCCATGTACAGGTTGTATGGTGTTTTTGAAAGTTAGAGAGTCATATATAAGGCTTGCATTTCATTTTTTCACATTGAAATTTGCCAGTTTGGTAATGTTGCCTTTGAGACCGTATGGTAGCCCAGGAATGAGAATTACCCCCATGATGGCATATCATTTGAAAAAAGTAGACAACCCAAGGTATTGCAAGTCGGGTATGTCCAGTCTTTTTTAGTAGCCACTTAGTCACAAACACTGGCCAAATATTTGTTTTTAGCTTTTTTCACACAAAAACAAATATGACCGCTAATGTTGGCCAGTGTTTGTGACTAAATGGCTAGTAAAAAAAGACTGGACATACCCCACTTGCAATACCTAGGTTGTCTACTTTTGAAAATGGTATGTCATCATGGGGGTAATTCTCCTTCCTGGGCTACCAATACGGTCTCAAAGGTAACATTACTAATCTGGCAAATGTCAATGAGAAAAAACTGAAAAATTAAATGTGCTATATTTTACCCTGTAACTTTCCAAAACACCATCAAACCTGTTAATGGGGGGTACTGCTTGAGGGGCTCCGAGCTCCAAGTTCCTTGTTCTGTGCCTGGGATAAAAGGATCTCCCAGCTGGCCCATGCAGAGTAGGGCTGGCTCAAAGAGGGTACCTAGTCCCTCTAGGTGTTGGTGGGGAATAGGGAGCACTTTTCTTTCATCTTTCATTTTTCATCTTCCTTACTGACCCAGCACACACTGATGCACCTCCACAGGGAGAAGAACATCAGCATGGCTCCCATGAGCTCCGGCAGTTCAGAGTGTTGCCGCGGGTTACCTTGGAAATGCTCTGAAAAATGGATCTTGTGAGAGAAGCATACATTTCCTATACCTGGCGAGTGGGTCCTTGAGAGGTGTAGGGCAGATAAAATGGACTACCAGATAAAAATAACCAAAGGGAATAAATGTTTTTTGTTTTTAAATTGCATGTGTAACAGTGGGTGTATCTGTATACAGGGCTGCCATCAGAAATGTAGAGGCCCCTTATACAGCTCAAGGTCTGGGCCCCGTGGGGCCCATCTCCAAGCCTGCCCTCAAGGCCAGCCTCCTAGTCCACCTAGAGGGCCCATCTCCAACACCACCCACAAAAATGCACTGTGTGTACAGTGGATACAAGGAATGTTTGTAAAGTAGACATGGTGTGTGTATATATATATATATATATATAAATAGATAGATAGATATGTATGTACATATGTATGTACGTAAGTATGTATGTATATATATATATATATATATATATTTGTATATATATATATATATATATATATATATTTTTTTTTTTTTTTTAACACAGTTGTGGTGTGGAAAAAAGTGTGGATGAAAAACCCTTCCATGTGAAGTAAGTGGATAGTTAATACATTGCTAAACACAAATACACACACCAGTCAAGCCATGAGACTTGCTTTTCCCAGAGAAATCTCAGTTTAACAGTGGAATTATGAGGCAAAAATGTGGTTCTTTGCCAAGCTCATTTGCTTACACCTACCCAGAATACCTTGCAGTAGTGAGAGCACTATTAAAGTGAGATTTCTGTGGCAAAAGCAAGTCTTATGGCATGACCGGTATGTGTATTTGTGTTTAGCAATGTATTATATACATATATAATGTGAACCCTCCTCCCTGACGAACTCCTGTTGCTGTCTAAAGGACTGTCATTTGTCTCCACTACACGGCCAGATCCATTGAAGTGGGAGGTGGAACTTTATAAGTTTGGCAGAACACTGCGCCTGAAAGATTTCTTTAAGGAATCAATGCGTGAGACTCCACTGACAAGCCCTATCTTTAAGAAAAAGAGTACATTTGACCCACTTCCTAATCAACCTGGGATCAAGGCCTTTTTACGTGCGGTACAAAAAGAATCTTCCGATTTTCTTCAGGAGAAACATAGTTATCACTCCAACTGCTCCAAAAAAGACAGAGACATCATCAAATCTCTCTCAACAGACAATAACATTGTTATAAGACCGGCAGACAAAGGGGGAGGAATAGTCCTGCAGAACTATTCAGACTATCAGTCAGAAATCCTCCAGCAGTTGTCGGATACCAATACCTATCTGTCACTACCTGGTGATCCCACTGAGAACGTTCACCAGCAAATCATGGATGCCTTACAGAGGGGCCTCAGAAGTAATTATATTGATATGCAACTATATCAATATTTACTCAAGATAACCAAAGACACCGATCATCTACACTCTCCCTAAAATTCACAAGGATAGCACCAGACCACCAGGCCACCCATTTGTTTCAGCCATTGGGGGGATTCTTGAGCCTGTGGCAAAACGGCTGGATTTCCTATTCAAAGACACTATTGAGAACCTAGATACAGTCCTGAAAGATACTCCTACCTTCCTCAGTCTTCTAGCCACTCTAACACTTCCGACAGTACCTGTAGTGTTGGTAACATGTGATGTAAGGAGCTTATATACCGTAATTCCACATCAAGACGGTATACAAGCTATGAGAGCACTTCTATCTCAGTCTCCCTACTATACCGGACCACCCGTGGAGTTTGCACTGGAACTCTTGGAGATCGTCCTATCTCAGAACTACTTTAGGTTTGAAACTAAATGGTACCGCCAGATTGCAGGTACTTCAATGGGTGCGGCGATGGCACCTATGTATGCAAATGGATACATGCATCAGTTTGAGAGCTTACATATTCTACAGCCCTTTAATGAACAGATTGTAGCATACACACGCTACATCGACGACATCTTTATGATTGTTAAGGGCACTACTACAGATGTAGAACAAATGATTCGGTCCATCAATAGAGCGTCTTCTAACATTGAGCTGACTTCAGCAATGAGTACGGATCAGGTCGATTTTCTGGATGTCCGAATTTACCGTGAAGGGGACAAATTGGCACATACATTATTTACAAAAACAACAGACCGCAACACATTGCTGCATGCAACCAGTTTTCACCCGTCTGCCTTAAAGGAATCCCTACCATACTCCCAATTTTTGAGAGTTTTTCGAAACAATTCTGACCTTGAGAAGGCACAGATTAAAATTTCAGCTATGTGGCACAAGTTCAAGATGAGAGGGTATAAGGATAGCACGCTTCAACGTGCGTTATTGAAATGCCAAAGTGAAGATTTGGCTGTTAAGGAAATAACACATGCCCCTCGTACAGTATTCCCAACTACGTACACTTCGGCATCGATGGAGTTTAATAACATTATTAAGAAGAATTGGATTGTTTTAACCAACGACCCGTCATTACCAGCTGAGTTCAAAAATCCCCCCATGATATGCTATAAAAGAAATAAAAATCTAAGGGATCTCCTGGTATGCACTGACCCCATTCATTGCTATCAACCTCCATCTAGCAAGATTAATTACGGATGCTACCGTTGCTTAGGTTGTGTGACCTGTGGACATATGCTGTCAGGCAAAACATTCACACACCCTCACTCTGGGAAACCCTACACCATTTGACACCGCTTAACATGTACATCGGATTTTGTAATATACAAACTTACTTGCCCATGTGGACTGGCCTATGTGGGCAAAACAGATTTACCCTTATGTGAACGAGTCCGTAACCACAGATCCAGTATACGGACTGCTTATAGGGATAACAAATCTGAGCAACCCGTGGCAAAACATTTTCTTGAGAAGGGACACTCGTTGCCCACCCTAAAACTGATGGCCATAGACCATGTTCCACCTTTGCGCAGAGGTGGAGACCGCAGTAAGCTGTTATTGCAGCGTGAACTTTACTGGATTAGGACTCTACACACCATTCAGCCATTTGGTTTGAATGAAAAATACTCATTGGCAGTATTTTTGTAAATATTGGTATCGTGGTTTTGGTTGATAGGGGAACGAGAAAGCCCACCCAGGGGGATAGGCATCTCTAATATCCTTCCCATTATACCGCTTTGCTATTTACTTATTTAGCAAGTTGTTGGCACTTATTGGCGACTATTAAGGGCTTGGAGGTAGCCCACCCTGGGGGATAGGCATCTCAGCCATTCTTAATTTCAGCCTAAGGCTCTAATGCATTTTGTGCTCCTTATTAAAAAAATCTTTAGGATGATTCATGTTATCTGTCTGATGGCGGACGGGTTTACGGTTAAGAGACAGCCCACCCTGGGGGATAGGCGTCTCAATTACCCATTCCACCCAGTGCTAATAGGATTATTACTATATATCTATAACAATGTGATTTTGTTGAGGACCTTTGCTTTATGTCCCTCGCTTGCATTATTTTGTATTCTGTATATATTATGTGATGTATGCCGGTCTATTTAGACTCGGGGATGTATTGGTTCTTTGCTCTGCTGCTTGAAAGTTTGAGTTATTTATGTATTTATTTATGTGTTCATGTTGGACGAGACTGGGAGTACACCAGTCATTCTTGGTACCCTCTTCTCTTTAGATCACTGCAGCTCTACTTAGTGGCTATACTTGTATCTCGTTGTTATTGTGCATTACGTTCTTTTCCCCATAGGTTTAGTTGGTGGATATTTAATCACCCTTTATCTGGCATCGTCTTTTTATGTTTTCTCCCTTTTTTGACTAAGAAGTTCTGACAAATATCCTTTACTACTCTTTTTACCTTTATAATGATATCTAAGGATTAGGAGTGATACATTACTCTTGGTACAATTATGCTTTCAATTGCTGTTTGTTGGTACTTTGCTCCCTGTAGTTAGATTGGAATCTCTGCAGGTTTGATTGCTCATGCCTGCATTCTATATTTGTATTTGTAGTATAAGTTACATGTCTTCTTTATGCATTATCTGATCCTTAGGTAGTACAGTTTGTATATCTATATCTTGTTAATAGGTTGCTACAGGCTAATTGCAGTTTGATCGCTTTTCGATTAGTTCTGCCTGCTGTCTATCTCTAACGAGTTCTCTATGGACTTTCTCTGCATCTAAATGGCCCCTGATGGGGTGTATAGGTCTTTCTTCCACATTTATAATTTATTCCTGTATGCAGGCTATGTTTTTAGTTATATGTATATGTATTATTTTGTTGGTTATACTGGGTTGCTATGGGAACGACCCCGGGAGGCGCACATCTATGACATCATTAGTGTCAATTGTTTGACCTGAGCAGGCTGCTGGCCAGGTGCCCCTGGGATCACTCCTATTCTCAACCTGGGTAAGTTAAGGGAATAATGGGGGTATATATTCTTATGGATTTGATTTGCAAGCTCATCCTGATGAAAGTCTGTGATACAGACTGAAACATTGATTTTTATTTTGAGCTAATAAAAGCTAAGTTTTATTCATTCAACTTGGAAGTCCCTGGAGTGCTATCTTGTACTTTTGGCTGTATCTGTTTGCTGATAAGCACCGGGCAAGTACATCAAGGAAGGTGGAGTGCATTACTATTTTTGTTTTTTATATATATATATATATATATATATATATATATATATATATATACACACAGTTCACTCTCCCTTGCACTCCTGCTTAAAATTTCTCCATATTCTCATACCGGGTGCTCGACTGTGGTCTCATGTATATACAAGCAAATATCCAAATGGTAGTCTGCACTCATGGATTCCATTTAAAACTTGGTGTTTGGCCTTTGGACTAAGTGGATGGTTAAAAGATGCCATTATGACACTATATAGTCTACCATCAGCTAGATCGGTGGGCCCGAACATATGTTCAACATGGTTCGAATTAAAAAATGGAACTAGACAGGGTTGTCCCCTCTCTCCAATTCTATACCTAAGGTCTATTAAAATCTTAGCAATGAAAATGAGACATATTAAATTTGTTGAAGGTTACCCAACTCCCAAGGAGATCTGAAAATGTAATTGTTTGCCAATTATTTTTTTTTTTCTTTTTCTTCCTATTTGTCTCTTGTATCATGAAAACTCATAATAAAGTATAAAAGAAAAGAAAGGGGGAAAAAAAAGAAAAAGAAAAGATATCTGGTGATTCGCCCTACCCTTCTTTCCTTCAGCTATGTCCTTCCCTGTTCTCTCTCTTTTCTCTTACCCACACCTTATTATTGATTATTTTTACTGCAGCAATATTTTATGTCAATCTACATTTACTACTGTTTGAGTATTGTAAATTGTGCTTCGTTTGACTGTATACTTGTAATATCTGAACAATTTCAAAACTTTTACAAGCAGAAAGAAAAAAAGGGAAAAAAATATTTTAAAAAATGAAATAAAACTTGGCGTTTATTTCTGCATATAAAACCACTTACGTACCTAAAGTGCTAGTAGTGCTAAATGTGGTCAACCTTTCTGTCCGCCTTTGAGACTTTCCTCAGGACAAGATGTTTTGTTGTTTCCAAACCGTATGTTAGATGTTTACCCAAAGTTCGTCATAGATGTTGTAGGACCAATTCTAATTTTTCCAAATAAAACCCCAAAAAGGTTTTTGAAAGCAATAAAAAAAAATAATAGAATAACTCTATAATTCTGTTCTAATTGTGCCATGAAATATTGATGAACACAGAAAAATATTAGTCTGATTATATCTAGAAGTTTAGGATTACTTTGTTTTTTGTTTTGTTTTTTGCATTCCATTCATTTTGGATTTATTATTTTTCAACCAAGTAGCAAAACAGCTTTCGAAAAAGATTTTAGTTCTACATATGTTTTATAAGAAGCAATTTTGTACAGTTACATGAATGGCTCTTTATATTAGATGTCTTTGACTTCTGAACTGAGTGGGCCAATTTTACCTGGCTAACCAAAATAGCAGATTTTTGTAGATTTAGAGCAATCAGACTTGCAGCATGAAGAATAATTTAAGGATGTAATTTGATGTTTCATATTCAGAAAAAGAAACAGTTTTTCAAACTCAGGAAATTCTGATTTGAGTTGCTTCTTGGAACATGATGTAGGTCTGCAAATATATGTTGCTGTGCATTTTTAGAGAGTAGGGGGAAAGGGTGTGGGTTATTTGCAGGTGCCAATTTTAAAGTAAGACTGAAAGCACCATAACCCCTAGAGCCAGGGCCGGATTAAGAGCACAGTGGGCCTGGAGCTGACAATTATGATGGGCCTAATTATTGACTCTTATCGACCAAAATCACTAAAACAGTCATACCTCCCAAGCGTGATGTATCTGATGGAGATGGTGCCCGAGAGAAGCTCATAGGATGCAGCTATAAGAAAACACATACTCTATGCTAATCTCTCTCTAATTTATGCTTTCATCTTTCAAGTAAATCCATAACCCCTAACAGCAGTGTCCAGTGAAGCAGGAAGTCAATGGGCGGTGTAAAAGGGTGTGCCACTGGCGCAAATCACGTGACAAGACCTGCCAAAAGGGGTGAACATGCCCAAAAAGGGGGCATGTTTGTCCAAAGAATTGGAAGGTCAGCCTGGCATGAATACATGTCAGGCTGCCTGCCAATCCTGCAGGCTGCCCAACTAAGGACATACTATGCAGGCAGTACCTTGAGCTTGACATAAATGACATAATGCGCTCACTCCATGCTTTCTAAGGACTGTCCCCTAGCACTCGCTGTTTCACTTGTCTCCTTACCTTCTTACTAGCAGGCAGAAGTTCCTGGTATATAGTCTGAGACAGAGAAAAGGTGTATGTAGTGAGTGTAGAAGAAAGGGGACATGCCACAGTGCTAGAGAGACCAACGTCTGCATTACCTAAACTAATTTTAATGTCAGCCAGTCCACACAAGTTTTGTTCCCATACATCGCTTCCAAACTTAAAGGGACACTATAGTCACCAGAACAACTACAGCTTATTGTATTTGTTCTGGTAAGTAGAATCATTCCATTCAGGCTTTTTGCAGTAAACACTGTCTTTTCAGAGAAAATAACTCCACTGGCTGCTCCTTAGATGGCTGATAGAGGTGATTCCTGGGGCAGTACTGCCTAGTGTGCAGCACTGCCATTCAGTGTCTCCACCCTCTGCATGCAGACACTGAACTTTCCTCATAGAGATGCATTGATCCAATTTATCTTTATGAGGAGATGCTGATTGGCCAGGAAGTATTGTAATTTGCTCAGACCACCACTTCTGAGCCAGCAGCTGCAGAATTGAATACAAGTAATATTTTACTATATTTAGGGAGGCAAGAAGGGGCCAGGGTGGTGGTTTTAACATAATAGGGTCAGAAATACATGATTGTGTTCCTGACCCTATAGTGCTCCTTTAAGCAATGGTATGTGAAGAGTAGTTAAGGTTGACACCTTTCTTGGAAAAAAAAATACCAGCCTTAATCATTTGTATAATTAATTAGTTATGCGTGATATCACATGATGTCAATCACAAGGAGTGACATCAGAGAAAATTCTGTAAAATCACGAACAAACTACTCACAGTTTGATTCTGCTTTATAGATGGATTGCTCCCAGTGTCTCCCTGTCTCCCTGTGTCTCAGTGTCCCTATGCATCACAGTGTCAGTGTCCCCATGTCGCCCAGTCCCCTAGTCTGCCAGTGTCTGTGTCCCCATTTCTCCCAGTGTCCCAATGTCTCAGTGTGTCCCCATGTCACTAGGATACTGGGGACACTGAGAGACATGGGGACACTGAGAGACCCGGGGACACAGAGACATGGGAACACTGGGAGACATGGGGACGCTGAGACATTTAGGGAAACTGGGAGACATGGGGACACTGAAACATTTGGGGACACTAAGACACTAGGGACACAGAGACATGGGAACACAGACACTGGGAGACTAGGGGACACTGGCTGGGAGACAGACACTTGGGGACAGTTGTGGACATAGACATGTGGACACTGGGACATATAGGGGCACTGGGAGACATGGGGACACCAGGCACACTAGGAACACAGACACTGGGAGACATGGAGACACTGAAACATTTGGGGACACTAAGACACTAGGGACACAGACACTGGGAGACTAGGGGACACTGGGAGACTAGGGGATACTGACTGGGAGACAGACAATTGGGGACAGTTGTGGACATAGACATGGGGACACTGGGACATATAGGGACACTGGGACACATGGGGACACTAGGCACACTGAGAGACATGGGACACAGACACTGGGAGACTTGGGACACTGAGACACTAGGGACACTGGCTGGGGGACATGGGAACATAGTGTCTCTGTGTCCCAATCTCTCAGTGTCTCCCAATGTCCCTATGTCTCAGCATCCCCATTTGTCCCAGTGTCCCCTAGTGTCTCAGTGTCCCCAAGTGTCTTAGTGTCCCCAGGTCTCCCAGTGTCTGTGTCCCCATGTGTCCTAGTGTCTCAGTGTCCCCTAGTGTCTGTGTCCCCATGTGTCCCCTAGTGTCTCAGTGTCCCCTAGTGTCTCAGTGTCCCCATGTTTTCCAGTGTCCCCAAGTGCCTCAGTGTCCCCAGTGTCCCCATGTGTCTGTGTCCCCATGTGTCTGTGTCCCCATGTGTCTGTGTCCCCATATGTCCCATAGTGTCTTAGTGTCCCCTAGTGTCTCAGTGTCCCCATGTGTCCCTGCTGCCTTTCCCCCCATCCCTCACTTACCTGAGCTGTAGAGCTGCTGTCTGGACTCTGTGCTGTGTTGCTGCTCCCCCACGGATCAGTGAGTAGTAGAGAGAGGCAAGGATATGCTGTGTAACTTCCTATCCCTGCCTCTCTCCACACACAGTGACCCCTACTGGCCGGTGCTGGTATTGCAGAGTAATTTCCATTTATTCTGAGAAAATTACTTGCATTTGTATTGCCGGTATTACTGCAATACCGGCACTGGCCAGGCAGTTAAAATACCAGCTGTCCCAGTAAAATACCAGTCAAGTGGCAAACCTAAGAGTAGTGTGTAAAAAAAAAAAAAAAAAAAAAAAAATTTTTTTTTTTTTTTTTTTTTTAAATGGGCCTATTCCATGGGCCTGGGCCTGGAGCTGCAGCTCCATCAGCCCCTATGTTAATCCGGCCCTGCCTAGAGCATGCAGTAACATCTCATATTGCAATTTATCTCATATCTCATGTGTGCTATTTCCCCTTCCATTTATAAAAAAAAAATGATAATTGTTGGGAATTCAAATTAATGACAAAATTGTCAAAATGGACATTTCCCCTGTTCCTGTCATGTTGCACAATGTTCTACTGAAGCTGTGTTTTGTGCTTTTTTGCATGCTTTTTTGCATGCATAAGTATATGACAGTGGTGTGTGTGGGGACGCTGCTTGTGGTGTCAAATGTCTATGGGGACACGTGTGAAGAGACATTGCTTGTAATATTGCGTAAAGGGAGGCTGCTTGTGGTATTGTGTGTTTGTAGGGACATTGCTTGTGGGATGACACAGCTTGTGGGATGCTGTGGTGGTTGATGCAGTTATCTGTGTGTAAATGGGATTTGCAGTGTTTACGGGGGGGCTAGGGGCTGTAGCATGTGTGTGTGAGAAAATAGAGGTTATAGTGTGTGCGTGTGGCGGAAGGTATGAGCAGTAATGTAGTAGAGGATGTCGTGTATAGGGAGGTAGGGGCTGCAGTGTGGGAGGATGGGGCTGTCGTGTAGGGGGTAGAGGGAGCAATAAAGGCTCACATGGTACAAGCTTATATGCACCCTATTGCAGCCCACACTTGTGCACTTCTATGCACCCTATTGCAGCAAAACATTTTTATGAACCGGGAAGTAGCGATTGGCTTAGAGCATCAATTGACCACTCCAGCCAATCTGCAGCACCCATGCCTGACGTCAATCTGCACTTCATGACACTCCGTTTCAGAAGCTGAATACCACTGAGCGACCTGGAGATCTAGAGCTGGAGGAAGCCTTTGGGGTTAAACCATTTAAGAGTGGTTTAACCCCTTAAAGTAAAGAAAGCACCCAGGGGCTTCCTGGCATCATAGCATTTTCATTTAGATGAAGTTGTTATGGTGACCAGAATGTTCCTTTAATTTGCTTAAAAGAACACTATAGTGTCAGGAATACATGCATGTATTCCTGACACCATAGTTGTGAAAACGCTATTCACCCTGGCTTTATGTGATAATGACTATGCCCCTTCCCTTTCATGACACTGTCAAAAAGGAACCAAGCATGGATGTCATTACAATCATGTCCCCCCCTGGAACAATTCCTGTGGACGCTCATGCCCAGCAGATGTAGTATGCAGGGCATTTGGAAGAAGCAGATGTCAGCATCTGCTTCCTTGTGATCTCTCTGGCTAGAGGACTCCTGAACTGTACTGGGTGAACTGTAGTGTAAGGAGTTAAGGGTTGTAGTTTAGGGGGTAGAAGCTGTAATGTAGTGGTAGAAGGCAGTAGTGTAGAGGGGGATAGGGGCTCTAGTGTGGGAGGATGGGAATGTAGTGTAGGGATTTAGAGGAGGTAGTGTAAAGGGGGATAAGACATTTAGTGGGGGACAGCGACTGCTAATTTAGATGTGTAGAGATGGCTGTAATAGTGAGAGACAGGGGGGGTAGAGACTGTAGGTGTTTATAAGGCATGATACAAACTCAAAACATATTTTAAAAATAAAGTTTATTCCCCCTCCCTCTTGCTTTCCTTGAAGAAAGTGGTAAAGTTGATCCATGGACATGCAATACACAATTAGGACACAATAGCAGTACAACGTTTTCTGCTGGTGTTTACATACCGTGATCTCTCTGTGCCCCAAAATAGAGCAAGCCACCTTTGGGGTGAGTGAGCTGTGCGGACATCCAGTTCCCACCGCCTTCATGGTACTGCACAGCTTCCACACCTTATAGGCTGGTCTGCTTCCAAACCAATTTGATAGATTTTTGGGGGGGTGATGGCAAAACTAAGTTGATGTAGATGTTTAGCATGGCAAACCTTTAGGACGGAAAAAAAATGTAGGAAAGCAATTTAAACAGCCAAAACAGCAGTACAAATGGGGGCTATGACCGTGCTGATACGTGTAAATGGTTACAATATTGCATGGCCTAATTGTTACAAAATAACAGAAAGTTTTGCAATGACAATTTAAGATTATGCTAGCTTTAGTGTACTAATAATCTTAATTTTAATAAGGACAGGAGGCGAGTATTTTGCATTAACTCTCTTTACTAAACTCCATAGCAGTAAAGAAAAAACGTAAAGTAACAAGTAAATCACTGAGCAGCACAGTATATAAGGGTCATACTGTCTGCATAACTTCCTCTTTCTTGAAGCGACATCCAAGTCCAGATAGATGCTCGAACGTCCAGAAACTCAACGAAACTGTAACTGTGGTCTCTGGCGAGCGGAACTTGAGTAGACTCCTGGTAACGAGGTAGGAGATAAGACCAAAACGAAGTCGTCATCCCATCTTACGGAGTCGTGAGGTTAATCAACCAGCGAACAGTGGAGGTCCTGGAGAGGGTTACACTGAAAGGAGAGTATAAAATCGGTTAGGTACTGAACCGTAACTGTTCACGCCTGTGTGTTTTAACAGAATGGAGTAAATTAACTCAATAAAGACTGATTGTAAACTGATTATAGAGTAAAAAGGGTGTGAGATGTAAGTATGTTGTACGACTAGAGTGTCTGTCTAGATGGCCGTACGGGCATGGAGGTGGAAAGATACCGAATGTGTTTAGTTGGTAGAGTAACCACTAAATAAATCCCAATATCCGTCGCCTTCCGATCCACTCCCCCGAAGAGTCAGGGTAGGGAACAGAAGGGAGGGAAAATACTCGCCTCCTGTCCTTATTAAAATTAAGATTATTAGTACACTAAAGCTAGCATAATCTTAAATTTTATAACATGACAGGAGGCTTCCTATTTTGCAATTTTAACGCTGAAGAAGAGACATCCCAGCAGAAGGGGGAGTGCGAAAATAAAATGTACGGAAGGTAGATTCCCGAGACCAGTCCGCTGTTCGGAGAATATCCGAAAGGGACGCCCCTGCCATGAAGGCTGATGATGCCGCCGCACCGCGGACGGAGTGGGCGCCGAAAACGGGGTCTATACCTGCAAGGGAAAGGATCCAGCGGATCCATCGGGCCAGAGTGGTGACCGAGACCGGTGCATCAGGGCGTACGTAGGAGACTAGGAGTTGACCCGACGTAGAGGGGCGGAGTGAGGAGGTGACCGAAACATACCTGCGGAGGGTGGACACGACGCAGAGCTGCGGGTCGTCGGGGAAGAAGGGGTAAAAAACCGAAGTCGATCCCGACTTAGTGCGACGAGAAACGCGGAAAGTGACCCCTTCAGGGGCCACCTCAAAGGCGTCAACATCGAAGGCCCGAACATCGGAAACCCGTCGAAAGGACACTAGGCAAAGGAGAAAAGCGAATTTAGCGGATAGTTGGCGTAGGGAGAGGCGGTCATTTGGAAGCCAATCCCTGAGAAAACGAAGGACTAGACCCACATCCCATAGGTGGGGGTATTTGGGGGCCGGGGGGCGGCGGAGCCGCATACCGCGGAGCAGACGGCAGACCAGAGGGTCTTTGCCGACCGGGAGATTCCCGACGGGGGTGTGAGCCGCCGAAATCGCGGAACGAACGACGTTGACCGATCGGTAGGAGCGGCCAGCTAAGAACAAGGAGGAGAGAAAATTAAGAATCATGGGAATAGGTGCTGTAAATGGATCGGAGTCCCGTTCCATGCACCAAGTAGACCAGGAGGCCCAAGCTGAAAGGTAGCATCGTCTAGTTCCCGGGGCCCATGAGTCCCATAAGAGGTCCCTAGCTGCCTGCGATAGTCCGCTGACTCGCCAGGAACCCCGGAAAGAGACCAAGCCACCAGGGGTAGCCGGTCTTCCAGTAGGAGAGGGTGGAGATACCCTTTGGGATCCGTGAGAAGGTCCGGGAAGGATGGTAGGAGAAGAGGGTCCCTGTAGGAGGAGGCCAGGAGGTCCGGGAACCATGGTTGGCTCTGCCACAAGGGTGTTATGACAACTAGGTTGATCCGTTGCGTCCGCATCTGGTGTAGCGTTCTCGCAATCATGGAGAATGGGGGAAAGGCGTAGGCTCCTGTCGTCGGCCAGTGTTGGAGAAAGGCGTCCGTCGCCTTGCTCTCCGGGTCCGGGAGCCAGCTGAAGAATTCCGGAGTCTGGTGATTGTTGCGAGAAGCGAACAGATCCAGGTGAAATGGACCCCTCCGGGCTGCCAGGGCCCTGAAAATTCTCGTGTTTAGCTTCCAGTCGCTGACGTCTTTCCAGTGGCGAGAGAACCAGTTGGCAGTGAGATTGATCTCTCCCGGTAAGTATTCCGCTTGTAGAGTGATGTTGCGAGGAAGGCAGTAGTCGAAGATGTCCCTCGTGATATCCGACAGCAGGCGAGAGCGAGCGCCTCCCAGGCGGTTGATGTACTGGACTGCGGACACGTTGTCCATGCGTAGGAGGATGCAGCAGTTGGTGCTTTCCCTGGCTAAGCTGCGGATCGCGAATGAGCCTGCCAAGAGCTCGAGGCAGTTGATGTGCATGGAGAGCTCGTGCGCTGTCCATGTTCCTCCCGTGGAGACGGTTCCGTTGGTGGCACCCCAACCCCACAGACTGGCGTCTGATTCCAATACGAAGTCTGGGGTGTCTCCGAATATGGCCCTGCCGTTCCAGGCCTGCATGCTGTCCAGCCACCATGAGAGTTCCTCGCGAACTTCCGTCGTCACCGGGACGGGTTGGTCGTAAGTAGGCCTGTGGCGTAGGTACTTGGTCTTGAGACGTTGCATGGCCCTGTAGTGGAGGGGACCCGGAAATATGGCCTGGATGGAGGCGGATAGGAGACCCACAATCCTGGCCAGGTTGCGTAGTGGAATGGAGTCGAGTCGGAGAACCCTGCGAATCTCCTTGCGAATGGCTGCAATCTTTGAGGCTGGTAGTCTCAGAGTGCAAGTCGTCGAGTCGATCTCGAAGCCGAGGAATTGTATAGTTTGGGCAGGGGTCAGCTCCGACTTCTGTTGGTTTACCACAAAACCCAACGATTCCAGGAGGGACACTGACAGGCGAGTGTGTTGGCGGAGCCTGTGTTCGTCGGAGCAAAAGAGGAGAAGGTCGTCTAAGTAGATGATGCACCTCACGCCCCTGGATCTTAGGTGGGCCACCACTGGCTTCAGGAGTTTGGTGAAGCACCATGGGGCTGAGCTGAGTCCGAAAGGGAGGCAAGTGAACTGCCAAGGACGTCCGTGCCAGAGGAAACGTAGGAGTGCTCGACAGTCCGGGTGTACCGGGACTGACAGGTAGGCGTCTTTTAGATCGAGCCTGGTGAACCAGTCGTGACTTCGAAGGAGGTCTCGTAGGAGGTGGATGCCTTCCATCTTGAAGTGGCGGTAGACCACATATGCGTTGAGGGCGCGTAGATTGATGACGGGGCGGTATTCTCCTGACTTCTTCCGAACCAGGAAGATGTTGCTGAAGAAGCCGCCCCTGTCGTGGGCCGGTTGGATAGCCCCTTTGTCTCGGAGCTCGCGTAGCTCCGCGTTGACCAGGTTGTGGTCGGAGGCTGACATGTGGATGGGGCGAGGGGGCTGAACCTGAAAGGGAGTCCCCGCTAGGTCTATGACATAACCCTGTACAGTCTGTAGAATCCATGTGTCTGAGCAAAGGGCGGCCCAATTCTGGAAAGAAAGGGAAATACGGCCCGCAGTGCGGGTACAGGGTAACAGTGGAGGAATATGGGTTCTTACCTGCGGCAAAGCGGGAACGTCCACGTCCGCGGGGTCCGCGACCTCTATCTGAGCCTCTCGAGAAGGGTTGTTGTCGGTAGTCCCTTGTCGGGTAAAATGGTGTTGGCTGGGTGCGGGGGCCTGAAGGCCAAAATCGGCTGGCGGCACGGCCCCGTTGCCGGCCAGCCCTTCCAAAAACCCCTCTGGTGGGGTTGCTTCGGAAAACTTTGCGCATGGATGACTGCGCCTTATTGAGGGAGGTGAACACGTTCACGTGTTTATTGAGTTCCTTAAGGAACGGTTCACCAAAAAGTTTTCCTTGTGCCTGGGGCCCAATCTCCTTAGTGCCAAGGTCTGCCAGTTTGCCGTTAATACGGTACAACGCTGCTTTTCGCCTCTCCGAAGAGAGCGTAACATTGGTGTTTCCGATGAAACAAAAACACCGTTGTGCCCATTCACGAACATCATGTGCCCATTCCCTGATGTCCTCGGAGGAGAAGGAGTCGGCTTTTGCGTAGGCGTCGTCCGCCAGATACATAATGCGTGCCAGGGGGCCTACAGAATCCAGCAGGTTGTCTTGAGCACCCCATAGGCCTTTCTCCACCCCACGGCGGGGGTCTCTACCACTACGCATCATGAAGGTCGACATGACCTTATCGAATTCCGGGGTCTGAGCGACTTTATCCGGCAGGGAAGGGCGTGGGCATTCAGACCTGAGTCGGCTGCGGACCTCCTTCTCAAGAGGTTTGCGAAGCCACAGGTGCATAAACCTGGCAAGGTGTTCTGGAGGCGACCAATCACCCGATCTGGGGTGCCGTATGTTACGGGGGTCGAACATCGCTTGACCCGAGGGGTCCAAAATAGTGTCCGAGTCGCGAGGTTCTGCGTCCGCAGTATCCTCGGTACCTCCAGACTGGGCAGCACCCAGGAGGGTCTCTCGCATGAAAGCGGAGACAGACTTCTCATCCGAGCCCCAAGCGTCATAGTCCGAGTCGGAAGCATCAGCCTGCCATTCATCCAGGACTGCCATGGACTGGGCAGGGTCCTGCTCTTCGTCCGAAGAGTATTCCAGACGCGGGGCCGGGGCGAGTAATTTAGAGGGCTTGCGTTTGGCAGGTGCCTTACCCTTAGTCAATTTTGGCGTGAAACCTTCGCCTTTGTCATGGCGCTTTTTTGGGCGGGGATCGTCCCTTGACTGGTGGTCGGATAACTCAGATTCCGATTCGTGGCGGGAACGTCTGCGTTTTGGCACGTCAGGAGCCGCGGCTCGGGTCTTAGAGAGTGCCTTCTCCACAGAGGCAGCGACAGCTGCGTTAATCATGGCCTGAAAGTCCACAGGGAGGTTCTGGGAATCTTCCATGGCAAGGGTAGGCAAGTACGTCACTGAAGGCACAGTAAAAAACGGGCACCCAGGTCTTGACAATAGGCTTAGGGTCAGGTTTGTATAATGGCGGGAACAAGCCCAGAATAACCCCAGCAGGGTATGATAGTGACCTTATAAACTGGGGCTCACCCAGTTAGAGAGAACTGCGACAGCTAGTCTCCCAGTAAGCAGCGAATATAATGGGGGCTCACCCCGGTTGCACAGGGTTTAACCCTTAAGTGCAGGTCACAGTAATAATAAACAGGCAGCAGCACTGACCTGACTGACCCAGCCACAGTATATCTTGATAGAAGATGATGAGACAGCAAAACAACAGCATATAGAGGTGATTGAGCAGGTAATCCTTTTGTTCAGACACAAAGGGTGTGAAAAACCGTAATGCAGGCTGCAATAGCAGGTGAATACAGGCACACTGAGTCCCTAATGAGGTGTACAAGGCAAGGTTAAGATGGCCGCGAAATTCTCGCGAGATTCGCGATCCAAGATGGCGGCCGCGAGGTAGGCCGCAAAGCCGGGGACTAAATTTATTAGGCCGGCCGCGAGTGGAAGCGGGCCGGCGCGGAACCGGTCGGGAACGGAACCGGCCGCAAGGAGGGAGCCCAGGAGGGCACTCCAGGTAGGGGGGGGCGGTGGGGAGGCCTGGGGGACCGGGATAAAGCCAGGGAAAGGTCCCAGGAGGTGTAAAGGGGGCAGAGAAGAGGGCCGAAAGGCCACAGAGAGCCCCTAGTCCCACAGCCCACTAAATAAGTGCAAAGGCTAAGGAAAACAGCAATTTAGGCTATGTAAATAGAATACATATAAATAAACAGATAAATAGGACGAAAATGATAATAAATATAAATATAAATATAAATATAAATATAAGAGCTCCAGAGGAGCAAATATTCTGACCTGTCTGCGATGGAGCAGTAAAGAAAGAGGAAGTTATGCAGACAGTATGACCCTTATATACTGTGCTGCTCAGTGATTTACTTGTTACTTTACGTTTTTTCTTTACTGCTATGGAGTTTAGTAAAGAGAGTTAATGCAAAATAGGAAGCCTCCTGTCATGTTATAAAATTCCGAGTTGACAAGATTGTTATAAAACTGGGTAGAACAAAAATGGGTAAGTAAGAGAACTTATTGTTATAATTATATTATTTTTATAATGATTGATTGTTATCTTTTTTTCCTTTTGCTATCTTGGATTATAAAAAATGGTGATCAGGAGCCATTTAAACCTGAAAAAATAATTCATCCAAAAATAAAATGTAAACGTTAGTGAGCAATTGACAACCCACTCACTCCTTCCACCCTGATAACAACAAAGCTTAACCACACATCCAATCTGCAGCGTCAATGACTGTCCTTCAATGTAGAAAAAAACAGTGCTCTATCAGTTTATACCAACTGCGTCTGCAGAGGTAACAGGAACCGAAAAACTCAGGCAGTGAAAAACCATTACAATGACAGTCATTTGAAAAATGGAGAGCAGCAGAAGTAATTTTAATTTATTATCTTTTTAGGTGGGTGAACTAGAGGATGACCACCACTATGTATATTAAAGGTTATTTACCACTATCACTCACAGACACAGTATTGGTAAAACATACTGCACCACTGATAGTCTGTCTCCCACAGTAGCAGCTGTCAAAGTGTCAGGACAAATCTTACTTGAAGGTATAGATTGCTCATTGGACCTTCTATTTCCTCTCTATCGCTCTATTGTCACGTGATCTGTGAATAAATCAACATTTACTGGCTGTCCCCTAACCATCAATGATCTTTTTTTTTTTTACCTCTTGATTGAAAAAAAATAAAATAAAATGGAATTTTGGCCAAATTGCAGATTGGTCCAAAATGAATTTCCAAAAATGTAAATCTTCTCCCAGAAATGGCGTACATGTTTTACTTCTTTCAGCAAGCATCTGAGGAGAAGAACTACTTGCCTGTCAGAATGCTCTGATTGGTTGGCTTGTAAGAGTGCTCTGACTGAGATTACATAGCACGGGAAAGCCCTCATAAGGCCTCCCCCCCCCCCCCGCCCTAGTAATCTCAGTCTACACAAAGTCCTCAATGGGTTAACACGGATGTGTTTTCTTTGCTTCGTGATCCAGGATACTGGATTTTTTGTTTTGGATGGGGGCTCTGAAGAGAATTTCAAGAAAAAAAGAAAGAACACGTCGAAGGGCAAGTATAATTTTTTTTTTTTACAGGAATTTAGTTCGTTGGCCACCCCCTAACTATTATAAGATTAGGAGAGTTAGGCAGATATTTTTTATTTTGGTGTGGGTCTAGGGGCTTGGGGACTCCTAGCACGCTGGGGTTGGACAATGGTGCCAATTTTGGGGGGTGGAAAAAGATGTGTCCACCCCCTTCTATTTTTATAACACAATCTCTTCCCAGGAAGGCTGGCCCCTAGATGCCAGCAAAGTGTCGGACTGGGGGGGCAATAGTTCTTCCCCATGTATTAGTTAATTAATTGCCCCACCGGGGGGATACCACTTGTTTTTAAAAAAAATATTACCCTCAACCAATGCCCATGCTGGGAGCATGGGGGCGACCTGTGTCTGCCCCCCTCTATGTTAATAGTGACTGGGCGTCAGTGGTATTTTATCGCAGCGAGCAACCTCTGCGGCTTTCTGTTTAGCAGACGTTTAGCAGCCCTTCTGCCTGACAAGTGGGGTAAAAGGGGAGGTTTAAAACCTTCCTGTACCCATACTAGACTCCAATATGCTTTCATTTCACTAACAGGGTAATTTAAAAAGCCGGTAAATGCACTTCAGAAACACATTGATCAGACAATCTTTTTCAAACAGCTGTTTATCAGCTTCAGCTGTTAGAATTTTGTTTGGTAAAACTTTGATAAAATTTTTATGGACTATTTTTAGTCATTAGAATTAATTTTGAGGCTCAAGCTGCCAAATTGCCCCAAATTAGATAGCACAGCCCTGGGGTCCTATTCTGTCATCAACATTTTGTTCCCTGATGTTGTGAATCTAGGGACACCAGGGAACTGTACCCAGCCAGCATAGCACAAGTGCATCATTACCTACACTTGCACTAAACTGGGTGCACTAGGACCACGCAGAGCATTTGAGCACTGCTGTCTGCATCGTCTGCCCTAAGTGGGTCTGTGCCTGATGCCAGGCAGTCACACTCCTGTCATGCCACCTCAAGGCTTAACAACCCCTAATATTGGAAGGTACGAACACCCCCAAATTCTAAGCCCTCTAACTACTTCTACACCCGTGCTGTACCCCACATCATTACAGCACAGATATTTTCTCTTTGTGTTGCCCTGTTCACATTTTTAAAGAGGATTTTAGGTTTCAATGAACCACTTCTGTAATTTATTATATTTATATTATTAGTTGTCAGGGATGAGCTTAGGAGACTGGTTAGAACTGGTTAGAGGAGTGAATCCTCTTTAACATGTTTTCATCCAAACACTGCATGGTTCCCTGGGGAAAAAATGGATAATGAAGGCAAAAATATATTTGTAATGGAGCTTGCGTTTAAACATAAAATATATGATTCACTGTTCCTTTAAGTATTGAAAATTATGAATTGTCCATAAATTAGGAGGTATCCCAGATTTCCTCTGAGAATTGAACAGAAGCACAATTAACTTCCTCTACTAAACCTTGAGAAAATTATAGGTCTGCAGTTGGACTCTTTAGGGGATGCGTGAAGTGCGTCCAGTACTGCGTTTATAAACCCTGATGTTTTTCGAAGTTAGACGTTAATTGTATAGTTTGCATTGGCAGGCATCCATTGTGTGCTTTCTAGCAGATAATATATTATGTTCATATATAAAGGAGTTTAGTATGATTTCATGTTTGCCATTGTCACAATAGATATAAATTGTGTGTATCTTCATTCACTGAGAGAATAATAAATACAAATGTAATGATGCAGGGTACAAGGGTATAATTCTTTAAAAGTAAAAGCACGGTTGTTCTGGTAGTGACCTGTTTTGCAGTTGCAGGATACTTATCCATAGCTACGGTAGCTTTTTGATTTTTTAAGGCAAACCACTTACACCAACACAATGAGAAAGACTTAAAATGTCTAGTCCTAGTGTAATAGCCAAGCATTTAAAGTTACTTAACACTGCAACCCCTGGGGGTCCTGGCACACTCACCAGGGTTTTATTTCTACTGGCCATAGCTAAATTTTCACTCGCCAATGACTAATGATTTCTCATTTCACATTACTGTAAAAGTAGGCTATGCCATGTATGCTTATCATTTGTTCCTTTCTGGCTTAATATATACCAGACAACTAATATTAATTACAGTGATCCTTGATGCAACTTCAATGTTATGTAACTGTGTGATTCTGTTTCCATGTTGCAGATCTATGTTACTGGCCCTTTATTGTTGTATTCCATTTTGAAAGCAGCACAAGATCTAACGTCCTCTTAATAAAAATGCACAGTACAGTCATATTTGCTGTACTGTCTGCTGATAATGAAAAGAGTGCATATCTTTAAATATGTTATTTTTTTTCATTTTCATTTTTGTTGTACATAGTTTCAGTCACTGTATTATGTATACATTTTGGTCAGTACAACAGCACCATTTCTGCAAAATTCTTCTGGTGTGCCCCCAATTCCTTTTTTCTTTACTAGGGATGATGAGGAAGTCTGACAAGCTGTGGTGGCTTGTCAGACTTCCTCATCATCCCTAGTAAAGAAAAAAGTTTTGTAAAAGTGGTAATATTTTCTGTGGTGTCTTGGATTACTTAGATGTCTGCACCATCACCCTTGTGCTGGTAGCCTTCCACGAGTACTGGGGAGGAATCCCATTGGTAGGAAGGGTGTGGATCTGATGCTGCGGTGCCGGGGTGTGCAATCAGTGTTTGAGCTTAGTCCAGAAGTCATCAAACACTTGGTTCAGCCTAATCAGAATATGGGGCAGCTAGACTCCTGAGTGTGTGTTTGGTGTCCACCATTTTAGAAGAGATGCCACTCCTTCAGTTTGCCTGTTAGAGTGTACAGCTGGGCACAACTACAGCAGCAGTAGGTGCCGAGATAACCCACACCTGTGGGGGAGAGGAGAGAGAAAATTCAGACTTAATTGTGATTCTGTGATTAGCAAGGATTCTAAGGGCAGACGGATCAGCCCGCCTCATGCTGAGTAGGCTGCAGATCTGTAATGGTCAAAATCTAGCAAATGTGATCAGGACTACTCACAAAATGGGTGTTGTGGAGCCCAAAAGAGTGCTTGTTGTCTGCAATCAATTAAAAATTGATTTTTGCGGGGGGCCGGGCCGGGCCGCCGGGCTGACTGGACGCCATCTGCATGGGCTCCAGCGGCAAACCGCCTGAATCAGCACCAAACATGACCCAGACCCGCTCAAAAAAAGCAAAACCTGCTGCATCTGAAAGGGGGAAAGCTCCGACACCCACCTGATATCTGCATGAAGCCGACCCAGTGGCGGGCGGAGAGGACTGGGTCCGGCCTACACACGGCTTCTGAGCATCGGCCCCCATTGCATGCAGCATGGCGCTGTGAAAAGGCGCAACACAGAGCCATCCCTGCCGCAAGGCAAGCATCCCTGGTGTGGGGAGACCCTTGGCCCGGGGCAGGGCCCCGTCTCCCCCCCCCGGCCGGCGGGGGACATCCCGGCCATATGATGGCGACAGGTACCACAGCGGGAACCCCCGCATGGACACTACGCCGACTACCTAAACTGGCAATGGCAAAGAGACGGCCAGCCAGATGTAATGGACATCAACACTAAGGAGAAATACACTAAACTGAGAACACATCCTGGCAGGAACAGAGGGGATACAAGCCGACACAGAAGCTCTGGAGGCTCGTGATCCGACGCAGCCGCGCCATACTACTGACAAGGCTTCCCCCCAAAGGCATCATTGAAAGAGGAGTACAGAGGCACCAAAGGAGACAACTCACCTTGGGGAAACGAACTGGGCGGACCCCGGAGCTGCCAGGCCCCGGACGGACCGCCCCACGATGCCTGCCGACCCGCAGGAAAAGTGAGTGTCTGGGCCTCTGGGTCTGGGAGGTCCCCGGAGAGCCATGTCCCTGATGCTGAGAGCCCTGTGGGGTGGGTCTGCGCGGCCCTTCCGGCGGACCGGTGGCCGGGGGCTGCGCGCACCGGCCCCAAGTATGAGGCCGCCACCGGGAGAGACATTGTAGTTCTTATGGTTGTTATTTGTTTATGCTTTCCCTAATATCGTATGCCAGAGATGAGACACGCAATGCGCTACCAATGCACCCTATATAATTGGCTTATCTATAAGCACTGCATCATCAGTAACAGTCCATGTTAGACTGCTTCCTTTTAAAAATACAGGTCTTTGCATCATTTACCCTGCATCATGCAAAGATCGTGCTGAGACTGGCCGCGCCAGTACAACACAGCTTGCCCAAATAACCCTGATAACAAGCTCTACCCTTCCACAGGGGAGGGTCACAGGCAGCTCGCCTAAGAAGAGTCTTCTTGATGCATATTAGGGTTTTTTGCCTTTACACATTTTTAAATTCCTGATTGATGCATTGATGCATTTTTAAATTCCTGATTGATGATGATTTTCTCACTCTGTCCCATAGATACAGTTTAAGCTGCCTAGTTACCAGCAGAAATTGCGCAAATTGTTTTGTTTAGATATGCCAAAATGCTCCTAAAGGGGCTAAAGTTAACTGTTAATTGCCTACGCAATAAGCTTTTTCCGTCACTGCCTATTTTACATATACTTAAGCGACTCTTCGCATCAGCTTCAGAATGACTATGATATCCATTATAGCTAACCTAAATAATCTGGCGATTGCATTATACGACGTATGCCACTATGCATAACATATATAAGCTATGATTATGCACTCACTTCGTGGCATGCTTATTTTGCGAATAATTGTCCGATGTCATAATGTCAATAGATAGGATTTTTCGACGCATCGAGACGCCTGCCTCATAAATTAATATTACCATAAATAAATACCGTACTATACGCTTTACTGAATTATCTTAAATGCTTGTTTATTCTGACCAATATGCCTCTGCGCAGGCAACCGTATACTACAGCTAATACCCTGTACTATGCCTGCTCATGCTTTTTTTGCGACACCAATAAAAATATTCAAAAAAAAAAATGGATTTTTGCAATATATCAATAGAAGTACATATATTGAGTGTTTCTCTCAGAGCTCTCAAGACGCGCCCTATCAACTTGGCATTCCATATTGGTTTTTAAAAGATGCATAAAAAATAGCTTATTAACTAGCAAACGTATCTCCATAGTTCACATCGATTCTAAGTCCACCTTTCTTCACTAAAAAAAAAGGTTGTGCTTGCCCATTTCCTGGCTGGGATGTATTTACATTGCTGGAAAAATGACAAAAAAATGACTAAAGGAGATTAGGTAGGTTACTGTAACACACAGTGTGTTTAATCTAGAATTTTCTATCTCTTACTCTGTAAATAAGCCTCCTGCAGGAGTCTCCTGTGTGTGATTCAAGTTTAATTTACAGAGCAGGAGAAACAACATCTGAAGCAAGTTAACATCTGATGGAAAATTGTAAAAAATAATTTAGACAAGCTGTATGAGTCACATGCAGGGGAGGTGTGGCTAGGGCTGTATAAACAGAAACAAAAGTGATTAAACTCTTAAATGGCAGAACATTGGGCAGTGAGACTACAGTGGCACAAAAACTGCTTCATAATGCAAAAGTTGTTTTCATGCCAATAGTATCCCTTTAATGCAGGTGTTCCAAACCCGTGGTACGCGTACCCGCAGGGGTACAATTCAGGGCCCCCCAAGGCGTTCAGCTATTCACACTGCTGGAGGTGAGGGAGTGCTGTCATCTGAGCTCTTCCTGCTCAGCTCCCTCCCGGAATATGACATCACGCTGGCTCCCAACATTACTAAGCTGTGCACAAGACATGTGTGTATGTCTGTCAGTGAATGTGTGTGTCTGTCAATGAATGTATATGTTTGTCAGTATGTGACTGAGAGTAAATGTGTGTGTGTCTGTCAGTATGTGTCGATGAGTGAATGTGTGTGCCTGTCAGTGTGTGTCTGTGAGTGAAGGTGTATGCCTGTCAGTGTGTGCTTGTCAGTGAATGTGTGTGCTTGTCAGTGTGTGTCTGTCAGTGAGTATGTGTGTGTGTTTCAGTGTGTGTCTGTCAGTGAATGTGTGTGCCTGTCAGTGTGTGTCTGTGAGTGAAGGTGTATGCCTGTCAGTGTGTGCTTGTCAGTGAATGTGTGTGCTTGTCAGTGTGTGTCTGTCAGTGAGTATGTGTGTGTGTTTCAGTGTGTGTCTGTCAGTGAATATGTGTGTCTGTCAGTGTATTTCTGTGAGTGAGTGTGTCTGTCCATTTGTCTGTGACTGTGTGTCTGTTAGTGAGTTTGTTTGTCAGTGTGTGTCTGTGAGTGAATCTGTGTGTCTGCCAGTGTGTGCCTGTCAGTGAATGTGTGTGTGTGTGTGTCTGTCAGTATATGTGTCTGTCATTGTATGTCTAAGATGGTGCATCTGTTAGAGAGTGAGTGTGTCTGTCAGTGAATGTGCTTGTCAGTGAGTGTGTGTGTATGTCAGTGTGTGTCTGTCTGTGAATGTATGTCACTGGTTTTGAGAGTGTGTGCCTGGCAGTTAGTGAGTGTGGCAGTGGGTGTCTGTCAGCCAAACTGCATGTTGGTCTTGAACAGGAAGATGTTCGGCCTTGACAGGAAGGGGTGGGGCAAATTTAGATTGCGGTGGTGCCTGAGTTTCATCATGCCTCAGGGAGCACGAATCCAAAATACACCATATATACTGTATACATAATTAAGGCTTGAAGCCAAAACATTGTATGTAATTTTGTTTTCCTGATCCTGAATAAAACTCAATTGGAATATGACCTTTAACCCCTTAAGGACCAAACTTCTGGAATAAAAAGGAATCATGACATGTCATACATGTCATGTGTCCTTAAGGGGTTAAAATGTATTCAAATTCCAAAAAAAAAAAAAAAATATATAAGAATAAAAAATAAATTTCTTTGCCATATATAATGTTGTGACAAATATAAGAAGTTTTTTTTCTCTGGCTCTTCCTCACAACCTCTCTCTGTTGGTGTCCCCCAAGGTTCAGTCCTTGGTCCCCCATTGCTCTCGATCTATACTGCCTCCCTTGGTAAACTCATCAGCTCCTTTGGCTTCCAATATCACTTCTATGCAGATGACACACAAAGCTATCTGCCCTCCCCTGATCTCTCCCCGCCCTTCTTGACTAGTGTCTCTAACTGCCTCTCTGTTATTTCTAACTGGATGGCTGCCTACTTCCTTAAGCTCAACTTGTCTAAAACTGAACTTATGGTCTTTCCTCCCTCAAGTGTTGCTACTCCCGTCTCTATTTCCCTCCATGTTAATGGTGCTACCATCAGCTCCACCACGCAAGCTCTTTGACTCCGACCTCTCCTTCACCCCTCATGAACAGTCGATTGCCAAATCCTGTCGCTTCCATCTCAACAACATTGCGCACATTCGCCCTTACTTAACGCCAGGTTCATGCCACTGTCCTCTCTCACTTTGACTACTGCAATCCACTTCTTAGTGGTCTTATGTGCTCCCAACTTGCCCCATTGCAGTCTATAATTGTGGCGAAACCAACCTCGCCACTGGGCATTGGAGAAGCCTGTTTGCCCGCCTCCTGCCTGCTGACTATGGCCCCTGGGAGATTTGACCCTTTAAATACAGTATTTGGGCATATTGTATTTTATTATGCTGCTGCTGGCCCTTTAAGAACCATCTGGGGACATACTGTGACTTTTGGGAACAATGCCCCTTTAAGACTATGGCCCTTGGAAGATATTGCCTGTTAAATAATATTTTAGCAGATTGGATTTTAAAAGACTTGCTGCCCCTTTAAATTGTATTGGAGCAGTTCTGCAGCTTTAAATTGGCACTTCGGATGCAGCCGAAGTGCCGAAGTAGTCGAAGTGGCCGCCATTCGACAAACGAACACGTGGCGGCAGCCATCTTTGTTCATTCGAACGAGGTCAGCGGTATGTGTAGCCAAATCCATGGAACTGAAATCGGCTACACATTTCAACGAACACCGCTGACCCTTACCTTCTCCCGCACTGAACTTTCAGCTGCAGAGAATAAGTCCCGTTTGAAGACTCGAACGCACATTCAAATGGGATTTTTTTCAGTGTGAAATTGACCAACCGCACAGCCCAAATCTATGGAACTGTTTTGGCCAGGAAAATGTGCCTGCGGTCAGTCACAAAGGACTTCCAGCTAACTTTTGAACTACTGGAGGGATTTGTCTGATTTTTGAGAGTGTTTATGTTTCAAGTATGCTGATTAATAATATGTAATTAATTAATTAATTAATGTAATTAATTAATTAATTAATTAATTTATGAAGATTGGACATATATTTTTAACGTTATAGTACATGTATAAAAACTGTATTTTTCCTGCTTGTGATAATTATGTTAACCCATTGTGTACCATAATTAGATCACATGCAGAGGGGAGGATTTTGTGTGCAATTGCTGGGAGTGTTTTCTGTAATGTACGTGTGTTATTGGTTGCTCTGTAAAACCCCGTGGGCAGAACTAAGTTTGTGGATTGGGAATAAAAGAGGCTGTATGTGCCAGTACAGTTAGTTCTGCTTGACCCTCAAAACAAAGTGTTGTCTTGTTATTGGGGGAATTGGATTGTATGCTGATTGCCAGGAGTGTAAGCTGATTGTATGCTTTTCCTGTTCAGCTGTTTACACCATTCATATGCTTGAGAGCATTTATATGCTTCTCCAGTTTGGTGGTTGTGGTGTCTGCTGCAGTGCTTGGAGTCCTCAGGAAGCGCTAGGAGCATCCTTCAATGGAGGTACCCAGTCGGGGTGCCCGTCGATCCATTACAATAATGAATGCGGCAGTGAGGCTCATCTTCCTGTCTAAAATCTAAAACAGAGAAAGGACACAAATGGCGCTAAGCTAATAAGATCCGGTGCAGCAAAACCACCGAAGTGTAATGTCACCACTTACACTAAAATGTGATAAATTCTGAAAAATAAAGTGATTTGCGCACACAGAAAAGACAAGTGTGAGTTTTACCTCTTACACAGTGATGCTTGCAGTGATGCTCCAAAAAGTCCAAGGCAGGTATGTAGTTAAAAAGTGTTTTGTTCCAAATATTATTTTAAAATACAATATATATATATACACAGTAAAATATATATATATATATATGAGCAGCACAACGCGTTTCAACCTTTCAGTAGGTCTTTCTCAAGTGCATCTGAGAAAGGTTGAAACGCGTTGTGCTGCTCATATATATATATTTTACTGTGTATATATATATATTTTGTATTTTAAAATAATATTTGGAGTAAAACACTTTTTAACTACATACCTGCCTTGGACTTTTTGGAGCATCACTGCAAGCTACCAGTTCCAAGTTCCTGTGGATGTACACATTTTTCCAATACTGGATATCTCAAGAGTGAGATGAAAAGCGCTATAAGTCTAGAGCCAACTTTAAATGGGCTCTGAAAATTGTGAGTTTGATGATATACATCACTTTTAAAACATTAATTGTTTTTTTTTTTTTTTTTTTTTGAATTCTTTATTTTTGCAGTGCATATGGTGATAACAATCAGGCACATGGTACCCCAAAGGCAATCCGCATGCACATTCAAAACAGAGAGTGAGTGACATAGAAAGCATTAGGGTATTGTAGTACAATGCACTAATTTTATAATTATAAACAAGCTTACATCATGCTATAGGCATACTGTAGATTATAAGATAGCTTTTCTATAGCGGTATGAACAGGCTTGTGGTAACTAAAGAAATTCCTTAAAGGACCACTCTAGTGCCAGGAAAGCATACTCGTTTTCCTGGCACTAGAGTGCCCTGAGGGTGCCCCCACCCTCAGGGACCCCCTCCCGCCCGGCTCTGGAAAGGGGAAAGGGGTTAAATCTTACCTTTTTCCAGCGCTGGGCGGAGAGATCTCCTCCTGCTCTCCTCCTCCGATCCTCCCCGTCGGCTGAATGCGCACGCGCGGCAAGAGCTGCGCGCGCATTCAGCCGGTCACATAGGAAAGCATTTATAATGCTTTCCTATGGACGCTTGCGTGCTCTCACTGTGATTTTCACAGTGAGAATCACGCAAGCGCCTCTAGCGGCTGTCAGTGAGACAGCCACTAGAGGACATAGGGGGAAGGCTTAACCCATTCATAAACATAGCAGTTTCTCTGAAACTGCTATGTTTATGAAAAAATGGGTTAACCCTAGAAGGACCTGGCACCCAGACCACCTCATTAAGCTGAAGTGGTCTGGGTGCCTAGAGTGGTCCTTTAATATAGGTATGATACAAGATAATATTACACGTTAGTAGCTTATGTTATCCTAGCTGGTTACAAGCTTTTAAATGGTTTCCTGCATGGCTGTTCATCAGTATGGGCAAATGTATGACACAGTTGAATCAAAATGGTATATCACAGGTATATAAAAAAAAAAAAAAAACATATTAGAAGGATAAGAATAACAGGCACAATTTTATATTGTAGGCAGGCTAGGTTCAGTATATTGTAACTTAAGCTATTCAGTCGAGTCTGATACCTATTACTCTGTACAGGAGCTGTCGAAAGAGAATTAACTAACTAGGTATACGTTTTGCAGCTTGCATGGCTAGCTAGACATAGAAATGATTAGGATAGCATTATATTACATCGCATCTAAATAACACTTGTTGGTAACATTTTGGGCATTTCTTAAGGCTGTAGTTTAGTGTAGATTTGGTTACATCTTATTGTAAGTGAGCCTTTAATTGCTACTTCTGCATGGCACACGTCAGCCAGCTCTCAATGGTACCTTAACTCAGGGGGCCACCACAAAACAATAATACAAGGCAGAGTCCACTGTAGCTGCATAGAAGTGGTGGCGTGGCAGCAGTCCCACCCGCAGCACAGCAGCGAAAGTCAGCCAACTCCCATGGTTGGCAGGAGCGATGTGCTGTCCAAAGAGTCCCATGGAGCCTTGATGTCGTCGGTCAAGTGAGCTGGTGGGGCTCTACCACCGCCCCCCAGTCCTCCGTGAGTACCTTGAGTGGAGGGGGTCTGGGCTTGGCGGCAAGTCGGCCTCTTCGCTCCCAATGTAAATCTGTAGGCTAGTGTCACACCCTGTTCTCTCGGTGCAGGGGTAAAGACCTTCTGGGTATCAGTGGCGGCTGTGCGTGTCCTTGGGTGGCCTATGCGTTGTGTCATCCTCCCATCTCCGCTGGCCGCGGGCTGAGCGTAGGCTCTCCAAGTATGTCGCTTCGGCTTGGATAGCGGGTGGCAGTGTGTGGGGGGTCTCATGGCATGTCGGGACACAGGCTGGCTGCGTTGAATGCGTGGTCTGGGCATAGCCTTCAATCTCCTCTGCTGCTTCGCACCGGTCTGTGGCATAGTTGTGCGTATGGGAGCCGGTTTGTGTGCATGCGAGGTAGTGGGTAGTGGAGAGACTGTTGTAGTCGCCTGGTTCCGAGCCAGTGTGGCCCACAGCTGTGTCCAGAAATGGTCGAAGGCTGCTGTTATGCGGTCCTCTTGGGGGATCACGCCTGCCTGTCGCGCCAGTAGAGATTGGGTGGGTGTAGGCCCAGCAGCCCGGGCAGCAGCCGCCATCTTGGTGGGTGAGTAAGGGATGCAGGTAGTCGCGGAGGCTTTTAGAGTCCTGTGGCCCTGTGGAATGTGGACCGGGATAACCCCCGCCGGTCTATAGGGGGGGGAACGTGGGCTCAGCAGTGTGTCAGCCGGGTATGGAAGCGGCGGAAGAGCGGCCGTCTCTCCCATGCCGCCCATGTGAGTAGGCCGCATGTCGGCGCCGAGCGGGATATCCGCGTTTGAGGTGTCGATGGGTAGATCTCGATGTCCCCAGCTCGGTAGCAGCATTCAAGGGCCCGGATTGGGTATTGTTTTTGGCAGATTCTGCGAGTATTTGTCCATTTGCTCAGGAGCTGTTGCTGCCCGCGTCCGCTCGGCTCAGCGGTCAGGCCCCGCCCCCTAAAACATTAATTGTTTTTTACAGTTTACACTATGTGTATTTTATTTACCTGTACATAGGTGATACATACTGTGTGTAGTGTGAACATACAAGAATACCCTGTGTAAGAGGTAAAACTCACACTTGTCTTTTCTGTGTGCGCAAATCACTTTATTTTTCAGAATCATCTTCCTGTCTGCCCGCACCTCCCACGCCTCACCCCCCTGTCAGTCCCTGCATTGGCTTCCCGTAAGATATAGGGCTCAATATAACATTCTGGTTCTTGCTTTCAAATCTCCACATAATGCTACTCCCACCTATCTATCCTCCTTAGTACACAAGTATGTCCCTTCTAGGCCCCTACTCTCTGCCGAAGACCTGCGTCAATCCTCTGTTCCTACTCCCACCTCTGATGCTCATATCCAAGACTTCTCTAGGGCTGAACTGTTCCTGTGGAACTCCCTTCTTTTCCATTAGATGCTCACCCAGTTTCCACTCCTTCTAAAAATCATTAAAACTGACTCTTTCCCAAAAGCATATCAATTAAACTGTTTATGGCTCAAAAAAAAAACCCACACTAAGTCTTCATGAATACTATTCTACCAATCTACTTCCCTAATACTTCCCTTACCTTTTGTGTCACTTTACCCCACTCCCTCTAACATGTAAGCTCATTGAACAGGGCCCTCAACCCCTCTGTTTCTGTGCGACAAACTTGTCTGGTTACAATTACGTTTGTTCGTCCACCCATTGTAAAGCTCTGCAGAATTTGTTGGCGCTATATAAATATAATAATAAGAAGAAGAAGAAGAAGAAGAAATAGAAGAACTTCAAGGGAGGTATCACTATCAGCTATTGTTTTTTTTGTTGTAAACTCTTTTATTTGTCTTGGTTAAATGAAGAGTAAGACAGGTATATAAAATACAAGTACATCACCCTAAACCAACAAGACTATGTATTCTAAAAGCTTTCATGATGTTTCTTTTTAAAACATCAAGAAAGCTTAATAAAACAAAACAGAAATATGCTCCCTTACACATTGCTTATCAAATGTAGGATCAATATGTAGAGGACCTAACTACACTTTTATTACCTTTTGTTCTGCTGCCTGTACAACCCAATTTGTTTACCGAACCAGCTCTGTGTGGTCCCCTTGTTTGCACCTTCTAACCACTGACCACCCCTGGCTGTTAACCACAAATTGGTCATTAGTGCAATTGTTTTCCCTGTGTGGCCGCCGTTCGTATAACCGAACACACGTGTTCCAATAATTGGTGGCCATTTTGTCTCCAGAACGCAGGCAGCGGTTCATGGTCGTCTACAGTGTGGAACCAGTTTCGGATACATGACCTCGCAACCACCCGGGAAACTAGTAACACTGCCCATCCAACTCCCCGAACAGTTATGAGAACAGCGTGCAGGAGGCATGAACTATTTGCACCCTAAAAGCCAGAGGATCCATTAATCAGTGTTTGTGTGAGAACCCACGAAAGATGACCGGTCGTTACCTTGTTTTCTCTGGAACTGTTTTGGGGCATCACCTCATGACCAACTGGTCAAAACTTCATTTGAATGGCATTCCTGTACCACCAGAAGGATCTGAGCGATATTTTGACAAAGTGGGCACTCAGATCCAAGCTATTCGGTGATGTGACTTTCGTGGGGTTCTTATGTTATTAAAATGTGTTTTTGGGGTGTTTTAGAAATATTGTATGTTTTCCTGTATCTGAATTATAGTTTTCTCACGCAATTGCCCCAGAAACAGAGAATCCTGGGAGGGAAACCCTTGTATTTTGTATTTTTTATATGGAGACTCCATTCTAGGAGCTAGTGCATACAAGCCGTGTGTGGCCAAAATAAAATCAGTTGACTCCCAGAACTATGTGTCATCTAGTTGCTGAAGGAAAAGGGTCTTGGATTACTACAGTCTTTCTTTCCGTTTTGAGGAAGGAATAGCAGAGATACCTATGCTTTTGGAGTTCTGCTACACAGTATATAAAATCTTGGCTTTTATGCAATTGGGGTGTTAAGCAGGAGTGGCCCATCTCAAATTATCACATTTCATTCTGTGATACGTTGACCCGCTATTACTTTAGTAAGATGCCAGTCTGTGAATTTAAAAGTGGATTTTATTTTGGACTGGAGGAACCTATACAAAGATTTAATATAGGGCTGCCAGATCAGGAAAAAAAAATTCATTAAAGTACTTTTGTGTAATGAAACTTTAATAAAATCCATTTTAAATAAAAAGGAGACTTTGGTAGGAAGCAGGGGAGGAAATGATCCAATGATGTAGCACACATTTCCGAGCAGCAGCCAGAATGATATGGAGCAGACTCCTCAGGCAGCACCCTCAATGTTGCTAGTAATGGATGGGTGTCAAACAGTCTATCCAATATATCATTTGTGTTCAAAATGCCTGAATCTCCCAGAAACAATAATAAATGACTGCTCCATCTGTCCCACATTTAAAATGCAAGACAGTGTCCCTAATTTTTTTTTTTGAGGGGAGTAGTAGGTGTAATGTGCAATTTATAAATGCATTGCCGAGTAAGATACAGCTTAACGTAATTTAAGTAATTTAACAGTATTTGCTATGAGCACATCAGGGATTAATGTATGGAAGTAAGTAATCCATTGGGATAAACCGATTAAATAATCTAGATGGGACCAGGTCAGGTAGTAGAGGGAACTGATAGAATGGGAAGGAATGTTGGGCTGTGTAAGCAAATAATCAATGGAATGGTCCCAATCTGCAGGGGTGCAATGTGGAAGAATGATGTTATTCAGGCTATGTGTCTGGAGATCTGAAAATAAAAGAACATCGAGATCAGGAATTTTAAGTTTAATTTGTTGAGATATAGGAATCGACTTATTATTGTCATCCAAGAAATTCTGTATCATAGCATGGACTGCAGCCAGGAACAGAAAGGGATATTGGGCCTCCCTGATCTGTATCATAGCATGGCCTGCAGCCAGGAACGGAAGGGTTATTGGGCCTCCATGACCTGAAAGACTGGCTACGTAAAAATGGATACATCTGCTGTATTGCCATTGAAGCTCCAGGAGCTTTCTCACCAGCTTCCATGCCTTGATAGTGGATGCTAATAGAGTGTTATCCCAAGATACCTCTTGAAGGGAGGAGCAAGGCATGTGGAGTAATTTGGAGAGTGCTACATCAGGGCAAAATTGTGATCCTCTTATCCAGTCTAATGCATGACAATAATGTGCGGCTAGAGTACAGAGTTTCTAGATTAAATCTGGGTTTTGTTAGCTTGTACAGAGATTTCTCATCAGAACCTAAAAATCATTCAAGGATAGATACTTAAGCCCATGAGGGGAAACATACTGGTGTCGATGCAAGGGGATGGGACATCAACCTCAGTTAAAAAGGTGAGCAGGTCAAGCCCCGAACCCTTTAAACTAGGAAACGGGACACGCCAAGGATGCCCTCTATCCCCACTCCTGTTCGTGCTCAATCTGGAACCATTACTACAAGCATTGCGACAACACCCGCACATCAAGGGGATAAAGGTAGGAGGTCGTGAGTTTCTCGTCTCAGCGTATGCAGATGACGTCCTCCTGACCCTCACAGACCCGACGGAATTCATGGGTGCATTACAAGAAACTCTCGCCCGATTTGGGGCTTTCTCCGGCTACAAAGCCAATTTAGACAAATCCAGCACTCTCCCACTGGGGATCCCAGCGGGGGACGTGGCGGCATTGGGGGACACCTACCATATACCCATAGTTGAGGGTCATCTCAAATACCTGGGGGTACTACTACCGAGCGACCTGGATAAGCTTTATGACCTCAACTACGCCCCACTTATACGAACCCTGATTCAAGACATAGATAAGTGGCAGGACAAACCCATATCCTGGATAGGCCGTCTGCATACCATTAAGATGAATGTCCTCCCCCGCATACTATTCCTTTTTCAGGCACTACCGGTAAAGATCCTAAAATCAGATCTTGCCCACCTACAAAGGGCTATAGGGAACTTCATCTGGCAAAACCGTCGCCATAGGATATCCAGGAATGTCCTATACAGACATAAACAGAGAGGTGGGATGGGCCTGCCACACTTATACTATTACTACCTAGCAGCCCAACTGGCACAGGTGGCCATGTGGCACGCGCCTCTGGAAGAGAGAAGGTGGGTGGACCTAGAGTCCCTCATGACTGGCCTAGATCTCCCACAATACAACATGTGGCTCCGAAAGCAAGACAGGCCTATCCTACGAGCCACGTGCCCAGCAATTTTAAACTCCCTGAGAATTTGGGACCAGACGGCAATAAAATACAAATTGGCATCGTCCCCATCACCACTCACTCCCCTCCTGAGGAACAGGGATTTTCCGCCTGGAATATCAGCAAGGGATTATAAGAACATAGAGAGGGTGGGCATACAAAGAATTTGTCATATGTACGAGGGGGACCAATTGGTGTCCTTTGCACAGTTACAACAACTAGCACACCTCACCCCCACAGACTTCTTTAGGTACATGCAAATTAAGGATTACGTACAACAACCAAGAATACAACAGGCAGCCCGAGGTACCCCAACTTTCTTTGAGAAGATGTGTCTTAAAGAAATAGCACAACGAGGACTCATCACTATTACATATGCACACCTTTGCTCAGAAACACAAGAATGGGGAACCTTAACATACACAGATGCATGGGAAAAAAAATTAGGGGAAGTGCTAGAAGGAGTGGAATGGAGGGAAATATGGGAGGCCAACACCTCAGTATCCATGTGTGTAACCCACCAGGAACAGGCGTACCACCTGCTAAATTGCACTCTATGCAACAAACACCCACTGACACTTGTTGGAGGGGATGTGGAATAAAGGGTACTTATATCCACATGTGGTGGGAATGCCCCCTAGCACACTCCTACTGGTTAAAAATACGCCACCTGATAGAAAGGATATTCCACAGAGCGCCGGCCCTGAACCCATGGACGTATTTACTGAACTGACCTTTAGACGGGTGGACACAGCGGGAACAACAACTGATCCATAAGATCACTCTGGCAGCTAGGAAGGCAATGGCACAGGTTTGGCTACAAACGACACTACCGCCCATACAAAGGGTTATATCCAACCTAAAAGAAATACACCTCATGGACAACTTAACTGCCCGACTGAAAGGAACATTACCTAGTTTCGACAAATTATGGGACCCATGGCACAATAGTGACGTGGTATGAAAACCCACCCACCCTGACACACTTGCATAAAGTGGGGGAACGACCCAAGACAGAACACAAGTAGCACCCCTGACAGGGTCTGGAAATACCACCGCGAACCCAGATAACGTACCTGGATACATTGCACCGCCACAGGACTCCATCCCCCTACCCCCCCTCTCCACGCCCCCCACTTCCCCGTACTCTTCCTCTACTCAACTTTTTCTTCTGTCCTTTACTCATATACTTTACTTCCCACTCTTCTTAACTCTATTCCTATATACTCTTGGTGACAACATAAATTATAATATGCTAAGCAGAAGCAGGATATAAACCTACCTAGACACTTTACACTATACAGGGAGTGCAGAATTATTAGGCAAATGAGTATTTTGACCACATCATCCTCTTTATGCATGTTGTCTTACTCCAAGCTGTATAGGCTCGAAAGCCTACTACCAATTAAGCATATTAGGTGATGTGCATCTCTGTAATGAGAAGGGGTGTGGTCTAATGACATCAACACCCTATATCAGGTGTGCATAATTATTAGGCAACTTCCTTTCCTTTGGCAAAATGGGTCAAAAGAAGGACTTGACAGGCTCAGAAAAGTCAAAAATAGTGAGATATCTTGCAGAGGGATGCAGCACTCTTAAAATTGCAAAGCTTCTGAAGCGTGATCATCGAACAATCAAGCATTTCATTCAAAATAGTCAACAGGGTCGCAAGGAGCGTGTGGAGAAACCAAGGTGCAAAATAACTGCCCATGAACTGAGAAAAGTCAAGCGTGCAGCTGCCAAGATGCCACTTGCCACCAGTTTGGCCATATTTCAGAGCTGCAACATCACTGGAGTGCCCAAAAGCACAAGGTGTGCAATACTCAGAGACATGGCCAAGGTAAGAAAGGCTGAAAGACGACCACCACTGAACAAGATACACAAGCTGAAACGTCAAGACTGGGCCAAGAAATATCTCAAGACTGATTTTTCTAAGGTTTTATGGACTGATGAAATGAGAGTGAGTCTTGATGGGCCAGATGGATGGGCCCGTGGCTGGATTGGTAAAGGGCAGAGAGCTCCAGTCCGACTCAGACGCCAGCAAGGTGGAGGTGGAGTACTGGTTTGGGCTGGTATCATCAAAGATGAGCTTGTGGGGCATTTTCGGGTTGAGGATGGAGTCAAGCTCAACTCCCAGTCCTACTGCCAGTTTCTGGAAGACACCTTCTTCAAGCAGTGGTACAGGAAGAAGTCTGCATCCTTCAAGAAAAACATGATTTTCATGCAGGACAATGCTCCATCACACGCGTCCAAGTACTCCACAGCGTGGCTGGCAAGAAAGGGTATAAAAGAAGAAAATCTAATGACATGGCCTCCTTGTTCACCTGATCTGAACCCCATTGAGAACCTGTGGTCCATCATCAAATGTGAGATTTACAAGGAGGGAAAACAGTACACCTCTCTGAACAGTGTCTGGGAGGCTGTGGTTGCTGCTGCACGCAATGTTGATGGTGAACAGATCAAAACACTGACAGAATCCATGGATGGCAGGCTTTTGAGTGTCCTTGCAAAGAAAGGTGGCTATATTGGTCACTGATTTGTTTTTGTTATGTTTTTGAATGTCAGAAATGTATATTTGTGAATGATGAGATGTTATATTGGTTTCACTGGTAAAAATAAATAATTGAAATGGGTATATATTTGTTTTTTGTTAAGTTGCCTAATAATTATGCACAGTAATAGTCACCTGCACACACAGATATCCCCCTAAAATAGCTATAACTAAAAACAAACTAAAAACTACTTCCAAAAATATTCAGCTTTGATATTAATGAGTTTTTTGGGTTCATTGAGAACATGGTTGTTGTTCAATAATAAAATTAATCCTCAAAAATACAACTTGCCTAATAATTCTGCACTCCCTGTATAGAGCCCACTTTCGAGGTCGACAAATGTGACACCATTATTGATTTTTTACTGTTTATTATACATATTAATGGTAAAGCACTTACAAGCTATGTATGATATTATTCAGTTACTGTTTATATAAAAAAAAACTCTTGACACAGAGACAAGAGGACCTACGGCTACACAGCTTTATGTTTATATTCAGGAAAGCACATGTTAGCCAGAACCGTGATTACATGGGCTTCTGCGTAAGCCATAATGCAATATTCATGTCGGCGAAAGCCGTGATGCAGCTGTCTTTATTCATGTCGGTGAAAGCCGTAATGCAACTGTGTTCACCTAAGCTCTGTCAAGTGAAAAATAAAGAAAGGTGAGCAGGCAAGTGGGTTTTTAAGGTATATAACCACCAGCTCCCCATGTCTCAGCTCATAGGGATAGCAAAAGGGTGGAGAGAAGGGTGGTAAGAAAAAACATACCCATTTTTTTGGGGTTTTTTCAATTTGACAATTTTTATTTTCAAGAAATAAAGACCTGGGGTACAGAAGAGAGATGGGGAGTGGGGTAGTTCATCACAATTTACAAACATACATTGTAGCTGAGGTTACATGGTACAGTAATTAACAATGACAGTGTATCCCCATTGTTCTTCTTGGTTTGCCATCTAGCCTTGGGACCTGGGATCATCCTTGTTCTTACCCCTGTACGTATACCCTCGCCCCAGCAGCATCAAGTCGAGCGCCTTTCCCCTAAGTGAGGGTGAGATCTGGGCACGCCTCTCTCTCTTACTAGTGGGTGGGTGGGCACCCAGCGGGACCTTAATGGCAATGAGAGCCGTCTGGACCCTGTGGGTACCTAGGTAAGGGAGTAATCCATCTGGTCCCAGCTAGACCAGGGGGATTTGGGGAACGTAACAGTAACAGAGTAATTAAACAAAATAAGAATATCTGATGTGCCATATGTGGCGTAGGTACTGTGGAGTACCTCTGGGGGTGGAAGTGCAAGCTTCCTCTTGGTGGGGTGCTTTCCCCGACTTGGCCCACACATTATCATTTAAGGTGGTCATGGTGATCGATAGCCTGAGCCCAGGCTATCCTTGTAATGTGTTGTCAAGTGTGTGTTTTTTTTTTTGTTTTTTTTTGCTGAGACTGTCTAACTGTTGCATAATCACAGCATGTTAAATAGCATTATACGATACCCTCGAATTCCGCCATGTTCGGTTTATCATGACTAATCTCTCAACAGTCTCTCCGTATATCGTGCAGTCTATTTGTCAAGCGACATTGACTTTCAAGCCTTCTCCGTAACTTTCCTCCAGTCCTTGGAGGTGTCACTTGTCCTCTGCGGGCTCATTCCAGTGCACGGTTCAGAAATGCCCCAGCGTTGTAGCATATGGGTCCCTTCCTCAGGAGTAGTTATGGTCGATACTCTCCCCCCTCTGGACACCAATACCTTCACCGGGTATCCCCACCGGTACGGCAACTTGTTGATTCTGAGCTGTTCCGTGACACCTTTGAATTCTCTCCTTCGTTTCAGTGTATATGTGGATATGTCCGCAAACACCATCAATCCCCCATAGGGTTCTGGAAGTTTCTTCTTTGCTCGGCTCGTTTGGAGCACCACCTCCTTTACGTGATAGTAATGCATCCTTATGAGGACATCTCTCGGGGTGTCCTGGGGTAGGAAACTGGGTTTAGCTGTTCTATGGTATCTGTCCATGAGTAAAAGGTCTGGTGGTATATCCGGTGCTAGCTTTTTCTGCATGCTGCCAATTCCGCTTGCCCCACCTCCTCTTTTATCCCGCATATCCGCAAGTTATTGCGGCGGTGTAGCGGTACTTACCCTTCCGGGTGCCGGCCGGGGTCCTCTATTCAAGCCGCGCGCGGCTCAGCTGCTGCACGAGCCGCGAGCGGCTCATCCGATGGCTGGAAATGGAGGGCGGGCAGTGACCGCGAGAAGCGGTCACGTGTCCCGCCTGACACTAAGAGGGCGCCGCGAGTCTCGGGCGCGCTCTTAAAGGGACAGTGGGAGCCTAATTAGAAAAGGTCTCCCATTGGTCCCTGTTATGCCACACTCCCCATACAATTACCTTTTGGGGGTGTGGATATGACAGGGACCAATCATAATAGATGTTTGGCTATATATACTTACCTCTTTCCCTTTGTTCCTTGCCCTATCGTGGTTTCTGCTACAGTTCCCTTTAGCGCTTGTGGTGTTCAGTTGTGTTTCTTCGTTTTGACCTTGGCTTTGTATTCTGACTTCGTTTACTCTTTATCCTTATCTGTTCTGTTTGCCGGCCTGCTGTTTACTGTGTACCAGACCCCGGCTAGTCCTAGTTTACGCTGTCTCTCTGTGCCCTTGACCTCGGATCGTTCCTGACTCTGTACTTCTCCTATATACGTCGAGTCCGGCCACTCTAAGGACCGGTAGACGTATCTTCCCTCTGTGTTGTCTTCTGTTTAGCTGGATCCTGCGTGTTGGGGTATAATCTCGTTACAGGCGGGCCCTGTCTTCCATGTCAGCCAGTTTTAAATCATACATTTTTATTTGTGTTCGTAGCTCTGACACTTCTACTTCTAGGCCTTTGTGGGCATCAGTCAGTTCCGCCATTTTGGATTCCGTCCCAGTTGTCCTCACCTCCAGCTCTTTTATATCGTTATGTATGGCCCCTAATGTGGTTTTAAATCTATTTTCTATCCTGGCAGACATCTCCTCCAACAGAGTCCGCAGTACCTCCTGAGTACTGTGCTGTTCAGAAGGGTCGCCGGCGCCATCTTGGATTTCCTCCTGCACCCAGGCCTGTTTCCCCTGCGTCCTCGAGGGAAAAAATGCAGTCTTTTCCGCTTTGTCTGCTTGCCTCTTCCCTTTTGCTTGAGACATGCTGTGTTGGGGTATATGTTGCCCCCGGTTTATTGTCAGCTAAGATCGCCAAATTGCTCCTTTGGGTCCCGTCGGAGGAGAGCGCTCAGTGCATGCGTCCGCTCAGCACCGCCGCCAGGACACGCCCCCAAAACATAACAATTTTAAGAGCTGGAACCCCCGCCTGGCAAGGAGTCATTGGGTTGAGGTAAATAAATGTTTTGTATTTATTTTTGAGTTCATTTCTTTAATTTGAGAAATAACCAAATATCGTTAATTTGTGGGGGGCAAATGTGCTGCTTCACATTTAGTCTTTAGCAGTTTCCCCCTTGAATTACCTTTTTTAATAGTATGGAGATAACTTTACCCCTGTAGTTGATGCTTTTATTTCAAGTATTACGTCAGAAAGATATATTGGATTATTCATCTAAATGCAATTACTCCCAATGGTTTAAAAATATGTAGGACTTGAGGGATTTTAACTTTCTCTTGAATTATTACTATTATTATTATGCATAACATATACTTTTGATAATGATATGTTTGCTTGTCAACCTAGATGCTAATATGCCTGTCTGTGCTTATTCATTCTTTCTTTTGTTACCATACAATTAAGTTTTTGTTTCAACAGTGGCATGCTGTGTATTCAAAAACCGCTCCTCCTATCACAATTTACCAGTTCACACAAGTTTGTTTTTAAATATCTATATGAGGTATTAAAATTAGTTATCATCTTAACACATTTAAATACTTTATTATTTTTACAGGCTAGATTTAATTTTAATTATCGTCTAACAGAGGGATAAATGGATCTGCTTTTACCTGTTTGCTCCACCACAACATCCTTTAAAGTTTGTACCACTAGTGATGTCCCGAACGGTTCGCTGGTGAATAGTTCCTGGCGAACATAGCGTGTTTGCGTTTGCCACGGATGGCGATCATATGCGATATTCGGTCCGCCCCCTATTATTTATTTTTTTTTGTGGTCTTTCAGCAAAATTTACTAATACTAAGTAAAAATTACTTAGTATTAGTAAATTGTGCCCCTACTCGCAATACCGCGAGTAGGGGCATGTCTATTAAACAGTGAGCAGCCAGTGGCTGCCCCCTGAGGGGCGGGTGGGGGCCCTAAATACCAATAGGTATTGTCCACCCCCTGAGCGGCGGGTGGGGGCCGTAAAAATGACAATAATGGGGGGACCTACTGTCCCCCCGGCCCCCACCCCTGAGCAGCGGGTGGGGGCCCTAAAAATGACAATAAGGGGGGAACCTACTGTCCCCCCCGGCCACCACCCCTGAGCGGTGGGTGGGTGCCCTAAAAATAACAATAAGGGGGGACCTACTGTCCCCCCCCCCGGTCCCCACCCCTGAGCGGCGGGTGGGGCCCTAAATACAAAGGGGGGACCCTAGTCACCCCCTCCCCCCCAAAAAAAAAATTATCACCCTACCTACCCCCTTCACCCTAAAAATAATGAGGGGGGACCTTTAACCTAAAACCTGTAAAAAAATTAGATATAAACAACTTACCATTCGATGTTTTCTTTCTTCTAAAATCTTCTTTTTTCAGCCCCAAAAAAGGCCAAATAAAAAACCATAATAACCGACGCAATTAAAAAAAAAAAAAAAAAAAACGAGCGCAAAAAAAAAAATCCATCTTCACCCATGGAGGGCTCCGCGCAGACTGAGCTCTGCAGGGCGGGGGAAGGCTTATAAAGCCTTGCCACGCCCTGCAATTAGGCGAAGAACACTCTGATTGGCTGGTTTAAGCCAATCAGAGTGCTCTTTGTCATTTTACACAGCGTGGGAAAATTCCAAAGAACTTTCCCACGCTGTGTAAAATGACACAGAGCACTGTGATTGGATGGATTTCAAGCCATCCAATCACAGTGCTCTGTGTCATTTTACACAGCGTGGGAAAGTTCTTTGTGTCACGTCCTGCTCTGTTCTGTGGAGATGTCTGGCCTTGGCTTCTAGTATCCAATACTCTTGTTACAATTTTTGTTTAGTTTTTCTTGGTTTTTGATTTTCTATTCTATGTCTGGTTTTCTTTATGCTGGGATTTCTGGGTTCATTCCTGTAATCCATCCCTGGGATTCCCAGTCTCCGGGTTTTATTTAAATGTATTTTATTCGTTTTTACTAGTTTTTAAGACTACATTATTTGTGGTCTTTATATTTGTATTTTCTGTGCTTTTTTTTGACAGTTTCATGTACTAATAAATTTTCAATAGTACTCTGTCTGTTTGCACCATATTTTCTCATATATATTTATATTTTTAACCCTTTGAGGGATTTCTTTAAGAGGGTATAACCCAATTAGCTGATATATTTATACCCATAATATCAATAATCCTCTACTATTATTTTTATTTTACTATATATTTTTACATTTTATTTTTTTAATTTTTCCTGTGTATTTTTCATATTTTATCTCTTTTTTCCTTTTGTGTGCCTCTCCACTGAGTCCTGTATCTATTATTGATTTATTTCAATAAGCATTTCCCAATTTAAAATTCGCCTGCCTATTGAAGTCTATGGCGGTTCGCCCGGTTCGCCCGGTTCGCGAACATTTGCAAAAGTTTGCGTTCGCGGTTCGCGAACCGAAAATGTTATGTTCGCGACATCACTAGGTACCACTATCACCCTGGAAAGTCTGTCTGTTCCATGTTAATAAAAATGATTGACTGTGCATTGCAGGGGTTAACCTTAACATACCCAAACATAACATTTAAGAAATACATATAATAAGTACAGTAAGATAATAATAACACACACAGGCTCAAATATGTGGTGAAAAGGCCGTGGTCTTTTATTTAGTTTACAAAACATAACAAATTGTAACTTAATCACTTTAAAACATATAACTTATAACCAAACATCTCAGGTCTTTAAACCCCCAGCGATTTAACACATGAATCACCAGTGTTCCGCCCTATTAGCCAGAACTTAAACAAATAAATCACCAAACTCAGCTAGTCCCTCCCCACCCCACCTTTAAAATAGGCAGGTGACCCTTACCCCATCAGCTGCAGCATTCCACTAGGGTCTTGTCAATCGTACCCTGTAAATCAAGTGAATACTGTCTTTAAAAAATAAATCTTCACAATGCCCCTTAATTGCAGCATGGCGAAAAGACATACCACCGATTGATAGCATACATTTTTCCATGGCTGTGTTTAGCTTGCGCCTAACTGTTTCTAACGCTCTAAGATTCGCATTGAGCAACCACACCAGGCGAGTTACAATCTCAGACCAAATGATTAATGATTCCGGGAACATCCTCGTAGCATTCCACATATCTTCTTTCAACTGGTGAAACAGTACTACTGACTTGACTCTACCTATATCGTTACCTCCATAATGAAAAATAATAACATGTGGCAATGGAAACTGATTTTGACATTCCTGTAGAACATGAAAAACATTGTCCCTTACTAAACCTCTTACACCAAACCAAAATATCGAAACAGTCTCATCAACAAAACTCAAATTCTCTCCGTACAATCTCTCCATGGCTCTTCTCTGTGCCCAGTGGATAAATGAATGACCAACAATCCACACTATGATTGGCCCTTTAACTGAAAAGAGAAACAGTAAGTAATCATAATAACAAATCATTAAGGCTAACTTCCAATCTTCTGGGACTACTCCTGTTAACAATGATTGGTTAAATAAATCTGTTAATGGTTTTGCTAGTACACCACTAAGCTCTTTTAATAATTTTGGGTGTATTCCATCAGGTCCCATTAATTTATTTGTCTTTACTTTTGACAGTTGAAATAGAACCTCTGTAAACTCACATGTAACATATTACTCATTTGTCCTTTTTCCTAACTGAGGCCCCTTTCGTTCATTTTCATCTGTAAATACTGAACAAAAATATTCATTGAGGCAGTCAGCTAGACCTTTATCCTCTTCTACATGCCTTCCTTCTTTTGTTTTTAATCTAACTAATCCTTGTTTTAGTTTTCTTTTCTCATTTATGTATCTAAAAAATGTTTTATCCCCTTTTTTTATTGACTGTGCTATTTTCTCTTCTGTGTGTGATTTGGAAGCTCTTATAACTTGCTTAGCCTCTTTCTGCCTAATCGTATAGCTCATTTTGTCTTCCTCACTCTGTTTTTTTTTTTTTTTATAATTACTAAATGCTAACTGTTTGTGTTTTACTATTTTGGCCACATCTGAGAAGTACCACAGTGGTTTCTTGATTTTTTTTCTTTTACTAACACACCTAATGCAATTTTCTGTTGCCTTCAGCAGTGCAACTTTTAAATAATCCAATTTCCCTTGGACTCCATTTAAATTGCTCCAGTCTGATAATGACTCCTTTACACATATTCTAATTTTGGAAAAATCTGTTTTTCTAAAGTCTAAAACTTTTGTTTTTGTGTGGTGTGACTCAGTCACATATTAAACCACACTGACTGATGATCACTGGATCCTAAACTTTCACTTACAGCAATATCTGATACCAAATCTCCATTTGTTAACACTAAATCTAGTATGGCCTCTTTACGAGTTGGCTCCTCAACGTCTTGTTTTAGAGACAATCTCAGTAGGGAGTTTGGAATATGTGTGCTTCTGGCACAAGCAGCTATTTTGGTTTTCCAATTCACATCAGGAAGATTAAAGTCACCCACAATGATAACTTCCCCCTTCATTGTCATTTTAGCTATTTCCTCAACTAGTAGATTATCTATTTGTTCTGGGGGCCTATAAATCACACCTACAAGAGTTACAGTGTGATGACCAAATTCTAACGTAACCCAAACGGACTCTATGTTCACCTCACTAACTTTTATTAGGCTAGATTTTATGCTTTCCTTCACATACAGGGCCACCCTTCCCCTTTCTTGTCTTCCCTGTCTTTTCTATATAAAGAGTACCCTGGTATTGCTATGTCCCAGTCATTGTTCTCATTATACCATGTCTCAGTAACAGTTACTAAATCTACATTATCAGTTGCCATTATAGCCACAAGTTCATGAATCTTATTCCCCAAACTACGAGCATTTGTAGACATGACTCTAAGCTTATCATTTTCTAACACACTTGCTACAGGCACCTTCTGTCCATGTTTTAGGGGGCAATTGGATTGATGTTTTATCACCCTTTTGTCCCCCCCCCCCCCATCTAGTTTAAATACATCCTAGCAAAACCTTTTAAACTGCTCACTGAGAACATTTGTTCTCTTTTGAGAAAGATGCAAACCATCTTTTATGTACAGTTTGCTTCCATTCCAAACAGAGCTACCATGAGAAATAAAGCCAAATCCTTGCTCCCGACACCATTCACCAAGCCACAAGTTAAAGTCCCAAATACGCATCCGCCTGTTGTGCTGAGTGTTATGCACAGGCAGAACTTCAGAGAATTACAGTGTGTAAGCAACCTGCTGTATATCATTGGCAAAAACACTAAAAGCTTCATTTACCTCTGAACTTTACTATCTTTTGAACCAATGGACCAATTTGGATGATTTTGTTTGTATTTGGAGTATGCTGATTCTGAAAATGTAATTTATGTGAATGTGATGCATACTTTTAAAGTTATTAATAATGTGGAAAAACTGTATTTCTCTGCCTGTGATAATTACATTACCCATTGTGTAAGGTAATTGTATCACAGGCAGAGGGGAGGATTTTGTGTGGGAGTGTCTGAGTGTATTGTACGTGTTTATTGGTTGTTTTCCAAAACCCTGTGGGTGGTACTAATGTGTAAGAATGTGTATATAAGAACAATAAACCCACAGCTCTGTCTGTTTCTGCTTGACCCACAAAACGGAGACTTGTCTCGTTCTTGGGGGGATTTATTGTATGCTGTTCCAGTTTGACTGCTAGGAGTGTAAACCTATTCGTATGGTTTTTCCTATTCGGCCGGTTACAGCATTCATATGTTTGAGAGCATTCATATGCTTCTCCAGTTCGGTGTATTGGTGTCTACAGTAGCTGTGCCTGTGTCTCTGGAAGGGAAGATCTACTAAACGGCTTTTAACCCCTTTTATGCCTGTGGGTGCCGTTACAGTTCCCTATAGAGATTGGCTCAATGAATCTATATGAAGAGTGGTGCACTAAATTGGGGCTTTGTCACTTTGTGTTCAAATTAAAACTTTTTTATCCTTCTGTTTTCCCTTGTTTTATTTTTTTTTTTTACATTTATTGTAGTTTTATAGTTATACAAAAAAAAGTAGGGACTACTTTTTCTCATGGGGAGCATGATCTCTGGCAATCTTTGGAAAAGGGCAGAGTTTCTTTTTTTTTTTTTTGAAATTCTTTATTTTTGTGTGCATGAATGAACAGAGCAACTCACAATGCCACAGTAGCATATGCAAGCCTGGCAATATTACAGCGTTTTTACAAGTGTGGCATTTACGTATTGGCACATTTTTAAGTATAGAGATAAACCAACAGTGTATCTGCAAGTTATAAACAGGCTTGGGTTGCCACAATAGTAAGTACTAGTTAGAGAGACAATACAGATTTGCATGGCAACAGCTAACAGCCCGAATTTTAGTAGTGTCAGAGTAGGTCAAAATTGTGAAACAAGCATTATGAGGGTGTCGGAAGCGTAAAATCAGGAATATCTAAACAGCTTACATGGACTGACTGTAAAAGTGGTCTGGACAGGAGAGGGTAGCCCAAGTACGTCAGGAGTATCGTAGGGAACATGTCAGTGGGGAGTTAAGGGAACACAGGGAGTGTATCTCGCTATGGTAACTGATATTTCCATTGATAATATCACCACATATCACCCTGGTGACTGAGTGAAGCCCTCTGGAGCTAAGTGTAACCCGTGACAGATGGGATAATTCAGGAGGCAGTGGGCATGCTAATCTCAAAGGCAGCTGAGAACGAATGCATGCCCGCTGTACACAATACCCGCTCAGCCTATCCCAGTGATCGGCAAGCTGACAGCGCACACTGATAGTTCATAGAGGCCAAGTGTCCTGTTCACCGGTACGTGCCGCCTGGAGTGAGGATCTGTCACGCAGCTGGGGAGAGTCGGGCACAAGGTTGCAATTCCATGCTTGCGCATGGTTCCTTTCTGGCCCCCGGCCCGTGAGGGATCTTGCGCTGGTCGAAGAGTTGAGCTCTGCAGGCGGTCATGATGAGATTTAGGTGAGCTGCGGATGCCAGCAGCGCTGAGCCTCCGTGAGTTGGGTACACGCCGCTTCTTCCTCCTCCTCCTTCTTGCTGTCGGAGCGATGTCACGGCCATGTACAGCAGGCTGTGGGTTGAGGGCTCTTCTAGGGTTTGTTAGAACGGAGCTGGAAAAGGGCAGAGTTTCAAGGATAGCTTTCATCACATTTTCATTTCTTTCCTCATGCTCTTTGCATTTTAATGATTATATACTCCTTTGTTATTTATTTTTATGTATACTTATTATCTTTTCTTTCTTGTGCTGGATCTCCATTCTGTTCTTCTCAGTCAATGATTTCTGCAGATTAGCCCTTCTGTTGGGTTCTTTTGACTGATGGATTGTTGTTAAATTAGCTTAGAAATTGAAATGGGACTTTTCTTAAATGGTAACTCTCATCAAATGTCCAATTCTCATTTTTTAAAAGTTAGTTACATTTAATGAAACTGAATAATACTTTTGTAATGATGTTTATTGATGTATTTTTTTTTAGACAATTTCACTTTTTTTTTTTTTTTTAATTCTTTATTTTTTCCGTGCAATAGAGTTAACAGACAAGCCTGTGGTGCCACAATAGCAACTCAGGCGATTCATAGCTTATATTGACATGAAAGAGGTACGTTGCACATTTTTTTTTTTTTAAAGAAACAGGTTATAAACATTTGGTCAACAGAGATAAGTCAAGCTTTGTTGTAGTTACGTTCAGAACATAGTGTTATTATATGATTATAGCAAGCTTGACTATATAGTGAGGTCGATAGAGTATTATTAAGCTCGTCGTCGCTTAACAGTGCTAATTTAGTAATAGTTCAGTGCCTAATAGGGTATGCTAACAACACTCTAACATATTATAGTAAGTGATATAAAATAAACAGTGCTTGATTTTAGAGTAAAGTAACAGTTGGCACATTCTGCAGTGGCATCCGGGTAGTTAATGCTGCTAGGGTTTGGGAGATAAGCCTAAGGTCAGTGCTTCAACTTAGGGTAACACCTGAGGTTCACTGTAGCATTAGTCTAGTCAGTGTGGTATGATGCAGCAGGAAATCTTTACCGGATAATGACCGTTATATTAGCAGCTTGGGTGCCTTATTTGCCAGATGTCCCTATACACTTATGCATTGCCTAATTACTAAGCGTATGTGTAGAGAGAGGCATAGGCTTGCATAGATGTCTAAAATCTGAGCTTTGGAACGTTAGAGACAGGTGGTTTCTAGACATGAATTAACATGGTAACAGTGGAGACCGTCGGCTTCACATCTATACAATACTACAGTATGTGAGGCAGATATGTGTAAGGCCTAAACAGACTAAACAGAGTCATTGGAATTGTGTATAGTTGAGGGGTATTAAAATGACAGTAAGGTAATCCAATATTAAGGCATAACAAATTGAAACAGGAGGTTAAGGCACAACAATTTCAAATTCTTATAATGGGTTGTCTAATGAGGCTATACGACGGACAAAAACAAACAAGAGTCTTTTAAAGCAAGGGTGAGTCCGCTGGGTAATGGAGGGTTAAGCGGTACAGGTGGTTTTAGTCCTCAAAGTAGACAGTTTGCACTGTGTTCTTTGTTCAGCCTACGCCAGTCGGGCCAAGTCCTAATGCCCCTTTAGAGTGTCTCTGGGTCCCCATTCGGGGTAGGTAGGTGGGTTGATGGGGTTGGTTGGTCGTACCTTGGTGCTGCTGCTGGGTTGCCCCCGATATAATGGTTGTGTGATACGGCCTCATATTTCCAGGGCCCCTGGATGCGGTGTCTCCATGCCAGGTCTCAGCTCCGGTGGTACCTATGGGGGTGTGCAGCCGCACACGCCCCTGTGTCGCAGCGATGGCGGTCGGGAGCTGGGTCGTGTTGCGCCGGCCATTATTGTTCCAGTCTGGTGGGTATCTTTCTAGTGTGGCTTGCGTGGTTGTCCCGGCTTTGTGTGTTTGGAAATGGGAGCGTGCGTGCGAGAGACCTGGCGCTCTGTCTCTCTTTAAGGCTTGCTGGAACCTGTATAGCCGAACTGCCGCTCTGGAGGCTCGTGGTGTGCGCCTGTAGTGACTGCGGCGTGCCGCCGGTCGGATCCACGAGGCTACGATCGTTTCTGCCCTGTAGTAGGTTATGCCTCTGCTATGTAGCATGTCCCAAAGCCTTGTGCAGAGCCAGTCAAGGTTACTTAGTTGGGGAGAGGGTAGCTTGGGTGGTGCGACCCTCTGTTGGGGCCTGTGCTTGGCGGCCATTTTGGTAGGGCCTTGGTAGACTGCTGCCTCTGTGTGCCGTGGGGTTCGCTTGTCGTCTGTCCGCTTAGGTAGAGGCTGCCAGCAGGGACCGGGATATCCCCCACCGGTCCATAGGGGGGGGGGGGTAGGTTGCAGTTATGCCGCTTGTGGGCTCCGTCGCCGAGGAGATCGGCCGTCTCTCCCCGGCTCCAGCCCCAGTAGGCCGCGGCCTCATCTCCGTACTCCCGGCACCGGCGGGCCCCGGTGTAGTGGCTACCGGATCGGCGGTGCATCCCCGGCATGGGTGGTGCACCCTTATGGGTCGTTGTGCCATATTGCTGCTGCTTTTCCCCGTTGTTGAGCCCGTCCGGCAGGAGCTCGTGGCAGATGCGTCCGCTCGGCTTGGCGTCCAGGCTCCGCCCCCGACAATTTCACTTTTTATCAAGTTAAGCAGCCATGTTGGGTCAAACATTTCTGTTATCTGACCAACTGCAGCAGCAATGGAAGTCAGATAATAGTAGAGTCTGATCCAAAATGGCTGCTCAAGAATATAATCATTAAAATGCAAAGGGCTTGAGGAAAAGAAAACTGAAAGAAAAACATGACAGTGATTGGATTGGCGGCATTACATATGGCCGTACATTATAAGCTAACTATTCCAGTTTCACTATCCTCTACTATGGATAATCTGAACATCTTGCCCACACATTGCAAGTCACTTGTAGCGATTATCCGCTAATAGTGGCTCTAGCACACCTTCACTTTAATCCCACTGATCAACCCAGAGAATACTGCACAATGTGCCGGACAGACCAAACCGTGACACCCCAGATGCTCCCCTAGGAGACAACCACCCCATGCAGTAAACACCCCATGCCTTGGAAGCTCCAATGCATCGCTGGGTATGTACTTGAACCCTTGCCCCGAACCCATAGCACTTAGACCCACGCCAGAGTTACCAGAGACTGAGCTATTGGGACACCAAACCCGTGGGGAGGTGAGGGGTTGAGTGGGAGAGAAGACACTCGGGAAAGCTAATAGAGGTTCACAATCCGTGCTGGGACAGACTCAGGCTCATTGGCCACCGATTCTATTTTGGGCGGTTGGGGTACGGGGGGGCTTTAGCAGATACCAACGACCCGGGCAGATCTCCCTACCAGGGGCTGGGTTGTAACATGCACATCATAGAGGGGCCCGCAGACTGGTCCTTCCCCAACCCCAGAGGGATCAACAAGCACACTGGCACCATGGGCCAACTCACCGCCCGGCGGAGGCCGGAGGAGGGAGGGTTTGATCTATGGGGGAGGAGGGGAAGGGAAAGTTTAATAAGGCGGAATGGTCTGTAATGTTTGCAATGTTTATAATGTTTACAATGTTTACAAGTTTCCTATTACACATGCATACTCACACGCTTACACTTGAGGGAGGGAAACCCATCAATGAGCTCTGGACTGGGGCAGTCCAGCCGGAAGCGGGGGCCCGGGAGGAGACCAAGACCTGGACGGCTCCAAGGGACCTGACACTCAACCAGGCTCACACTACAGAGACCCCAGAAACCCATGGTCCCACGGTGGCAGGCCCGGACTGGCCATCGGGCACACCGGGCAAATGCCCGGTGGGCCGCGGTGGCCATGGGCCGAGGCCAGCAGGGGAGGTCCCAGGATCTCCCCTGCCAGTCTATGCAGGGCCGGCACTATGCGAGCGCCGGCCCTGCTGTATTCCATGAAGGGCCGGTGAGGAGATCAAAGATCTCCCTCACCGGCCCACTTAAATAGACCTGCGGCTGGGGAGGGAGGGAGAGGACCCGGCGGAACTCTATCTTGCAGCTCCGCCGGGTTCTTCTCGCAAGATCCGGATCGTTGCTATGGCAACGACCGGATCTCGCGAGAGTGAACTCTAGCCCACAGGCTAGAGACATTTTATTACCGAACCTCTTGTGAGGTCTTAACTCCATTCTGGAAGGGGGACGTTTTCCCACGGACACGCTGGCGGCTATAGTCACGGTTATACCTAAGGAGGGCAAGGACCCGACGAACTGCGCGAGTTACTGTCCCATATCTTTGCTAAACGCGGACCTGAAGCTATTTGCTAAATCCATTGCCCTGAGAGTCGCGAAACACCTCCCCCATCTGGTACACTCAAACCAGGTTGGGTTCATCCCGGGTAGGGAGGGGCGGGATAACACAATCAAAGCACTGAACATCCTACACATAGCGCGGACGCGTCGGAAGGAACTTCTACTACTGTCGACCGATGCCGAAAACGCTTTCGACCGGGTGGACTGGGTGTATCTGGAGAGCACACTCGCACACATGGGATTCGGCCCACACATGCTGTCATGGGTGCTCTCCCTGTACACGGGCCCCACGGCAAGGATCCGCGTTAATGGGGCTTTGTCTGCCCCCTTCTCGATCCGGGATGGCTCTCGCCAGGGATGCCCACTGTCCCCCCTCCAGTTTGCCCTCTCCCTGGAACCATTCCTGGGGGTGGTAGACGGAATGGGGGAATCACAGGTTTCGGCGTTGGTCGTAATGAATACAGAGTAGCCGCATATGCAGACGATATGCTGTTCTTTCTAACACAGCCACTGCTCTCGTTACCTAACCTCCTCGCATCTTTCCGAGAGTTTGGAGCGATTTCTAACCTTAAACTCAACACTGATAAGTCCGAGGCCCTTCTTCTACCGACCCACAAAGATCCCACAACACTTCTCTACGCCCAGTATCGATTCAAATGGTGTAACACCAAACTGAAATACTTGGGAATATGGTTACCCAAGGACCCGTCTCAACTATATCACCATAACTATCTCCCGTTACTACAATCGCTGCAGGCAGAACTTAAGAAATGGACCCCGTACTATATATCCTGGTTTGGAAGTATCAATGCGGTTAAAATGAACGTGCTGCCCAGGATACTTTATCTATTCCAGACAGTACCGGTCACCGTGCCCAGAGGCTTCTTCAGCTCCATATCGACCGCCATCCGCCGATTTGTTTGGAACTCTCGCCCTACCCGCACAAAAAAAAACACCCTAGAACTGCCGAAACAGATGGGAAGCACGGGGTTGCCCTCCATAGAGACATACTACCGCGCCACGCACCTGCATAGACTAACAGACTGGCACGTACAACACCCCTTAAAACAGTGGGTGACCTTGGAACTAGAACAGACAGATAGGAAAATACCCTCCAGACGATGGCTACACACCGCCACGTACGCAGACTTACACACCAAAAACCCACTGATCGATGCCACACTTAGAGTGTGGATAGCTACACGGTACCGACTGCAGCTCACCACCTCTCCTAGCCCCCTAACACCCATCACGCACAACCCAGACCTTGTCGATGCCCTAACTCAGAACGACTTAACTGGCCTCCAACAGTCCGATTGGATGTATCTACACCAATGGTACGGCCCACAAGGACTTAAACCACTCAAAGACCTCTGCCCAGATAGAACGCCAACGCTACTCAAACAGTTTCGATACCACCAAATAAAAACATACTTCCAATCCCTGCCGGGACGTGGACACCTGCATAGACCCCTCACTAGCTTTGAACTCCTGTGCGTACATCGAACACACATTCACAGGGGTATCTCGACCCTACACACCATACTCAAGTTCCAGACCAGTGGGGACGTGGTGCTCAGATTCAAGGACCACTGGGTCAAAGACTCAGGGGAGTCCCTCTCCGCACAAGAATGGGACAAGATCTTCACCCTCACACATAAATGCTCTATCAGTTTGAAGTACCAAGAACTGAACTACAAAATATTAACACGCTGGTACAGAACACCCGACATTCTACACTGTATGCACGAGAACACCCCAGACACATGCTGGAGATGCGGCTCACACCCCGGTACATATTGCCACATATGGTGGACATGCCCCGCAATCGCCCCATATTGGGAGAAGATCAGGGGGGAGATACACACAGTCACAGGCTCAACGATACCTCTAAATCCCCTAACGATACTATTGCACCACACCCCCACTCCCCTAAAGGCATATAAGAAGTCACTGACGCTACCACTGCTCAATGCAGCCAAGTCCCTCATTCCTGTGCTGTGGAAACAGAGGGGTGCGCCCACCCTCCAGCAATGGGTGACAAAGGTGGAAGAAATACACTCTATGGAAACTCTAAAGGCAGATCTCCATGGGAGACAGGAGCAGTGTGCATTGACCTGGTATCCATGGGCAACATACCTAGCCAACAGAGTCGCGACCCCAAATGCGACACCTTAGGGGCCCTCAGAAACCCGGAACACGCATACCTAACCTTCCCACCTACCCCTTCCCCCTAATGTCAACAACAGCCACCGCCCCTGCCTCATGACTGGACTCCGGACTGCTCCCCAACGACTATCACAGACAGTAGAAAGACTACGTACCCACGCAGACGGACCCACATTATGGACACGATCCGTCCTGGACAGGACGGGATGCACGCAACAGTTGGTTGAGCACTGACAGAAACGCGATACTTAAGCCACCTACACCATAACAGGGAAAGAGTACCAAAATGCCAAGATACAAGGCAACCAATTTCTTAAATGACATACAAATCTAAATCTCACATGAAAGTAAGGTTCCTTAAGCATAAATCCCTCCCGTAGAATCCAGGTCTAAAACCTACTTGGTACAACTGTGGGAGTCAAATTCACCTCTATAGGCCTTCTTTTTATCTTACTTAACACGGTTAGTCTGCAAAAGCAGGCCAATAAATACAATTCTTAAGCACATTTATTTGACGATCAGTCAAGAGCGGCCAACATGAATATTGGGTTCTGTTGCTGGAGTTACTGAGGTCATAAAGCCCAGCTGCAACTCACGAAAAAAAAATATTTATTGACAATTTTCGACCAATAGAATTAAATTGAGGCCACAGTTATCTACCTGTTAAAACAATGTATGAAGGGTAAAAACTACACAGGGAAATGTAACTGTATAAAATTATGTCACTAGAACGCCAACACAACACCAGGCAGCCTTGTCTGTCATCCAGTAGGCTCTCACGTATGACTAGCTATACATCTGCTCATCCCAACATCTCAACATACAATTACTCACCTACAAGAGCTGAAAATGTTGTTTGAATTAGTACTCTTGGTTTCTACCTATGTTATCTAATGGTCTGACTGTGAATATTTGTTCACTGACATTGGAGATGTAATATCGCAAAAATGTTCTTCGATATTGTTGTTCTGTACCTTGCACTATAACATATATGTAAAAAAGTAAAATGGAAAATAAAGATTGTCAAAAATAATTGTGGCTCTAGCAAGTAGGACCTCTCCACTATTCAGCCTTAAAAGTCATCTCAATGTATCCATCTCTTGTTAATGGCCTCTATGGTCACTGAACAGATTCCTAAACTATTTATAGAACCCTCCATCTGTTTCTAGACCTGCTTTCTCCTTCCACTTAATGTCTTGCCCTTATCACTGGCAATGAGGAATTCTTCATTGGCAAATTAAATCCTATCATGGTCAAAAATGTAACTATTTATATGGAAGTGTAGGTTCCCCAATGGTGTCACTGCCCATGGACTCTTGGCAGCATAACAATTAATTGAATTGTATTGGTTTTATTGCTTAATGTACCCCATAAAATCACAAATTCACATTCAGTGTGTTTATGTCAGTCAATAGCAGCTTCAGTATTTCATACTATGGTATTAAGGGGTTTAATGAGGTGCTCTAAAACCTACTTCTTGAGAGTGCAATCCCCCTGAATTATATATTTTTTGTTGTGGCTTGACAAAAAATGGGTCTCTCTCTCTGGCATTAGAAGGCAAGCCCCTTTGTAATCACTTGGATAAGATGAGATAAGATTATCTTTCACATTAACCATCCAATGCCTGAGACATCATTAATTGGCTTTAGAACTGGGTTGATGGGGTCAATTAGAAAAAAACAGGGGGCTCATACTGCCATAACTACTGCAATTAACTGGTTTTTAGTGTAACCTTTTAAGATGTAGATTAGTCTTTGAATTCCAAGAATGCATGAATTATGTAAATATCTTCTGCGTGAGAAAACAAGTGTACTGTCTAGCCTTGCACAGGTTGATACTATAATAATAATAAATGTAGATATACTCTCAAATGGCTTGGCACTCACCCTTCCACAGTATTCACAATTGCAAATGATGCCTTGGTTCAAATCCACGTTGAAGATATAAGATAAAAAGTAAACAGAGGTGTGCACTCTAAGGTCTTTTTCAAAATCCAATAGTGTTTATTCAAAAAAACTAAATTACATGTGCTTGATCGACGTTTAGATCTTGAGGAAGACCCGAAAGGGTTGAAATGTCGATCAAACACATGTAATTTTTTTAGTTTTTTTTTAATAAACACTATTGGATTTTAAAAAGACCTTACAGTGCACACCTCTGTTTACTTTTTATTATATACATACATACATACATGCACCATACATACATGCACCCCTTCTTTTACCATATATAAGGGGTTTAATGAGGTGCTCTAAAATTTTAAAAAGACCTTAGAGTGCACCCCTCCTTTTACTTAATAAAAAGTAAAAGGAGGGGTGCACTCTAAGGTCTTTTTAACCCCTTAACGACGCAGGACGGTTCAGGACCGTCATCGGCATTTTTGCGTTGCCGACCGTCGACGGTCCTGAACCGTCCTAAATTTAAGAGGTACTTACCCGATCGCCGTCGTTCCCCCTGGCGGCGATCGGCGGTGCTCCCGTTGTGGGGAGACTGCCTGCAGCCCAGACAGTCTCCCCATGGCGGATTAGGACCCCCGTGGCCATGTGATCGCCCAACAGGGCGACCACATGGTCACAATAGGTGTCCATGTGTCTGCCTGCAGGGGGACTGTCTGTGCTGACAGGCAGTCTCCCTGCAAGTGTAAAATCATAAAAAAAAATAAAGATAAAGTGAATAAAAAAAAATTATTATTATATATGTGTATATATATATGATATATAGACATATATTATACCTATATAATATACGTCTATATATCATATATATAATGTCATACTAAGTGTATTTTTATATTAATATGTACATATATTAATATAAAAATACACTTATAATTAAATTACACACGTATATATATATATAATATATATAATAACTATATATATTGTATATATATATATATATATTATAAAATACAAATAAAAAGTAATTTAAATTAAATTAAACATGTAAAAATAATAATAATTTTTTTTTAAAAATTATATATCTATACGAAATTTTATTCTAACTGTATTTTGATATTAATATATATATATTTATATCAAAATACACTTAGAATGAAATTGTATATATATCTATGTATATATAAATAAATAAAAAGAATACGAACTATTCATATGTCCATATACAAAATTACATAAATAATTATATAAATATACACGTAGACTTCAAATATATAAATATGCATATATATTTAAATTCTACGTGCGTATTTATGTAATATTTTTACATAATTAAGTTATTTTATTGATTGCAATTTAAGGGACCTGCCTGCCAACCCAGGCCGAAAGTCCAGAGAATTTAAGTTGCTGTCACTGTATTTTACCCTGTAACGTTCTACGACACCCTAAAACCTGTATATGGGGGGTACTGTTTTACTCGGGAGACTTTGCTGAACACAAATATTAGTGATTCAAAACAGTAAAACATATCACAGCGATGATATTGTCAGTGAAAGTGACTTTTTTTGCATTTTTCACACACAAACAGCACTTTTACTGATGATATAATTGTTGTGATACATTTTCCAGTTTTGAAACACTAATATTTGTGTTCAGCAAAGTCTACTGAGTATAAAAGTACCCCCCATGTACAGGTTTTATAGTTAGTTTTTGAAAGTTACAGGGTCAAATATATGGGTCAAATATTTTTACATTGAAAATGGCCAGGTTGGTTACGTTGCCTTTGAGAGCGTATGGTAGCCCAGGAATGAGAATTACCCCCATGATGGCATACCATTTGCAAAAGAAGACAACCCAAAGTATTGCAAATGGGGTATGTCCAGTCTTTTTTCGTAACCACTTAGTCACAAACACTGGCCAAAATTAGCGTTCAATTTAGTTTTTTACTTTTTTCACACACAAACAAATATGAATGCTAACTTTGGCCAGTGTTTGCGACTAAGTGGCTACTAAAAAAAGTCTGGACATACCCCATATTGAATACCCTGGGTTGTCTACTTTAAAAAAAATATGTACATGTGGGGTGTTATTCAGCGATTTATGACAGATAATAGTGTTACAATGTCACTATTGATACATTTTAAAAATGTATGTTTTGAAACCGCAATATCCTACTTGTACTTATAGCCCTATAACATGCAAAAAAATAGCAAAAAGCATGTAAACACTGGGTATTTTTAAACCCAGGACAAAATTTTGAATCTATTTAGCAGTTTTTTTCATTCGCTTTTGTAGATGATTAAAAGATTTTTCACATAAAAGTCAAAAAACATGTATTTTTTTCAATTTTTCATCATATTTTTTCATTTTTTTAAAATTAAATTACATGAGATTATATAAATAATGGTATGTAAAGAAAGCCCCTTTTGTCCTGAAAAAAACAATATATAATTTGTATGGGAACAGTAAATGAGAGAGCGGAAAATTACAGCTAAACACAAACACCACAAAAGTGTAAAAAGATGCCTGGTCGCAAATGTACAACATCGCAAAAACAGTCCGGTCCTTAAGGGGTTAAAATCCAAACGTGTTTACTTTTTTTTTTAATATAAATAATATAATATAAAAAGTAAAAGCAGTACTTAAATGTATGTTTCTCTTTCATACAATTATATTAAAAAATAAAATAAATAAATATATATATTGTATCAAAGAGAAACATAAATAATTAGATAATATGTTGGTATATATAAATGAAGAACACAATTGCTCTCTCGCACACTTCCATATATTCTATTGAGAAGCATACACTTAAGTACACATGATTATGCTATTCATAAGATGCACTTTATGCTATATTAAAATTCAATATATAGATCTCCACAATAGGTCCCAAAGTATGTGCTTGCAAAGTGTCTGATTACTTTATGGGAAGCCTCTGCTAGCATACACCATATCATATCATTATAGACAGAATACAATTACAATTACAGTTTGACGCTGCAGTACCAGTCTCTGCACCTGCAGGTGTCGCTGGCTCGATACAAGGACCGTTAGTCGCCCCCCCCCGTGACGCCCTATTTGAATTGCCTTCACCTCTATGGTCGAACTCTCTTCGCCTACTGCTAGTACTTCCGGTTCCCCTGCACAGTTTGAATCGGTCCCCGGTAGCGAGGCGGGCGGCAGCGGGAGGCAGAGCCGAGAGGGTGAGCAGCAAGCTATGTTAACACACACATACACACAGAGTGAGCCGGGCACGGCAGTCTGCACTGGGCAGAGTTAGTCATAACTTTTTATAATGTTCTGGAAGGACTCAACTGTATCTCCATGTGAACTTGTCATCTGTCAACATCCTTACTGAGCTCAGTGAGCAGCAATAGGCAGCCCTGCCCACATCACAACTCCCATCACACACAGCCAGCAGGCTCATGGGAGCTGGAGTCCCAATAACAGACACAAGCTGCTCTTTCCCGCCTCTGACACTCTTTATTTTGCTATGAACATACTAAGCTTGTTTGAGCATTTTATAATTGTCTCTTTTATTGTTAAATTTCCCTCTTTTTAGAATATTGTAAAGCGCTGCGGAATAAGTTGGCGCTGTATAAATACCAATAGTAATATTTGACCTGGGAAAGATATGTAGGTGAGTACAAATACTCTCGTTCTCTCACACACACTTCCACTTGTAACCTGGTATTCCTCATAACATATAGTTTAGTTTTTCTCAATTTATTGTGTACCTCTGGTATCATCAGTTGTTTTTAACAAAAGTTTTGCAGAAGAACACCATGGGAGTTTGTAATGTCAGATACAAACAATGTGGTCATATTTACTTATTTATTGCTGAGATTTATAAAGTTCCAACGTATTCCGCAGCGCTGTATAATGGGGGAAAAACACAGTACAATATAAACAGACCAATACAAAAGGTAGAGCGCCCTGCCCGTGAGCTTACAATCTAAAATTCTAACACATATGTTTCTGAACAGTTATGTCTAACTGCTGCTAATAAAGTTATAATGACCTGTTCTGGACTCTCCGGACATGAAATAACTTTTTTTTTTTTTTTATTATTGCATAATGCAATATTTCTGACTTATGTTTGCATGAAGTCTTTAGTGTCTCCTGGTTCTGAAGCTTGGAAATGGCTGGGGTATCTGTTCCTACTACTGTTTACTGGGAACGCAGTTTTGTTTATAAATATTTCTGCGTGTTTATGGGGTGATATGCTGGGCGTTATAAGAAAGGCACAGCTCTTTCATGTAAAGTAGCAATGATTTATTCACCAAACAAAATTAACTGAATGTGAATATTAATATGAGCACTGATGCATCCTGTAAATACTAATCACTGCACAGAAAACATGACGTGTATTTTTTGCAATATTTCTTTTATCAGATGCTTAGGTGTCGTCTCAATTTGACTTGACTGATCCACGTGTTCCACACCACAAAGCTAGCTTTTAAGGTAGTTCACCTTGGAACCTGAGTGCCTGAGGAGCAAAGTTGTACCCAAAAGGGTAAACACAGTGTCCATTTCCATTGTTAGATACAGATCCTTATGGCAAAATGTCACTCTTAAGTGACAAAACTACTACAGCTCAGTGTAGGGACCATGTTGTAATTACCTATGGTTGCCATTCCCCATTATTATTATAATTTTTTTTTTCTTGGTTTCTGTTTGACAAATGCTTGAGCTCTGTGCTATACTTAGACTGTTCACTGTCAGGCTGACATGATAATGCAGAATTTACACTAACTCATTAAAGGACCACTGTAGTGCCAGGAAAACAAACTTGTTTTTCTGGCACTATGTTGTCCTCAGGTCCCCCCCACCCCCCCTGGGCTGAAGGGGTTAAAACCCATTCATCCACTTATCTTTCTCCAGCGCCGGGCTCACTCGGCGCTGGTGACCTCTCCTCCTCCTGCCGATGTCTGCGCCACATGCGCTGCAAGAGCCGCGCGCGCATTCAAAAACCGCCCATAGGAAAGCATTACTCACTGCTTTCCTATGGACGACAGTGAGAATCGCGGAAGCGGCCCCTTATGGCTGTCAGGCAGACAGCCACTAGAGGCTGGCTTAACCCTCAGTGTAAACTGCTGTGTTTTCAGCTGCAGGGTTAAAACTAGAGGGACCTGGCACCCAGATCACTTTATTGAGCTGAAGTGATCTGGGTGACTATAGTGGTCCTTTAACAGTATCAATTCTGTCCAACATGAACAATACAAAGTGAGAGCGCTTGGCTAACCCACAATATCACTGCTGTTCAGGATGACTGAAATATTTATTTTTCAAATACACATTGCAGAATATGTAGATAATTGTATGCACAATTCTGACAAGTATTATTGCAGTAAATCTCTGACATTTTAATTAGTTCCCTGATGTTCTGTAATACACTCATACACATTGAGTATTACCATTAAAGGGACATTATAGTCATCAAAACAACTTTAGCTTAAAGGGACACTATAGTCACCAGAACAACTACAGCTTATTGAATTTGTTCTGGTGTGTGGAATCATTACCTCCAGGCTTTTTGCTGTAAGCACTGTCTTTTCAGAGAAAAAGCAGTGTTTATATTACAGCCTAGTGATAACTTCACTGGCTACTCCTTAGAAGACTGTTGGAGATCCTTCCTGGGTCATGAATTCCTAAAATGCATCCAAACATTCAGTATCTCCTCCCTCTGCATGCAGACACTGAACTTTCTTCATAGAGATTAATTGATTCAATTCATCTCTATGAGGAGATGCTGAGAATTGAGCAGTGAAACCTGAGAAACATGATCTATACACTAAAACTGCTTCATTAAGCTAAAATTGTTTAGGTGGCTATAGTGTCCCTTTAAGTTCATTGCTTTGGAAATCTGCAGTTATCTCACTCACTGAGCTTGTGACTTTTAGTATCAATATAACACTTTCTCTAATTTCCCTCTGTTTTCTATCTGACTTTTGACTCTTGTTATTGCTAAAATCTAACTGTTTAGTTTCAGTTGACTATCATACTGTTGTCATTTTACATTCTCCAGTCTTCTCCTCTTGTTTTACACGTGTTTTTTTTTTTTGTTTTTTCTACTAGTAAAATGAAGAAATGTTTATGATGGATCATGATGCTCCTACAATCAAACCTCGAAGAATTCAGAACCAAAATGTAATTCACAGGCTTGAACGACGAAAAATAAGTTCTGGTAAGCCTGGCTCCCACTGGCATCAAGTGCGTATTTTTCATCAGAATGTCTTTCCGAACTACACTGTAGTCAATGTGGAAAAGCCTCCTTGTTTCCTTCGCAAATTTTCCCCTGATGGCAGATATTTTATTGCATTTTCGTCTGACCAGACTTCATTGGAAATCTATGAATATCAAGGCTGCCAAGCTGCTGAAGATCTGCTGCATGGATATGATGGAGAAATACTGGCTAACTCCAATGATCAGAGGTCCATAAATATTCGTGGGAGGCTCTTTGAGCGTTTTTTTGTACTTCTTCATATCACCAATGTAGCTTCCAATGGAGAGCACTTAAATCGTGAGTGTAGCTTATTTACGGACGACTGTCGCTATGTCATTGTTGGGTCGGCAGCCTATCTTCCAGAGGAGCCATATCCACCTTTTTATGAAATATACAGGAATAGTGAATCAGTAACCCCCAACCCAAGATCTCCGTTGGAAGATTATTCTTTACATATAATAGATCTTCATACAGGGAAGCTGTGTGACTCACGAACTTTCAAATGTGATAAAATAATCTTGTCTCATAATCAAGGCCTTTACTTGTACAAAAATATTCTGGCAATACTTTCTGTACAGCAGCAGACAATTCATGTTTTTCAGGTGACCCCAGAAGGAACATTCATTGATGTACGGACAATTGGTCGGTTTTGCTACGAAGATGATCTGTTAATATTGTCAGCTGTTTACCCAGAAGTACAACGTGAAACTCAAACTGGAATGGCAAATTTATACAAAGAGCCATTTATAAACTCATTAAAGCACAGGTTGCTTGTATACTTATGGAGAAGGGCAGAGCGGGATGGTAGTGCAATGGCCAAGAGAAGATTTTTCCAGTACTTTGACCAGCTGAGGCAGCTTCGTATGTGGAAGATGCAATTATTGGATGAAAACCACTTATTTATAAAGTATACAAGCGAAGATGTGGTTACTCTTCGAGTCAACGATCCATCACAGGTACAGGTATAGACAAATTATCTCAATTAATTTAATCTAGATCATTATAAATGTTGTTAATTTCCTTTCCTTTATTTTTTTTTTTTTTTTTTTTTAAAAAGGGATACTATAGCATTAGGAATACATTTTTGTATTCGTAATGCTTTAGTCTCTCTGACGCTAGTTATGTAGGTCCCACCATCTTAGTGAGTCCCATTCAAATAAAACAGTTTCCTGGCCCTTTTTTAGACTTGCTCAACCTGCAACATAATGGATGAGGCATGGTCTCTTCCAGTGTTGTCTAATCCAGTACTCCTAATAAAGGAGAATTAGGGACATGATGCATGGGTCCAAACTATTGATTCAATGCTTTTTTGGGGGGGCTTCTGTGTGACGTGACCAATGCTTACTTTATCAGTGCAGCGGAAGGGTTTCCAGTGGCTACCAGTGCAAAGGTTAAATTAACAGGACAACTGCATTGAGCTGAAAAGGCCTGGGTGGCTTTAGTGGTCCTTTAGGAGCGGTCTGTCAAAATACTTAATACTGTCTTGGGAAGTCACTGCGATGCTTGTTACAGAAAATCAAATGCCAAAACACATACATTTGATCATTTCTTATTTGGTTTCTTTATTATAGTTGCATACTAATAAATCGTGGTACGTAGAACAGCGAACTAGGAAGTTTACTTTAGAATAGAAGAGTATTCAGATTCTGCTGTATTACCAACGGTTTGGTAATTTAAGAGGCTCTCCAGCAGGGCAACAGAGCCTTTGTTAATGGGTTGTGCAGATAAAGCATTACAAAAAAATATGCAAAACGATTCATTAAAAATAGTAATAAATTACTCATCAAAGCACTCACAAGTAAGCGGCAATTTATCTGTAAATTATGAAACAAACATGAAAAAATAACAAAAAAACATTCTAAATTGACAAACAAATAACATAATAAAACCACTCTACTACAGAATAAATATAACCAAATTAGTACATCATGTAGCTGGCCCTGCTAAGTTTTCCTCAAAAGTAGGATAGGTAGTGCAATACCCAAATCATACTTCTGAGTCAGTTTGAAACTTAGTGACCGCAGCAGTTTAAAAGGGCCTTTAAGAGGAAAAAAAAAAAAAAATTCTTGTTAATTACAGTCCAAGCTACTGTTGGATTCTTTCACTTATAAGAAGGCCTTCCCATGTTGCCAGCAAGTCTAGGTGCCGGGCAAGCATTTTTTTTTTCTTCCTTTTAGTCCTTTTGCGGTCCAGGGTATCATGGCATCAACACTTTCTTAACGTGTGTGCGATCACCAGTGCCAAGACCTTCTTATTCACAACAGGCATGGTCAGGCCTCACTGTCTTAGGGACATTGTCAAAGTCAGAGTGAGTTTGGGTGCACGTGAGAGCTGTAATTTGTGCATTGCCCTGTCTCCTCCATAACCACAGCACGTGGATTAAAAACGGTCACCTCTGCCATGCCACAATCCTAATGGCTTTCTTTTTAAGGCAAATATTTAAAACATGTGAAGGGGCTTCTACGTTTCACATACACTGACAATACAAAATACTCAAGGCAATGGAGAGACACACATATACCTGCAAGTTTTTTTTGTTTTCACACCCCCTCCTAACACAGACTGTGGCGGACCGTCTGGCACCTCGACTGGGTGCCTTCTCCAATCACTGCTTCCTAGTGCTTACCGAGTACCACAAGCACTGCACCAGACACCATTAGCACTGTAGTCGCCATTTCGAGCGTTACAGCTTGATTGGGGTCTCGCTGTCCTCCACCCACCCTGGACCCAAGACCAGGATCCAGCTTCCAGTGGATAGACCTCTCCTCCAAGAGAGTAGCAATATGCTTTTAAAAGAGCAAGTGATTATAACCCAGGGGAGTATAGTGATATAGCAATCCCCAGAGTAGTTGAGACTCCATGTTGAGGTTATGAAAAAACGCATTTATTGGCAGACACAGCTGGCCTTCTATGCAGGTCCCCATGCAAGGGGCACTCCCCCCTGGTCCTGAGAGTAGACTACAGTAAAAACATACACACGATTACATTGGCTCTCAGGTCCAGGTCACTCCCATACAAAATAGGTTAAGCCTTCCTCTGTGCTCTAGAGATAATTGAGTCAAGCACTGTATTAAACTCCATTCTCTCCAGGCACAGAAAACATACATTTTTACAAAACCCCCACAAAAATTACATCCCCTGATAGCCCCGATCTGGGTGATTTTTGGATATGTTGGTCACCAAGATCAGTTCAGGGGTTCGGTAATTTCCTGGAAGTCATAATTTGAACTGCACGCATGGTCCCATGCCCAAAACAGTTTGAGAGAATCAGGGCTTGCGGTCAGTCTAGTTCGGTAGTTTTTAAAACCCGAACATAGTCAATGTTCTTACCCTGGAGCTGCTTCGACTTGTTTGTGGGAATGTTTCCACCGTGCCCTTCTAAGTTGTGTAGAACCGAACGCAGGTGATCCTGGAAGTCAAGCGGTATTCGGGAGCTGCAGTGTCCAAATACAGTTCCATGAACTCAACGACCAAACCCCACGGCCTGCGTTCGCGGGAACAAGAAGGCTGCCACCTCGTGGTCGTTCATGTGAACAGCGGCTACCCAGACGAACACTTAGAGCACTGCGGTGGAAAGTGTTACAAACTGTCAATTAGGCTTAACAAGCTCCCGGGTGGTCTCTGATTCGTGCGCCTGTTCAGTTCCCGAACCAAATGTAAAATCCCATGAACCAAGTCTGTTCACATCATTTTTAAAGGGCACATAGTCTTTTGGCAGGAGGCTGGCAAGCTTGCCCCTCCAAGAACATGTGGCAGAGGCACTTCTGACACACAGACAATACAGCTTTTTAAATATTGATGGGTAAATGAAAATTGTATCTATGCATAAACTGACTTGTAAGAGTATAAAAAAGCAGTAATTGGACTGCTTACAGCTGCACATTTCTGTAATTTTTAAAGTGGGTTATTTGCCTCACACCCTTCAGTGCAATTTTGTATTTAAAACACACTATGCCAACTACGTATTACAAGCTCTTAGAAAGTATAAATAAATCCCATTTGCAACTTTAACATTTAAAAAAAAAAAAAAAAAAAGCTACAGGGAGTGAAAACTGTTGGTGATTTTAAAAAGTAGAGAATGTGAAAACCTCCACAGCAGCCATTTATTCTGCCATCTAAAATGTGCAATCATGTTTAAAACTGAGAATCTAAATCCTAACTGCTACAGAGGTAATAGTATAGGCAAAAGTGTAGTCTTCAATTGAGTTATAGATTGGACACACCCACATGATATTGCTAAAAGTAATAGGAAATTTACAACACTTAACATCTCCAAATGTAAAAGTGGATTGCAGTCAATTGTGAGTTAATTAGGTTGACACCTTCTGCTTGCATTTAAAAGTGATTCCAGACTGAAGCGTAATACAATCTTAATGCATTTACAAATGTGCCAAAGCAACAAACATTCATGAATTTCACTTTTCTGATGCAAATCTTCAGGACAAAAAAAGTGCAGTATGTTGTTTAATTAAAAAAAAGATCTTCAGCTGTCTTGATAGTAATTTCTATTTCCACTTTATAAATTTTCTTTTAATAGGGACTCTGGGCTAACATAGCCTGAGTTCTGTCATTCTATCATTGCCAGAAGGTGGTCTAGGAAGTGTTCTGTTTTTTGTCAATTAATTTCCAAACCGTTTGTCTCTAGGAGTGGTTATACATTTTTGTCACTTCGCACTAGAATCACTAGCCTTAGTTGCTGTGGCTTAGACCACTCCTTTAATGCTGTAAAGGGTTACTCAAACCAAAAACCAGTGTTTTCATAAAACACTGGTTTTGTTTAGAATAACCCTCACTGTGTTTGAATTTTAATAACTGACAGCACTCGGTCTTCTTAACAAGGTTAATTTATAATGTTCCAATTTCTATTGAAAAATACTCTTCACACACAAAGCACTCCTGAGTGCTCTAGTTTTCATAAAATACATGAGGGAAAATAGGGAAAATAAAGTATGGGTGGAGCTCAAACAAGGTTCTGTTTCGTTTTCTAGTCGTGTGTGTGTGTGTGTGTGTACATACACACACCCACAAACCTTTAGTCTAAATAACGCCACAAAAGGGCAACTAGCAGATGTCATGAGCAGTTTAGACCAAAAGGGATATAAGGATAAGAAAGCCAAAGAAAAAGATGACAGGGCTGCGATAATTACAATTTGTAGTACAGTTATGTCATGTGCATTTGACGCCTCTGACTAAATGTGCTGAAATATTTACCTTGTTAAAAATACCTTGTAAAACTAATGGACTAATCTCTAAAGAAAGTAATGTGACTGACAGAAAAATCATTATATATGATATATTTGTTTCCCTTCCCGTGAGCTATTTGTATATATGGTTCAGAATCCTTTTAAAGAAATGTTATGTTGCATAATCCGCATAAGAATAACTACTCATGGTCCTCTTGATGGGGAATAATCAGGTACTTGTCAAATTAATTTATAGATTCAAAATGTATGGTAAAGATGGCTATGGATGGGTAATTTTGCTTCAAGTCTTTTCACTTTGCCTCTTCCCTTCTCCCCCCCTCCCCCCCTGTTAGCCCTCTTTTTTTGTGGTTTACAACATGGTCACTACAGAAGTCATTGCTGTTTTTGAGAACACATCGAATGAGCTGCTAGAATTATTTGAAAACTTCTGTGACCTATTTCGAAATGCTACTCTTCACAGTGAGGCTGTGCAGTTTCCCTGCTCTGCTTCCAGCAACAACTTTGCCAGGCAGATTCAGCGCCGGTAAGAATTTGCCTTCATTGGCCAAAATACGTTCTATTAAAATGTATTTGCTGTACTTTAGAAAGTAATAGTAAATGTTGGGGGGGGGGGGGGGGGGGTTGGTGTACAGCCTAATAAAGCCCTGCTCCTACATTATCTAGCGAAAATGTTTAATTTGCACTTCAGCATTGCCTATACAATTATACCCGAGTTTGAAAGGCGATAGGCTATGAACTCAGTTAAAGGGACACTATAGTCACCAAAACAGCTTAATGTAGTTGTTCTGGTGTGATGTGGCACGGGTGACTTTAGTTGTCTTTCAAACTGAAGAGCTGAATACACATTTTAAATTAACCTTGTTTTATTTTTTTATTATTTGTAAATATAGTTGAATATTTTCTCTATACTTTAAAGTAACACTATAGTGACAGGAATATAAACAAATTTTCGTGTCACTATAGTGTTAAAAACACTGAGCACTCTACTGCTCCTGGCACACTTGGAAAAGGTAAAAAGCTTGCCTTTATTCGAGCACCGCGCGGATATGCTGCAGCTGGTTCTGCCTCCTTGGTTGAGTTAATCAAAATCAGGAGGCTAATGCGCATGTGCAGCAAAACGCTGTGCCCATCAGCATCTCCTTGTAGAGATGCATTAAATCAATGCATCTCTGAGATTTGTTCAGTGCTTTCATGCAGGGGGTGGAGACTATGAAGGATGTGCAGCACTGACCCAGGAAGCACCTCTAGTGGGTTTCAAACTGCCACTAGAGGTGTTACTAGACAGTAATGTACACACTGCCTTTTCATTAAAAAGTCTGCAGGGACCGGCAATAGACACCACAAGAACTTCATTAAGCTGTAGTTGTTCTGGTGACTACAGTGTCCCTTTAAATTGAATTCCACTGTCATTTTGGTACATTATATTCAGTACTAGTTTATATTTTATTAATATGAAAACACAAGAGGCTGATGGTATTGATAGTTCAGTATTTGACGTATTTTTACAGTTTAATAGCACAAAATTAGGGTAGCATTCTATTTGTGAAATATGTTATTGCCTTATATTTTAACAAAAATCACTAGATAATATGAAAGGATTAAAAAAACACTGCAAGCACCATTCCCTTCCTCCTCTCCACCCCAAAGCTGTCAGCTGGAAATGCATGACTTAGCTCATTCCCTAAAGGGCTTAGCTTAGGAGAGCTAACAAAAGCTCCCACCACGAGCTTCCAGTTTTCCCTTGTTGCTGAGAGGAGGCATGGAGTTGCAATTGGCAAACCACAAGTAAAGAGCCAAACTGTTATAGTGGTTTTGGTGCTTGGAGTGTTTCTTTAGCCACAAAAGGTACATTTAGCTTTCACTCTAGGACGTAATGTGGTTTCATAGAACTGGCTCAACTAATGACAAAGTTTATCAAATGCCTTCTTCTGATCTGCCAGAGGCTAGGCAAGTGAAATACACCATACTGTAATCACTTTTTAGTATCATGATATTTTCTGTAATATAATTTAGAATTCTAACTTCTCCCTATAGCTTTTTTTTAACCTATGATTCATGCTTTAGGTTTAAAGACACTATTGTGAATGCAAAGTATGGTGGCCATACAGAAGCAGTGAGGCGGCTGCTCAGCCAGCTTCCCATTAGTGCCCAGTCTTATAGCGGAAGCCCTTACCTTGACCTCTCTCTCTTCAGCTACGATGACAAGTGGGTCTCGGTAATGGAGAGGCCAAAAACATGTGGAGATCATCCAATCAGGTATGAATTAGAAAAACTTAATGTACTGGAAATTCGATAAATAATTTTATCAAGAAAAAAGAAAATATTGACCTTAATAGTAATATATTTTAATAGCATATCACTATCACCCAAAATGAGGATATCAATTATTTCATGTTGGATAATAAGAGTATAAAATTAAATTGGTTAATTTCTTGTTATTTTTAAAAGGCTGGTTTACTTAGGATGCAGGGGAATTTTATAGTGAGGCATATGGTGTCTTGGGGACTTGGGTCACATGGCTATTATATGGGTATGTTTTTATCTGGCCAAGGGACTTTGGGATCATTTATATCAGGGGTTCCAAATTAATAATTCACATGGAACCCCCAAAAGATTTTGGTGCCATAGCGTACATACTAAACAATTGCACTTAGGAGCAGGTGTGGTTTTGTGTGTACAGTTGGTGTTTGTATGTAATGTTAGCGTTTTGATACAGGGGTGTGATTGTATGTAATGTTTGTATTTGCGTGCAGGGGTGTGCTTGTATGTAGTGTTAGCTTTTACATGCGGATGTACAATTGTGTGTAGTATTAGTGTTTGAATGAAGGGAGTGTTTGTATATGAATTTGAATCCAGGGATTTTTGTATGTAATGTTTTTTGCAGGAGTGTGTTTGCATGTTGTGTTTGTGTTTGATTGCTGGGATGTATGCACATATGAATGCTTTACGTATGCCACGTACGTACGCAAACAAATTAACACACTGACACACATATAAAAACATTGACACATATACACACTCACACACATACCCACTCTCAGCGACCAGCATAAACTCCTTAAGAGACAGACACACACACACACACACACACACACACACTTTAAAAAAAAAAAAAAAAATTATTTCACTCCACCCAGGCTCCCAACTTTGGGAGTGCTGGCATGGCATCTCTATTTCCCTGGGGTCCAGTGGGGCTGCTGGGCTGAACAGCTGGCTTGCGTGCGGGCAGTGAGGGAGCAGTGATCTTTCTGCTCCACTCCCTTGCGCGCTTCATAAGTAATGCGGGGGCCGGAGTGACGTCCTGCTTCGGCATCACTGTGGTGCGTGTGAGGTAGCCGAGCAGGGGAGAGTGCTTCCTCGCTGCCCGTCTCAATTATCAGAGGCAGCCATTTTGTTTCCCGAAAATTGCGGCGGAACACCAATTGGGAAATGCTGAACTATATGGGAGTGATATTCATCTTCATTTTAAGATAATTGAATAGGTTAATCTAGTAGAGGGGGAATTAGGGACTGATTTTTTTTCTCTTCTCCCTATGCATATGGTGGTAGATTTCCTCTGGTTACTAGCAGAAATTAATTTTGCTCATAGGTGAAATCTTTGAGCAAAATGCTGGTAGTTTGCATTAAACGTCTTGAATCTAGTTTTCTAAATTATTCTGTTTGATTCATGATTCTCTATGTTGTTTCTTTATTCTCAATGGATACAGAAGCACCATATCCCTTCTCTGTGGTCTTTAAAAGTTCATGTTAACATGAATATGTAAACTATTATTTGGAATTGGCCAGTTTCTATAATGGGGAGTGCTGAGGTATGAAGAAGCACAGGTTTTCTACGTAATAAATTGTAAAAATGAGATAATGCTTTACATTTTAATTTTAATGCTACCCAGATATTAATCATCTAGGAAAAAAAAACTGACTTTAGCATGTCCATTTTTAAGCTTTCACCAATATGGATTAAATAGGTTTGTGTGTTTTTTGTGGCCTTTCCATTCATGTGTGCTTTTAGCTTTTAATGCATTGATTTCGAAGATGAGGAATTGAATGACAAATTTTATGGCATCCAAAGCAAAAACAGAATTACAGCTGAGAGGAAAATCCAGGTAACTGCCAGCAAGGGTTTTCAACAAAGCTGAAATAAAATGCCCCCAAGAATGTTCATGTTAAATATCGCACTTCCATACATAAACTACATGGTGCACAGTAATTCCTTCTCATCATGCCATTTATTTAGTTGCTTGATTGTTGTACTGCTTCTATAGACAAACCGAGTGAAAGGAACCAAGATAGCCTGACAATCCTGCTAGTTATGGACACCTGTATGTTAATTTGAAGTAATCGCATGCTTCTGACCACATTTAATGTTGGTAAATGAGCATAACTGCTTTGAAATAATCTTTGATTACTAGCTGTTTAAATTATATTTCTAGTCGCAGGCACCATTGTCAGAAATGACAGGGAGTTTGCCTTGTATGCAGCAAATTACTTCACATCAGAGATTTACAAACATAATTTTGGACATGCAATTGCTTTTCTAAATTACCCAAAACACATTGTTTTGATCCCTAATGTGTAGAGCAAGGAATTTGAAGAATTTTAGTACTGCTATATTTTGCCTTGGGGGATATATCTATATATCTATGTATCTGTATCTCACTCTCAATAGATACTTTTATACAGATTTCACTCCAGACACGTAAAGAAATGTAGCCTATTGAGACACATAAAGTACTACAGCTCATTGAGAAGCATTTGAAAGCCATGTTTGCATGCGCGACTACAGCACAGCGGGCACTCCCTGTATTCTCTTGCACAGACTTTCAATCTGTGCTATGGGAAGAGGGCTTGTAAAGACTGCAGACAAAGTTTAGCTCAGGGATAGGCAACCTTCGGCACTCCAGATGTTGTGGACTACATCCCCCATAATGCTGGCAAAGCATCATAGGGGGGTGTAGTCCAAAACATCTGCAGTGCCGAAGGTGGCCTATGCCTGGTCTAACTTTTGCAGGCTGTTTTTTCATATCCCCTCAAGGATAACATGTGGGGACGATGACCTGCATGTGTGTATTGGGGCTATAGCTACTAAATAGTTAATAAATAGTTAAATAGTTACATATTAATGGATTGTTCCGTGAATGGTTTTGTTTTTTATCTTTGATATTATGTGGTGTTGGTATTATTGTATTTTCATTTTGTTTTGATAATTGGTTCCACTGGAGTGTGAGCAATTGTATGTTACTATCATTACAACTATTTTGGCGCGAAACACAATACATACTTTTTGTTAGGGTCATGTACATACCCAGGCACATGTGCATAAAATCTGTGACCAAAAGTGGAAAATGTTAACATGCACAAATACTATATACATATGTGGAAATAAACCAAAACAATCCAAATGTTCAAACAAAAGAAACTAGTCTATAACGAACAGCGGTGCTCTAGAAATTATATTTAACAGATGGTCTTCTCAAAACCAAATCTATGAACAATAATACAAACACATAATAGTGTAGCCCAGCCAATCTTAAAAACATATGAATCTAGTGAAATTATGCCCAAATGATGTCAACAGTGACTCGTTTCACTCCCAACACCCTTTGGCTTCTACGAAGTCCTCTTCCATTTCAGTTCCTGTATGCATTGCATCGACCCTTCCTCTCCTATTGATTGGGGGCATTGTTACCATCAAGAGAACCAAATATTCAGTCTTTGCTATATTTATTTATTACAGATCTTTATATCACAAGTATTTACAATGTACAGTGGGACCTCGGTTTACAAATGAAAATCCATTGAAAATAATGCCTCGGTTTACAATTTTTTTTCGCAATACAAAGCAAGTTTCCCCAGGATGCATTTTACCTGGGAGGTTTATAGCACTGCTCCCTGCATGCTGGCGCCTTGCCACATCGAGTGTAGAGGTGTTGGAGCGACTTTTGCATCGAGTTTTGGAGCCATTCTGGAAATTGTTTGCAGTTGTTTTGGGACTTTTTGGTGCATTTCTCAAGCGGTGGAAAGGTAGGGAGCTGAGCTTAGTCGTTTGCATGCCTTTTATTGTGTGTTCTGCATTGTTGGTTGGTTTCCATGCCAGCTCATTTTACTTATTTTTTTGACCTCCAGAACGGATTAATTGGTTTTAAATGCATTCCTATGGGAAACCGCATTTCGGTTTAAACATTTTTTGCAATAAGAAACGTCCCGGAGAACGCATTAAATTCGTAAACCGAGCTCCCACTGTACAGTCAAAGAAATGTATTCACATATTAAAGCACATACAAAAATAAAGATGAGGGATTAATCTTATTAAAATAAATTTTCTATTACTTCTTGTCAAAGGGGTTATGTCTTATAAAATCCTTTTTACATATTTATTATAGAATATATTGGTTGGTACAGCACCCTCCGCTGTAGTTTTGTGGCACTGTGTTCTGCACTGGGATATTTGCAGTGAAATACATCCAACACAACCGTTTATTTTTCATATTAAATCTTTAAAAGACCTATTTATTTCATGCAAACTTTAATACACCGAATATGATTTCACAAAATCCAGTGAGTGAGTGCTCTCATTTTTGAGCGCTGTGTAACACCGTGGTCTGAGGTAATACATTTATAATTTTGGGCAGAGTGCCAGATCTCTCTCTTCCCTCTCATTCTATGTTAAATCTTGCCTTGTTGCAAAACCTGCATTGTAATATATCTATTAAAATATGGTGCACATGTTGGTCTTCATAAAGTGTTTGAGAGCTCACAAAAGGCCAGAGCACGTCGAAACGTTGTTCGTGTGTGTGTGTGTGTGTGTGTGTGTATATATATATATATATCTCTCTATCACTAATTCGAATAAACACTTTATGAAGACCAAAAAGTGCACCTCCTTCTACTACGTGTGTGTGTGTGTGTGTGTTTTTTATATTAATAGGCTGCATTATTGAATTTCTACCTATTCTTGCCGAGATATTCAGATTTGTTGCTTGGCAACATGTAACGAAAATCTGTGCAAACACATACTCTGCAGATCTTCCTTTTCGTTAAGGGAAGTCTACTATGCACATTTATAAAATGTTGGTGTGATGATACCCCGCTCATGCTGTAGTTTGCACTGTAATGAAAATGCAGTTTAAACATATAATTAAACTCCTACCAAACTTCTCCAGATACTGGTTGGGTATAGTACTTGAAACACACAGATGATAACCAATGGCACTTATTGCAAAGGGGCATGACATTCCAACATGTTTGGTCACTGTCCACCTAATTTGGAGCATGTTGTAAAAAATGAATAAATTTTCATGCAGAAAAAAAAGTACGGTAACTGTATTTTGCATAAAAATTGGTATTTACAGTAAGTCAACACTTTCTACGTCACAGAATAAGAGTATAAAAAGTTTAACTGGAAGAAAAAAAAAAAAAAACACTGATGCCCTTACAAAAAAGACACCGTATGAGAGTCGCTGTATTTCCTGGTTATAGCTGTAGTCCTAAGCTGTGTTAATGCAAAAATATAGGAGAAGAGCAGAAATCTTGGTTAAATAAGATAAATGTAACCACTTACAAGTGAGCTTCCATGCCTGCAAATATGTATCAACTCAGCGAGAGAGGACTATGTCCAGATGGAGGATATCCTTAAATAAAATAAGCTTTATTATGTTGGCTCAAAAGATAAAGCCTCTACTGAATCCCCAATAAACTAAAGTTAACTACATAAAAAAACACACCAGGTCATCCCAGAGACTATCCGAGATAAAAAGGTAAGTGCTATGTTCTCTGCCCTAGCTGAATAAACAGGAAATTAATTCCTAGATATAGACAGAAGAGCCAGGTAATACCAAATTACTAAAAATAGATGGGTATAATTGAAGATATTAGTCAAATCCTTCAATGTGAAATACCAATAGTATATGTGCTAGTATCTCTGAAACAGACGTGGGAGACAGGTATTAGCCAGATATAGGGTATATAGGAGGATAGTAGTAGAAGTTATTATGCCAGTCACAAATTGAACTGGCAATAGTTAACTAGCACAGCCTCTCTCCCTGTAAAACTAGCTAGATAGGCATAGAATGCATAAATGATAGAAAAAGGTTACATGAAATTATTCAAACGTGCTTGAAAATAAACAGTGCAGTGCCCATATGAAAAAACGCCCAACACGTGTTTCGGTGCAATACTGAGGGCACCTTCGTCAGGGGAAAGCAGTGTACTGATAAGAGCTCCCGTTTTATATTAGATATCCTTATTATATATTAGATAGCGAATAGCAATCATGTGTGAACAATATATATATATATTATGTGTGAACTAATATATATATTATATATTAGATAGCGAATAGCAATCATGTGTGAACAATTACCTCCTAATTATTCTCAATGCGGATAGAGGACCTCGCACCTCCACAGATGCTATTAGTCCAGATAGACTGGCCGGGGAGGTCTTCCAGGTGTTCCCCCCCCATGTGGTGTGTTCATTATTAGCCACGTGCATAACGCCAATAGGGGATCAGGGGTGGAGCGGTTGATCTAAGTACCCACCCATCCAAGTGAGGTCCTCCGGTACAGTAATGTAGCCTGACGTGTGTGTGTGTGTGTGTGTGTGCGCGCGCGCCCGCAGTGGGGGCTAGATGGTTCATCCCTCCCCACATGCGAGCCTTCAATACGGCCTCAGGGGGCAGAGTTAAAGCTTGTCAGAACGAAAATATCCACCCCTCTCTTGACAAGCCGCCGGGTTTCAAAGTCCAATATATTACATTGCAGTTCTCTAGTGGGAGTTTGAAGTCCCACCAGGATCTGTCAAATGTATAATTAGAGGCAAGAAGTAGGCTATATCTGCTTATAATGTAAAGAAACCCAGAGTAACATTTGGTGTGACGTTAAGAGAGACTTCTAAATGTTGTACTCATCCAACTTGTAAGTGGTTAAATTTTCTTGTTGGTGTATCTTATTTAACCAAGATTTCTGCTCTTATTCAACAGCTATATCTAGGAAATACAGCGACTCTCGTACGGTGTCTGGATGAGAGTCCATGTATTATTTCTCTATCCTTTTTTTTGTATAATTTTACCATTGGGTGAAGCCCTTAGAGACCCCCGGAGTCTCATTTAGGTGCTTAGGATAACTGGCTCTCACTTTGACACTTAGTGTCACGGTGAGGACCATTTAGTTGTCCTATTCTTTTGTTCGTTTTTCACTGATGCCCTTAGTTGAATTTTCTTAGTAGCAAAAGGGATTTATGTAAATCTTGAGTAAAGATCTCTAATAGCTCAGGATGTAGACAAATTCAGGCCTTGTTTGCCATGGTTACCATTTCACATCCCATTCCGCCAAACAAGTGTGCCTCATAAGTACAATGTAACTTCTTACAAATCACATGTAATTTCTTACCCTATGCAAATTTGGCACATAAATTGGGAACCCAGGCTGCAGGAGCTATAGGCTGTAATGAAAAAACATAAATAGATCCCGGCGAAATAATATTCGGCTTCTGGGGGATCCCGGAAGTGGAGAGGGAGACCAGGGTGATGGAGAAAGTCCTAGGACCCCCTCCTGCCAGAAATCCAAAATGGCAGGTGGGAACTATACGGGGCCCATCGAGCCTTCTACGCACCACGAAGGAGGGAAAACAACCCCAGGACATCATTGTTCGCTTCTTCTATTATGCTACAAAAGAGGCGGTAATCTGCAGAAGCAGGGACACAGAAATACAATACAAGGGACGCTCAGTCCAAGTGTACTAGGACCTCTCCCCGGTCACTCTGGTGAAAAGACGGACGTGGAAGCCGATAACGGAAGCCCTGAAAACACAAGGCGTCGAGTTCAAAATACTTGCATTTCACGGAGGCGGCACACCTGTCCTTCACCCGTCGGGTGACCCGGGCAAATTCTTGCAGTCCCTGGGCATTCCTAAGCTGCCAGGGGTGATGGAACTCTTCCAGAGGCCCACCGGCACCACTACCACGAGGAAGCGCTCCCTAAACTCCGGAACCCCAGCAGGAACCCTAGGGGTATACCCCGCTGCCTCAGTTAGAGAGCGACCAAAGACTCGACGACCGCAGACTCAACCCCCCCATATCGCACTTAATATGACCCCTGAGAGGCCCCCTGGAACTTCCTCCACCAATTGCACCACCGACCCGGACAAAAAGGGATTGCAATTTTTATTTTTATTTTATTTTGACCCTACCTAACTGGCAGCCACCAGAGCTGTCCACAGGGTCAACATCAGACCTCTACACAAGAAAGGGGACTCTGTCCGGCAGAGTCTACTCTGCGCATCTGCACACCTCACCCAAGGTTCACAGGACCCGGACTGGGAAGAGGGGGAGAGCTTGGGGACCTTGCTCGCCTGGTCTTGCCATGTTGGTGGGAGGAGGCGAGCGACTGCCACGAGAGAGGGTGGGAACATAGGTAGTAGGCATAAAGATACAACCCCTAGATACCGCATTATGTACTGCCAAAAGTAGATAGCCCTAAGGGGAACACGATATATAGGAGCAACGTGCAGATAGGAGGTTAGTGATAGGGGGAAGGGGGACTGATGCCATGGGCCAAGGTGGGGAGTATTCACCCTCAGAACAACCAAAGTGTATGGGTTTAAATGTTATAAAACGAAAATATGCAGCTGTGAAATCATAACACACTGCCTGGGATCGGTGCTACTTCCAGTACCTCTCATGGCCGGTTTGGACCGTAGAGGAGTGGCTGCTCCAATCCCATACTGGCTATGTAGATGTTTATGTAAATACCTCAGTTATATACATCTATTGTTTTATCTCTTCTCTCTATCTCTCAACTTCTGCCCTTCGCCGCTGCCTGTGACCACCACGTGCTCGAGTGCACTCCCCTACCACGAATATACCTCATGCATACAACAGCTACCTCTCATGAGACATGAGAACCAAAATAATTTGCACTGAATGTCAAGGGATTAAATCCCCCCCTCCAAAAATGCAGACTATTGTTTAAATAACTTAAGAGCCTCCGAACTGACATAGCATTTATCAAGGAGACCCACCTTAACTGCGTTCATTCCACCTTACTTAGAGAGAAACTATCGCAACGTATACCAATCCCCAGCCCAATGCAAACACAACAGGGTCACCATATTAATCCACACCCGCTGTCACTACATTGTCACAAACACGCTCTGCGACAACGAGGGGAGATGCATTCTGGCCTCCGGTATCATAGGCTCTCGTACCCTCCACCTCCTCATCTATGCTCCTAACACCGCTGACACAGACTTCTGGAGGAAGCTGGGTGACATTATATCCCCCCTAACATCTGACTTACTCCTACTGGGGGGCAACTGTAATGCGGTCTCATGCCCGGCATGAAGACCGGAGCGCCAGACAGGGCGGACAAAGATCACAGGGCAGGGGGAGACCAGACAACTATTTTAAGCATTCATAGACTCTCATAGGTTGATCGATGTGTGGAGAACGCACCACCCAAGCGAAAAGGACTATACCTTCTATTCCGCCCCACACTGCTCTTACTCCAGGATAGACATGTTCTTAACTAACTTGAGGTTGCTTCCGAGTCTGTGCACAACCGAAATTAATATCACTTGGTCCGACCACGCGAACATAGCAATGGTCGGACTAAGTGGTCCTGGAGACTTAACTCGGCCCTACTGAAAGACGAGATGCTCCGCAAAGCGATAGATTGACCCACCATTGTTCCGAACATTCTACGAATGATATAGACGAGGTCACATTATGGGCCGCACATAAACCAGTCATACGGGGCAGTCTAATCCAGGTGGCCTCATACCGGAAAAGGCTAAAAAACGAATCTATTTTCTCCCTACAAAAATCCCTCAGGAAGTTAGTCCAGTCACAAGAACATCCCTTCGGAGGCAACATTGATCGCCCTTCAAGACACTCGACACCACATTAAAAGACTACTACTAGATGACGTCACCTGGCAAATTAAACGGTCCAGGCGCTACTTCTATGAAAGAGCAAACAAAATAGACATCCCGCTGGCCTGATGCCTATGCCCAAGGCAATGCTTCAAATCTATTTCAGCCGTCCAGACATCATCCGGGGCCGTTGCATCCTCCACCGAGGGCATCTACAAAGCCTTCCGTGCATTTTATGCGGGTCTTTACGACCACTCACCACATCTGAGACAGGACAACACGGGGAAAGATAACAAATTGAAGAACTTCCTTAGTGCACTTAAACTACCCCCCATCTCGCCGGAAATAAAGGCAACATTAGCAGGAGAATATACAGAGGATGAGATTCGGGTAGCGGTGGCGAGCACCGGGGGGGAAAGGCACCAGGGTCGGACGAATTCAGTTGTAACTATTATAAGACATTTGGTGATATTTTCATACCACACCTGCTCTGCGTTCTTAATTCAGCCAAGGAGGCGGGGACCCTACTCCCCGACATGACTATGGCAAATATTATACTACTACCTAAGGGGGACAAGGACCCAATGGAGATGGGCAATTACAGGCCCATCACACTGACAAACGCAGACGCGAAGGTTCTGGACAACCGTATTTCGGCAGTACTCCCACAACTGATACATGCAGACCAGCTGGGGTTCATACCATGTCGGCAGCTCTACAAGAACACCCGGAGAGTGATCGACTTGGCACACTGAGACGCAGGGGAGGCCTTCTCTGCTCCTTTCACTAGACGCGGAGAAGGCATTTGACAGAGTAAGCTGGCCATATCTATTTAACCTGTTGCAGCATTGGGGATTTCCCCCAGCCATAGTTACCATGATCTGAGCTTTATACTCCAACCTCCAAGCACAGTTGGGACTACCGGGGGCCTGTGACCCCCCCCTTTCCAATCTGCAATGGCACACGACAGGGATGCCCGCTTTTGCTGACCCTATTTCGCCCTCTCGATAGAACCACTCCTACATCTGATTCGCAATATTACTCAATCCATGGCATAGAATGGCAGGAAATCGCATCCAAGGTCTCCGTATGCGTCCTATCACAAGAACAAATGTATAAGATAATGTTCTGGTGGCATGTAACCCCAGTCTTCTTACACAGAATAGGTCGAAACCCAACATGTGGTGGGACTTCCCCATGCTGCACAGTTTCTCGAAGGAATTAGGGATCTAACCTCCAAGGTCTTACAGATGCCTATAAACTTGTCCCCATGGACTTTCCTACTATCGCTCCCCATTGAGGGCATCCCCAGACACTCAAATAAACTGACTATAATAGCTTTGGTAGCACAGAGAGCACTAGCAGGGGCGTGGCTCAAAATTGAAGTCCCCTCCATACAAGAGGTAATTGGGAAAATTAAGGACAACCACACCATGGACGAGCTCACTGCCAAAGTGAGGAACTCTGAATCCAAACTCGCTAGAGTTTGGGAGTCCTGGATGGATTACTTAAATACAATTGACAAAGGGGTTGTGGGCGGCAGCGATGAACACTCCATACTCTCTTCCCCTCTCCCTTCCTTCTATTCATTTCGGTACTGTCCTTTGGGCCGCCTGTGGAGTCCGCTCCGGGCATAGCCGACTGGGGTCATGGCTTTCGTCCCGCAAAGGAGCCTTGATGGGGGCCTCTTGGGGGAGACCTGGGAGGGGTGATAGTGGAACCGCTGGGGGGATATAGAACACTCTACTGGGGGACCAGTAGCCCGGCACGTCTCTTCCAGGGACGCACCCCACAGTGGAGTAACATACTGCAAACAAGTTTACACATCCCAGGGGACACATCCCACGCTCAGAGGACAGTGGAAATTCCTTTTCTTGAACCAACCTCATCTCTTTCCTACCTCTAACTCTCCCTTTCTACTTTATGTTCATACGGTTTGTTATGCAGCGTAAAAGTACTGGATAGCATGTGCTTGAATACAGGCGCGAAGGCACAATCAATGTAACATGACCTGTAATAACATCTATTTTGCACCTGAAAGAACATAATGTCGTGTCCTACGCTGCAATTACCTGTTTTTGCCCAGTGAGCAATGTCAAACCATCTCACATGCTGTCAGTAAAAAAATAATTACAAAAAAATATGCATAAATGCATACAGAGAGGGTATTTATTTTTTTCCTTGTCAATAAAATGAACTGCTATACCGTGTGATCTTAGGTCTGGCAATCCGGTATCCAGGAGGAGAAAGGCATGATAAAGTACAGAGTGACTGGCACTTCTATCGGCTCAGGGGAGCTAACGGAAGTAGGAAGCAAGCCTCCATGGATGTTTTATTAATCATTCATGAAATTTCAGATTTCTCTTAGAAATAAATATTATAGTGATACTCCTAACCCAAGCTGAAGTGCTGGGAACATTTAATATTTCAAATTGGTAAATGTAGGTTTTTCGTTGTACGTGTGTGTTACAAACACGTATACTGTCAGATTTTAATGGCACAATACCTTATTATGGTATTTCCCTTTGGACAAATGAACTTCAGCTAATTTTAAAAGCTGCTTTGGGGAAAATACGTTGGCATTCAAGAAATTTTATATAACATTAGCGATTACGCTACTGAATAGTGGCACACCTTTCATTCCACTCCTCTGGGTTTCAGAAAATAACGTGCTTGATAGCTGGTGTGTTCCCCTCCCTTTAATATTCAATTTGTCTTCAAAGTGAGAGCATATTACATATTGAAACATATTTTTTTTTTCTTCAACATCATAAAGTGTTTTAAATCAGAAGAATTGGTTTCTATGAGCAGAATTGGATCACATGTTACCACGTAAATTACAAATGATCAATAGATCACTTCAGTTGTATTTTAATTTTAGCCCATTGCCATGAGAAACTAAACACTGTACATGGTTTGCATACCCTCTCGGTTTCTAATTTAGAGCTCTCTGATATCTAAATTTTGTCACACATATGTTACGAACAAGGAAGGAGCCTGTCTTTGTTCAGACATAAAGATACCCCAAAAGCTCCACTGTTCCTGTACTAGAGTTCCTACACAATTCTTTGTAGGCACATGAATGTAGAAAAACAGTTGTCATGGTAACAGTGTTTTATAGTACTCCATGGATAGGCTACACTTCATGGCTCTTTCTTTCTTGCATACAATTCTTTTTTTTTTCCCCTAAGCCTTCCCCATCTGCTTTCTGCCTTTTATCTCAAAAGGGAAAAAAAGATGAAATGCTAAAATATTATGTATATGTGTATCCTGACAGGTGGTGACATCTTGTGTTTCAGTCATGTGATACCTGCTTTTATTTGATCTTTTCAATATTGCTGGTTAACGTGAACTGATGTTTGGCTTAACCTGTTTTAGTGGAACAAAATATTTCATTTTTAAGGTAATGTCTATTACACTTTTTTTTTTTTTTTTTTTTTTTTAGGCAAATTATCCAATATATAAATTGGTCCAACATTATACTGTTTGAAACATATTGTAGCAGACTGCAGCTGTAACAACTAATCGATACAATTGCTAATCGGTTATGAACATTGTCATTCAATCTCAACATTGATTTGTTAGCTGCGCACGGCATAACACGTTTATTTATTTGCGTTGCATCTTTTAATATTGCTCTTTGAAAAAAAGCCATAAGAAGAGGGTCAAACGCAGTGTGCTCTTTTTATTTATTTTTTTTATTTATATTTATTTTATCGGAACTACACAAAGGAGAGCATGTATAAGATTCGCTGCTGTTTTACATGGATAAAGTTGTCTCAATGTTTAATATAGCTTCCAGTGTGACACTCCGGATGCTCAGGACTAACATCTGAGAGCTGTGATATAGTTCTTAGCTTATTATTATTTACACTTGATGGGAGTTATTTGAATTGATGTGCACTATAACCTGGTTGCTGATTATATGTACTGTATAAATTATTGTTAGGCTTTGTCCCATTATCAACATGCAGTCCTTTTGTTTTTTGTAGTTTTTTTTTTTTTTTTTTTTTTGTCTTTACCACATTCAACCATTATGTGAATGTTATTTTAAGAGCGGACTAGATATTTTAGTTGTTTATTTTTTTTTAAAGGCCAACAAATTGATCTTAAAAATAATTTGCAGCTCTCTAGCAGACAACATACTAATGCTGGTATCCCCATGTGGTTTTGTTTTGATTGCTTAATCTACAACTCACTCAAACAGGCGATGAAAAGACAAAATATGATGCTAAAATGCAGTGATATTGTTCATAAACACTCGTTGATTCAGGATCTTTTTATTGTTGTGACTACTACCGGATTTGGTTTTCTGGGGGATTTTTGTCTTATGTGTTATGAGGACAGAGTTTAAATAAAGGAAAGCTTCTACTGATATTTGCAGACCACTCTAGACATGTTGTTTTACAGAGCCTTCCACATCAAGTAACACAATAGTATCTTACCACATGTGGTGTACACCTCTTCTCACATCCATTTCTGCAAGTCATTTTTGTAGTTATGCACTGGCCCAAACCAGCTAACGATAGTGGTTTTACAGAGACGGTCTAGTGAGCAACAGCGATGGATATATTTGATTGAAGAAATTGTGAAGCTTCCTTCGTTGAAACTGTATTACTCCAGACTTGACTTGTTGAAATGTAAGAATACACAAAGTGTATTGTGTGCGATTTGGGCTCCTCTTAAGTTAACTTGTGATCAAGGTATGATAAATGGGGAGTTCTATCACAAACTCTTAAAATAGTGTGTATGTGTAAACAAATATAGGCCTAAATTACAGAAGAATAACCAATTGTTTAAAATGGTATGTGCTGAAATGGGATTTTTGTTTATGGGCGTAATTATAAATGTTCTAATTTTTTTAACTATTTTGTAATATTTCATGTATATAATTTTTGTGGATGGAATGTTTAACTGACTTAACTCTAATATATATTTTTTTTAGGTTTTATGCTAGAGATTCCGGTCTTCTCAAGTTTAAAATCCAGGCTGGACTTCTGGGAAGACCAGTCAACCACACAGTGCGCAGGCTTGTGGCTTTTACATTCCACCCATTTGAACCATTTGCTATATCTGTACAGCGGACTAACGCAGAGTATGTGGTCAACTTCCACATGAGACACGGCTGTATATAAGAGGAGTACCTAAACATTGCCATGCTGCCTTACGTCACACTCGTCTGTTGTGAAGACCAAAGTAAAATGTTCCTTGTCCTTGTTAGTGATGAATTCTGTTTTTGTTTTTTTGTATTTTTTCTTAAAGCTGCATTGATGGATAATCCCACTATTTAAATGAATTGACTGCTAAATTATAAAGCATTTGCAAAGTGCATTTTGTGACTTTTACAAATATCTATATATATGTAAAATTTTGTTTTGTACTATTTCACCAGTCAAAACAGAAGCTAATGTTCTGCTTTATGACTTTACAAAACCATATTTTATTTAGGTTGCTTAATATGTGGAACATTTTGTTCCTTTTTTCCTCCTATGTTTCCCTGTAGCCAGGTTATGCAGGGTCAGTTCTGTTTCAAATCTTTTGCATTACTTTAAATATTGCTTAACTTCTCCATGCTGCAGTGCCAGAAACCATGTATTGATATTGCATTTTAATAAGACCCCTGTTATCTTGAGCAAGGTTCTGGAATCTTGAGCACCTGTGGGCTTTCCAGGAGTTTCAAATACTTGCTTCTAGAGCCCACATGGCTCTGCAGGAATGCAGAATATTTGGAGGTTTTTGTGTAAAATGCAGCAATACATTTTTAACAGTCCTAATGTATTAAACTTTCTCAGATACAATACGATTATCTTTAAATTGGACTATTGAACCAAGTTTGCTTCTTTCCATAAACCTCACAAAATTAAAGAAGCAATCCAGACATAATAACCAATACAGCCCATCGCAGGAGTACCATGTCTTATGGTAACTAGTCTTTTCTAATAGGTTCTATGGGCACCTCCATTACACCCTCCATTTGTAAGATATCTATTGCAGAGGAGAAGTTCAGCTTTAGAAATATCCATAACATCCATATTTGAACAAAATAAAATGAATTTCAGTGAATTCTGCCAAACAGAGAGAATTGATGTCACTAAATAAAGCTAGAGTAGAGGTGACTAGGGGTTCAGGTGGGTGTCACACTGTTAGAAAACTGATTTACCATGGAACAATGTCCGGCCACCTCTGACACCATAACTACTACAGTGGGCTGTAGTAGATAAGGAGCCTAGTCTGCCTTTAATAATGTGAAGCGTTTCTATATTATTGAATTGTTAGTTTTGAAACAAACTGTATTTTAACAACAATAAAACCTTGACCTTTTGAATACGATTTTTATGCAGATATGCAATGTCTCATCGCTAAGTAAAAATAGTACTACTAATAAAATTTTAGTACAAGTAATTTTTTATTTAATTTTTTATCCGCTCAAATGATGCAAATTTGCATGAACAAGATCCACTGCCCTAATTCCCCTGTGTTGTTGTGCCATAGAGGTATTTTAGATATCTTCCATATAATGTCAACATTATGCCTCTATGGCTTATTCAGAAAATATGTGGGCACATATGTGGACGCATATAAGCAGCTTCAGACCTGAGGAAGAGAGGAAACTCTCGAAAGCTTGTCTTTCAAATATTATGTTAGTCAAATAAAAAATACTCTGGTATTTTGGCATCTTGAATAATTAACATACAGCTAAAGGAAAAAAACAAGTGTTCAAAGATTGAATTTAAACTTGTCTGTAATGTAGTAATGAGACCTTGCTGCTGCCGGATTCTCCAACTGAAGTCCTCAACCTGATAAAATGATTCAATAGAAAATCACAGCGTTATGTGCACTTCCAACATCTGCATACACCAGATGTAAAATGGAATAAGTTATTTAATTTATTTTTTTCTAAAGGCTTTAGTGGCTGGCAGACAGGCAAATGCAAATTGCAAGTTTGTGAACAGATAGAAATTGGGATGTTTTTACTTCTATAAAGTTGTATTCATTACACAATAGTTCCCTCCTAGGAGGGAGAAAAAAACAACGTAACAGGTACCTGATTCTAGCCCCGATGCCCCAGCAGAGCATGAAGACGTCCAAAGTCCGTTAGGAGGCCAAAACTTGCTTAACCACCACACTTGGTGCCCACTGCAGGCAGTCTTCATCCTGCACTTTAATTATTGTAGTTTTTTTTTTTTTTTTTTTTTTTAGAAACTGCAATAATGATTTACATTGCAGCACTAAGGGGCACAGGGACACTGCACCCAGACCACTTCAATAATCTGAAGTGGTCTTGGGTGCCTATAGTATCCCTTGAATGAGTGAATATATGTATATTGTTTCATAAAGGTAACTTATTTTATTGCTTTAGGAGATGATTTAATACTGCCCTCTTTTGCAGTGTTAACACAAATGTCGTCATACACTGGCTAATTTGTAGGTATTAACACTTATGTAGCACCCTTTAAAATCCAGGCGCACCTACCAGCGACTGACACTCTGGGATAATTTTCAGAACTTTGGTGTCTGAATGGAGGAAATTCTGTCACTTCATTCCTTTTATTCCTCTGGCAAAACATGTAACATGTTCTCCAAAGGAATAATTAGGGCAACTTGGATTGTGGTTGCTGTTGAGAAGAACATGAGAACTGCCTGTAAGAGGAGTCTAGAAAAAGTACATTTACAGAGTTCTATATAGATGCTTAAAATGTTTAGGAACAGATACAACTCTTTTCATTTACATAGAGGTATCTGCTCACCTACACATTGTGATTACATTTTTGTTATTTTCCCTCTGCCCAAAATACTCTTAATTTGACTTGTGAAATGCATTTTTGGCAATTTAAGTGTGTAAAGTATTTTTGTCACATAAAACCGCATTGAGTTCCTTCTATGCAAAGAATAAAACACTATATACATTATTTTTTTTAATTTTTTAAATAGTTGTACCTTCTGCACTAAAAATAAAATGTATGTTTTCCGTTGTGGAATGCAATGTTTAGCGAGAATGGTACTTTATTTTCTTTCTGTTTTGTAAGTTTTTTTTTTTTTTTTCTGTGTTATGTAGCTTATGTTCACATCAATTAACCGGTAAATGAAACGGCACAGAATACCTCTCCATACCATTACTTGCTTCTTTTCTGTATTTGACATTTGTGTGTTCAATTGTGGTATGTGGAGTATGAAATGTGTGTTAGTCCTATTAATCTAGCTTGAATGCATCATTTCATATTTTCTATCACGCTTTTAAATGGTATACTAGATTTGGTCATAAAACATTATCAATTTATTTAACCCGTAATGGAATCGAATGCATTAAAATGGATTATATAAATCTACCCTATATAAAGAATGTTAAGCAACCTTTACTTTAAAAAAAAAAAAATAAAAGCTGTTAAGGCAAGCGTAGAGGCAATGTATGTAATAAAAGGCATAAACCATTTTTGCTAAGCATCTTGCATAACAATCCCCACTTTATGTCAAAAACCTTCCAACCTTGAGGTTTAACGAGAACTTTGTCTCTGTTTAACTTGTCTTTGTTTTCCGAAGGTGAAATTTGTGTGGGTGTGATAATACTAAGTAAATATATTTTTATAAAAGTCTTTTTTTTTTTTTTTTTTTTTTAATATGTAACAAGCTAGTGATCGCAAGAGTGCATTTTCTAGCCTGATCACTTCGCCATTATACATTTTAAACTCGTGTTTTGGCTGCAGTTATAGATAAAATATTTTATTTTTATTGCTGTAAAAATATACATGCAAAAGGTAGAAAAACCTGCTGGGTAAAGTAAACCTCTTTATAAAATGTTTTTTTTTTTTTTTAAACAATGCCAATGTATAGCCATATATAGTGATGTATATTTTATATACCCTTGTGTATACGTTTCTGATATTTGTTTTAATTTAAATAAAGTTTGTTTTTTAATTAATATTGCTGTAATTTCTTTTATTTTTGAAGTGTTAAATGTGAACCTTTTTTATGCTGAGTAAGAATTTATACAAACAAATCATGTGGAATAAGGGGAGATAGAAATGTGTCTTCGATTTGATAGTACATCATTTGTCTAAGGAAAGGTTGGAATAAACACACTACTCTCTGCAACCACTAACAATAGCAATAATAAAAAGAAAAACATACAAAAAGAAATGTGTGCATGTTGGTTTGCCGAGTTTAATTTTATGACCACGGAGAAGCACTGAGATTTTATTCTAAAGTCAAATAAAATTTGTATTTTAACTATTGCCATAAGTTACAAAAGCTAAAACTTTACTCCTAATATCATACTCGAGACCTTTTCTATGAATTGTTAATTTTTTTGATTCGAATCAAAAAACTTTAAAGAGGTACTCTAAATATGCTATAATGGTTATAGTGCCAGCAAGCTCTGGCACAATCCCCCAGTGCTGTGCCATACAGCTTTCAACAATTTGACATAAATTCAGTGTGATACGCCTCTTAAGCCTATTACAGCTATTTGTTAACCCAGTATGGCAGGCAAAGCTATGATCAAAAGCTATCCCAGGAAGATGTCATTAGCATGTCTCCTAGGTAATCTTCAGTTCAGTTTTCGAACTGCTGTACACAGCGGCCATTCTCCTCGTTCCTCTGCCTTCACCTCTGACCCAAATTTTGATGCAAATGCATTTTCTCTGAGCTTTGGTGATACCTCGAGAGTGTCAGCTGGTGCCAGTCACTGGCCTTATATTAAGAGAAATTATATGGGGTGCTTTCTAAAGCATTTTTGTCAACGGGAGGACACCAGGATATGGATATTGTACCCATTATTTAATGACCCATTATTTAATGAACCAAAATCATTCGGTAGACCTTAAACTCCAGGATTTTAATCAATAAATTCACTATCTCAAATTCAATATGGGAATAGTACAATATAAATCTTATTGCTAGGAGACTTTGTGGCACCCTTGGACTTTGATGGGGATATCCAGATGGGTCTACTTTATTGACCTACGATAAGATTCTGTCCCCGTGGTAAGTCGCAAAGTGCATTTGCAGTTCTCAACTCTCCTGTATTTGTTTGCTGTTCCTCATACCTTCACAATGTAATATGGTTTTCACAGCTGCACATCTCAGGAAAGAGAAAGCCTTTAGGTCTTTGACTTTTACATACCAGTCCATCGTCTGTTACAAGTTTATACAAAGAGTGATTTGTGGATTAACCCTAGAATTGTTAGAAGAAAACAACTTTTATAAAGTTAATGGAGCAAACAACTTTTTTTGAAGTTATCGTAGCACTATTTGCACCCAGACCACTTCATCTCAATGATGTGGTCTGTGCGCCACTTACCCCATTACCACATTTTAACCCTGCAGCAGAGTAATAGCTCCACTATTCCAGTGGAGCTATTTTATAAAACAATTAAAAAAAAGTGTCTGGTATCCTGTGTCAAGCATTGCGTCCCAAGGGACTTCCTCAGGGATATCTCTGAAGAAATTGCTCGAGACAAAACAAGTTGGATATAGAATACAGAGACTTTTTGTTTAATATTTTTTTTTTTTGTAGTGTTATTTTGGTTTTTTATCTCCTGTGAACAGTGGATTCCTTCCTTTTCATCATTGATCCATTTTTACATGGAGATATGCTGTTTTGATTCCTTTTTTATGCAATATGCACTATTCTGCTTACTTTTCTCTGCCTTTTATATGAACCAAGAAGATTACCACCTGCAAGAACACTTACATCCTCTATTGGTTACCCTTTTTGAAGGTAGATGAGCACAAATTTTTATTTTGTTCTCTACCACCCTTCACTTTTTATTTTATTTGTATAATATTGAACTATGTTCATTTTTTTTTCTTTGCGAACTTGAATATTTGTTTTGATTCCTCTATTATATTCACGCTTTATGGTTTTATTGCATCCTTTTAGAAGTCCACTTTCAGTGTGTATTGTTTTAAATATTTTTATTGTTATCACAATATAAATGCGGGTTTCAAGTATAATACGGTTAAATCGGTTAGTCGCCTACGCAGAGGCGTGCGTATTAAAGTTTCAGTTAACACGGGGCAAACCTATTGCGGATTTGTCTGAATATCATGTAATCGCCTATGCAGAGGCGTATGAGTCATTGTAGGCAGGTATTCACAAATATTAAGTTTACATAAGCTTTGCGGAGTTGGACATCACAATCAAGAACATGCTGTAATGAGCTAGTATAAGAAAGAGAGCGATTTAAAAACTATTAAACTATTAACTGAAGAGTGTACCTTCGTTATGCATTTTAGACCTTTGCACAGTTGTGTGCTCCAACATATTTTGCTTGTAAACAAATGGTCATGTGGTCTGGTATTTACTGTTGTTGGCCTGCTGAGAAGGCTAGCGTCTTAGTGTGTGTTCTGTGTGGGTCTGTGTGTGTGCCTCAATCATATGGACCATGTTTGTCAGAGAGTTTGGTTCAAATTCTTGTGTCTGTGTGTCCCATTTAGGGTGTGTTTGTGTTTGTGTGAGGGTCAGTGATTTGGGAAAAGGGAGGGGCTGGAAAACAGAACAGAGTGGGGAGGAGAGGGATGTGGGAGGGGGTTAGAAGAGGGAGTAGCGTTAAGGCAGGTGGGAATTTCTGTCATCCCACCGATCTGTATCCCCATTCTCCGCCCCAGACCGTACCGCCCCGCCGGCATCACCGGTGGTCAACTCTCACGGGTCCCTTGTCTGCTCCCAGCTAAGTTCTGGTGTAGTCAAGAGGGACACAAAGTCATCTGAGGTGACATATTTCAGCCAGTAGAACCATCTCTTGGTGTATTTTTCTTTTGCCTTCGCTGTGGTTGCCTTCAAGTCTTCAAATTTCCGGGTGTTCTTTCCTCCTCCATGCATTGTCTGAGCGGGGGGGTGCATGGTTGCTTCCAAAAGATAGGGACTGTAGTTTTCGCTGCGTTGAGAAGCCTTGGTATCACTGATCGTTTATACACCGGCGTGGGCATCGTCGTGTGGTGCAGCAAGAAGGGAGCTGGTGTCATTGGGAGGCATTCATCTGCAATTTCGTTGATCACTCGTCCCACTGTTTCCCAGAACGGTCTAATGAAGGTGCAGTCCCACCATAGGTGTAAAAACGTCCCAGTCTCTCCTCCACATCTCCAGCACTTGTCCGATTTTGAGCTGTCTCTGTAATTATTTTGTTCCCGTCTGTGTCTTTGAGTGTCTCCTCAAGGTCCTCTTCCCATCTCCGAATGCATGGCGGTGCCAGGAGGTACCGTCTGGTTGCCAGCGAGGTGTATATTTGAGATATCGCTCTTGGGGGTGGTGCGTTTGTCCTGCACAGGGATTCGAACTCCGTACATTCTCATATAAGGCTCGGTTGTTGGGGGATCGAGCGTGTATAGCGTCGTATTTGTTCACGCGCTATAGTGTGTAGTAAGGTATGTCTTTGGTCCGGAAAAAGGATGACTATTTTGGGTGTATTGTGCCCGTGGATGTGAGCACATCTACTATTCGAGGCAGCGCGGGGTTGGGCCCATGTCTCCTGCTGTGTTGGTGTGTATTGTTATAATTCAGCTTAATCTCATTCACTTTGTAGTTTTTGATGGAGAACCTTTTCGCTAGGAGATTATTCTTTGTTTCTATTTCCAGTGTTTTAGTGGTATTCACTTTGTTTGGTACACTTTTATAAACAACCCCCTGTGAATCATTCTGGGACCAAGTCACTTGTTTTCGGATGCCGTGATCATCCCCTGAAAAGGTGTCAAGTTTTTTCCTGTGTATGAAGCTATGCACGGGGCAGTTGTGAATGCAATATGAAAGCTTCATATAGATAACCTGAGCACCATGTGTTTGTTTTGAATATTTTTATTGGTTTCACAACATTTATGCAGTCAGCAGTCAGGGGCGGTAGCTATTATATATAAGCAGGTTTGTATTATGTCGCCTACGCAGAGGCATTGTTATAGCACAGTTTACCTTGTTTATTTGTTTGCTTTTGTGTAGAGTATGTTCATTGGGTTTACTATATATAGTGTGGACTTATTAGGGGTTGTGCGGGTAGGTGTCTGCACAGAGGCTTATTTATCTACACATGTGCAGATATACATGTCATTGCCTGCGCAGAGGCGTTTTAGTCCGGTTGTTTGAGTTATATCATTCAATATCACAATTGGATGCCCATGCTATGTAACTTTTGCCATGGTGATGGTCTGAATCTGTGTTTATCCCATCTTTTGTGGTTTTAAGTGACTGTACCTGTGTATATGTTGGGAGAGGCCTACTGCATGGTAGTTTTGGGTGATGCGTTATGTTTGTCGGTTTGGTGGCTGGTGCATCTAGGTTTTGGTGGTTGTTTGGTAGTTTTGTCTGAGCTAGGTTATGTGTTACGTGTCCGTGTGTATATGTGTGTTGTGTGTGTATGTGGAGTATCGGGTGCGTCGCTCTCCTGGGCTTCGCGCTGTGTCGTGTTCATGTAGTTTGTCTGGATTGTGGGCTCTGTTAGATACTATACCATCTCGGCCATCTTGTGTCGAGACGTCTGTGTTCCGTCGTTGTATGTCCCTGCTTTGTGGTTTGTGTGGTCTGTTGCTATGTGTAGTGTGTCCTTGCGTGTGTCTGTGGGAGGATTGCCGAGTCCGTGTCGTGGTGTGTTCCTCGGCGTGGCTCGACAGTGGCGTCATCTGCGGTTCGGTGTCTTGTTTGGACCTTTCTTGTCTCGGTGTGTTTAGTCGTTTTCATGTGCGCGCCTAAAGGTCGGGTGGGTCGGGAATTCGGTCCGGGGTGTAGTTGTATGTAGTTTTAGGTCGTCGGTCATGTCTCGGGGTGGGTGCCTTGCCCCGGGCCGTCACTGCCTCTGAGTGTGGTCTTAGTGGGTGTGTGGCATGTGTGTTTCGTTGTGCCTAGTGGTGTCGCGGCTATCTCCAGTGTCTGCTTGGCGTGATATTGTGGACGGGTTAGGGATGGGGTGAGGAGGGTTAGGTGGTAAGCTTCCTTGCCCCCCGTCGTCGGCCCGGCTCGCCATGCCTCGTCGCCTCTGGCTCGTCCGCCCGGTTTCTTTGTCCTCCTTTTCACCTGTCTCCGACTATTGCATGGCCAGATGGCGTCTGAAGGAATCGGATGTGGTTAGTCTTATCCAGTGGAACCAGCGTTTGATGTAGCGTTCCCTGTGGTTCGGTGCGTTTGCCTTCAGATCCTCGAACGTCCTTGTGGCTTCCACTTCTTCCACCCAGCGTGTTATCGAGGGTATGTTGGTCTGCTTCCAGTAGATGGGGATGGTCGCCTTGGCTGCGTTTAGGAGTCGAGGGATGACTGATCTCGAGTATGGTTGTGTCGTCATGGTGGTGTGATGGAGAAGGAAGGTGGCTGGGGACCTTGGTAGAAGCTAGTCTGTGACCTCGTGTGTTATTTTCCGGATCTTTTCCCAAAATGGTCGGATTTGGGTACATGTCCACCATACATGTAGAAATGGTTTCTGCCCCGCACCTCCAGCATGTATCTTGGATTTCTGGGTTCCTGGCGTGGAGCGCCGTCGGTGTCAGATAACACCTGGTAAATATATTTTTCTTGCAGGCGAGCCGAGCTCTGTGTTTTTTGTATCAGGGTGATGCTTTTGTCCCAGTCTGCATCCGTCATGGTTTCATCCAGGTCTTCTTCCCAGTTTCTGATGCATGGGGGTGCTAACAGGTATCTGCTCGTGGCTAGGGTGTTTGGCGAGATGGCTCGTGGTGGGTCTGCGTCTTGCGTGCAGAGGTGTAAAAACGTCCCAGTCTCTCCTCCACATCTCCAGCACTTGTCCGATTTAGAGCTGTCTCTGTAATTAAACTGTGTTAGGTCTCTCAATAGGGAGGGTGCTTGTGGGATGGATCTGGCATATTTGGAGATCTGCGCTCTTGCGAGAGCGTGTGCGAATGTGTGTGGTCTGCCCGGGAAGAGGTCGTCCATTTGTCGGATGGCAAAGGGGCGTTGAAGGACATCCTTCATGCGGGGTATCGTTTTGTGTCCCGCAGGGCCCGGCGAGGGGCCGTAGTCCCCTGCTGGGTAGTCCGGGTTGTGCCTGAGGGGCAGGAGTGGGTTTGGGTCTGTTGTCAAATATTGTTTCGTGCCCTGTCTATGCCAGACCTGCATGGTCGCCGCCACGAACAGGTTGGTAACTTGTTTGCGTCTGTATGCTGCCTTGGTGATCCAAGGTAGGGTTCTGAGGTCGCAGTTGGTTGTGTCCGCTTCCAGTTGGGTTCATGGTTTGGTGCCAGCGGCCGTCGACCAGCTGATGATTCTGGTGAGGTGTGCAGCGTGGTAGTATTTTTCAAAGTCTAGGAGCGCTAAACCTCCACTGAGTTTGGGCAGGGTCAATTGGGCATGTGATATCAGTGGGGATTTACCCTTCCATATGAAAGTGCGGACCTCTGTCTTGAGTGTCAAGAAGAAAGTTTTCGGGGCGATTATTGGCACCGTTTGGAATATAAAGAGTAGTTTCGTCAATAGTGTCATTTTGACTGCGTTTACTCTTCCCAGCCATGAGATATAGTAGGGGCTCCATCTGTGTAGTTCCTCCGTTGCTTTTTTCAGTATTGGGAGGTAATTATGCGTGTAGAGGTCTGCCGGGTTTGGTGTGAGCCAGACCCCCAGGTACCTCATGCGGTGGTCACACCAGCGGTATGCGTGATGTCTCTGGATCATTTGTTTGGTTGTGGGGCTTAAGGATATGTTCAGGATCTCTGACTTTGAGTAGTTGATCCGGAGGTTTGAGACTCGGCCATATATGTCGAATTCCGTTTGTATTGCTTGTAGTGAAATGTCTGGATCTGTAACTACGAACAGCATATCGTCCGCATATGCCAGGGTCTTGTGGTGTGTGTTTCCAACTGTCAGCCCTCAGATGTCTACGTTTTGTCGGATCCTGTTCAGGAAGGGCTCTAGCGTCGGCGCGAATTGTATGGGTGAGAGAGGGCATCCCTGTCTGGTTCCGTTATGGATCTGGAACGGGTCTGTCAGCACGCCGTTAATCCGGATTCGCGCCGTTGGGTTGGTGTACAGTGCCATCACCCAAGTAAGGTATTTCGGTCCAACGCCGAGGGAGCGGAGAGTTTCGAACATCAGGTCCCAGTCCACCCTGTCGAATGCCTTCTCCGCATCTGTGGACAGGAGTAGGACTGGGGACTTCTATGTTCTGGCGTGTGCTATTAGGTTCAGGGCTCGTATGGTGTTATCCCTCACTTCCCTGCCAGGGATGAATCCCGTTTGATCCGGGTAGATTGTAGCGGGTAGTAATGGTGCCAGGCGCGACGCCAGGATGCTCGCCAGGAGTTTGAGATCCGTGTTCAATACGGAGATCGGGCGGTATCCCGAGCATTGTGACTGATCCTTACCCTCCTTCGGGAGGAGGGTGATGTTTGCCGAGGTGAATTTTGCTGTTGGCGTGGCTCCGTCCCGGATGCAGTTCAGGGCTTCTAGGAGTTTCGGCTGGATGTCTTGTGCGAACGTCTTGTAGTATTGAAGGGGTAGGCCGTCTGGCCCTGGTGCCCTGCCGGTTTTCGCTTTTTTGATGGCGTGTGCTAGTTCTTTTGGTGTGATAGTTTCCTCTAATGCTTCCTGGTCGACCTCCTCAATTCCTGGGATGTTCGTTGTGTCCAGATACCTTCGGATGTCGTCGACTCTTTGAGTCCGTGATGCCTCCGGTGTGGTTCGGTGGAGGCTGTATAGATCCTGATAATAGGCGTGGAATGCTGATGATATCTGGTCTGGTAGGTGTCTGAGTCGTCGTTGTGCGTCCTTGATTTTCGGGATATATAGTTGGGATCTGCGTTGCTTTAGGAGGTTTGCCAGTAATCTCCCGCATTTGTCCCCATGTTCATGTATCACGTGCCTGTAATGTTGGTATGAACGTTGGATCGCGCGGTTGAGATGTGTGGTGAGTTGGGTGCGTTTGGCCAACAGATCCCTGAGGACTGACGCATCCAGAGTGCGTTTGTGTCTGGCTTCCAAGGTCGCGATTTCTTTGCTGAGTTCATGTATCTCTTGCGTTGACGTCCGCTTGCGGGTCGCGCGGAGTGCTATGATTCGACCTCGCAACACCGTCTTGTGTGCTTCCCAACAGGTGAGTGAGGTCACGTCGTCCGTCTCGTTGTCCTTGAAGTATTCCTGTATATATTGACTGATTTAGTTCGTTACTATTGCGTCGGAGAGAATTAATTCGTTCAGATGCCATGACATCTGTCTGGGCCTGAATAGTGGTGATTTCATCCGTATGCGGATCGGACAGTGGTCCGACCATGTCATTGGTAGTATTTCCACGTTGTTGATTAGGGTCAGGTTGTGGTGCGTTACTAGGAAGTAATCCAGTCTCGTGTATGTTGCATGAGTTGTTGAGTAGAAGGTGTAGTCCCGGGCCGAAGGGTGCAGAGCTCTCCAGCAATCTGCCAGCTGGTGGTGGTGTAGGAGGCGGAGCATGTTAGCGTATCTGTTGAGTGGTGTATTCCCATGTGTGGATGTCGAGTCCTGGTCTGGGTGTAGCGCCAGGTTGAGGTCTCCCCCTATGATTAGGGTACCTTCTGCAAATTTCATCAGGGTGTTGAGTGTGGTTCGCAAGAAGTGGTGTTGTTTCGTGTTCGGGGCATATATGTCGGCGAATGTGTATGTTTGGTCCAGTATCGTGCCTTTCGTAAAGATGTACCTCCCCTTTTTGCTGCTTAGGGTTGCTAGTTCCGTGTATGGGACTCTTCTTGAGAATAGGATGCAGACTCCCTGTGTGTGTCTATCCGGATTGTGGCTGAAAAATCCTGTGTAGAAGTTGCAGTCCTTCAGGGTCGGCGCCCTGCCTTCTTGGAAGTGTGTTTCCTGCAGGAACGCCACTGACGTCTTGTAGTGTTTCAGGTCCCGCAAGAGTCTCGTGCGTTTCTCCTTGACATTGAGGCTACGGACATTGTAGGAGACTATACAGAGGTCCTCCCGGGTGAATCCGCTGGGTCCCGTGGCCGGCATCGTCCGGGCCGCACGAAGGGGCGGCTGGCTGTGGGAGGAAAGGTATAGTGGGGGCGTGTATGTGTGTGTGGGGTGACGCAGTCGAGTGTGTGGCTAGGCTCCGGTCAGGTCTGTGTAGGTATGTGTGGTTCGAATAGTCTTTATGGTTATGTTGGATAATGGACAAATGTCCCGGTGTGTCGACCAGTTGGTCCAACCCAGTGGTGGGCCTGTGGTGATTCCGGGAGTGGTACGTCCCCCGTTAAATGAGGAGTTTTGTGTCCTATGCCTGTGGTGGCGTTGGGCTATATGTCCGAGGTGGTTCAGTCCACTGCGCGGCGTCCACCAAGTTCGTACAGACGTACGTAGTCTTGGGTACCGTTTGAGGCGTGGTGTCACCTAGCTCCTAAGTGGCTGTGTGGCGTGAGCATCCGCTATGACTCTCGCTACTAGGTGCGTGCGGGTCGTCAAATGTGCGTCGCGTGGGTTTGCTGCTTGTCATGTTGTTCTGCTGGTCTGATGTGGGCTGCTTTGGTGGCGTCATTAGTCTTGGATATGTCGTCATCTGGGAGTGGTCTCGTCCCGTAGGCATATGGCCGGGGGTGCATGCGCGTTACCTTTGGGTCTTGCGGGGTGGGGCGTGTTCTCACCGGTGGGTTGTGGTGGTTAGGCAGGGAGCACCATGTGTTTGGAATATATGTCTCTTTATATTTAAGGACTGTATGCATAACTATGTCTCTAAGTACCCTTCTCCCATTGCTGTTCAGTGCAGAAGGCTATTTATTCATTTTTTTTTTTTATCTTAAGCCATTTTACGTACCCAACCATTAATATGTTAGTCAAGTGTTTTGGGGTTTTATTTTCTCTCCACATGCATATATGTTACCTGTTCTTCAGTATACCATTGGTATACCCAAGCACAGAAGTCTATTGCAGTGAACTTAAATGAATCTAACGTCATGTTTCCATTCACTTGGATTATAAAATGCTATGTGTTTCAGGGCCATCAATATCAGTTGGTTTATAAATAGTTCCTTCTGCATTCTTACGTCTCGTGTGATGGTGCTCACAAGCTGCTTACACTGTGTATTCATAGTATATTCTTTCATTTAGCACGTTTTTGAGAAGCACAGAAATATGCAATGCTTGTGGTGTTTTTGCTTGAGTCCCACAGGTGATGCCATCAATATCTTGAAATGTTCCTTGGTTTCTAATAGTAGATTATCATGTTTCCAATAATTTAATTCCAATAATACACCTAACGTTCTTGACCACTGACATCTTGTGATTTCTAAGATTGGACCCCTACATGTCTTGACTCAGATAGTGGTATTGATAAAAAAGCTTTACACATTTAGGTGACTCGGTCAGTGCTGCCAGGGTGGAAAAAAAATAGTTATTTTAAAAAAATTCCCACACCAGCCTTGTCTCCTCACTCATGCTCCATCTCACTGTGCATGCAAAAACGCCACACTGTGCCAAGCAGATTTTCATTACGTTAACCCTGCAAAGAATACATTAAATACATCAACTACAGGGTTAAAAGGGGGGCACATGGCACCCAGGCCTCTTTATTGAGATGAAGTGATCTGAGGTCTGTAGTGTTCCCTTAAATCCTATCCTGTTTTTTTACACGTATCTTAACAAACCTTGCCCATTAGCTCCAAAAAAGATCAGATTTCATTCTTATTAGTGATTTGCTATTGGCCCTTGGCTCTCTTGTAGTGCATCATTACATTCCTACTTGAGCGGGTACATACAGTTGTGCTCAAAAGTTTGCTTACCCTTGGAGAATTGGTAATATGTTCCATTTTGAAGAAAACATGAGTGAGAAGGCAAAACACATTTGTTTTATTGCTTATGGAATTTATATTCAACTGTAGGTTATAACATAATGGCACAATCATAAAACAAAATATGGCAACAAAGAAAAAAAAATGAAATGACCCCTGTTCAAAAGTCTGGATAACCTTTGTTGTTAATACTATGTATTGCCCCCTTTAGCATCAATGACAGCGTGCAGTCTTTAGTAATAGTTGTCTATGAGGCCCTAAGTCTTGCTGCCAATTCGCCTTGGCAAAATGCTTTCAGGTCATGCAAAGTCTTTGGTCGTCTTGCATGAACTACACGTTTGAGATCTCCCCAGAGTGGCTTGATGATATTAAGGTAACCTTCACTTTTTTCTGCTGTTATCATTGGAGGGTCCACTTGGCCTTGTGCTTAGGGTCATTGTCATGCTGGAAAGTCCTAGAGCGTCCCATGCACTGCATTTGTGCAGAAGAATGCAGATTGTCTGCCAGTATTTTCTGATAACATGTTGCATTCATCTTGACATCAATTTTTACAAGATTACCGATGCCTTTAGTGCTCACACACCCCAACACATCAGTGAGCCACCACCATGCTTCACAGTGGGGATGGCATTCTTTTCACTTTAGGCCTTGTTGACACCTCTCCAAACATAGTACTTATGATTGTGATCAGAAAGCTCTATTTTGGTCTCATCACTCCAAATTACAGTGTGCCAGAAGCTGTGAGGCATGTCAAGGTGTTGTCAGGTACATTGTAACCAGGCATTTTTGTGGCATTGGCATAGTAAATGCTTCTTTCTGGCAATTCGACCATGCAGCTTATTTTTGTTCAAGTATCGTCGTATAGTGCTCCTTGAAACAACCGCACTGTCTTTTTACAGAACAGCCTGTATTTCTCCTGAAGTAACCTCTGGGTTTTTTCTTTGTATGCTGAACAATCTTCTGGCAGTTGTGGCTGGAATCTTTCTTTGTTTACCTGATCTTGGTTTGGTATCAAGAGATCCTGGAATTTTCCACTTCTTAATAAGTCATGGAACAGTAGTGACTGGCATTTTCAAGGCTCTGGATATCTTGTAATATTCTTTTCCATCTTTATTACGTTCTATTACTTTGTTAGGCAGGTCTTTTGACAGTTTTTTTTTCTGCTCTCCATGACTAGATATCCAGCCTGTTCAGTGCATCCACGTGAGATATAACAAACTCATTGACTATTTATACAAAGACACCAATTGCAATTTAATAAGCCACAGGTGTGGGATATTAACCTTTAATTGTCATTTTTACCTGTGTGTCACCTCGTGTGTCTGTAACAAGGCCAAACATTCAAGGGTATGTAAACTGTTGAACATGGCTTTTTGGGAGATTTTTGTTACCGTTATGATTTTAAAAAAGAGCCAAACAACTATGTGATAATAAATGGCTTCATATATCACTATCCTTCAATAAAATACTTTTCTTTTCTTTTTTTGCATGATCAGTCATATTTTCAAAATCAATTCCAAAAAGGTAACAACTTTTGAGCACAACTGTATTCATGCATGGTCCTTATGATTGCTCCCCTGTTAAGTTTGAATTTGGTTCAGTAGTTCCTGCAGTTTTCATTCTACTAATCAAACTACAATATCCATAGCAGTCCTTTTCTGGTTGTCTCACAGCTGTCATTTTTTGTGTCTATAGTTTGAAGCACAGGGTAGTGTCTCAATAAGTGCCCAGTCTAACAATGTTATGGCCATGTTGTTGACATTGTGAAACAGAACTTTCTAGGAGTAGCTCAACAAGGCTTAACCTGGTCATTTTAGCACATCCTTTTTTTATTTTTTTTATTTTTTTGGCTTGTTCCAGTACAAAATACACATCAGGCAAAAATCATGTGATACGAGACATGCATATATGAGACCACTAGAACAAGAGTTTTAAGTTATAAAGGAACTAGACATCATTTTGCAAGATAACCAACTAGTGTCAATCCACTGGAGCAGCTGCCAAATCCCCCCTCCTTATTCACCAATCCTAAAACAAATAAGAACACAATACGAAATTAGGATAGAAGAGATATCAAGCAATTACAAACCAGGTGAGGACACCTGCTCAACTCCTATGTGGCAATCAGCAATTAAGCAAACTGTATTGAACTCCCAAGCCACTTAGTAATTCAGCCTATCACTAGGATAGCTGCTTGCAATCACAGGCACAGTCCTGGAGATGCACCTGCCTCAGGCTGCATCCAGAGCCTGCAAGCAGTGTCCACTGACCCTGCCACTGTCAGCGCTGCAATTGATGTCTAGGGAGACACTATGTGCTTAGTTGCATCAGATGAAGGTCTTCAGAAGGTGTGGGCTATGCATAGGGGGTGATACCTCAAGGGCTCTTAGCCTAGGTGTGCAACAGCAGACATGGGCATCTTGTGGCAAAGATGTAGAGGCCTAGAAACTAGTTGAGGCATGGGTAAGACATGGACAGCTCGGTGGTGTAGTTTAGCCCATAACTAGTGATGTCCCGAACAGTTCGCAGGCGAATAGTTCCTGGCGAACATAGCTTGTTCGCGTTCACCACGGACGGCGAACATATGCGATGTTCGGTCTGCCCCCTATTCGTCATTATTGAGTAAACTTTGACCCTGTACCTCACAGTCAGCAGACACATTCCAGCCAATCAGCAGCAGACCCTCCCTCCCAGACCCCACCTCCTAGACAGCATACAATTGAAGATTATGCTAGCGCTAGTGTACTTATAATCTTAATTTTAATAATGACAGGAGGCGAGTATTTTGCTTTACTCTCTTTACTAAAACTCCACAGCAGTAAAGAAAGTGAAAAAACGTTTTAACCAATCAAAATGCAAATAGGGAGTGTATTATCCCAGTCAATAGGCTCCTCCCCCTCTTTCGGAAGCGAACATCGGAACAGGGAAGAAAATATTGATAAAGTCTGTAACGAACATCAGAAATGGAATCCAACGGGAATGATGAACTTCTTGGGTTGAGTAGGAAACAGGCACCAACCGGAGAACATCCGATGCTTGGTCTTTATATGATGAACAATAAAGTTAAGGTCATGTCGTAGATGTTCCAAATTCTTTCACACTTAAACTGAAAAGAGAATATGAGAAAGGTTAGGCACCGGTCTAACTGTTTGTAGTCATGACAGTGATCCATCTGATTTCATTGCAATAATTTAATTTAATTTGTATATTCAGTGTATAGACTACTAGTAGTTAAATAGGCTAATGACAACAGTGAATACTTTATGTCAACATGATTCAAGGAGTTATGAAGAAACAGAAGAATAAATAAATGTAGATAAGTATGATTAGAGCATGAATAGAGTGGTTCCCCTCCTCCCCGGGTGGGAAGGGTGGGAAAATACTCGCCTCCTGTCATTATTAAAATTAAGATTATAAGTACACTAGCGCTAGCATAATCTTCAATTTTATCACATGACAGGAGGCTTCATATTTTGCATTTTTAACGCTGTAGAATCAGAGAATCAGAGACATGGCAGCACCGGAATTCGGACGGAAATAGAAGGTGCGGAATGTAGATTCCCTAGACCAATATGCGGAGCGTAGGATGTCTGTTAAGGAAGCACCCGCCATGAAGGCTGAGGATGCTGCTGCTCCGCGTACTGAGTGGGCTCCGAATGTAGTGTCCACACCGGCTAGCGATAGTAACCAGCGAACCCATCTTGCCAGGGTGGTGGAAGTGATGGGGACATGTGGTCTGACGTATGATACTAGGAGTTGACCTGATGGCGTAGACCGGAGAGGTAGGGTGGTTTCCACGTACTGTTGTAGTGTGGAGACAACGCAGAGTTGTGGTTCTGTGGGGAAGAAAGGATAAAACACAGATGTGGAGTCCGTCTTAGTGCGGCGAGATATCCGGAATGTAACTCCTTCTGGAGAGATTGAAAAAGCGTCTATGTCCAGTGCTCGAATGTCTGACACTCTGCGGAAGGAGACCAGGCAGAGCAAGACTGTGAGTTTTGCTGATAATTGACGGAGTTGGCCAGTCTTTCAGGAATCGGAGGATTACGTCGACGTCCCAGAATTGAGAATATTTGGGCCCTGGGGGACGTTGTAATCGAATGCCTCTCAGGAGTCGGCATACAAGTGGTTCTTTGCCAACCGGAATCCCTTGTATGGGGACATGGGCCGCTGAAATAGCTGATCGAATTACATTAAGTGATCTGTAAGACCGACCTAATGAGAAAAGGTGGGATAGGAAGTTCAAAATGGCTGAAACAGGGGCCGTAAATGGATCGAAGTTCCGTTCCATACACCAAGTGGACCAGGAATTCCAAGCGGATAAATAGCATCTTCTGGTTCCGGGGGCCCATGAGTCCCATAGCAGTTCTTTAGCAGCCTGCGATAGTTCGCCGACTTGCCAGGAGCCCCTGAAAGCGTCCAAGCCACCAGATGGAGATGGTTGTCTAGGATTAGTGGATGAGGGTTGCCTTTTGGATCTGTTAGAATGTATTGATGATGAGGTATTAGAAGGGGATCGTAGCATGATAGAGCTAGGAGATCTGGGAACCATGGTTGTCCCCTCCATAGTGGAGTGATGAGTACTAGTGAGGTTTGCTGATTCTTCAGATAGTGTATGGTCCTCGCTATCATGGCGAAGGGAGGGAAGGCGTAGGCTCCTGTGATCGGCCAAGGTTGTAGGAATGCATCCACTGCTGCGCTCTCCGGGTCCGGGAGCCAACTGAAGTATAATTTCGTTTGTCTGTTGTTGCGGGACGCAAACAGGTCCAGGTGGAGTGGACCTAGGCGTTCCGCAATGCAGTTGAAGATTTGTGGATCTAGTTTCCAGTCGCTGGTGTCCCGCCAGTGGCGTGAGAACCAATCCGCTGTGAGGTTTGTCTCTCCTGGGAGGTATTCCGCCGTGAGGGAGATGTTGCGGGGTAGGCAGAAGTCGAAAATTTATTTCGTTATTTCTGATAGGAGACGTGAGCGGGCTCCGCCTAGGCGGTTGATGTAACGGACTGCGGAGATGTTGTCCATCCGGAGTAGGATGCAGCAGTCCGACTTGTCCTTTGCTAGGCTTCGGATCGCGAAAGACCCGGCTAGGAGTTCTAGGCAGTTTATATGTAAGTTGAGGTCTTGGGATGTCCAAGCTCCTCCTGTCGATAAATTTTCGCTCGTCGCTCCCCATCCCCAGAGGCTGGCGTCTGATTCTAATATCATGTCGGGAGCTTTCCCGAAGATGGCTCGGCCGTTCCATGCCTCCATGCTGTCCAGCCACCATCTGAGTTCGTCTCTGACTTCCTCTGTCATTGGGACCGGCTGATCGTATGAGGGGTTTTCCCTGAGAAAGGAAGCTTTGAGGCGTTGCATTGCCCTGTAGTGAAGTGGACCTGGAAATATAGCTTGAATGCAGGCAGAGAGAAGCCCTACGATGCGTGCGAGGGTGCGGAGTGGAATGGTGTGGGAGCGGATGGCCCTGCGTAATTCCTTGCGAATGGCTGAGATTTTTGCTGTCGGTAGCCGTAGAGTGCTGGAGGTGGAATCTATCTCGAATGCCAAAAATTGAACTGTTTGTGATGGGGAGATAGCCGATTTTTGAAAGTTCACTGTGAAGCCCAGGGATGATAGGAGATCCGTGGTGTAGCGTGTGTGTTGTATCAGTCTGAGTCTGTCTGAGCAGAACAGAAGGAAGTCGTCCAGGTATATAATGCAACGAATGCCTTGAGCTCGAAGATGTGCGACCACGGGTTTCAGCAGTTTGGTGAAACACCATGGGGCCGAACTGAGGCCGAAGGGGAGGCACATGAATTGCCAGGGACGGCCTTGCCAGTGGAAACGAAGGTATTGTCTGCATGATTGATGGACGGGTACTGATAGATACGCGTCCTTGAGGTCCAGTCTCGTGAACCAATCCTTGTCTTGTAGGAGGTCTCTTAAAAGATGTATGCCTTCCATCTTGAAATGGTTGTAAGTGACGTATTGGTTGAGTTGTCGTAGGTTTATGACTGGTCGTAGATCGCCCGTTTTCTTCTTGACTAAGAAGATGTTGCTGAAGAAACCTCGAGGTTCGGATGCGGGTTCTATCGCGCCTTTTGAGTATAGGGTTTGTAGTTCGTCGTTGATGAGAGATGTGTCTGTTCTTGAGCAGTTGATGGGACGTGGTAGTTCCGTCTGTCGGGGTTGGTCTACGAAGTCTATGACGTAGCCTCGTACTGTCTGTAGGATCCATGCGTCCGTGGAGATTGAGGTCCATTTCTGGAAGAAAAGAGATATGCGACCTGCTGTATGCATTGGAAGGGAAACATGAGTGAACTGGTTGCTTACCTGAGGAGAAACGTGCTCTGCCTCGAGTGCGTGGTCCGCGACCTCTGTCTGCGCCTCGTGTGTAGGAAGATGGTCGGTATCCCATCTCTGGGTAAAAAGGCTGTGGTCTTGTAGCTCTGGGGCCTGAGGGCCAGAAGCGGCTGGCAGCACGGCCCCTTTGGCGGCCAGCCCGTCCAAAAACACCCCTAGAGGGGTTTTGTCTAAAGACTCTTCTCATTGATGACTGAGCCTTGTTCAGGGATGTGTAGACGTTAACATGTCTGCTTAATTCTTTAAGAAATGGTTCTCCGAAAAGTTTGCCCTGTGCCATAGGACCTAATTCCTTGGTGCCCAACTCCACCAATTTCCTGTCAATGCGGAGAAGTGCTGCTTTGCGTCGCTCAGATGATAAGGCGACATTGGCATTACCCACAAAACAAAAGCACCTTTGAGCCCATTCCCGCACGTCATGTGCCCATTCGCGCACCATAGTAGGGTCAAATTGATCGGCTTTGGCTAGGGCATCGTCAGCCAAGTACATAATTCTGGATAGTGGTCCCACCGAGTCCAGAAGCTTATCTTGTACCCCTCTAAACCCTTTTTCCACACCTTTACGTGGGTCACGGCCACCTCGTGACATAAAAGTTGTCATCACTTGGTCAAATTCTGGCGTGTCCGCCATGTGGTCGGGTAGAAAAGGCCGTGGGCATTCTGACCTCAAACGGTTGCGGACCGTCTTGTCCATGGACTTTCGTAGCCAGAGGTGCATAAACCTCGCTAGGTGGTCAGGTGGTGTCCAATCGCTTGAGCGAGGGTGTCTAATTTTTCTTGGGTCAAAAAGTTTTGTCCCAGTGGGTCAAGGATGGTGTCATCATCCTCTTGCGGGGTTTCCGCGTTGTCTTGGTCTTGGGGTTCTCCCATGAATGTATGTTGCGGAAAAAAAGATTGGGATCCGGAGTCTGAGCCCCAGACATCTTCATTGGAGTCTGAGTCGTCCGCTTGCCACTCATCTAAAATGGCCATGGGTTTAGTTTGGGACTCTTCTTCATCCGAAGAGTAGTCGTGTTGAGGATTCGTGATGGTGGCAGAAATGGGTTTAGAGCGTTTAGCGGGGTTTTTGCCTTTATGTGGGTGGCCCTTTTCGCCTTTCCACTGGCGTTTGCCCGTGAGAGTTTCAGGGCTTTTATGAGATTCTTGTGCATCAGAATCGGAGTCATGGCAGGATGGGTGTGCTTTAGATGGTTTCCTCTTGTCGGAACCAGAGGCCATCATCTTGGAGAGGACTTTCTCCATTGAGGCAGAAACGGCCTCGTTCACCATATTTTGGAGATCTGTGGTTTAAGAGGTCTCCATGGTGTCTGGGTATATGATTGGCACAGGGCGTGGTAGAGGTCAGTCTGCTGTATTTCAGTCGATATAGACTGTATTAGTAACGCTATGCAAGACCCAGCAGGGTGCAATAACGTGTAAAAATTTTTGTATAGAGTACAATCAGAACCCCAGCAGGGTTATTAGATATATAATAATAAACCGAGTACCCCAGCAGAGTCTAGACGGTATAGTAACTGGTCAGATGTAAGCCAGATAACCCCAGCAGGGTGTAATAAAATGATACCCCAGCAGGGTATGAGTAGTGGTATGTTGGAGATTATGCTCCAGCAGGATAGTAATCCTATTTATATAATCACCCCAGCAGGGTGTATAATGCCCAGTAGGCTTGTAACAGGTGTGTAACCACTTGGCCCCAGCAGGGCAAATAGACCACTTGTTGGGATTTAAAATGTGTTCTGGGCCTCACCCAGTATGACAGAGGTGGCCACAAAGCGACCTCCTTAGCAGCACAAAAATAGGGCAGCACCCCAGTCAGGCACAGGTTAATACCTGATGTGCCTTTAAACAGCTTGTGTGACTGACCTCTTGTAGCAGACTGTAGAAGGCTTGCAGTGTCCGTTGAACTTGCCGTTCTGTGGATTTCGCGGCAATTTGTGACGATCCTAAGATGGCGGCCGTAATCTCGCGAGACGCGGGATTAAAGATGGCCGCCGCGAGGAGAAAGCCGCGGCTGAAATAGGGCCGCGGAAATCGCGGCGGAAAAGAGCCGCCGAGCGGCGGCAAGGTGGGGAAAGGGAAAAAAGTGCAGGGAAATAACCCAGCAGCAAAGAAAGAGATAAACTACCACTAGGGTGAAGTAACCCTGGTGGTACTAAACACAGGATAGATAGTAGGATAAAAGCAGTTAGAGATTACAGAAAAGTAGCAGTATTATATAGATAATGAAAAAGGTAGATAATAAAATAATATACATGTGGAAATAAGTAAAATAAAACATTCACATGAGGTAAAATAGGGAACGGCCAAAAACTCTGACCTGTCTGCGATGGAGCAGTAAAGAAAGAGGGGGAGGAGCCTATTGACTGGAATAATACACTCCCTATTTGCATTTTGATTGGTTAAAACGTTTTTTCACTTTCTTTACTGCTGTGGAGTTTTAGTAAAGAGAGTAAAGCAAAATATGAAGCCTCCTGTCATGTGATAAAATTTAGATTATTCTGAAGCTGCATTAAATTTTTTTTTGTGTTTGTGTTTATTATACATTATCCCCCATAGCCAGTAACCTGTGTTTATTATACATTATCCCCCATAGCCAGTAACCTGTGTTTATTATACATTATCCCCCATAGCCAGTAACCTGTGTTTATTATACATTATCCCCCATAGCCAGTAACCTGTGTTTATTATACATTATCCCCCATAGCCAGTAACCTGTGTTTATTATACATTATCCCCCCATAGCCAGTAACCTGTGTTTATTATGCATTATCCTCCCCATAGCCAGTAACCTGTTTATTATACATTATCCTCCCATAGCCAGTAACCTGTGCTTATTATACAGTAACCTGTGCTTATTATACATTATCCTCCCATAGCCAGTAACCTGTGTTTATTATACATTATCCCTCCCACAGCCAGTAACCTGTGTTTATTATACATTATCCTCCCATAGCCAGTAACCTGTGTTTATTATACATTATCCCCCATAGCCAGTAACCTGTGTTTATTATACATTATCCCCCATAGCCAGTAACCTGTGTTTATTATACATTATCCCCCATAGCCAGTAACCTGTGTTTATTATACATTATCCCCCATAGCCAGTAACCTGTGTTTATTATACATTATCCCCCATAGCCAGTAACCTGTGTTTATTATACATTATCCCCCCATAGCCAGTAACCTGTGTTTATTATACATTATCCTCCCCATAGCCAGTAACCTGTTTATTATACATTATCCTCCCATAGCCAGTAACCTGTGCTTATTATACAGTAACCTGTGTTTATTATACATTATCCTCCCATAGCCAGTAACCTGTGTTTATTATACATTATCCCTCCCACAGCCAGTAACCTGTGTTTATTATACATTATCCCTGCCATAGCCAGTAACCTGTGTTTATTACACATTATCCTCCCATAGCCAGTAACCTGTGTATATTATACATTATCCCCCCATAGCCAGTAACCTGTGCTTATTATACATTATCCTCCCATAGCCAGTAACCTGTGTTTATTATACATTATCCCCCCATAGCCAGTAACTTGTTTATTATACATTATCCCCCATAGTCGGGATGAGGAATACATCGGTTGTAGACTGAGGATTTCCATCTGCCCAATCTTTTAATAATATGCACTGGAGTGTCAGTGTTGAAGGAGACCGAAGCTGCCCCTTTTCTAGATGAAATACCCGAGACATGGATACAACCCAATCTTAGGAGTAGTGTTCTGATGTAGAAGATGAATTTAGCCGTAGTCAGAGGGATTCAGTGAGAGTAGTGGTGAAATGTGTGTGGCATGACTGAGTGTGGGTAAGTAAGAGTCAAGTATTTTAACTGGGCACTAGTTCTAGGTGGGATAAAGTGGTATAGCGGATGGATGAGTAGTTTGGTTCGTTTTAGAGGTTTGTAGAGAAAGTATATAGTGATCATGATTTTTAGCGCTATCCAATATTTTTAAGGTGGTCCCAGTGCCACCACTCATATCTGGTGTCACAATAGCTTGCATTTAAAAAAAAACAAAAAAAAAATAACTTTTTTGACTGTAATATAATAGCACAAGTGTGCGTTTCAGGGCCTGCCAGGGCACAGTGTCACACCAGTGCAACTCATATCTGGTGTAACAGTAGTGTACATTTAAAAAAAAACAGGGGACTTGTTGTCACCTTTCGGGGACCCTTGGTGTTGTACGTGGCTGGGTGGAGGAAGAGACCTTCAATGACATCAGTGAGGACAAGGAACGGGACATGGCTAGCTTGGTATCCAACCTTGTGCAAATGGGGAGTTTGCGGTTGTGCAAATGGACTGTTTGCGGTGCGTTAAACGGGGAGTTTGGTCTGTCACTGTGAAGCGGGCGTAACCCTTACACTACCTGATCGATACAACATCATACCTGATGTTTTAAAGCACGTTATTCCAAACAATTTAGGAATGTTAGGTGATTTATGCCCTTTATGGATTAAAACCAGACTCTGCATCAACTATGTAATTTTCCATGGGAGTTTTGCCATGGATCCCCCTCCGGCATGCCACAGTCCAGGTGTTAGTCCCCTTGAAACAACTTTTCCATCACTAGTGTGGCCAGAAAGAGTCCCTGTGGGTTTTAAAATTCACTGGCCTATTGAAGTCTATGGCGGTTCGCCCGGTTCGCCCGTTCGCGAACATTTGCGGAAGTTCGCGTTCGCCGTTCGCGAACCGAAAATTTTATGTTTGCGATATCACTACCCATAACTGCAGAAATAGTTAATCATAAGCTTGTAGAAGCAGATCCCCATGTGAGGGTAGTGTTAGTGGGTATAACTGTGAGATCAGCTGCATAGCGGTGGCCATTTTAGGTTCGAGGCCAATAGAGCCTCACAACAGGAATCTCTCAACAAAGTTAAGACAGTCACTACAGTGGGGACCAGGATAATCCCGACCAGCCCACGGGGTAGGAACAGGGCGCAGACTGAAGCTAAAACTCCAGGGTGGAGGATCAGCACCTTTCGTAGGTTTTCAAAAGTTCTCCAAGATGTTTTTTTTCATGTTTAGAAAACTCATCTGTTGTGTCTTAACAATTCCTGGTGATTTATAATTCTGAACCCTTTAGTAGTGCATTGCCTTCACATGCTACCATTATATTAAACAGGTCTGATTATGTGGAGCCTTAAGGGGACTCTCCAGTGCCAGGAAAACAAACCGTTTTCCTGGCACTGCAGGTCCCCTCTCCCTCCCACCCCCCATGCCAAGTTGCTGAAGGGGTTAAAACCTCTTCAGTGACTTACCTGTATCCAGCGCCGATGTCCCTTTGCGCTGATTCAGGGTCCGCCCACGCTCCTCTATTGAGCATGCGCGGCCGCCGGCGGGGGAGACCTAATGTGCACGCGCATTAGACCTCCCCATAGGAAAGCATTGAAAAATGCTTTCAATGCTTTCCTATGGGGATTACAGCGATGCTGGAGGTCCTTACATAGCGTGAGGAGGTAGAGCGACATTATAGCACACTTTTCATGTGCTATAAACACGGAAGTGCCCTCTAGTAGCTGTCTAGTAGACAGCCACTAGAGGAGGAGTTAACCCTGCAAGGTAAATATTGCAGTTTATGAAAACTGCAATAATTACAGTTGCAGGGTTAAAGGTAGTGGGAGTTGGCACCCAGACCACTCCAATGGGCAGAAGTGGTCTGGGTGCCTGGAGTGTCCCTTTAACCTCTGTTTTAAGTGGGGTCCTGTTGTTTTCTGTTATTCTTTAAATGTCCTGCTTTCATTCCTTTTTTCATCTAATTTTTAACATTTTTCTTATTGACAGCCATTAGAGGTAGCATTAGGCAGCAATCTTAATACTGCCAAGCCTGCAGGGACAATCTCTTTGCCCCAGAACAGTTACTTTAAACTATAGTGGTTTGGGTGCTTAGCAAGTCCCTTTAAATCCTTATGTCGTAAGGTCGTTTTGTTTAGTTAGTCTAACCTTACATTTTACCTGATAATCTCATTGTTGATTTTTTTACCCCCCAAAATTAGGTCTTCGGCTTTGTGCCCTTCAGATTGGCATATTTGGTATTTGATGCAATATAAGAAATTCTTGAAACGTCTGTGTGATTGACAACTGCTATAGAATTACTTTGTAACATAAATATTGCATTTTGAATCCAGTGACAGATGATTAGCACTTTCTGGACTATGGAAAGTTACTGGTTCATAAATGTTTCTGCAAAAAAACAACAAAAACTATCATGTGAACAAATAAACACATAACAAATCGGTTATATCTCTGGCTTTATTGCAAAAACAATATGCAGATAAATTACATATTGAAATCATTTACAATAATGATGATGGTATGTATTATGAAATATAGGTAAATGTCTTCAGATTGGTGTGGAGTTTGTTTTACAGCCAGCTGCCGGATTATCTGCCTTTTCCTAGATGCCAATAATCAAGGGTAGGAAAAGGGAGGATTATGTGTACCTGCTGACCTTGGTTACTGTATGTCGAGGTACAGAATGTCTCTCCTTTCTCTAGACTGGCTTGATATTTTAGCCTTTGCTAATCACTGTAGCTATGACAACCAGATAGGTTGCAAAGCTAAGAATAGCTATTAATATGGAAATTAATTATTGTGTCTGTCCTTCAACATGGGATAGATTTACAGACATAATAATAAATATATATATATATATATATATATATATATATATATACGAAGAGTGAGCAGGACATTTTATATATACATACACACACACACACACACACACACACTCTCTCTCTCTCTCTCTCTCTCTCTCTCTCTCTCTCTATATATATATATATATATATCTGTGTGCCAGGGACCAATATAAAAATGCAGTAATTATGTTGTTTATAATCACTGTTACTTGGTCTTGTACTTAAATCTTTCTACAATTGCTTTTTTAAGATTGTATATTTTTTATTTGAAATAAAATACGGATATTTAAAAAATATATACGCACTTAAATGTAATGAGTACATAACAATTATTTAATGACTTACAAATAAAACAGTAACCTGACTATTTGAATTTTAGCTGTGTGAAATATTAGATAAACTGTAAATAATTTATGAACATCTTTGACACCATAGGTTTACTTGTAAAAGAAGAAAGGACAGTATAAGGGGTTACTGATATATAACCCAAAAAACAACTAATAAAAATCCTTAAATACTCTCTCCTGAAGCCAAGTTTTAGTATTTTTTTTATATTAATCCTTTCAAACTATATAGCAAGGTGTCAGAATACTTTGCGAAGGAAAAAAAAACTAAATGGGAAAACAAGAAGATATCTGACGAAGCAACTAGTCTGTCTAAATTTCAATTCAGGTCACTTACTTTTAATGTACCTTGCAATCGTTTTGTCTTTCCTGCTACACCAACTTCTGTTCTTTTCTCGTTAGAGTAAATCAGAGGGTGATAAGAGACGCACACGTACACTGGAGCTGGTTCTTTGATATTAATGGATTGATTTGTCAGTGGTGACCCAGTTAAGCTCTTAATAGCACCTTCTGCACTGATTACAGGGAAGGTGAGATTGGCCTAAATTGCACAGAATGCCTTTTTTGCCAGCCATGAAATAGGGTACTGAATAGTTTGCTTTGATGCTGTTAAAATGATATACACGTTGCACCTGGAAAAGATCTTTCGAGAATTGTGACTGTGAATTTTGGAAATCTAGAAGGCAGTGTGAGGATACGAGCAGAAGTCTATCCTTTAGTCTGTTAATTCCTTTTGCAGGTAAAATTAAAAATAAATGTAAACATATAGTGAAAAATCAAGGTTTATCACAGTGACACAAAAATAGTTGCAAATATATAGCCTATTTTGGATGTATTTATTACAATGTTTTGTTTTGTTTTTTTTAAATGCCCTGTGCGGGCAGGTCTGGTTTTAGTACGATAACTAGATAGATACATGTTTTTGGGAAGTTTAATGGTGGTTGCTTCAAACCATAACTAGTATAATAGTAGTTTACTATTTTAAACTATAATATTGTCTTCAATGAGATTTAAGCAGTGAAACTCTACCCTGAAGACTAATTAATGCCCCCTCTCTCAAGTCCCCATTTCTATTCTCCTGGCTTTTTTTTTGCTGACAACCCACTAAAAGGCTATATCAACCTTTAGCTCTGTCAGTATGTAGTCAAGCACCATACACTTAATGAACTTTAGGCACATGCCTATATAGTACCTCACTCTAGCAATAAACATGCTAAGTTGTCTGAATGCAGCCCATTTTATCCAGAATGTGTACTTCTGTGATATGACTTACTTTATACTTGTATTATACAAGACGATCAATTATTCTGCTTTCTATGTGGGTTGTGTTTTATTGGCTTAAGGTATTTTTCTTTACTTTTTTCAATCAAACGGCCTGTCTGTTAATTTCATCCCTAAAGCAACTTTCCTCATTTACCCAGTAAGTTGCAATTTGTCTAATCTAGAACAAGGAGCAAATTGTAATCATATTCTGTAAAAATGAATGAGTCGGTTGTTCCTTTGCTGACTGTGTTTATTTACTCTTGCCTTGTGAACATGGGAGTTCATATCTCCAGAACAGGGATGTCATGCCTTGACCCTGCATTGGTTTAACTAATGTTAATGCGAATCATAATACAACAAGAGCTAGAAAGCAAAGAGTTTGACGTTTCTTCTCTAGAATTTAAAGGAACACTATAGCGTAATGAATACAAACCTGTATTACTAGTACTAAAGTGTCCCTGTCCCTAGTTGCATTAAGGTGTGTGTGTGTGTCCCCTTTCTCTGCCTCCCATCACGCCACTGAAGAGGCATGGCCTCATCCGTGATGGTCCAGTCCAATTCTTCTCACAAAGGAGCACTGTAGACCTGATGTGCATGTGCAGCAAGTGCCGTCTACACATTCAAGTTTCCTCATAGGACAGCATTGTATTCAATGTTTTCATATGGTCTCTCCACGTCATATGGTCAAGCTTTACTACGTTAGTGCAGCGGAAGTGCCTCTAGAGGCTGTCAGTAAGACAGCCACTACAGGTAGATGTAACAGTACAATGTAAACATTGCAGTTTACAGGCACATCATATTCATGACACCCAATAAATTAGTTACTGTAGCATTACCTTCCTCAGTGCTATGGAGAACCCTAGGTCACTGTAAATATTAAAAAAACGTGTTTTTCATAATTAATTTTGGTATATATTAAATCACATCTGTAGAATGGATCACTTAGCTGATTTACAATTGAAGAATGTGTTGCCAAACCAATGCCATGAACATCATTTGGGTCTATAGCATTTGGATGTATAGTATATTTTTCAAGTTTTACTAATCTAGAAGTGACAACATGATAATTATTATATAGATACTGGTTCTGCATTATAAATCATATAAATATATATAGAATATAAAACACTGTTTTTTGTACATTTCTTTTCTGGACAGAGGAGGCAAAGGCCACAACAACAATTTCAGTTCCTCTGTATGGTATAGTTCGCTTATGATCTGCACCAATTGTAATTGGGTAATTGTATACTCGACAATCAAGTTGCACATGATTGCTGAGAGCCATTATCAGTCTAAATTATGACCATCCATAATAACATGTAATTCTGATCAGTTTCTGTCGTGTGCCGCTCTTTCGACGGCCTGTAATAGACACAAAATCTAGCAGGATGCCTTCAAGAAATTGGGAAAAGTGGAACAAAGATTAAGCTAGCATTCTTATGTGATGAAGGCAATTAATGTCTCCAAATTTGAAAAGCGCTGATTTTAAGGTTCAGAGGAAGGCACTTACATGAAACTACAAAAAGATATTCAAAGGCAGCAAAGCATGTAGCATGGGTACTTCAAACAGATCAGCTGGCAAATCAGCCAAGTATTAACTCCTCCAGCCGGAGCAAGATGGAAAAGACATGATTTTGGTGCCTGCATATTACTGAGAACACTATAATTGTAAGTTCAGCTAAAAGCCATAGTGCAGAATAACCTATGATTTTTACCTGGAGAGCTGAGAATCTTTATTTATTAACTGCTGTGTGGATCTCAGTATGTCATAAATTGCAGTACTTGACATATAGCTCAAAAGAGCATTTGGGTTTTTAGTAATTTAAACAGGCTAACTTATCTTTTACATCAGAGGAACAAATGTTCCTTTACAGTTGTTGAGGTAGACGTCTGGTATTTATTTCCATACATCCCCCTCCCTTTGGACTATTTGCTTTTAAGAGATAAAAGTCTCGGAGATACTCGAAGAACACAATCCTTGGCTGAAACATTACATTACTCATTAACATCTTTCAATGATTGATGGCCCGATGTTTGTCTATAGACCCCCAAGGAATACAAAAGTGCCTTACAAACTGAAGCGGTGTATAATACCATCTCTCAAGATCACCATCATAGACCAGTCGGTGTGACATTTATTTAACTGCAAACTACGGCAAAATGAAAACTCAATTGACAATTTTAGGTCACATTTTTTAACTTGGCTTTTTGGCCTACACTTTGAAATTCAGTCTTTAATTCCTTACAATTCACTGTTTACTAAACCAAAAACAAACGACTAAAAAATACCCTATTACAAATATCTGTGATGATGTGGAAACGAAAATCTTTATCTAACCAAATATTTAGTTAGGGATGATATGCAATATTTTATATACAATACAATTTATTATACTTTATTATATACATTTTTCACAGTGTAGTTGACTCCTGGCTGTTACGAACAGATACATGTTTCCTCCTAAGAGTAAAACAAAAAATAATAACCATACAAAAGTAAGAGAGAGAGAGAGAGAGTGTGTGTGTGTTTTGTTTTTGCTACCTAAGTGCATACTCACACAATTATTCAGCAGGCGCACTTTAAAAGATCTGACAAAAAAGTCAAAATTCTTAGTTATTGTCCCCCTTTAAAAACAGAGTTTGCAAAATCTTTACTACTAAAACTGGTGGTTACCGGGAAGTATATATTGCTGTGAGATATGGCTTCAGTATGAGTCCCAGTGAGGTCAAGTGGACTTTTTATCTTTCCAAAGTCATTAAAATGCATACAGTTATACTGGGAAAATAACATTTAGATCCCAGAGTGAGCACCAAGCTAAATGTGATTTTTCTGTCAGATATTTTAATGTTATTCATTTTATGTCTCTCGATAAATTATTTTTCTATTCTTTTATACTTGACCACTAGTTTTGCTTGTCTGTGGTTTCCTCTCTTTGCTTTTTTGTTATACAGCAGAGTTTAAGCTGTCATTGGTTTATTTCAGAGGCATACATGAATCTCTTAGCAGGTGTTTTCATTAAATGTTGAATTGTGACAAGTTCACATCTGCGGTGCCAAATTGAAAGTGAACCTGTCATGACAACAAAGTGGTAACTCAAATATGGTGGAAAGTCAAATATTTGTGCTATAGGATCTATCTTTACTTAAATGCAGACCTTCATTCCCGCTCTTCCGTGATTACAGTGCTGCAACAGTGCAACTCTCATGTCGCCCCCTGCTGGCTGTGATTGGCACTGCTTGGAGACAAGGCAGCGCTATCCTCCATGCAGACATCGACATGCTGGCTTAATTTCATTGCCAGCACATTGGTAGCAGTGCGTACCATAACTTTCATGCAAGCGTGAGGAATGCCTGCTGGTGGATGAGCATAGTGACAAGGATCAAAAGGCTACCGGAGGGAGTCTTGGGATTGCTCCTTGGCATTGCCGCCATGTTACATAGTTACATAGCTGAAAAGAGACTTGCGTCCATCAAGTTCAGCCTTCCTTACATTTGTATTTTGCTGTTGATCCAAAAGAAGGCAAAAAAAACCCAGTTTGAAGCACAATTTTGCAAGGAAACAAATTCCTTCTTGACCCCAGAATGGCAGTCAGATTTATCCTTGGATCAAGCAGTTATTACCCTACATTGAAAGATTATATCCTTGAATATTCTGTTTTTGCAAGTATGCATCTAGTAGCTGTTTGAACATCTGTATGGACTCTGATAAAACCAATTCTTCAGGCAGAAGAATGATGCCAAAGGTTTGATTGATAGGTCGAAGAGGAACCAACATTTGAAAGAGTATTAAATTTGAAATCTATAAATTTGCTAGCATTTCTGCTACATGACATGTAATGCTATTTAAAATGAATCTAACTTCTGTCCTCCATAACAGGGACAATTTAAGTCAAGGTAGCCTAAAAATGTCTAGGTTAGTTGGCCTAAATTTCACAGCAATGAGCTGTCAAACTCACAACAATTCAGTTTGCCCTGTTATTGAGCTATACAAACCAATGGAGAGACACATGCATTTATAAATAGCAAAAGACTACATAATGTAGAAATTATAGTGCCATCATGTTTCCAGGTGCCAGGCTCCTGTAACCTGGAAGCGATTGTGAAACTAAATGGGTAGTACATATAAAATGTGTATGTTTTTCCTTCTATTTATAGAATATTATATATATTTTACAACAATATTTCTGAGTGCATGTAAGGCTTGATAAGCACACAACTTAATAGATGATGGCCTACATTACTAAGGTAAAACACAATATTAGTATTCAATATGCCATATAGTGCTCATTAAAAAAACAAATAATAAACTTGTAATATATTTTTATGTCACATTTATAGCAATCAAATGTAAAATTCACTACTGTAGCAAGCTCTTTAAATCGAATAGAGAATTTACTGATACATGTAATCAGATGGGAATATAGAATGAACACTTTAAATATTAAATCCCTTTCGGCTGATACGAAGTGAATTCAGTGGCATGAAGGCTCACGTACTATGCGCCTGTATAACATCCCTCGGTGATGCTCATCCACGAATGAGCAGATAATAAGGACTAGTGAAACAAAGAGCAATGAAAGACAGAGTAAAGAGGAAAAAAGCAACCCGGCTTTTACAAAACAATCACTTGCTCCGTCTGTAAAGAATCTAAGAGCACTTTGCACTATGGATAAATTGATGCTCAGCCCCATCTCGTTTCCTGTTTTTCAGCTCCATAGAGGACCTGAAGAGGTGGTCAGAGTAAAGGAAAACAAAATGTGAAAAAAGAAATATATAGATATATAACGTGCACCGAGAAGTATTCTCTGCTAAGCAAGTCCTTGTTCCTCTGCAGCCAGCTATTAGCCAGATCAATAGAAAATTGGGGCTTGCAGTCATTGAGTGCCAATTAATGTCTAAAATGGAGAGTATTATGCAAGCAGAAAAATACAACAATTTGAGTGCCCTTTACATTGTTGTGACCTTTCGGGTCGTGCGTAAGTAATTTGGAGATGTTTGTATCAAATAAAAAGTACCAAGGTCACACAGTCAAGACTCAGATGTATCCACTTAATTCTAGACAGTAAATCTGATAACAACGGGACATAACATTTCAATTTCATAAATGCACAGTATATTGTATCAAGGTAAAAAGAAAATCTTAATACATTTTTTTATTAGTAACAAAGCTAATCAAGAATTTTACGGAACATACCGTTGGCTTAAGCATGTTTTTAAAGAATTGTAAGGTTTAGACGGATACTTTAGTTAAAATAATTAAAGGGATCTCCTGACATCTGGATCACCTTGCTGCCTATTAAAATACACGGTAAATTACCGTATATACTCGAGTATAAGCCGAGTTTTTTGGCACATTTTTTGTGCTGAAAATGCCCCACTCGGCTTATACTCGAGTCAAGGTCTGTATTATGGCAAGTTAAATTGCCATAATACAGACCAGGACCGCCGGGCTTGTAATGAGTCCTGTTGGGGGCTGGCCGCGAGCTCTTACTTATCTTTGTGTCAGCTCCCTGTAAGCTCCCTGCAGCTCACCCGTTCAGCTCCCAGTGTAAGTCTTGCGACACCCGCGGCTGTCAGAGCGTTGCCACAGGTTACCGCGGCAGGCAGACCGCAAGACACTGGGAGCTGAACTGGGGAGCTGCACGGAGCTGACAGGGAGCTGACCCGACCCCCACTGCACAGCCCATCCACTAGACCACCAGGGAATGTTACAGCCCTCCTCCCTGGCCAGGCAACAAGCAGGGAGGGGGGACAAAAAAAATAATTAAATAAATATTAAAATAATAATATTAAAAAAATAATAATAATAATATTAATATAATATTAAAAAAATTAAATAATAAAAATGCCCTCCCCCACCCAGTTTACACACATACACTACACACAGACACACACTCTGTATTCACACAAACACAAACTGCATTATATACACACACACACACTCTGCATTATATACACACAGAGTGTGTGTGTATATAATGCACACACTCTGCATTATATAAACACACACTCATACAAACACACACACTCTGCATTCATTATATACACACACTACACACAAACACACACACACACACACTCTGCATTCATTATATACACACTACACAAACACACACACTGCATTCACTATATACACACACTACACAAACACACACACTGCATTCATTATATACACACACTACACAAACACTGTTTTCATTATATACATACACTACACAAACACATACACACACACAGCATTCATTATATACACACACTACACAAACACATACACACACTGCATTCATTATATACACACACTACACAAACACACACTGTAAATAAATATTCAATTAATGTAATTTTATTGGGATCTAATTTTATTTAGAAATTTACCAGTAGCTCCTGCATTTCCCACCCTAGGGTCATACTAGAGTCAATACGTTTTCACAGTTTTTTGTGCTAAAATTAGGGGCCTCGGCTTATATTCGGGTCGACTTATACTCGAGTATATACGGTAACTTATTTTTCTTATTATGCATGCTTAAAATTATGTGACGTCTGCATTTTCCCTCAATTCCTGCTTAGGTATTTCTATTCAAAACCAAAGATATGCCATTCAAGAAAAATAGTAGAAATCACACATATGTGGAAATTGGCAATGTCTTCCTTACAAGTCATAAATTAGCATACACACACAAAAGTGACATCATAGATGTGTACCGATTAAAGGAACACTATAGCGTTAGGAATACACTATAGACTTGAAGTGGCTGTTTAGGTCCCCAGCCCCCCTCAGATGGCAGAGAAAAGGCGATCGTACTCACCTTTTCTCCCTCGTCGGTCTTGCTGCGGTTGGCCCCACCTCCATGGATGAGACAATCAATATTTGAACTGCAAATCGCTGTGCTATGCCAATCAGCATCTCCTCATAGAGATGCATTGAATTAAAGCATCTCTATGAGGAGCGTGGAGATGCTGAACATAGAATAAGGCACTGTGATAGGAAGCACCTCTAGTGGCTGTCAATAGAGATATACCTAGGCTACCTGAAAAGGTAGCCTTTACATTGAAAAGCATGCAGGGACAGCATATAGACACGAGAACCACTACATTATGCTGTAGTGGTTCTAATGACTACAGTGTCCCTTTAATTCATAGTTAGAATGCTAAGAAATTAGAGAGATTGAATGGGAGGTCTTAGCCGCTTAAAGGATGAGGATATCTGGGCAATAGGGATTTCCCGCCACTACTTATATAAGGCACTACAATGAGTGATATGCCGACCTTGGCACTCTTAAGATGCAATCAAATGCAATTTTATATATGTTTGGGACTAACATATAAATTTGAAATAAGTTCTGCATATATTTTCATGAGTTTCCTCTAATCTAAAAATTATAATTAAAAATATCTATTCAACATTTCCATAATTAATATTATATAGATACGAAAAACAAACAATACAGATTTTTGAAGTGGCGAAGTATACTCTGTAATTGATATTAACTAGGATTTAATGACAGAAACTGACAGATCAAAAACTTTAAATTTGATATTTTTTAAGAGACGATAAATCATAAAGTAACTCCTTTAATCTCTCAAGGTCATGTCAGGAGGTATAATCCTTTCGCTGATCTTTGTAACAAGTCCCCTGATCGTTAGCTGAAGACAGCGTGTTATGCTATCCATTGACCTTATTTGTGAATCCTTGAAATATAGTCACAGGTTGCAGCCACCATTTTCAGAGTAACATGCTTGACTTATCTCTCTACTTGCTAATGAAGGGAAAATGACAAAGACAAAAACAAGAAAAACTACTGGTAAAAGCAATACATATAAAATGATTGCAAAAAAAATAAAATAAATACATTCGTTTTATATTTCTATAATTTGTTCTTCACTATAGTAACTTTGAAATGCCTTTAAGATTTATTTTTTAATTAAATAAATGGAATTACTTTAAGTGCTTGGATGTGCCATTCAGCTGAGTTTGTTGCCCATTAAAAAGCATAATAAATGGACCTTTTCCTAAATGATTTCACTGTGCAGTTTGGCGGCAGGAATAAAGGCGTAAAGGAAGCACGTTCAAACACTTCTCTGTTAAATATTGGTGTACCAAAACCCACACCATAGATAAAAAATACAGCATAAATGTTGCAGAAAATTTGGATTAAAATAACCAAACTGAGCGTAATATGTAATAAAGAAGCATCTGCAGATAACACGCAAGACGCCGATGTCTCTAGGACTGAGTTTCTTCCAAAGAAGGGTTCTGCCCCCTGCCAGTGAAAGAATCCATCAGACGCAGCACACCATGTCATAATCACTGATTTAGGAGGGTTAACGTAGGATATCAAAGGTTGCTTGTACTGTGATACATAACAATGAAGTGCACATAAATTAGGTCAGTTTTTTCTTACTTCCACTTGAAAAAGCCTTTTAAGGTGAAATGCATTGTGGTTTTTGTCTGGATATTTTATTATGTATGAATAGAGGTATTTTGGTTACTTCCTGTGCTATTTTACACTTTTCAATTCTACATTTTATTTTTGATACCATTTTATTATTTTTATCCTGTACTGCCTGGCACCTGATTTTATTTCCAGTGAATATCACTTCCAAGCAATATCCTCTGTGGGGATTATTCCACCCAAGCAGTTTGCCTGCTCTGGAACAAGTGAGTAAAATATTCGCTATCCATATTCTTGGTATTTTAAACTGTGAGCACTGTTTGTTGTTTATTTTTATATTTTATGGTCCTCACCCAACTGAAAAGCTATATTCACGTATCCTTTAAAGTGGGGATTGTACCACTGTACGCTATGTATACTGGAGCTAGTTCTAGCTCCATAAAACGTGAGTAGGACTATATCTATTATATATTTTATACCCTCACTGCCAGTACATACTGCACCATCATCTCCTTTCTTTTTCCATATATGGATCCACTGCTGATCCTCTTTGACATCCCCATAGAAGAATCCTTCTCAAACCTCCGGATACCACCCCTGGCTAATGTACATTTGCATCGATATTGGAATACTAGTTTTGGACTTTTCCTACCTCCGGACATTTTCGTATATATAACCATTTATTTATTTATATATTTTTTTCCTATCTAAGTTGTTTCCCACTGTACCTTAGGTACTTCTACTCTGTGGCGCTATCCCTTCTGTTGTTTTTACTTTAGTTTATCCTGCATCACCCGAAGACCATGCTTGATGCCCTTGCGAAGATCTCTGCCACTGTGAGCCATATAGGAGACCATGGTCTGATTAAAGTCCAGGGTTTGGCTTACCTTACTCTAAGAAAATTGCGGACCTCTATGCCTAGTGATTTCCTTAACCATAACTTTTGTTGCAGACATAATTAGGAGTAATTCCACTTGCCATACAGGGAGTGCAGAATTATTAGGCAAATGAGTATTTTGACCACATCATCCTCTTTATGCATGTTGTCTTACTCCAAGCTGTATAGGCTCGAAAACCTACTACCAATTAAGCATATTAGGTGATGTGCATCTCTGTAATGAGAAGGGGGTGTGGTCTAATGACATCAACACCCTATATCAGGTGTGCATAATTATTAGGCAACTTCCTTTCCTTTGGCAAAATGGGTCAAAAGAAGGACTTGACAGGCTCAGAAAAGTCAAAAATAGTGAGATATCTTGCAGAGGGTTGCAGCACTCTTAAAATTGCAAAGCTTCTGAAGCGTGATCATCGAACAATCAAGCGTTTCATTCAAAATAGTCAACAGGGTCGCAAGAAGCGTGTGGAGAAACCAAGGCGCAAACTAACTGCCCACGAACTGAGAAAAGTCAAGCGTGCAGCTGCCAAGATGCCACTTGCCACCAGTTTGGCCATATTTCAGAGCTGCAACATCACTGGAGTGCCCAAAAGCACAAGGTGTGCAATACTCAGAGACATGGCCAAGGTAAGAAAGGCTGAAAGACGACCACCACTGAACAAGACACACAAGCTGAAACGTCAAGACTGGGCCAAGAAATATCTCAAGACTGATTTTTCTAAGGTTTTATGGACTGATGAAATGAGAGTGAGTCTTGATGGGCCAGATGGATGGATTGGTAAAGGGCAGAGAGCTCCAGTCCGACTCAGACGCCAGCAAGGTGGAGGTGGAGTACTGGTTTGGGCTGGTATCATCAAAGATGCTTGTGGGGCCTTTTCGGGTTGAGGATGGAGTCAAGCTCAACTCCCAGTCCTACTGCCAGTTTCTGGAAGACACCTTCTTCAAGCAGTGGTACAGGAAGAAGTCTGCATCCTTCAAGAAAAACATGATTTTCATGCAGGACAATGCTCCATCACACGCGTCCAAGTACTCCACAGCGTGGCTGGCAAGAAAGGGTATAAAAGAAGAAAATCTAATGACATGGCCTCCTTGTTCACCTGATCTGAACCCCATTGAGAACCTGTGGTCCATCATCAAATGTGAGATTTACAAGGAGGGAAAACAGTACACCTCTCTGAACAGTGTCTGGGAGGCTGTGGTTGCTTCTGCACGCAATGTTGATGGTGAACAGATCAAAACACTGACAGAATCCATGGATGGCAGGCTTTTGAGTGTCCTTGCAAAGAAAGGTGGCTATATTGGTCACTGATTTGTTTTTGTTTTGTTTTTGAATGTCAGAAATGTATATTTGTGAATGTTGAGATGTTATATTGGTTTCACTGGTAAAAATAAATAATTGAAATGGGTATATATTTGTTTTTTGTTAAGTTGCCTAATAATCATGCACAGTAATAGTCACCTGCACCCACAGATATCCCCCTAAAATAGCTAAAACTAAAAACAAACTAAAAACTACTTCCAAAAATATTCAGCTTTGATATTAATGAGTTTTTTGGGTTCATTGAGAACATGGTTGTTGTTCAATAATAAAATTAATCCTCAAAAATACAACTTGCCTAATAATTCTGCACTGCCTGTATATCTAGTAGCACCAAGGTGGGGGGCAAGTTATCATCTCCTTCTTTCAAGGGCAATGGGTGTCTCAGGTCATTGAAACTGTTTGTTTCTTGGCCAGTATTTTTATTTTGACACAGATTTAGAATTGCCCTTCCAATGCTTGTTCCTTTTTGAGGGGCATGTGTGAGCTCTTTAAGAAGAACATCAGAGTCTTCATGACTGTCAGAGTTAAACACAATGGTGGAAATTGCTACAAAGTATCAAATGGGCTTAACAAGCTCCTGGGTGGTCTCTGGTTTGTGAGGCTGTTCGGTTCCTGAACCATATAATCCCAACTGCACGAACAGAGCCTTTTTAAGGTATATTAGCCAAGATCTATTGCAGGGGCCATAGTCCTGAGGCAGGAGGCTGGCAAGCAGGCTCCTCCAGGAGCCTGTGGCAAGATTCTGTTCGCCACATATCCTCCGCCCCCAAGGTAAGACTAACCAGGTACCTGACCTGCTGCCGGTCGGTACCGGAGTCAGTCGGGCGGCCCACTCAACAACAAGTAGCTGACTTGGTAACCTCCAGTGTCAGGCTCTGTCCTATCTGTCCCAGGTTGCTGTGTGGGTGTCCGTCACCCCCGGTCTCTCCTTTGTTCCTAGTCTTGGCGCGATCTGGGCTTAGTGGGCAGAGGACAGTGGCGCTCTGTCCCGTAGTCAGCGCTTCTGCTGCATTGGCCTGTTTGTGATCAGGCCCTTGACAATGAAGAAAGGGAGGGCAGTGGCAAACTGAGCTCTGCCCGGATGCCAGCTCTTCCACTGGAAGGGGTTTAGTAGAGACTGCCGTCCCATCCACTATCTCCAGAGCTGGGTTGGGCGTCTGCTGCTGGAGAGAGGGACCGATTATGCTGCCGTTGAGGAGTAGGACCGACTGTCCTCCCTCCTGGTACTTCCAGCTGGGGTGGGAAGGGGGACTGGTTGTCCTCCCCTCCAGTAACATTAGCTGCAGTTGGGGATCTGGGCCCTGTAGGGCCAGTGGAGAGACCTAGGTCCCATCTCCACCTGCCAATTGGGTTTCCTCCCAGGACCAGTCTAGAAGACCCCCATGTAGTTGGGACGATTGACCAGCTGTTCCCTCTTTCTGTATCTCCAGCAGCCGCTGGGGAGTAGGACAAACTGTCCACCCTCCCTGTACTTCCAGCTGTGGTTGGGAAGGGGGACCAGTTGTCCTCCCTTCCAGAGAGATTAGCTGCTGTTGGGGATCTGGGTCGGCTACCCAGCATCCCTGTAAGGCTGGTGCAGAGATCGCGGTCACATCTGCACCGGCCAACTGGCTGTCCTTCCAGAACCAGTCTATGAGGTTTTCTATTTCTGGAGTTGGTTGGGAAATAGGAGTTGCCGCAGCCAATTCTTCCCACCCGGAGTGTGCTAGGTCTGGGTCAGCCACCCAGCTATCCTGCTCCCCCTGCAGGAGATACGGTGGCCGAACCGAGCTGTGCAGGTGTTGGTAATACTGATCCAACTCCCATTCCATGGTGGCCAAATGGATCAGGTCTGGCCCTAGGTCGTCAGATCTAGGAAGATCCATCAGGGCTTCCCTGGTATTGTGGATTTCCCAGAGCCGAAATTCTGCCGAGCTGCCAAAGTCAATGTCTTTATCAAAGGCCTCCCACAATAAGCCTGGGCCATTATAGTCCTCTCCCTCTGGCATAATGTCTTCAGCCATTTACTGGTCTCGCCGAGCTGAATACTATACCAGCGCCCGGTAAGCCTCGTCTAGGAACAACTCCTTCCTGAACAGGCTCTCAAGCTCAGTCAGTCAGTCCTCCAGGGGCTGCTCTCCCAGGAGAGGCAGCTATTTGGCAACTAATACCTGGAGCCGCCGTCCTTTGCTTGAAAGGCTCTCTCTCCGCCGCTGTTGCACACCCTCCAGGGCCTCTTGCCAATGCTCCTTCCTAGTGGCATCTCACCAGTCCAGTAGGCTCTCTTCAGATACAGGGCCCCCCACTGTAGTCTCCAGAGGAACTCCTCCTCATATGGGGACGCCGTCCGGGGGCTAGCTCGCTCCATCCTCCTAAGTTCCTCTGCAGCCAGGGACGCTGAACGGATGCTAGCAGTGTCCCTCTATTTGTAATACACGATTCTGGTGCCTCCAGGATGTTTCTCCACTCACTAGGAAGCCATCCCACCGCTGCCACCAGATGTGGTGGACCGCCTGGCACCCCGACTGGGTATCTCCACCAATCGCTGCTTCCTAGTGCTCACTGAGTAGTCCAAGCACTCCACCAGACATCATAAGCACTGTAGACCCTTAGCTGCTGCAGGTTGGCTGGAGTCTCGCTGTCCTCCACCCAGCCTGGACCCAAGTCAGGGATCCAGCTTCCAGTGGGTAGACCTCTCCTACTCCAGAGAGTATAGCAGGATAGCTCTTACAAGAGCTAGTGATATAGCCTGTATAGTCTTCTCCCACAGACATGAGACAAGGCTCTATGCTGGGGATGAACTTGAACTGGTTTAATGGAAGCCACATGCGGCCTTTTATGCAACTCCCCATGCAGAAGCTTTCCTTAATCACATTCCAGAGGCATTCCCCACTAGACCTGAGAGGAGGCTAGTTAAAAGCAAACATTCCACACACTTCTTCCCGTGTGCCTGAGAGATAATTACTTGAGCACACAAACATATAATTAAATTATCTCTCAGGTACAAAAACATACAATAAAAAAAAAGGGTCCCCAAAGCACATGAGAACCCCACAAAAGTCACATCCCCTAATAGCCTCGATCTGGGTGACCAACATATCAAAAAATCACCCAGATCGGTTCAGAGGTTCGGGGTTTTCATGGAAGTCACTTATTTGACCGACCATGTACATGGTCCTATGCCAAAACAGTTCCAGGGAATCAGGGCTAACGGTTAGTCTCTTTTCGGGAGCACAAAAGTACATAAAACAGCGAACGGAATACTTAAATTTCTTGTGTAGCCTGTTCCCCTTGTTTCACCGAACAGTGCCTTTCTAAGTGGGGTAGAACTGAACGCAGGCGATGATGGAAGTACAGCGGTGTTCAAGAGTTTCTGTGTCCGATTTTAGTTCCATGAGATTCATACGCAAACACCATTACCTGCATTCATGGGAACAAGATGACCACCACCTCGTGGTCGTTCATACGAAATGCGGCCACCCAGACGAACACTTAGAACAATGTGGTGGAAATTGTTACAAAGTAATTACAAAGTATAATTTGGGCTTAAAAAGCTCCCGGGTGGTCTCTGGTTCTTGAGGCTGTTTGGTTCCTGAACGATATAATCCCAATTGCACGAACAGAGCCTTTTTTTTTTAAGTATATTAGCCAAGATATATTGCAGGGGCCATAGTCCTGGGGCAGGAGGCTGGCAAGCAGGCTCCTCCAGGAACCCGTGGCGAGGTTCTGTTCGCCACAGTAGGTATAAAGACAGAATGAGGAGACAACAATACCCTGATCAGTTTTCTGGTAGGAAGCAGCAATGAAAAAAGAGGTCCTTCCTGTGAGGAGGCATTTTATACTCTGTTTTTCTTGTTTCTGATTGACTAATGTTCTTGCTGCTTGGAGATGCAGTAAAGAGAGTAAAGCAAATATGAAGCCTCCTGTCATGTAAAATTCTTAAAAATTGATGGTTGCTTATGCTTATTTACATATTCAGTATGGCATTCTGGAAGAATCATGGCCTCTTCTTATATCTGATATTTTATTTTTTACAATCTCTATATTTTTTTTTGGTTGTCTTTATTCTGGGGGGGGGGCTACAAACATCTTTGTCCATCTGTGGCATGATCAATATTAAAATGCAGTCAGTCCATCAATGTGTGTGTAATACACTTAGCCCAGCATGTAATAATTGCTGCTATACAGCTTAATGTCAAAGCTTTGTGTGAAGTGACCTAGTCAGCTAACCAGTTTAACAATTTAACGAGAGATCATTTTTTTTTAACCTTTCTTATATTATCTAAAGTGCTTTAAAAACAAGACCAAGTATAGAAGATAATATACAATAGAATGGGGCAGAATTAGGCCAGATGATGGCAGATAAACTGCAAAAAGTCTGTTGTCATACATGTTTTTAAATAATATCATCATGTTCAACCACTAAAGAGCGTATGTCCTGAGTTTGTTTAATTTTCATCCGGCAAGGCAGGTTGCACAGAACCGAAATGCAAATATCTTGCTGACCTCTTACTTTTCTATTTAACAACAATAAAACCACTCTCTGCAGGTGAAATATTCGTCCTCAAGTATGATGCAAGATATACAGTTTGTGAACTTAAGATATAATTGAAAAATAGCTTCATATTTTTCACGTATACTAGAGCTGCAGAGCTACATTATCATATATAGACATGTTCATATGGTGAATTCAATGGCTTCACTGACAAGTTCAATGTATCAATTTGTTTTATGCACCACCTGAAATGTTTTCCATTTGGCAGTGAAGACAGACTAATTTTTCACATAAGAATACAGTGGGACCTCGGTTTACGAATTTAATGTGTTCTCTGTGACGTTTCTTATTGCGAAAAATTTGTAAACCGAAAAGCGGTTTCCCATAGGAATGCATTGAAAACCAATTAATCCGTTCTTAAAGGTCAGAAAAAAAATCAAAATGAGCTGTCATGGAAACCAACCCACAATGCAGAACACACAATAAAAGGCATGCAAACAACGAAGTTCAGCTCCCTACCTTTCCACAACTTGAGAAATGCACCAAAATGTCCCAAAACAACTGCAAACTATTTCCAGAATGGCTCCAAAACTCGATGCAAAAGTCGCTCCAACACCTCCACACTTTACACCACTTGCTACCCACAGGCTCCAGCATGCATGGGGGCGGTGCTATAAACCTCCCAGGTGCAACGCATCCTGGGGAAACTTGCTTTGTATTGCGAAAACATTTTGTAAACCGAGGCATTATTTTCAATGGATTTTCATTTGTAAACCGAAAATTATGTTAACCGAGGCGTTTGTAAACCGAGGTCCCACTGTACTCAAATTACACTCTGCTGGGCCATTCTCATAGAGTCACACTACATTTTCAGAAGAAAAAAAAGGCAGTTAGTAGTTTAAGTTACTTTCAATAGAATGGTGCAAGAATGCAAGGCCACCAGCCATTGGTTTAGGTGTTCGGGATTGAAGTCACTTATTTGACCAGGAGTAAAAGCACAAGAAAATAGCTTTAAAGTCAAACACATTAAGATTCTAATACAACGTGGATCAAAGTTAGGGGAGACCTACAGCTGCTTCTGTAAAACAAATCTCAGCCAATCCAATGCTTTCTCATACGAAAACATTGAGAGGCTATTGCGTACGTGCGGCATTATGCCTTGTTTGCCTTTATATAAATAGAAAAACACTTTGTATGAAATTATATCGTTATATTTTATGGCATTAAGAATTCTTTTTTTTTTAATGTATTTTGTTACTATTATCAGCCTTTGGGGGACTGCCTAACAACCCAGGCATGTCCTTGGTCTGCTATTGTGACTTTGGCAGAGTGATCTCATGGCCGGGGGCGGAGGGGCCTTATTTACCTGAAGGGGCTGTCGGGCAGTCACCCAGAAGTGGAGCATGGAGTAGTTAAGTAACCCAGAGCTCATGGGGCTGAAAGCTGTTACAGAGTTCTATGCCACCACCACCTTAAGGACCAAACTTCTGGAATAAAAGGGAATCGTGACATGTCACACATGTCATGTGTCCTTAAGGGGTTAAAGCTTGTTAAAATGCGGTTGACTTAGAATGCCATAACGGCATTAATCTGTAGTTGTTCTGGTGACTATAGTGTCCCTTTAAACTAGTGTTGCGTCCAACCATGTTTTATAAAAAACTGATACTGAACAGCGACCATTTTTTCTTTAACCCTTCAGAATGATCTGCAATAGATAGTTCAATCATGAATGGAGAGTCCTTTCTTTCAGAACATGCTACCATTTATTATTCTTCCTCATCTACATGGTTATATACTAAAGTGAGAATAGTCTGGAATTCAAAGTAAATTTTTAATTTTTGACGATAAAAGGCTGAACTGGAAGCTTAACTGACTTGGATACTTTATCCAATTCAGTTACTTTGTCTGAAATTAATTTGAATTCACTTAGAATACTAGACAATTCTCACTTTTATAAATAACCCTACTAGTGTTCAGCACAGTGATCAAACCTTTGGGGTTCAGAAGGTTAAAATAAAAACCACGAAATAAATTATATTATCTAAATCAGGGTTAGGTTTTATGTTTTAGAGGTCTAGAACAGTTCCCTCTCAGGCTCTAATGGCAACTCTTGAAAGCGCTACAAGCTTAACAGCAGCGAGGGCTTCATGCATAAGCATATAAAAAATCCAACTGCACTGCTGCCTATAATGAGGTCTTGAGTGAGTTAAATACAGAGTGGTTACCATGGCACCTCATCTCTCTCTTTCTCTTAAAGAGACAAAGTACAATTAGGTAATTATTAATAACAGAGCAGTGGACTAAGCCAAAGCTAATAACAGCTTACAAATATATCCGAGAGCACATGCACCAATGCTCTTCTGTTTGAGGCCACTTTTACGCACACAGAATATAATCCTAGGATTACTACAAGGGGGGGAAAAAAGGAAAGGAAAAATAAGGGTTTGTTTATTTGACAAATGCAGAGAATGACAAATATATAGACCTGTGTTACATGTATTATTGAAAACCTAATTCTTGCGATTTAAAGATTAGAGAAAGGTTTTCCATGAATTGTACACATTCTCTTTTATATACTATGGCGTTTTTATTTAGAATTGTGTTCCTAGCTGCAAATTATCCGATCCCCTTAGATACACCTTGTTTATGTGTGCATTGCTCCCCCCCCCCCCCCCCCGCTTTTGCTTTTATCTGCAATGCTGCACGACCTTTATGAGACCTTAATCTACAATCACAATATAAAAGTACTTAAGAGCTAAAATATCAAGGCAAAAAGTCCAGCTAAAAGGTTAACGCCCTCCCGATTCTTTTTTTTTTTTGGTCCCCCTCTGTAGAGGCGAGTCGCTTATTCTTGATTTTTAGATTCAGGAAAAAGTCTAAATGTTAAATATATACTTTAAAATGCATATAGAAATTTTTTTTTTTAAATAATTTTAAAAAATCTTCCATGCACTTGAAATGCATTTAGTCACATTTTGTTAAAAACTACAAAGGTACAAAGATAATTCGTATGTACAAAAATGCAGAAAATTAGTGATGAATTAAAAAGAAGGGCCCGAATATATTTTACAAAAAGAATATGCAAGGCTATAATAAATATGTAGGTGAACAGGTTGCTGATCCAAGGACAAATCTGATTGCCATTATTGAGACAAGACGGATATCTTCATTTTTTGTGGAATAATTGAAAATCACTAGTTGTTTTTTTGCCTTCTTTTTGACCAACAGCATAAAGTAACAGGTTTTAAATATTGAAGATGAACTTGAGCCTGTTTTCAACCGAGATTACTAGTTAACTTTTCTTTTGTGGTTATCATGGTTACATAGTTAGCTAGTTCTGCTACACCTGGAACTCTTATTATGGCCTTAAATTTTAAAACAGGGTTGTGATTTAACTACAATTTATTGTTTAGAGCAGTGGTTCCCAAACCTTTTAGGTTCAAGGCGCCCTTAATATTTCAATATTTTTCCAAGGCACCCCAAGTCAAAATCTCTAGGTTGTATATCTGTACAGTGTTGCGGCATTTACCAACACTATAGTGTAATGTGTGAAGGGGTGCTTGTATATTACTACTCATATTTATATAGCGACAGCATATTCCGTAGCACTTTACAATATTATCAAAGGGGGAGATTTAACAATAAATGAGACAATTACAAAAACTTCCAGGAACAATAGGTTGAAGAGGGTCCTGCTCAAACGAGCTTACAGTCTATAGTTTTAGTGTATTAATACAGGGTTTGTGTTTGTATGTAATGTTCACTTTTAAATGCGGATGTACATTAGCGTGAAGTATTTGTGTTTGAGTGAAGGGGTGTGTTTGTATATCCTTTTGGAGTTTGAACGCAGGTGTGTGATTGTATGTAATATTTGTGTTCTATATGCACATACACTACTACATACATACGTACACAGATATACATGCACACAAATTCATGTAGACACCAACATATACACACACTTAAACACACTGACCTACACAAACACTGATACATGCATACACTAGGATGCAGATACACACTGACCTAAAACACAGCCTGACACAGATGCACTCTTGATATAGGTATACATATATATACATATACAGGGAGTGCAGAATTATTAGGCAAATTAGTATTTTGACCACATCATCCTCTTTATGCATGTTGTCTTACTCCAAGCTGTATAGGCTCGAAAGCCTACTACCAATTAAGCATATTAGGTGATGTGCATCTCTGTAATGAGAAGGGGTGTGGTCTAATGACATCAACACCCTATATCAGGTGTGCATAATTATTAGGCAACTTCCTTTCCTTTGGCAAAATGGGTCAAAAGAAGGACTTGACAGGCTCAGAAAAGTCAAAAATAGTGAGATATCTTGCAGAGGGATGCAGCACTCTTAAAATTGCAAAGCTTCTGAAGCGTGATCATCGAACAATCAAGCGTTTCATTCAAAATAGTCAACAGGGTCGCAAGAAGCGTGTGGAAAAACCAAGGCGCAAAATAACTGCCCATGAACTGAGAAAAGTCAAGCGTGCAGCTGCCAAGATGCCACTTGCCACCAGTTTGGCCATATTTCAGAGCTGCAACATCACTGGAGTGCCCAAAAGCACAAGGTGTGCAATACTCAGAGACATGGCCAAGGTAAGAAAGGCTGAAAGACGACCACCACTGAACAAGACACACAAGCTGAAACGTCAAGACTGGGCCAAGAAATATCTCAAGACTGATTTTTCTAAGGTTTTATGGACTGATGAAATGAGAGTGAGTCTTGATGGGCCAGATGGATGGGCCCGTGGCTGGATTGGTAAAGGGCAGAGAGCTCCAGTCCGACTCAGACGCCAGCAAGGTGGAGGTGGAGTACTGGTTTGGGCTGGTATCATCAAAGATGAGCTTGTGGGGCCTTTTCGGGTTGAGGATGGAGTCAAGCTCAACTCCCAGTCCTACTGCCAGTTTCTGGAAGACACCTTCTTCAAGCAGTGGTACAGGAAGAAGTCTGCATCCTTCAAGAAAAACATGATTTTCATGCAGGACAATGCTCCATCACACGCGTCCAAGTACTCCACAGCGTGGCTGGCAAGAAAGGGTATAAAAGAAGAAAATCTAATGACATGGCCTCCTTGTTCACCTGATCTGAACCCCATTGAGAACCTGTGGTCCATCATCAAATGTGAGATTTACAAGGAGGGAAAACAGTACACCTCTCTGAACAGTGTCTGGGAGGCTGTGGTTGCTTCTGCACGCAATGTTGATGGTGAACAGATCAAAACACTGACAGAATCCATGGATGGCAGGCTTTTGAGTGTCCTTGCAAAGAAAGGTGCCTATATTGGTCACTGATTTGTTTTTGTTTTTGAATGTCAGAAATGTATATTTGTGAATGTTGAGATGTTATATTGGTTTCACTGGTAAAAATAAATAATTGAAATGGGTATATATTTGTTTTTTGTTAAGTTGCCTAATAATTATGCACAGTAATAGTCACCTGCACCCACAGATATCCCCCTAAAATAGCTAAAACTAAAAACAAACTAAAAACTACTTCCAAAAATATTCAGCTTTGATATTAATTAGTTTTTTGGGTTCATTGAGAACATGGTTGTTGTTCAATAATAAAATGAATCCTCAAAAATACAACTTGCCTAATAATTCTGCACTCCCTGTGTGTGTATATATATATATACACACAAAAATAGGTAAGCAAGGCACTCCTCCTGAAATTCCTCTGTAGTAAATCAAATGCCTAGGTGCAATCCCGCGTCCAAGTATACATCAATCAATAAGGGGAGCACACCAGGACTTCAATATAGTGGAAAAAAGGTATTTACTGTATCAAAAACATGGTACAAATTCTGTGCAAAAGAAATCAATTTCTTTTGCACAGAATTTGTACCATGTTTTTGATACAGTAAATACATTTTTTCCACTATATTGAAGTCCTGGTGTGCACCCCTTATTGAGATATATATATATATATATATATATATATATATATATATACACACACACACACGATATTTTTTATTATCTCCAGGAGGGTGGCTTGGAGTCCTGTTCCTGATGGTGGCAGTAAGGGGTCTGGAGCAGCTCTGGAGTGCTCCTCTCCCCTCATGCTGCTACTGCCTCTCTCTCTCCCACGCTGTCTCCCTGCACGATGCTGGGAGGAAGTGACAAGCTGACATTACAGGGGCCCAGTCGCAGTCTTAAAGGACCGCGGTACCCATCTGGGCCCCTGTTCAACAGTAATGTATGATAATAGCACTTGGGTAACATTACGCGGCACGTATTTTAGGAACCGCTGGTTTAGAGGATATACAGTGGTGTATTCCAAACTATTTCACATTGTAGCTTACACTTAAAAGCATGCCATTTTTATTTTTTCCTTAAAGCAAAGATTAAGATATCTGCACTCGCCTGCTTTACTCAAGATATATTGTTTAAGTCTACATGCAATTACCTCTCTGATAGAAAATATAGTGAGACAGTAACTCCTTATAGTCATAGAATGCTGTGTTGACTAATGTTCCAAAGTGCCGCTAATGTGGTGAATCCTTATTTAAACGTCTAAACAGCATGATTTAAGATCCATATATACTGATTTACTGAGAATCTTCTCTGAAGTCGACTTCTGTTTGGATGTTCTAGGATTTCTTGCTAAACCAAAAATTGTGCAGATTGGACAATGGAATTTTAAAGAAAATGTTGTGAAGCAAATGTAAAGAAACACTTTAGGGTTAGGAATACAAATATATATTTTTAAACACAAACCTGATTGCAGCATCTTGGCATCGGGTCGCACTCCTCCGCAGATATGGGGCCTAACCAGCATATGCGGCAAGCGCTGTGTGCACATCAGGCCTTCCCCATAAGAAAGCATTGTCTCAATGCTTTCCTAAGGGGTTTTACTTGACGCTTAATGTTCTCATGCACAGTGTGAGGACATCTAGTGTATTTCACAGAGTAAAACGGTTAAGCAGACACTAGAGGCAGTCTGAACACTGTAGTTTCTCTAAAACTGCAAGGTTTTACATTGCAGAATTAAGAGAACCAGGGACACTGCACCCAGACGACTTCTATGAGATGAAGTTGTCAGGGTGCCTTTAAACCCAAAAAGGTGAAGCAATAGAACAGCTGAGTTGGATACGTGGTTTTCGAATGAGCCACTTGTGTTGAATTGACAAATTGCAAATTTTACACCCAAGTCCTGGTTTAATGAATGAACCCTTTTGTCTTGTTAAAGAACCACTACAGACACCATGACCACTTTATCTCAATGAAATGGTCTGAATGTAGTGGCACTTTAGTTTAACATACTATATATAGGGTGAGGTAAAAAAATGCCTACAAATTGCAAGGTATAATCAAAGAAAATTAGACCTCTGCTGCAGATACTCCACACTAATGTCCCAAACATTTCGGGCAGCGGCCCTTTCTCAATGCTAACACTGCTGCCCAGAACGTATGCTGCTTTAACTTTGTCCTCAAATAAGTTGTGGTAGCACCTGGGTGTGCACACCTATACTGGATGCGCAGGACTCTGGTTTGTGTTTTTTAGTTTAAAATACTGCGATTTTGCAGAAACTGCAGTGCTTTCATTGCAAGATTAAAAACATCTCTGAACTAGAGGCTTTCTTCATGTGAGAACCGAGTCAATCTTGGCTCTCAATTACCTGACCGCTCCTAGAGCAATATTTGCTTGGCGCAACATGGTGATTTGCTGCACTTTCGCCCTAGCCTCCCACTGCTTCCATATGGAGATTGGCCATCATTGGGTCTTTCCTGCTTGTGTACAGGAAATAAAGCAGAGAAGACTATAGAGACTGTGTTTTCAAACACTATCTGACCCAACGTGCATGTATACGGCTAAAGGATCCAGTCTTATATTAAAGGTTGGGGATAGATTTTTCTCATAAAAAAAATAAATAAATCTTTTTCTCAGAAATGGCATGGTCTACATTTGGCTGAAAACATGCCTTATGGCTGTCAGCCAGGCAGCTACTGGAGCAGATTTCCCTTTAAGACCTTTGATTTTCGAATGTCTTTAGGTTTGCTGAGCAATGACGCTGAATGTGGCTAATGCTTCTCATAGGGGAACACTGCACTGGATTTGGTGAATGTGACGTATATCATGTGTGCACCATAGATATGATATGTCTCTCTATAAGAAACACCAGATTGTGGACCAGAGTTAATCAAACATGATATTCTGATCATGAGTAAATCTGGCTGCTGAGCAGAAACTCTCCGAGTGCTGGATTACAGGTAAATTTAATGGGGTCTTTTTCCCTTTTCTTACAAGGAGGTGTAAAGCTAAACTAAAAAATAAATCTACTATTTTTTTTAAAATAGATCAATTTTAATATCAGAGTTATTTTAATTCAATAATTAATTCATATTAGGAACGGGAACATTAGAAAGCTGACTAAATAACGGGTTGTATGCAGATAAACAAAAAAATATATATATTCAATCAGCTCAAAACAGGTTATCACCACATTGAGCTACACACACACACAGTATATATATATATATATATATATATATATATATATATATATATATATATATATATATACGCGCCATGTGATGGTTATTTAAAGCTGGTATTTAGAATGATAAATACTCCTGAATATTTATCACTTTCTAACATTGCTATTTTACAATGGCTTAAATACAGGATATTTCCTTGCACTTTATAAAGGTACAATGCAAAAGCTTTAAAAGGTATGCAAATTAGTAAAAATGGTAATCTGAAATACACTGAAAAGATTCGTCTTTAGTGTCGTACATTCAACTCTACTAGTCCCCCCACCCCCCCTTTCGTTCTTGCTATATTTACAATGGATTTTTCTGTAGTATGTTGCCAGGGAATAACCCATTGTTTGTAAAAGCAAAAGCAATTTGATTTATATTACCTGTAATTTTTGAAGAGAATACAATTCTTGTGTACTTTTCAAGGACATCGAAGAAAGGGAGAAATGTGTGTGAGGCGTGAACTACACAAAAGGTGAGCTCAAACATTTTCTGACATTTTCATTTTATTAAAGGCATCTTAAAAGCAAAAAAAAAAAAAAAAAAGAAAAAATCAACACAAAATTGTCTTGACAAAATCTCTTTTCGTCATTTTCATGTTAACCACTTCATGGAATGAGACTGTACCAGCAGAGCCTCTCTGAGCTGTGCACGGCAGGCTTTGTAATGGGTCTGAATGCAGAGTGGCAGCTTTCAAGGATGGAGTCTATGGATAGATTTTGTTGCCGATTCTCCGCAGCCGGGTTCCCCTGTAGTAGGCTTCACATTCTGCGTGCTTTACGTGGTCGACATCCATTGTGTGGTATGGGCGTGTTGTCTGTAATTGAAATCACTTCAAGTCCTCCCATTGTTAACCCTTTGATGGCAGACTGGAGGAAAAAAAATGTTAAAGTAGTACTATGAATGCAAGTTCAGGAACATACACAGGATTTCTTATTTTACTTCCCATAAAGAGATGTATACACTTAATTTACTCCTATTAAAGGATTACAAGTCTCTGAGTAAACATTTATAAGGAAGAGGGACTACATTCAGTTCAATCATTAACATAATATTACAGGTTTGTCAAGTCCCTTTTAATAATACTTCTTATGACATTTTACTCAATGCTAGCTTGAAGAAAGTGCATTGATTTGTTCTAAATAAAATAAAAAATACACACACATAAGCACGTTGCTTGTTAGACATTTCCTTTTCATCTGAGTGAAATCATTCATGCATACATTAAAAAATATAGCCTGCTTGGTAATCGTAAACCACCTCCATAAAACAAGCGTTTTATTTTCCCTGGCAGAGTAGCAAACCGATGTACATGAATAACAGATTAAACTGACCATACACTTTGCTCAATATGAAGAGTCAAGATGGACTAAACTTATACTTTAAAGCATTGTATTGCAGGTTACAGAGCATGCATTTCAAATGACAAAAAACTGTTGTCATTTGACAAAACTGTTCCAATTTTCTGTCTGATGTAAACAGAGCATTTAGAGAAGTTCAATTTTTCAATAGTTGTGCCATTATTATGCTTTGATGACTGTTCCGTTTAATCATTTTCCCGTGATTACATTATATATAATGCTGTATATTAATACAGCCATCTTTATTGGAATTTCTATAGTATCTGATCCTATTGCAAACACAGGGTTTAAACTGTGACTTGAAAAATCAGGTTTGCAAAATGTATGCCAAAATAGCAAAAGTCTTCAAATTCCATTTTTGCTTTCAAATCACTGCTTAATGTATAAACCCTAATGAAACCGTTTAAGGGCCAAGACATGCCATGGACAGGAGTGGAAAAATAGCCAACATACATAAACAATCTACAAGCAATATTTAAGCGATACCAGCAGACACTGATGTACAAGTTTAAATAATAAGGGAGGGGGGGGGGGGGGCATCTAAAATTAAAGTCACACTGAGCAGCAAATTAACTGAAGGTTCTTTCTTGCTTGCATGCCAATTACACTGTTATCAAGCCTGATCTATTTCTTTACAAAAGCTGTTATAGTCCAATAGTCTGTTGTGACTGTAGGTTAATGGCAGCAAAATTACATTGACTAGCCCTTGTCTGAGAATATTTGAGGTATATCACTTGTTTCAGAACACATTGAATACAATATTTCTCCCTCAAAGTTACCTCTTGTGGGATTAAGGAGAACACAGACATTTGGCCAACAGCCCTGTCTAGAGAGAACTACTGTATTTCTGGCACGATTTACAGTATGTGCTTGTCTCAAATGATAGATGAAGATATACATTTTAACTTGGTATACCTATATGTTGATTTACTATGTGTTATGCAAAACTAGTCAGAAAAGTAGCAAAACTATAACAAAACAAATCGAAGATCCTGACAGAAAACTGGTATAAATCTTTTATAGGTTTATCATCATTGCCATGTGACCGGTTTGATAAACAGTGGGCTTTATATATAAAAAGGTATAATTCTAACACAATGCATCATTCATATAAATCAAATTTAAAGGAAGGAGAGACAAGAACTGTTTTATTGTCATACAGTGCAGATAATGCCAGATACAGCATGGAATTGTAGTGCAATAAAGTAATCTAGAGCAGTGGTTCCCAAACCTTTTAGGTTTAAGGCACCCTTAATATTTCAATAATTTTCCAAGGCATCCCAAGTCAAAACAATTATCTAGGGTGTGTGTGTGTGTGTGTGTATATATATATATATATATATATATATATATATATATATATATATATATATATATATATATATATACACACATACATACATACATACACACACACACACACACATACACACACACACAGCTCTGCGGCATATATTGGGCCCCTAATCTTGGGTGGGAGTGGCACTGGTAGATTATTTAAAGAAACCATCCAGGCACAATAACCACTACATTACGTTGTAGTGGTTATGGTACCAGTAGTGCCCTCCCAGGGTAAGTAGTCAAACTGTTTAAGAACGGTTTTACAACTTACCTGGGGTCTGCTGGGATAGGGGCTGTAGTGTGTGTGTGTGGGTGGTGGGGGGGGGAGGGAGGTACAGTGTGCGTGTACAGGGTTGCAGTGTGCGTGTGTGTGTGTGTAAGATGCAGTGTGTGTGTACATTGTATTTGTGAAGGATGTAGTTTGTGTGTGTGGGGAGGCAGGTTGTGTGAGGGGTTCAGTGTGAGGGGGGCAGTGTGTGGGGGCAGTGTGTGGGGGCAGTGTGTGTGTGCGCGCGCGCATGGGGGGTCAGTGTGTGCATGGTGGGACAGTGTGTGTGTGGGGAGGGTAATTGTGCGTGTGTGGGGAGGGTAATTGTGCGTGTGTGGGGAGGGTAATTGTGCGTGTGTGGGGAGGGTAATTGTGCGTGTGTGGGGAGGGTAATTGTGCGTGTGTGGGGAGGGTAATTGTGCGTGTATGGTGGACAGTGTGTGTGTATTGAGGAGCTATTGTGTGGTGTGGGGACTGTGGGGGTAGGAGAACAAATTAATATATATACACACACACACACACACACACACACACACACACACTTTTATTTATTTTAAATATAAAAAAATAAAAATAAAAATTATGTCCCCCCTCCCTGCTTACCTTTGCCTGGGAGGGGGGACATTTCCTGCAATCCCTAGTGGCGACCTTGAAGTCTCGCAAGTTCACGAGAGGAGAACCAGGCAGAGCTGCAGGTTAGAGCTCCCCCGGGTACTTGCCAACTGTCACCAAAGTGCTAGTGGGCTGAAGGAGGTCTCTGATCTCCCCTCCGGTCCTGCAGAGCCGGCAGGGGAGAGCACAGTTTTTGGTGCCATCATCATAGCACCGGGAAAACAACTCGCGGCTCCCCTGTGTGCCCTTCACGGCACCCCAGAACCCTGTAGCACACAGTTTGAAACCGCTGATCTAGAGAATAGTTTTGCTCCTAGCATTAGCAGCACAAACCTGAGCTCTACACAGGATTACCAATGCAAATGTGCGGTTTAAATGACAGGCCAGAGAAAGGCAGACAGACTGTGTGACATCATGCAGTAATGATGCTAAATCAATTGCTCTAAAGGAACCTGCCATTCTACTACACTTTCCTAAGATTAAAGAACCACTCTAGTTTTCCTGGCACTATAGGGTCATTAGGTCCCCTCCACCCTCAGGGCCCCCTCTTGCTGGGCTGAAGGTGTTAAAACCCCTTCAGCCACTTACCTTTTTCCAGCTCCTCCCTCTGTCGATGTCAGCTCCGAATGCACATGTGCGGCAAGAGCCGCACACGCATTCAAACCGCCCATAGAAAAGTATTACTCAATGCTTCCCTATGGACGTCCAGCGTCTTCTCACTGTGATTTTCACAGTGAGAATCGCGGAAGCGCCTCTAGCGGCTGTCAGTGAAACTGCTATGTTTTCAGCTGCAGGTTTGAAACTAGATGGATCTGGCACCCAGACCACTTCATTGAGCTGAAGTGGTCTGGGTGCCTACAGTGGTCCTTTAACTTAGAAAGTTTGTATTGAAGGTTCATTCAACTTTTTTCCAAAAAAAAAAAAAAAGTCTTAAAAAAAAAAAAGCTGCAGATGATTACAAGATCCCCTCTCTTTCCCCAGCACAAACCTGCAGTCTGTGCCTGGAAAAACACCAGAGACGTCTCATTAAGAAGCCACAGTGCTGGAGCATGAGATTATGACTTTCCTAAGTGGTACAGCTTATTGAGAAGGGGCACAGGCAGGTGCATTCTAGCCCAGCACGACTGCTGCTTCTGTTAGCTACATGGTGCTGACGTATGCAGAAAAATTAAGACCTTATCGGCTGGTTGATTGACAGTCAGGGAGACGTTTCTGCTTTGAATTTATAAAAGTGCACATTTCTATTGAAATCGGCACTTTCATAAGTTGTCCCAAATATGACAGACTCCAGACACAAAGCACTTTAACTAACTGAATGTAAATGCCCAATGTAAAATCCCCTCCGTACAATGAGAAAAGGACAGAAGTCCCTAGAATCCTCTTAAGCAATTTATGAAAAAAAATAGGGTCCATATCTACTAGTCCACACATTGTGTTAGATTTTTTCATAAATCATAAACTCTAGTACAACATTTATTCAGTAAAATCGGTGATGGTAGAGGTAATGGCTGCCTTCCTTCATGCAAAAAAATAAATAAAAAATATTTTGTTACTACTGTATTTTTTTTCTCCTTCTGTTGAATGGGCATTCTAAACCCCTTAAAGCGGCACTGTCATGCCGAACTTACCTTTCCTCAATCTCTTCCTCTTCTCACCCTCTCTCGGGATCTGTTATTCATTTCTTCCATTCTTCTTTAGTTTTCTTTAAAACCATAAGACAAAGTAGGGACTCTTTGTCTTATGGGATTCCTCCGCTTGACCAGCTCTGACCAGCGGAGGAGCAAAGTGTGCTTCATTTCCGCTGGTCAGAGCAATTTTCCCATGATCCCTAGCTTTCCTCCCTGTTCCCACAATGCTTCCTGTCAGTATTGCCGAAAGTCCTGTCACTTAGACAGAACGCCGGCAAAACTGCCGAATTGCATCCTAACAGAATGAGCACTGTTTCTCCATTGGTGTTAGGATGCAATTCGGTACTTTGTTCGGATCGGAATTTCATTCAAATGAATGAAACTCCGATCCTATTCATTGCTGTGGCTGCATCTTGCAGCCGCTTAGTAGATAACTCCCTAATTCCCACGGTATCAGGGAGCTATCTACTAAAAGGCTGAAAGACCTGAATTGGTCTTTCAGCCACATTTACTAATACTAAGTAAAAATGACTTGGTATTAGTAAATAATATGCCCCTACTCGCTATACCGCGAGTAGGGGCATGTCTAGTAAGCAGTGAGCAGCCTGTGGCTGCTCACTGTAGAAAAAAAAAAAATAAATATTGCCCCCCACCCCTAAATGACGGGTGGGGGCCGTTAAGTAAAATAAGGGAGGGAGACCTATTGTCCCCCCCCCCCGGCCCCCACCCCTGAGCGGTGGGTGGGGGCCATAAAGATAATGAGGGGGGGGGGACCTACTGTCCTCCCCCCCCGGGCGGCGGGTGGGGGCCATAATGTTAATAAAGGGGGGGGGGGGACCTACTGTCCTCCCCCCCGGCCCCCACCCCTGGCCGGCGGGTGGGGGCCATAATGGTAATAAGAGGGGGGGGGACCTACTGTCCTCCCCCCCCCCCGGCCCCCACCCCTGGGCGGCGGGTGGGGGCCATAATAGTAGTAGGGGGGGGACCTACTGTCCTCCCCCCCGGCCCCCACCCCTGGGCGGCGGGTGGGGGCCATAATAGTAATAGGGGCGGGGGACCTACTGTCCTCCCCCCCCCAGGCCCCCACCCCTGGGCGGCGGGTGGGGGCCATAATAGTAGTAGGGGGGGGGACCTACTGTCCTCCCCCCCGGCCCCCACCCCTGGCCGGCGGGTGGGGGCCATAATAGTAATAGGGGGGGGGGGACCTACTGTCCTCCCGGCCCCCACCCCTGGGCGGCGGGTGGGGGCCATCATAGTAATAAGGGGGGGGGGGACCTACTGCCCCCCCCCCCCCCCCCGGCCCCCACCCCTGGGCGGCGGGTGGGGGCACTAAGTAAATCCCCCCCCCCCATCAAGGTGACTAGGGGTGCCCAAGCCCCTAGTCACCCACCCCCCACCCAAATAAAAAATGCCCCTACCTACCCCCCTCACCCTAAAAAATAGTGAGGGGGGAATAAAATTGCTAACCTGTAAAGTAAAATTAAACTTACCATTCGACGTCTTCTTTTTTCTAAAATCTTCATTTTTCAGCCCCAAAAAAGGCCAAATAAAAAACCATCATAGCCGTCGAACTAAAAATAAAATAAAAAACCCGAGCGCAAAAAAAAAAACCCGACGAAAAATAAAAAACCCGAGCGCACAAAAAAATAATCCATCTTCACCCATGGAGGGCTCCGCGCAGACTGAGCTCCGCAGGGCGGGGCAAGGCTTATAAAGCCTTGCCCCGCCCTGCAATTAGCCTAAGAACACTCTGATTGGTGGGTTTAAGCCAATCAGAGTGCTCTTTGTCATTTTACAAGCGTGGGAAAGTTCTTTGGAATTTTCCCACGCTTGTAAAATTACACAGAGCACTGTGATTGGATGGCTTGAAATCCATCCAATCACAGTGCTCTGTGTCATTTTACAAGCGTGGGAAAATTCTTTGGAACTTTCCCACGCTTGTAAAATGACACAGAGCACTGTGATTGGATGGCTTGAAATCCATCCAATCACAGTGCTCTGTGTCATTTTACAAGCGTGGGAAAATTCTTTGGAATTTTCCCACGCTTGTAAAATGACACAGAGCACTGTGATTGGATGGCTTGAAATCCATCCAATCACAGTGCTCTGTGTCATTTTACAAGCGTGGGAAAGTTCTTTGGAATTTTCCCACGCTTGTAAAATGACACAGAGCACTGTGATTGGATGGATTTCAAGCCATCCAATCACAGTGCTCTGTGTAATTTTACAAGCGTGGGAAAATTCCAAAGAACTTTCCCACGCTTGTAAAATGACAAAGAGCACTCTGATTGGCTTAAACCCACCAATCAGAGTGTTCTTAGGCTAATTGCAGGGCGGGGCAAGGCTTTATAAGCCTTGCCCAGCCCTGCGGAGCTCAGTCTGCGCGGAGCCCTCCATGGGTGAAGATGGATTATTTTTTTTGTGCGCTCGGGTTTTTTCTTTTTCGTCGGGTTTTTTTTTTTTGCGCTCGGGTTTTTTATTTTATTTTTAGTTCGACGGCTATGATGGTTTTTTATTTGGCCTTTTTTGGGGCTGAAAAATGAAGATTTTAGAAAAAAGAAGACGTCGAATGGTAAGTTTAATTTTACTTTACAGGTTAGCAATTTTATTCCCCCCTCACTATTTTTTAGGGTGAGGGGGGTAGGTAGGGGCATTTTTTTATTTGGGTGGGGGGTGGGTGACTAGGGCCTTGGGCACCCCTAGTCACCTTGATGGGGGGGGGGGGGGGAATTTACTTAGTGCCCCCACCCGCCGCCCAGGGGTGGGGGCCGGGGGGGGGGGGAGGACAGTAGATCCCCCCCCCCCCCCTTATTACTATTATGGCCCCCACCCGCCGCCCAGGGGTGGGGGCCGGGGGGGAGGACAGTAGGTCCCCCCCCCTTGTTACTGTTATGGCCCCCACCCGCCGCCCAGGGGTGGGGGCCGGGGGGGGAGGACAGTAGGTCCCGTCCCCCCCCTTATTACTATTATGGCCCCCACCCGCCGCCCAGGGGTGGGGGCCGGGGGGTGGAGGACAGTAGGTCCCCCCCCCCCATTATTACTATTATGGCCCCCACCCGCCGCCCAGGGGTGGGGGCCTGAGGGGAGGACAGTAGGTCCCCCCTCATTCCCATTATGGCCCCCACCCGCCGTCCAGGGGTGGGGGCCGGCGGGGGAGGACAGTAGGTCCCCCGTCCCCCCCTTATTACCCTTTTTTTTTTTTTTTTTACAGTGAGCAGCCACAGGCTGCTCACTGTTTAGTGGACATGCCCCTACTCGCGATATAGCGAGTAGGGGCATTGGGGAGATTTGAATCTCCCTTGTGCTATTATGGGGGTCATATTGACCCCCATAGAGTGAGGGGGGGACCTGGGGGGCTAATGAAGTGGTGGGGAGCACTGCTCCCCACCGCTTCTGTCTTTACATATTGCAAGGAGGGAGCTGCACGCCGGTAGCTCCCTCCTTGTAATAAACCGAACAAACAAACGAACACTGATACACAGTGTTAGTTTGTTCGTCTGATTTTTTCTATTCATTCATTCGTCTGTCTGATGAATGAATGAATAGGTGAAATTCCCGTTCGCATGTCCAGATGTTTCACTGGGCATGTGCGGGAATCTCACAGTCTGTGTAGTGTGGGTAGATGACGTGTCCCACAGGGACTTCTCATACCCACACAAAGATGGCGGCGCCCTGAATATAGATCGGGGCAGAAAATAAAGAATAAAAAATAGGTAATGTGGGGGGCATAGGGGCATTTGGGGATGACTAGGGGGTCGATTGGATGTAGTTGAGGCGGGAGGGGGGTTAAAAAAAAAACGGAATTCGGCATGACAGTGCCGCTTTAACCCTATGCCAATGTAATGGGTATAGTGCTAATAGGCTGTAGGCATCGTCTCCGGATTCTTGAGGTTTTTTTTTATACCAAAATTAAGAGATCTGAAACAGTGTTCCGAACCGCACTTGCAAGAATTGATAATGAGGATGTTCTCTTTCAGTATTACTGTCAATTTAATACATATTTGGAAAGCTTTGATTGGCTAAGCATGTCAGGTGATTCTCTATGCCAATCGGTGCCATTCAAATATGGATGAAATTGGAGGAATTATCAAATTGTCAATTCTGACAAGCAGGTGCAAGGCAGAAGACACCTATGGCGTAATAGTACTATAACAACTACATACATAGTGGCTATGGTGCTTAGACTGGTCATTTAATATTAAACAGAACTACAACATACAATACATATTACAAACTACGAATATAAACGGAATGATAAAAACCTTTTTATGTACTCACCAGTCTTCCGGGTCCCAAGCCTTTTACAATAACTCTCACATGAGACACACCTTTAGTAATGGCTTTCTGTAAATAATATATTGTAAAACATTAATGTAATGGAAACTCAGCATATTAAATAATACAGTTGAACGCAGAACATGCACCAATTACTACATGCGGATATATGCTTTAATGAGATTAAAAACAAGAAAAGAACAAGTGGAGCCTAGAGTTGCATACCCTCTTAGTGGGGGCTAACCCCGGTGTAAATGTCCAAAAAAGAAAGAGATGGAGGATGCAAAGGTGAACAGAAAGGAATAAAGCAATGGACAGAACCAGATCCTTAATCCTAATTGATATATATAAAACTTAACATGTAATCAGTAAGATAAAAAGTCAGTGGAATGGACTAAAAGGAACAAGACTGACCACAGACAAAATAAATAGACTTAAAAAAAAAAAAAAAAAATGTACAAAGAAAAAAAAAAAGCTACCCCTGATGCAAGTTTTTTTTTTAGCTCATCTGATGATGCTTCTATTTATCCTAAAACGGTTACCAGGCAGTTGAATGATAGAGATATTTCTGTGACGGCATCCCTAGCAGAAATCGGTTGTAGGAAACAGCCTCAGGGGAAGTTTTGCTTCTTTTAGCCATCTATCTTAAAACGAATACCAGGCAGTTAAGTAACGCTATCCTTAGCAGAAATCTGTTGCAGGGGACAAGCTCGCTCTAACCAGCATCTTGTCTACACAATACTACCGTGCGCTTATTGATTATCATCTAGTACTTGGTTTTACCGATTACATTGGCCAGTATAGGGCTAATCTTTACTGGGGTAAGAGGTGCCCTTGAAGGCACATATAGGGCGAGAAAGCAGATTTCTGGTACATTCCCCTTCTCTGCTCCCACAGACTTTCCCCCTCTTTCATCATTCCCCTAGGTTTGTAAAATTACCATTGTGACACTGCTGTGACTGTGTCAATTGCAACACAGTGTCTAGATTGTCAACATCATTCTGCAACTACTTTACCATAAGCACTGTTATTTCATTTGAAAATGCTCATTTAATGCAGCACTGCAGCAGATAGGTCAGAGATACTCGTGGTCATCCTGCACATTAGCTGGTAACTCTGCACACCTGTCCAGATATTGGGGCAGCGACATTGCGATTATTCTGCCTTGTTAGCCATCTTTCACATTTATATTTAACTGCTTGCAGGACTATTTAAACAGCAGTCCACATTTATTTACTAGTTATTAGAGTGTGCTTTTGCATTAATCTCTGCACCAAACTATTGAGATCTGACACCTCCATCCAGATACCAGGTGTCTTGTGTTTTTACAAGAGCATATGAAGGTGTCAGTCTACACCTGTTTCAGTGGGCTATTTTAGCAAATATATTTATTCTTTTGTGTATCGTTTTTTTCTTTGAACATTTTTTATTTATTTAGTCTGGGGTCAGTCTTGTTCCTTTTAGTCCATTCCATGGACTTTTCATCTTACTGATTAAATGTTAAGTTTTATATATTTCAATTAGGATTTAGGATCTGGTTCTGTCCAGTGCTTTATTCCTTTATGTTCACCTTTGCATCCTCCATCTATTTTTTGTATGCTTTAAGGAGCATATTATAATTCGAACTTTATCCCACAAAAGAGATTGCATTAAAACAGATGATAATACACATAGGAATAAACAAAATCAAGAAGACATCATTTGATTGACATATTGCCACGTAGAATCGAGGAAATACCCATCCTGGCCCATCCAGAAATAAACAATTATATAACAAATACAGAGTGGGAAGCAGAGAGAAAATTGCAAAGGAAAAATCATGGCTTACGAATTAAACCACAGGGGTATCAACTTGAATAAATGGAACAGCCAGTGCCTAATCTATAAGCAGAAAATGCTTTTTAATAGAACTCCAACTGACCAGCAAGTTGAAAAATGTATGCTCTTAAAATTACGTCTAAAAAATAAAAGGTCTGTCTCGCTCACCTCCTACGGTATGTGAAGATGAACATTTTTTTTTTTTTTACTCTTTCAAAAACCTCTCTTCCCCCATTGAAATAAACAGTCTTGGACTGCAATGCAAGGTAATGCAGGTTGATGCGAAGAATGTTGAGAGGACAAGGCTACAGTGTGACTGTTTCACTGCACATTCAGACTTTGACTACTTAGGAGGCTGCCTATATGTCAGCTCCCGTGGAGATAAAGGACTATAAAATACAGAGCTGTCAGATAGGGCAAATTTCAACACTTTGGAAAATAAGGAGAAAATAAAAATGACCATACTATTTTCAAGGATTGGCGAGCTCATAAAAAAAAACTGTCAACTCAGTTTGATTGTGACAAGGCTTGTGGTGTGTATTTTTTTCCCCCCTTCTAATGTCGATTAATAATTTCAATATGAGGTCAGATAGCGTACACATCTTTAAAATAGCATATTCCCAATTCAAGTTCATAAAACACACACATGTAGTATTTCAAAACTATAGGAAGGAGGCTGGGTGGCAAATGTCTCTGATAGACTGAATGTTGCATTTGCTATATGCAGTAATGTTTGGTGAATCTTTGCCACTATTGTTTGGTTACTTTGCAATTCGTAATTTTTTTCATCTTTTGCTGAATAAAGTTGAAGTGGTGCTCATCTTTATACTTTATAAATGCCTTTTTAAACATCAAACCATAAAGCAGATTGACTACACCAGCAGAATAGTAGGTTACAATCCCATCCGATATGAACAGAAACATATAGTTAGAGGGCATGTGTTCTCCAGAACCGGAAGACTGATAACAGTAACATTACGTGGATGGATTTTTCTCAATTTCTGTTGAAACATACAGGTAGTAGGATGAGGTTATGTAGAACGTAGATGTCCGGGCACAAAACAGGATGTGTCAATGCGCAATATACCATTCCACTTCAATAAAGTCTGGAAACTGAATATATCCTGGGTACCCATGCATTTATGTTCTTCATTTGATATACTTCAAGGGACTGGTAGTCTCCTTGGTTCATGTGACACCATAGTGGTGGTTGTTTCATAAGGTGTGTGCTGTTCTCGTTTTTGATTTTGGTAGAGTAACCAACTGCATGATTCCATCCTACCAGGTTTGAACAGAACTGGCTTGTGGTGTAATGGTTTGAGGATAGGTCTTCTTGGGGCACTTTAGGCTCCATATTTCTAACTGAGCAATATTTGATTGACATATGTACCCAAGCATTATGTTAGCCCATATTCATCCATATACAGAAATAGTCTATTTTCAAATGGATCTAAAGGGATGGCACATTCACACTTAGTCACAGTGAGCCCTAATCTCCAGTCCATTAAAAGTCTCTACTACTTTAGGAAAGCATCAATAACTATGTGTAAATCATTTGCCTACAACAATCTACTCCACAGCTACTTCTTACAACTGATACTACCATGGTATAGTACAGTAGTTTTTTGGGTTTTTTTACGTTTATGTTTGTGTAGTTAAATAGGCTGCAGAAAATCTCTCTTCCCTTTTGGGTACACTGCACTTTATCTTTAGTGTAGTCGTACCCCAGTACTTCCAGACTGACGATTCCATGAACACAATTTACTTTAGTTTAACACAGATGAATTAATTAACCTTATTGAGAGGAGAATCCTCTTAAACCCTTCAGAAAATTAGGCTTTAGAATTTGCAGCCAGTGAACTCGGTCACAGGAAAGAGCTAGATTAAAGGGACACTATAGTCACCAAAATAACTTTAGCTGAATGAAGCAGTTCAAGTATATAAATCATGCCCCTGTAATCTCAAATTCTCTGCTTTTTAGAAGTTAAGTCACCTTTGTTTCGGTTTATGCAGCCCTAGCCACACGCTCTCCTGGCAGTGACTCGCACAGCCTGCATGAAAAACAAAACAAAAACAAAACCCACACCACACGTTTCATATGTTAACTTGCTTTAGAAATTCTCTCCTGCTCTGTAAATTGAACAAATTACAAAGAGTAGGTTCCTGCAGGTTCCAAAAGGCTATTAAAAAAGTGCAGGAGACAGGCGGAGCCAAGCAGCTGCCACAGGAGGATGCTCACTGTATTGGCCTTGTAACATCTTGCTATAATTCTGACTTTGAGAGCAGTCTTCCGACCCGAAAACGGAGGTGAAGGTACACACATACAATGGGTTGTAAGACCAAAACAAACCCCAACACGCTCAGAACGGGTATGAATATCGAAGATCTGCTGAGGCAAGCGCATGGCACGTGTGGGCCCAAGATGACCGCTGACATCAACGACTTCTCTGACTCCTCAGAGGACCTACTGATTAACAGGAGAAATGCGATCTTGCCGCCTCTTACACAACCCCAAACAGCTGCTTAGGGTGATCACTCCCAACTTGTGACCACAGCCACTCTGAAATAGCTACTCTCCAACCTCCAGAAAACTATACAGAAAGATGTGGCTACTCTTCGCTCTGACCCTAAAGGACTCGTGAGTCGTCTACGGACCGTGGCATCTGTGCAGCGGTCCCAAAAGCTCACCGCAGATACCGAAGTGCAGAGCTTCCAGAAGCAGCAACACACCTTTAAACAATGCTTCGCGCTGCTTGAAGACACACGGCGCCGCAGCACCCTCAAGGTACGAGGCATACCTGATGAAATCTTACCAGCAGAGCTCCTGCATCTTGTGTGGAGACTGATAGGGGCCTTGCTGACTCCCAAACAAGAATGTCAGTATCGATGCGGCCTTCAGCGTCCATAAGCCCCTGAATCCACCACTAGGGACCTGGTGGTGCATGTTACATGTAACCGGGACAAGGTGGCAGCGGTGAAAAGAACTTTGCCTTATATTTTATGCTGATTTCATTGAGGAAACCCTACAGCTTCAGGTCCTGCAAGGATACACTTCGTCCATGATCTGGTAGAAGCGGCCACTCTACTGGAGACCCTGGCCTACCGCAAGATTCCATAGCCAGGCCTGGCCAACGCCGTACCCCCGCAACATCGCATAAATGAGAACTGGTGAAGGTCACTTCTTATGTCCCGGACACCTACAATCTGAGGCTCCCTATGACTTTCCAAGTGCCAGAGTGGTGTTGCCATACTTTATGATGTTTAATTTTATCTTCTCTTACACATTCTAAAATGTCTGACTTACACAAAAGTCTCCTGATCTTTGACGAAGGCTACAAGTGTCTATTTTTGCCAAGTTCCTCCTCCATGCCTCTGTATCAGTGGCAAATATTTGCTCTTGTTGGCTATGCCTAAAGGCGTAAACCTACATGAGGATTCCGATCCATTATCCTATGTTCCAACAGTTAGCCTCTAATTTGTCTAAGCCTGGATGATAGCCCAGCATAAACGCATAATGCACACTAGCCTGATCTCAATTAGTTTGCTTTGGATTTATTTTCAATTTTATTATTGGCCTCATTGCCTACACTCATTTGCACCGGTATACCTAGAGTAAACAGTAAGAGAATAGATCATTTTAATGCCATAAAATTGAGACGACATTTAGTTCATCCTTGCATTGGCTGCTTACAGTTTCACCTATTATACACAAGCCCAGGCATCTCTATTTAACTAAAAAAAGTCACCTCCAACTGTACGTTTCCTGTAAATATTTACTCATGAATCCTGAATTATGTTTGTATCTTTGTACCAACTTTGCATGATGGTATTTCTCTCATGTCAGTGAGATGAGCAAAAAAAAAAAGAAAAAAACAAAGCAGGAGAAAAGAAATTCTAAATTATACAGACTATGCAATAAAGGAAGTTTAAACATTAGATGACTTTTTACAGGAAGTGTTTAGGAAGGCTGTACATGTTACATGCAGTGGGGTGTAGCTATGGCTGCATAAACAAAGTGATTTAACTCCTAAATGACAGAATTGAGTAGTGGGACTGCAGGGGCATGATCTATATACCAAAATCACTTCATTAAGCATATGTTATTTTGAGAGAGAAAAAGAGTAATCACTGTGTCTTAAAATCGTGATGACACAAGGTGATATAGGGAGGCGAAAGGCCAAAATAAAGTGAGTTAGTAAGGGGAAAGTGGTCAGACAAAATTATTTTAAGAAATAAATACTTTACTTTGGGGATGGTATTTGATGGTGATAAGAAGAGCAAAGGAAATTAAAGAGAACTGAGTTTCAAAGTTAGGTAATTCAAATAAGGTGAACTAATTAGTTTGTGTGAAGGAGTAATGTAGAAGAGAACCAGCTCTACTTCCAAATCTAATGAAATAGGGAATGGAGTAGAAGTAGGTTGAAATGGATGTAAAAAAGGCAAAGGTCTTAATATCTATGTGGCATTTCGAAAATAACGGTTATGTACATGAAAGCCATGTAAATGTATTAGAAATGGTATAAGGTGAAGGTAATCACATTGCACTCTAGAGTGAGAATGACACTTAAATTGTAGTGGGTGAGTGGATGGCGAATGGATAAAGGAGATCTAGGTACTGAAAAGGTAATTGGGTAAATTAAGTTGTTGTAGCGAGCATAGTGATAATGGAGCAGTTTGTGCCTGAGAGTAAGGAGTAATTCACAGCACTGGGGAAAGTTTCAAGGGCATGATTAAAAGGGTGATTTTGAACATGCAATGGGAGGGGGACAAACTAAATAAGGGTTTATTTGGTAGAAGGTTGCAAACGTAAAGACTATTTGTGGAGGCTCACTAGGATGGTGGATTGTGTCCATCTCTGACAAACATTCTGTGCAGTGCACGACAATGGACCAACACAGAACAAGGACTTTGTCAATGTAGGGACATCATGCAAAATAGGGATGTATAAAATGTACGCTAGCATTATTATTATTTAATGGTGTCAAAAGGCAGAGTCTGGACTGTATGTGATATGGGGTTATGTATGTGATATGGGTGGCTATTCCGGGAGAAGGAGAAGAATAATTTAACAGATACATTATAATTACTTCACTTCAAAATTAAAAAAAACAGTTCTGATGAACGCGTGCCACTCCGTGTAATTCAAATCAAAGACCATTATCGGAGAAAAGATACATAAAAATAAATGTAAAAAAAACCTTGAAGTGAAGACAAAAAAAGAATTATACAATGAAAAGTACAAAAAAAAAAAAAAATTCGTTTTTTGTTGTGGTTTTGTTTGTTAGGTTTTCAGTATTTTATGGTGCCTCCTTTAGAAAGCAAAAAATAAATAAATAAAAAAAAAAACTGGGCACACTGTAAATAGAAAATGCAAAGCAAGCCCCAAATTGATCTGCGTACAAAAATCTGTACAAAAATATGCAGTCAAACAAAATTGTAAAAATTAGACTTCTATCTAGATTTTACTAATGATAAATATCAGCCATACAAAACTAGTAGGATAAAGTCTTTAATAATACAGAGAACATGGCATTAATCATTACCTTCAGTGTGTTTTTCTACTCCTTTGATAGTTACCCTTCCTTATTTAATCTTTTTTCTTGCATTGTATTGTTCATTCATTTTATGCTTACAATACATAATTGTTGTATTCTTAAGAAAGGACTTATACAACGACAATTTCTTCTGAGACTTCCTCTCATTATGATGAAGAATATTAAATGTTAATGCGATATATTAGGTTTAGTAACTGCATTAATTGGTGAAATTATTTGAGCCAGTAACTACAGTGCTCATTATCCAGATTTCATCGTCTATTCTGGAAATTATATTATGATGTTTGAAGCAGTTTTCTTTGTTACATGTTGTATGATCACTGATTATGTTACTATCGCATAGATTGTTATTTTTACGTAATCTAATTATTGTATGTTGTATTGTATCGAACTATAAAATTAAGTTGAACTTCAAGAATTTATGACCAGAGATAAAATAGTAGGTATCTCTTTATATCAAAATTGTGGGAGTGGTCCAATGATACTTCATACTGCCACATTAATATTAATAACATTGTATTTTCTAATAATTTTCACATTTTTAATGTTTAGTCCTACAATTATCCCTACAGTTGAAGTGCATAATCTGATACCAGTGAATTGAGCAAGATGCTATTCAAAAGCATCACTGAATTTCTGAATAGCAACTTGTTTAAAACCTGTAGTTTTGGAACGGTCATACAAATAAAACTATTCATTTAAATTTACCGGAGATTTTTTCTTCTTCTTAACACAGTTTTAGGATAAGGGGGTTAAAAAACAAAAAAACACCATAAACACTCTTGCAGCAAGCAAACCAGTCTTGTATATAAAAAAAAAAAAGCATAGAGAAAATAAATAAAAAAAGAATAAGTGCTATAATGCCAGCTACTGAAGGGTAAGAATGATCAAGACGTCATTTAAAGAGGTTTTATTATTATAGCAGTATGTAATGTGTATCTTTAAAGCATTTTTGTGTCCTAAGATTGAGACAAATAGGGTATTGGGGCGGAGCTTGACCACCGAACTGAACGGTCGCCTGAGCCTGAAACTCCGTGTCTAAAATGGTGAAATCAACTATTAATTTGCACACCAATACCCCCAAAAGTCAGTGGGGACTCCTTAAGTCACATGGGACGCAAGACAAAGAAAGCGGCATCGGACAAGTCTACCCCGGGGCTGATAATAGGCGACATGTGGAGGCAAGCACACGGCGCTAGTTGGTCCAAATATGGCGGCTCTCCATGGCGGCTGCTCGGATTTCTACGATGAGTTCTCTGGGGACGCCGAAGAAGAATTCTTGCCTGCTCCAGCCCTGAAGGCAAGACCCACTAAAGTGGGAACAGATTTAAAGCTGGTAACCATAGCGGTCTTAAAAACATTACTGACAGACCTGCAAAAGAACATTCTCGCGGATGTATCTGCGCTCCGAGGCGACCTATCTGGTACCTGGGATCCAGCAAGAATCACTCAGTGTCTCCCACAAGGCTCTACACCAGAACCCTACACAGCGGTCACGACCTAAGCGGAGACTTAGCAACATATACTATTCTCAAATGCTTTAATTTATGCTCCCTTTAATTCAGTTGTATAACCCTACTTGGTACCCCTAAAGTGTCCACCTCATGCCTCAATGGCTGCCAACATGACGATCACCTGGTTTAAATGTTCTTCCTCCCCACTGTTCCCAAATGGAAGGGTCCTCACTGTAGGCACTCGGCTCACTTACAGGGGTATAGAATGAGATACCCACCGGGGCCCCTATGGAGTTCCCACCTAGCACCAGCAATAGGTGCAGGGATACAGATTATCCTAGCAACCTTCGAGCACCCCGACCTACAGCGGTGTGTTCCACTACTAGAATTCTGTGTGACTAACTCCTCACGGAGTAGGAGCACACTGGGTATTCCTCTTGGCTTAGCATACTCCACAGAGAGTCTCCCACATAGGTTCCCACTATATACTACTAGAGGCTCACTTGCCCACCAAAGCCAAACCAGCTCAACCTCACAGAGCCTAGTTTAGCATGCAAATCAAGGCATATAGCTAGTCTGTGCTTTCTCCGTTGAGCCACAAATCCTTACAACTACCCACCGACAGGGCATGTATGCTTTGTAGCATTGTTTTTATCCTAATCTATAATTTATTTGTTAGTATAGAAGAACAGTGCTCTAGCCACTCTGATAAGTAGCATTCCATTGTCCACGGTTGCATGCTCCAGCTACCTAGTCCATTCTTATGTGTAACTGAGCAGAGGCCCTGTGTTTTTTCCTACCTACCCATAGCCTGGCATACCATACATTGCCTACTATACTACCCTAACTAGTCTGTTTATAAAACTTTAGTCTCTTACTCTGAAAAGAAAAATGTGCTGCCACTCATGACATTTCCTGCAAAAGTGTTAAACTTGTTTGTTTCTACTGTACCATCATGCCAAATGTCATTGCCATCCAATCAAAAATAAAGAATAATAAAAAATAAAAAAAATAGTAGGTTGTTATGTGGGGATTAGGGGGTAAAAAGTCTTCATCTCCATTTGGTTAAGTTTGTAAAAGAAACCAGTTCAAATTCTGGTTGCTGTACTGAAATATGCTATAACCACATACATAACATATCTAGCATTAAGATCTTTTTGAGGCTTAGAACATGTAAAACTATTGAATGAGCAACTCTTCGTTAGAAACTGTTGTGTAAATCGCTCTTTGTCTATTGCAAATGACAGTCATCCCTGTTATTTTTTATTTTCTTAAATACTGCTGCCAATAAAAATGCTTTGTGAAACAGTATCATCAGTAGCAGCAGATAATCATTTCAGTAACAAAGAACAACATAGAGGTCATATCAGCTTTTTATGTAATAGTGCAAAGAAAACGGTTATGGGCTTATTTTCAAAGGCTTGCCCTAATTAGTTTTATTTGCCAAACTAAAATGTAAGTGACCTATCTGTGCGCTGCTTAGTCACAGTGGGAAATCTATGCATCAGAAAAAAAAAAAACCAAAAAAAAACCTCAATATGCAGAGCTTAGCTCCAATATACATGGTGCAAACGGTTTCTTAAAATCTCAAAACGGTCACTAGGTTGGATGTGTGCTGCCACCCAGTGGATATTTGAGCCATTACTTTTAGACAAATCAGCACTTACATCATCAATAAAATTATTTGGATAGGGCATGGACTCTCACTTGTACAAAAACGTTTTTTGTGTCTGATGTGACATATAACCCCTTTTCCCTAGCATGGGACATAAGCAAACACTGGAAGTAATTCTGTGCTCTACTGAACCATTATACGTACTTTACTACAGATTTCAGGCTATTTTCTATATGTGTGCAATATTACAAAAGGTTTGTAACTGCCGCCCTTGCAGTACTCCACTTATTTTACGGTCACCTGTCCAGTCTCAAACATCCGTACATATAACAACAACGTATTTAACCAGGAAAGGAAAATTCAGATAACTCTGGTTTTCAAGTACGTCCTGGGATAGATAATAAAGGATATACAGACAGGATATTATATTTACTATTAATATTGAAACATTTACAATAATTCCATTAAAAAAAAAAAAAAAAACACAACAACAAAACCATTCAAACAGAACTTACTGCTGCTGCTGAGATCCCTGCTGTCTGAGCTGCTACGGTACTGCTCTTCTTAGCATTTCTGAAGCCCTCAGTGCCACATGATGTGCGTACTAGTGACTGGTTATCAAAACTGGTCACCTGGACATGTGTACTGAAACAGATGCAAAAACAACATTTTAAATGCAGTGAGCACATGGAAACTTCCACTATGCTCAATATAGACTTCTATCTTTACTTAGCCATAAGCCATCTGGCTGCAAGGTAGTTCATTTAGTTTCCATATTACAATTTGTGTTCAACAGGCATGTGTCAATTTACATGCATACAGAAATGCAGATATAGCAGAAACATGCAGAAAACACGTTCTAAGAACTCTCCAGTAAAAATAAAATATGCATGTAACTACCGATCAGCTACTTTGCTCCCATCATTTCTTTTTCATCTGTACACACTGTATATATTTGAAGGTCAGTTGTCTATTGCAAAGTGTAGGTGCAATTATTTTGAGATATCAAGATGGGCAATTTTAAGCCATGTCTGCATATAGAAGAATACACATGGCTTTGAAATTTACAGATAAAAAAAATTAAAAAAAGAAGACAACACCTGATGCTAGCTTGACTAAAGAAATAGACATCTTTTTGTGCTCTAAAGATATGACAACCATATATCAGTAACAGAAAGGGATATTTCAAATTAATTGCATGAGGTGGCTGTACGTCATGCACAGAAGAGGCATGCATGGTTGGATTGCATTTAAGGGTAGAACAAGCCTGATATGATCCACGAAAAGTTTTTTTCTGTAATAATTACAATGACTCTCTGGATACCTTGCCAAGTCAGTAGTTTCCCCATTTAGTTATAACCTCTTAATATATACAAATGAACACTATGAGAAACCACTCCTGCCTGCAGTTAGGCAATTGCTAACACTATTATATTGTGGAGTTAGACTCTTACTGCTTATCCACATGTACTATGCCCGAACATGAGATAATGTGGTGGAATCTCGGTAAAAATAAATTTAGTAGGCCGAGATTACCACGTGGCATGTGTACGTGCATATGCTGACGTATCGATCAGTTGGTTGCACGAGGCAAGATACGATCAGTAGTGTACGGAGCATGTGCAAGAATACAGGATATAGTATTCCCCCTCCTCCATTGTGCTGGTCAAGCCATGCGGTCAAACAGGAAGTTAATTCTTATTTGGGTTGATTGGTTAAGAGAATGTGCGGGTGGAGCTTAATATGGGAGGAGTTATATGCCTATATAAGGAGCCTGCACTATTGTCCGGGGCTCAGAACTTGTGGTATTTTGGTGACGCTAGTCCCTCTGAGTCCCGATCGGTGATCCAATAAAGAATCTCTTCCTTCCTGAAGAAACCTGTGTCCATCTCTCTGTGCTTGGCTTCCGTCAGTTTCTCCGGTATCATTTGGTGCATTGGCCGGGAAGCTCATCGTTCAACGGTAGCTGAGAGGCAGAGGCGTGAGACGGTCTATCTTTGCCCACGTTCTCTACGGCTGCACCCCTGAACTTCTGCGTGGACCTCCCTTCGTCTCGGCGCCACTGGTCTGTTGTCCAGGAGATCATCGGCCTCTACGTGAGAAGTGCTGGGGTGTCCCCGTCGATGAGTGTGAACTCAGGTTCAGGAACGAGGAGGTAAGACAACTGCTGTTTTAGACGGCAGGACCCACTAGGGGTATACCGATTGTGCGGTAGGCCCAAAGGGGTTTTGAATCTGTGTATCTGCCCCCTCTGTCGGAGGGAAGGAGCGAAGGCGCACCGCTCGATCGAACGCTCTTTAGTCAGACCGTTTGATTTGGTTAGTCAGGCGGGGCGCTCTGGTGTAAAATAAGCCCTAGCCGGACACCGGTGTCTTGTCTAGACTAGCGTTCTAGGGTGTATATTTTGTTCGCTAGGTCGGAGGGACCGGGAGACTAAGCGGCGTCTGTGTAAATCCGGTTCGCTAGTTCTCATCCTATCTGGGCTAAGTGGGAAGGCGTGTAAATTTGGAACCCACTAGACTTTTGATAGTACGACTAAGAGGCGTCTGTGTAAATTCGGTCCTCTAGCTCGTTGTATAGTGCGACTAAGAGGCGTCTGTGTAAATTCGGTTCTCTAGCTCGCTATATATGTGGTGATTGGGCAGTGTGGCTAACCAAAACGTATGTAGATTGTTTTTAGGTAGTCCATTCAAGGTACTGGCCAAATAGTTTAGTTGGGAATTGTAAATGTGTTAACGATTGTTTTAGTAAAGTGTATATCTTGTTAGATAGCGCGAGCTCAGCCGTCTAGCGAGAGTGTTAATAGTGTGTTGCTGTATTATAGTGCACGGTACCATAACCCTGTATATTTACTGATACTGTATATAAGTACTAATCATTGTCGTCAATTGCATGTTTTAACACCATAACCACTAATAATTGTATTGTGACCTTAACTTGTGCTTTGACCTATGCTAACCGTACTGTAACCGCTATTTGTAAAAGACGATGTTACTGGGGTGTGTTATAGACGGGTAATTCGTATATAGAGAATTATAGCGTGGGTGACTGTATAGTTACGCCAAAGGGCATAATATTGATTATATAGTGACTGGTGTAGCAGCTGTGTGTGTACGGGAATTCCCTGAGTGTTTATTGTTATTGTGTACGTTTCACTTGGTAACCGTACCACGTGGTGCTGTTGCCAGAGGAAACGGGTGTGACTGTTGAATAGTACGCGTGTATAGTATTCGTTGTCGACGACGTTCCATTGTTAAGTATGGGTGCGTCGCAGTCAACGATTCCGGATCCCTTAGGATGTATGGTGAAGAATTTTAAAAAGGGATTTAAAATTTGTGATTTTGGGGTAAAGATGTCTCCTGTACGTTTGGTCACTTTGTGTACTAGGGAGTGGCCTACTTTGGTTGCGGCATGGCCGCCACGTGGCAGTTTGGATCCAACTCTGGTACAGCGCTTACACGTGGCTGTATCAGGTAGGCCTGAACTTTACGGCCAGTTTCCTTATATTGACTGTTGGAGACAGGCCGTAAATGACTCGCCAAAATGGCTCCAGACATGCCACGAGGAGCAGTGTCGCCTCATGGTAGCTAGGACTTGTTCGTCCACTAGGACTGGTGTTAGGCCCATTTTGGACACGCCCCCTGAGTCCGAGATCCCTTTGCCGCCCCCTTACTTTCCGTTAAGAAGAAGTGACGCAAACGCAGGAAGTCCTGCAGCCCTCCCCTCATTACCCCCATCCACTTCCGCTTCCTCCTCCAGTACAGGATCCACCCCCCCTCGTACTAAATCTCCCCTTCCGGAACCAGAACCCACCCCCATTAGAAACGAATATCCTGATTTGGCGCCACTTCAGACTTCCGGTCAAGCTTCATCTAGCTCGACCCGAAGTGTTTTATTTACGACCTTTTCCCAAAACCAACCTCCCACATCCCCATACCCTATCTCTCCCCGACCGGAACCCATGACTGACGCCTCTCTACGTAGCCCCATCCAAACCCGACAGTTGACTGGTGCCCAACAATTAAAGCACTATCAGATGCCTCTTCGCCTAAATCCCGGGTCAGCCTATATCGATGCCGCAGGTCAAATGGCACACGCTGACCCAGTCTTCGTATATGTCCCATTTACCACAACCGACCTTTTAAACTGGAAGACCCATAATTCCTCGTATACTGAGAAACCACAAGCCATGACTGATCTGTTCACCTCAATAGTACAGACGCATAATCCGACATGGGCTGATTGCCAGCAGTTATTAATGACTTTATTTAACAATGAGGAAAGGACAAGAATAAATCAAGCAGCCATTAAAGCATTAGAAGATAGAGCCCGTGCTTTGAACCAAGCTAATCCAGCAGCATGGGCCGCAACACATTATCCCAACACTGATCCCGATTGGAACGTAAATGGTGCTGACATGGTTCAACTCAGAGCCTATAGAGACGCTATAATTGCTGGCATGAAAGCAGGAGGAAAGAAAGCCATTAACATGTCGAAGACAGTTGAGGTGATCCAGAAAAGCGATGAAGCGCCCAGTGTCTTTTATGACCGATTATTGGAGGCATACCGCTTGTATACCCCCTTTAATCCGGAAGACGCAGACAATTCCCGAATGGTTAACTCCGCCTTTGTCAGCCAAGCATACGGAGATATTAAGCGCAAGCTACAAAAGTTAGAAGGGTTTGCAGGTATGTCAATCACCCAACTAATGGAGGTAGCAAATAAGGTCTATATGAACAGGGATACAGAAAATAAGAAAGAGGAAGAGCGCAAGATGCGTAAAAAGGCTGATATGCTAGCGGTAGCGATCGCAGGCGTAGATAGACGGGGCCCAGATAGAGGCGATAGTAGATGGAATGAGGAACCTCTAAGTAAAAATCAGTGCGCTTACTGTAGGGAAGAAGGGCATTGGAGAAATGAGTGCCCGCGAAGGGAACAGTCTGAGAGAGACAGACCTAGGACAGGTTATGGAAACTTTAGAGGCAGAGCGAGAGGTAGAGGAGGCCCCGGAGGGAGTAATGGTTATAGAGGGAGTAATGGGAACAGAGGAAGTGTTAGGGAAGACAGGTATATTCCAGCAGCGCAAAGGTCCCGCGATAGAGAAGGTAGGGACTTCGTAGGATTGGCTGACACGGTCATGGAGGACTATTGATACCGACCGGGCTCCATCCCCCCCCTTGGTCGAGCGGAGCCTATGGTCGATGTATCAATAGGGGGGAAAAGGAGTGCGTTCATGATCGACACTGGTGCTGAACATTCAGTGGTGACTAATCTAGTTGCTCCTCCATCTGGAAGGACTATTACTGTGATAGGAGCAACTGGAAGAAGTGCTGAAAAACCGGTTCTTAAAAGTCGACTCTGTACATTGGGAGGCCACGTAGTAAAACACCAATTCCTTTATATGCCTGAATGTCCAGTCCAATTGCTGGGACGTGATATGCTATCAAAGTTACAAGCGCAGATTACGTTCCTACCAAATGGAACAACATCTCTAAAGTTTAATGGACCTTCAGGTATTATGACTTTATCCGTACCAAAGGAAGAAGAGTGGCGACTTTATACAGTGTTGACTAGCCAAAACCCTAGGAGTGATGAGACATTATTCAACATACCAGGAGTTTGGGCAGAGAACAACCCACCAGGACTGGCCCGCAATATTCCACCTATAAAAATTGAACTGAAACTTGGGGTTTATCCAGTGAGCCTAAGACAATACCACATCCCACAGAAGGCTAAGAAGAACATCCAATCCTATCTGGATAAGTTCATACGGTATGGTATCCTAAAATTCTGTACTTCCCCCTGGAACACCCCATTGCTGCCTGTTCAAAAGCCCGGTACAGATGAGTATCGACCTGTGCAGGACTTAAGAGCAGTCAATGATGCGGTTGTTAGCATACATCCAGTTGTACCCAATCCATATAACCTGCTTGCTTTAATTCCGGGTGGGGCTACTTACTTCACAGTCTTAGATCTCAAAGATGCCTTCTTTTGCCTCCGAATTGCCGCAGAAAGTCAATGTATTTTTGCTTTCCAATGGGAGAACGCTGTAACGGGCTCAAAACGCCAAATGACTTGGACAAGACTACCCCAAGGGTTTAAAAATTCACCTACCCTATTTGGTTCAGCGCTAAGCCAAGATCTATTGGATTTCGAGTCTATCCCAGGAGAGTGTGTATTGTTACAGTATGTAGATGACTTGTTGATAGCAGCAGTTACAAAAGAAATCTGTCAGCAAGCAACGCACGATCTACTACACATTCTCTGGAAGGCAGGATACAAGGTGTCCAGAAAGAAGGCTCAGTTGTGTTTGCCGACCGTCAAGTATCTGGGATTCCATATCTCTGAAGGTCAAAGAATTATGGGGCCAGAGAGAAAAGAAGCTGTCTGCCAAATACCAATACCCAAGAATAGAAGACAAGTGCGAGAATTCTTGGGGGCAGCGGGCTTCTGTAGGATATGGATTCCCAGCTATGCGATACTGGCAAAACCTCTGTACGCAGCCATCAAAGGTACAGAGCACGACCCCTTCTTATGGACTCAAGAACAACAAACGGCTTTTGAAGATGTGAAGAAGGCTTTGATGAGTGCCCCAGCATTAGGTCTACCTGATCACACACGACCATTCTACCTGTACGTACATGAGCAAAGAAGAATGGCTGTGGGAGTATTGACACAGTACTTGGGATCATGGCAAAGACCTGTTGCCTACATGTCTAAGCAACTGGATGCAGTGGCCAGCGGACTTCCACCTTGTCTAAGAGCCGTAGCTGCAGCCGCCCTGCTAGTAGCTGAAGCCGATAAACTCACTCTGGGTCAAGAACTTTATGTACGAGTCCCACATGCAGTACAGACGTTGTTGGATTACAAAGGAAATCATTGGTTTAGTAATAGCCGTATGACCAAGTATCAAGCAATGTTGTGTGAAAATCCAAGAGTGCATTTAGAGACTGTAAATACCTTAAATCCAGCTACCCTTTTGCCGCAACCTACTGAAAGTCAACATGATTGTTTGGAAGTAATGGATGAAGTATTTTCAAGTAGACCAGATCTTCGTGATTTTCCCATCCAGAACCCCGATGTTCAATATTACACCGACGGCAGTAGTTATGTGAAAGAAGGGATCCGCTATGCAGGATATGCAGTAACAACAATAGACAAGGTGATAGAAGCTCGGCCACTGGCAAAAGGAACATCAGCACAAAAGGCAGAATTAATAGCACTAACACGAGCGTTACAATTGGCTGAAGGTTTAAGAGTGAATATCTATACGGACTCTAAGTATGCGTTTTTAACCACTCATGCCCACGGAGCTTTGTATAAAGAAAGAGGACTACTGAATTCAGAAGGCAAAGAAATCAAGTACGCAGCTGAAATCCTACAACTATTGGAAGCAGTGTGGGAGCCGAAAGAAGTCGGTATCATACATTGTCGAGCGCATCTGAGAGGAGATGGTGATGTAACCAAGGGAAATCGGATGGCAGATAGTGCAGCTAAGCGTGCTGCTGAATCAGGAAGACAGGAGTATGTGGGGCATATAGCTGCTCTAATACCAACCCCACTGTCTCAATGGACTCCAGTTTATACAGCTCAAGAAGAAGAGTGGTTGAAGACTGAACCGGGAAAGTATTTGGAGAACAAGTGGTATCAGCTAGAAGATGGAAGAATAGTCATACCAGCATCACTAGCAGTAGAAATTGTCCAAAATTATCACAACGGGACACATTCTGGGAGAGACAGTACAGAAGAATCTCTCAGGAAACATTTCTACATACCAAGATTGTCCAACTTGACTCAGGCCATTGTACGTAGATGTGTAACATGTGCTAAAAATAATGCAAGACAAGGACCAGTAAAGCCACCAGGAGTCCAGTTTATGGGGGGACTCCCCATGTCCGATCTACAAATAGACTTTACAGTGATGCCTAAATCGGGTGGACATCGTTACCTGCTGGTAATTGTGTGCACCTATTCAGGCTGGGTAGAAGCATGTCCTACTCGTACAGAGAAAGCAGGAGAAGTTGTGAGATTCCTGCTACGAGAAATAATACCCCGATATGGACTACCCTGTTCTATAGGATCGGACAATGGTCCAGCTTTTGTTCACCAATGCCTACAACAACTGACTCATATGCTTGGTATAAAGTGGAGGCTTCATACTGCATATAGACCCCAGAGTTCTGGTAAGGTAGAGAGAATGAATAGAACTATTAAGAACCAGTTGGCTAAAATGTGTCAGGAAACCCAACTTAAGTGGAACGTTCTCTTACCTATAGCTCTATTGCGAATCCGCAGTACCCCTACCAGAAGGATGGGCCTCTCTCCTTTTGAAATTATGTATGGGCGACCACCTCCCGTACTTGGTAACTTAAGGGGGGATTTGAGTCAGTTGGGAGAAGGAATTACCCGGCAGCAGGTTGTAGAGTTGGGTAAGACTATGGAGGAGGTACAGAAATGGGTACAAGATAGATTACCTGTGAATATTTATCCCCCAGTTCATAGTTATCATCCAGGAGACCAAGTGTGGATTAAAGAGTGGAATAATGTACCGTTAGGGCCCAAGTGGAGAGGTCCTTATGTTGTTCTTTTGTCTACCCCTACAGCGATAAAAGTAGCCGAAGTGACTCCGTGGATACATCACTCCAGGGTTAAGCCAGCAGCAGTTGATTCTTGGCAAGTTACAGCAGATCCAGAGAATCCCTGCAAGATCCGGTTGAAACGCACTACTCAGTCGGAGTAACGAGGAATTATTGTGGATTACAAATTTTATTGTTACAGGTGTGAGTGAGAAGGCCATAATAAAGCCTGTCCGCTTACCATCACATAGTGTATAAGCCAGGAAAGTCTCGAAGAGACACCTGTGAAGACGAGCAGAACTCCATTCCCTGCAGCCCTCACATCCTGGAAGCTGAGGTTCCATCGCACGGACGAAGACTGAGGATGACGGCGAAAGATGTGCTTTTGATTGTGTTTATTTACATGTGTTTTTATATTCAGGAAGGTAGAGGTACCGACACTCCTAGCTGTGAGGTATGCATTAAGACTACGAGAACAGGTAACCATATTTCCCAAACCCTAATCTGGCATTCACAATACGAGTGTAAAGGAGAGGTATCAAGATGTAGATACCTAAATATAGACTATAGTGTGTGCCATTTAGGAGTAGGAGAACCTAAGTGCTTCAGTCCAGAGTATCAACCTCGTACAATTTGGTTGACTCTCAGGAATGGAGATCCTCAGGGGACTCTAATTAATAAGACGGTGTTAGAATCCGTACATTCTTCGGGTGTTCTGCTATTTGATGCGTGTAAAGCTATATCGAGTGGTAGAAAGCCGTGGAATGTATGTGGGGATCTTAGATGGGAGAGGACGTATGGGTCTAATGATAAATATATTTGTCCCAGTAGTAAAAATAAATATGTGAGTCCTAGATGCCCAAATAAAGACTATAACTTTTGCCCATATTGGTCTTGTGTGGGGTGGGCGACTTGGGGACAGACAGTAGATAAAGACATGATAGTGACTAAGTTGCCGACTAGCCCATATTGTAAGTCTATGGAATGTAATCCCATCCACATACTTATAAATAACCCCGACAAGTTCTTAGACAAATATGGCAATTTATTTGGGTTTCAGATATACGGGACGGGTTTAGATCCTGGGACATTATTGTTTATAGGAATAGAGACTGATACGGTATCCTCCCAGACTCATCAAGTATACCATTCCTTTTATGAAGAGATGAGTATAGATAATAAGATCCCCCATAATGCTAAAAACCTGTTCATCGATCTAGCTGAAAGTATTGCAGGTAGTCTTAATGTTACCAACTGCTATGTGTGTGGAGGTACTAACATGGGAGACCAATGGCCTTGGGAAGCAAAGGAGGTAATGTCCGGTTCTGAGGCAGTTGACCAACTAATATCTGCACAAGCCGATTATCATTTGAGTGTTAGAGGTAAATCTGAGTGGAGATTAAAAACCTCCATCATAGGTTATGTTTGCATAGCAAGGAAAGGAATAATGTATAATACTTCTGTAGGAGAATTAACTTGTCTAGGGCAAAAAGCTTATGATGATGATACTAAAAATACAACTTGGTGGTCGGCTTCAAATGTCTCAGAACCATCTAACCCGTTTGCTAGATACGCCAATTTAAAGGATGTGTGGTTTGATTTATCCATCACATCTACCTGGAGAGCCCCAGCAAATTTGTACTGGATCTGTGGTAAGAAGGCCTATTCGGAGTTGCCACAGGACTGGGAAGGGGCATGTGTGTTGGGTATGCTCAAACCATCCTTCTTCTTGTTACCTATTGAAACAGGTGAGACTTTAGGTGTTAAAGTGTATGATGTGAATCATAGGAAGAAAAGGGGACCCCTAGAGATAGGTACCTGGGAAGATAATGAATGGCCTCCCCAGCGTATCATAGATTATTATGGGCCAGCCACGTGGGCAGAAGATGGTACCTTTGGTTATAGAACCCCTATTTATATGCTCAACCGCATTATAAGGTTACAGGCGGTGGTTGAGATTATCACCAATGAAACATCACAAGCGCTCAATCTCCTAGTGAAACATAATACCAGGATGAGGACAGCAGTATACCAGAATAGATTAGCCTTGGATTACCTTTTGGCAGTAGAGGGAGGTGTATGTGGGAAGTTTAACCTAAGCAATTGCTGTCTTCAAATAGATGACGAAGGGCAAGCAATAGCGGAGCTTACTAGCCATATGGTTAAACTAGCGCATGTGCCTACTCAGGTATGGAAAGGGTACAATCCAAGTAGTTGGTTTGGTAGCTGGTATGAGTGGTTTGGAGGGCTTAAGGCAGTGGTAGGTGGAGTCCTACTGATCTTATTGTTGTGTCTACTCCTACCGTGTCTTATCCCCTTAGTAGTCAGGTCTGTGCAAAGCCTGATAGGAAGTATAGCAGAGAGGAAGGCTGCTGCACAGATAATGGCGATATATAAATATAGGGCTCTAGATCAGGGAGAACCAATGCAGGAAGATGAATGTTGAAGATTCACATCATAAGATAAGTCTGGTCTGGTTCAAGGTAACTTGCGGTGTAAGCAAAACTAAGGTTATGTGATGCCTCAAGTAATTGTAAAATATCAAGAGGCATCAAAGGGGGGAATGTGGTGGAATCTCGGTAAAAATAAATTTAGTAGGCCGAGATTACCACGTGGCATGTGTACGTGCATATGCTGACGTATCGATCAGTTGGTTGCACGAGGCAAGATACGATCAGTAGTGTACGGAGCATGTGCAAGAATACAGGATATAGTATTCCCCCTCCTCCATTGTGCTGGTCAAGCCATGCGGTCAAACAGGAAGTTAATTCTTATTTGGGTTGATTGGTTAAGAGAATGTGCGGGTGGAGCTTAATATGGGAGGAGTTATATGCCTATATAAGGAGCCTGCACTATTGTCCGGGGCTCAGAACTTGTGGTATTTTGGTGACGCTAGTCCCTCTGAGTCCCGATCGGTGATCCAATAAAGAATCTCTTCCTTCCTGAAGAAACCTGTGTCCATCTCTCTGTGCTTGGCTTCCGTCAGTTTCTCCGGTATCAATATCGTTTATTTTTAATATTTATTATCATTTGATTCCACAGCATGACACGTAAGGTGAGCCACATTTTGGTTTTAATTTTTGCAGGAAAAATTGCTTAGCATTGGGAAACATTTTACCACTTCTAATTTAAGCAAGAAAACCCCTTGCACCCAGCTTGTGGTTGATGACATAACTATACTTGAAGCATGTTCGCTGTAAGCATTTAAGCTATTAGTATAACTGAACCACTTCTCAAAAGTCCAGACATGGGGCACAGGCTGCATGACCCACATATTGCATACATTGTCCTTTAAATTGTGTTTTCTCTGAATATATGTGTTCATTCGCCTCCCCTGAGCTCACCTTCATTCAGCTAAAATTAGGCCCGAGAAGCACCCACAACATAACTTCCCAATGGTCTATTATATGCATTTGACATTAACAGTTCGGTTCACCACAAAAATGTATTAAAGTGTTACTACAACCCTTTAGAGGGGAGGGAGACTCTCTGTTTAATTTACCTTATTGGGCACTATAGATAAGGTGAGGGGAGGGAGGATTAAATATATATATATATATATATATATATATATATATATATATATATATATATATATGCATACACACACACACACACACACACACACACACACATATACACACACATTGTGCAATGGAGGGGGGCTGGAGGAAGGATGCTCTGCATGCAAAGGGAGTATTTTACATCTGTTGTCAGCATGCAGTGCATGACTACTACATATTTTGTTTTGCACAGAATTGACAGAATTGCATTCCTGCCTCACGTGTGCTAAGGGGGCAAAAAGCCCTAGGCACACAAAAAAATAATATATCTGTATATTTCAAGCAGACTTATTGCACATACATACTCCAGGCACCATGATGACTTCAAATCATTTAAGTCTAAATGATGGTTGGAGTAACCATTTAAAGGAACACTATAGTCACCAGAACCACTACAGTTTACTGTAGTAGTTATGGTCTATATAGCCTGTCTATGCAGGCTTTTCAATGTATTGCTGCCTAGTAACACCTCTAGTGGCAGTTATTCAGACGGTCACTAGAGGTGCTTCCTAGTCCAGTGCTGCATAGTGAGCAGCACTGAAGTTCAGCTTCTCCACACTCTGCATAGAGGTTCTGAACGTTACCTATAGAACCGCATTGATTCAATGCCTCTCTATAAAGAGATGCTGAATGAAGCCACCCAATGCTTTCCTATGTAAAACCACCTTTTCACTGCACAGACATGGGGGCAGGGGACCTAAACAGCCACACCAGCACTAAAGTGTAAGGAATACATGTTTGTATTCCTGACACAATAATGTCCCTTTTAGCTGCATCCTATGAACAGCATAAGGGTTGATTAACACCATCACTAATGAATCTATATTATGGAGAATGCTTTCTTTTATTTATGTATGTAAAATGTAAAGTACTGCACTTTGACTTAATCTGTTCATATTAAAACAAAAAAAAAAAGAATCCATTTGGAGTTCTTTAGCATTAACTGACTTGTTATAAGTTGCTTTCACGTGGACTATTGGTAATTCTTCAAACTTCTTTCCTCCCCATCGCAATGTGCTGCTTTGTCCAGGAAATGGTGGAGTTGGGCTGTAAATTAAAGCAAACAAATGAAAAGAAGAGTTCAATAAGGAAAACAAAACTATTTTTTTTTTTTTTATAAATTATAATTTCATTTTAAAGGGACATTCAAAGTAGCATATTTATTACAGCATCATCACTCCTTCTGCTTCAGGAGAAGTTCCTGCCTTGGCCAAAACAGAAATCCAGCTCCTACAGCTTTAGAAGATCAGAAGCAACATGAGCACCCGGTGGCGAGGTATGTGGCAAATCATACAGAAATGGTTTGACAGCTTATGGTGGGACATCACCAGGCAACTTTTGGCACCATAGCCACTACAGAATGTTGTAGTAGTAAAGGTGTACGGAGTGTTCCTTTACATTCTATTATTGTAAATAAACATTACAGTATTAGGAACACAAACGTGTATTCCTGATCCTATAGTGTGAACACATGTAGGATCCCTGGAAATCCATAAACAAAACTCACCTTATTTCCAGTGCTGTGCAGGTCTGCCAGTGCTGGACCTGCCCCTGATCCGCCTCCTTGGCTGACATCAGAATAGAATAGCTCTATAAGCTGATGTCAGTCAAGGAGGCGAGACGGGGGCAGAGTCAGCACAGCACTGGCCAATCAGCATCTCCTCATAGAGATGTATTGAATTAGTGCATCTCTATGAGGAGCATTCAGTGTTTCCATACAGAGCGTGGAGAAGCTGAACAGCAGTGCTGCACACTGTGCAGCAGTGACCCAGGAAGCACTTCCAGTGGTTAGCTGATGAGTGGTTACCAGAGGTGCTCCTAGGCAGCAATGTAAACACTGCCTTTTCTCTGAAAATGTTTTGTTTACATTAAAAAGCCTGCATTGACTGACTATACTCACCAGAACAAACTACAATAAGTTATAGTTGTTATGGTCACTATAGTGTCCCTTCAAATCCCTTGAAATTTTCTATTTTTTAAGGCATGTAGCCTTATCCAGTCAACAACAGCAATCCACTATCTAATGCAGTAAGGGACTCCTTGTTTTGCACAGAATCAAGAGGATCCTAAAACTTAAATGCCAGTAATGTTTCCCAACTGCCTGGAGGTCACTCTGGTAGAAAAATACAATGTGCCCAAAGAGATACATGACATTACATCATTCAGGATGCAAACAAAAAAACAGACTCTCCCCATATTAAAGAAACACTACAGCACCTTAATACACCTCGACTTGCTGAAGTGCTTTATATATGTATCCTTTTTTCCCCCCCCATTTTACAAAAATTGCACATTTCAATAGAAATCTTTTAATTAACCTTGTTACACCCCCTGGCTACCAGACAACAGGTCTTGTTACTTTCTGGTTGTTTAGCTCAGTGGAGCGAAATCCAAGAGTCAGGCAATTGTCCAATGCACGGAACCTGACAAGACTTATCATTGAGCTGCACTGAGAAGTCTGTGATTGGATAGCCACAGAAACTGTAGGCTGGGTTAGAAGAAGGGGAAGGTTTGCAAAGGCTTCAGACAGGTTCTGCAAGCTGTTTTTAGATATATCCCCAATGAAAAAAAATGCAAAATTAAATGCATGCATGTTTCCCTAGAAGTATATCTACTAACAGTGATTTTTATTTGGGCAGTGAAGTATACTTTTAAATGAGCTGAAACGATTTTAATGATATGGTTACTTTAACTACTTTTAATACGTCTGGACAGCTGAGATGAGATGAAGAACAATATTCCATACCTACTATAATATAGGTTACATTTGTCAAGTTGGGGCCTGTTTGTGGCTATTTCTCTAAAGCAAGATAATGGTGTAAATGACTTTAAAAATCTAAGTGTTCAAACACTATATTTACCTGAATTCTTTGGAACTTTGAATGCCTGCAATTTCAGCAACTTGTTGGAATCTTTTAACACCAATGTGTAACGCTCGGCACCACGATAACAATTTTAATTCTCTAAAATAAGAACAAATAATTTTGTGTTAAAAAGCATGCACGTATATTTATAACAAAATATGAAAAGCAAGAATGCAGATATAAATAGCTAAGCTCATATTTTTATTCAATAGCAGAATTATGCTAAAAATATTCCAAAGCAATTTTAATTACTTCCAGGGTTCTAAGAATCTATTCTGTGTGAAATGGTGTAGAGACAGTTGCTTGATGTAGGCAAACAACTCTTCAATTAAAGGCTCACATCATTTCTGTAGTATGTACCTCTGCTGACCCCAATTTCTAGATGCATAGCTCTGACTGCACGCATAGGCGACAGGTACACAAAAAAAAGCCTATATATATTCATACAGTTTTTTTACCTTCTGGCCGCTCTCCTATTCTGTGGGTTTAAAAAGAAATTACTACTGTAGCTAAAAGACACCCATGTCCAAATTTCCTACACCAAACAATTTATACAGTTAAATTAAATAGAGAAAATGCAGATTGGTAGAAAACAGGCCTCTAGTGGCTAACTGACAGACAGTCGCTAGAGATGTTTCCTTCCTACATCCTTGAATTTTCGAAGGACTTCATGTTATGATGGAGAATGCAGTTCAGCTTCTCTGTGACTGGCAGTTTGAGGCAATTAGTTCCATGTGTCTTCAGTGCTACTGATTGGACCAGAGATCATCATTGCGAATTGAAAGGTAGAGCCGGTCTTGGCAAAAGATTACAGGTGTGTTTTGCAACTTTTTTTGTAAACAAAGGAGGGGGCAATACCAAAAAAATAAATAAATGAACACATCTGACTTAAATACATATTTTTAACATATGGGCTATCCTTGAAAGAGACACACTATGCTCCATAACCAATGAAGTGAATATGGTTCCTGGAATCCCCTGGTGCTGTCCCACGGTTCAGTGCTCAAGTGTTTGAATGGATTTATAGCAAATGAGGGTCCCGGACGTTCAGAATCTCTCGGTTTCTGCATTAGCACAAGCCTTCGGATAACACAGAGTGTAATCTAGCCATATTCATAACCTTACCTTCAGTGTAGGATGTGGGGTCATGGGCACTTAGAGACCCTCATTTACAGAGATATTCACAAAAGTTAGAATTCAAAGTGAATTTTAATTCTCACTTTAGTGAATAACAGTGTTAAACCATTTAAAAAGGTTTTAACTTGAAGTTGTGAGACAGTGCCAAGGAACTCCAGGCACCATAATCACTCCAATGCAATAAAGGGGTCATGGCATCTACAAGTGCAGCTTTAAAGGAGCAATCCAGTCAAAATAACAACTTTATCTTAATTAAGTTGTTATGGTACCACAATATCAAAGGCACCATCTTACCATGAGGGGTTAAACAATTTGCAAATGATTTAACCCCAAACTTGGGAAGATGTTGCTCGTTTGCTCTGCTCAACCAGTTGGTCTGAGGCTTCAATCAGAAAGTTGCTGATAGTTGCAGAATTAATAAGGTCTGCTGTTGTTCTCAATCCATCACTGCTCGCTCATCACACAGTACTTACTATTTCTTTCAGTGGGCAGTCAATGTTAAGTGTCAGCAAACTTTACTAATACTGCAAGAAGGGAGGAGATTTAAAAGTGTCAGGCGCTGGGGGACCAACATAGCGGTTTTCCTGACACTATAGTGCCCTGAGGGTGTCCCCACCCGTGGCGCTGAGGGGGTTAAAACCCTTTCAGCTACTTAACTTATTCCAGTGCCAGGCTCCTTCGGCGCTGGTGACCTCTGCTCCCTTGCTGACGTCAGCGGAGCCGCATGCGTGGCAAGTGCCACGCGCGCATTCAAAGTGTCCATAGGAAAGCATTTCTCAATGCTTGCCTATGGATGCTCTGCGTGATGGAGGCATAATATGCCTCCAGCGTCGCAGATGCACCTCTAGTGGCTGTCTAGGAGACAGCCACTAGAGGTTGTCTTAACCCTGCAATGTAAAGATAGCAGTTTCTCTGAAATTGCTATGTTTGCATCTGAAGGGTTAAAACCTGGAGGGACATTACACCCAGACCACTTCATTAAGCTGAAGTGGTCTGGGTGACTATAGTGTCCCTTTAAGTGTTAAAGGGTCACTCCAACCACCATAGTCATGGTGTTAGGCATCTGGATGTGCAGTATTCAGCTTGACTCAAGCAAAAAATGACTCGTGACTTGTCTGCAGCCCTCCAGTTTCCCTTATCTAATTTTCCAATTTTTATTTGCCACTCTCCCTCCTTCTTTCATCACCTTTACCACCAGCAAAATGGTCCAACCAAAGACTTCTCTACGAGAAGCCTTTGAATGGACCCCTAAACAGCTCCCCGTGAGATCGCAGTAAAGTAAAAAGTCATTTTAAAAGATTTTCAGGGCCTTTTAAAAGGGACGGAGGGGTAAAGAATAATGCCCAATAGGGCATTATTAAAATAGAAAATAAAAAAGGATAAGATGGAAGATGGTTTAAGCTCTGAAGGAAAGACTGTGCCTGGGCACCCTTGCACCATAACAGCGGTAATGAGTTGAAGTTGATATGAGAGCGAGAGTGTTCCTTTAATTACACGGTGTCACCTTTTCTGTTCCATTCTTCCTAGCCTGCTCTAGATTGTAAGCTTAAATGCCAACTTTGTATAACAGTTCTGTAGATGTTGGGGTTTACGGTCATGGACAGGACTCCTGGTTACTGTAGCAGCTCTGCTTCACCCAGTGTAATGGAGAGATGGAGGGATAGTGGGCATTGTTAACAGGGCACCATGATTAGACACTGTTATAAATGTTATTAAAGTGACAGACACACTGGGTCACTGGTTTAATATTAAAGCCTGGCTGCACACAGGATATCCCCATGCAGGGGCTGTCACACACTCAGGTCAGGAGCCCCTGGGAGGTTGCTGTGTCTCCCCCCTATTGCCCCCCTCACATACCCCGCCGGCTGGGTGGCTCCCAGGGGAAGCAGGCAGCTCCACGCTCTCCGGAACACCGGGTTCATCCTTCCCGGGAGCAGACACAGCGTCAGGCAGCAAGGTCAAGCCGGATATACCAAGTGTGCAGCCGGGGAGGGGGCGCCTACAAAGCCAACGCGTTAATGATACACAGCGCGTACATACTCCGGTTAGGGATCCTAGAAATACAGTGGAATTATCAAACAAGGCTATTTAATCTTTTGCTGATATTTGGAAAGAAAAATGCCAAATACTTACACTCAAACGTGTGGATCACCCCCCCTAACAGCCGTAACATGGACGATTCCGACTGCTCGAATATAGTCCTGAAAGTGGGGGGGTCCGATCCGTGCTGTGTGTGGAAATACTGGGGTGTTTCGCACATGTTGATCGATATTTCGTATTATTAAACGTATTTAATGTCAATATAATGCATGAGTTATAAGTGTGTGCCTCGGCCTGCTCTCCAGACATACATTGCCCTTGCCATAGATGGTATGTTCCGCCGTACAGCCGCTGTCACTGCGCGGCGACGTCTGCCTTCCCCAAGATGGCGGCGCCGGTCCGTGTGTTCCTGTCATGTCGCTGGTTGGCATTGCGGGCTGCCAGGCTGGGCTGCCGGGCTCTGACCTCCTCCTCCTCGGCCGGCGGCGGGCGGTCTCCGTGGCAGCTGCATAGCGCCGTGTGTCTGAAGAGACCGGCTGTAGTGTCTCAGAGCAAGACTCCCATCCAGAGAGATGTGGAGGACCTTCTGCAGCAGGTAACGTGACCTCTGTGCTCCAGCCACCAGGCTTCAACTCGGCTTCATACTGATGGGCGGCACACTGATGGCCCTGCCCTGGTTATATCCAGAATTGAGATTTCGGGAAACGTTACATGCTGGGTACATCGTCATTAAAGGGACACTATAGGCACCAAAACAACTTTAGCTTAATGAAGCAGTTTTGGTGTATAGAACATGCCCCTGCAGTCTCACTGCTAAATCCTCTGCCATTTAGGAGTTAAACCGCTTTATTTATGCAGCCTCAGCCACACCTCCCTGCATGTGACTTGCACAGCTTGCCTAAACATTTCCTGTAAAGAGCCATCAAATGTTTACACTTATTGCAAATTCTGTTTTGTTTCATTTCATTTAGAATTTCTTATCTCCTGCTGTGTTAATAGCTCGCTAGACCCTGCGGGATTGGTATTGCTCTTCATGTTATAGAAGTTTGGTCCGTCTTTAAAAACCTATGCTGTAGTCATGAGTTGGCAAAGTTACTTCAGGGCTAAAAATATGAGAATAGCAACTATAGCTGTATGATGACGGAAGCCATGCTCTATCTTTGTAAACAATGGAATTACAAAATGTCCAATACATTAACAGAACCATGTGTTAAAGGGACACTATAGTCACCAGAACAACTACAGCTTATTGCATTTGTTCTGGTGAGTAGAATCATTACCTTCAGGCTTTTTACTGTAAACTCTCTTGACAGAGAATATGCAGTGTTTACATTACCGTCTAGTGATAAAATGCATCCAAACATTCAGTATATCCACCCTCTGCATGCAGACACTGAACTTTCCTCATAGAGATTCATTGATTCAATTCATCTCTATGAGGAGATGTTGATTGGCCAGGGCTATGTTTCAATCATGCTGGCTTTGCCCCTGATCTGCCTCATTGTCAGTCTCAGCCAATCCTATGGAGAAGCATTGTGATTGGATAAGGCTACCACTTCTGATGATGCCAGCAGACTGCTTGTTTTTTTAGGCAAACCGCATGCAGAGCTACAGCTTCAGGCTAGAATACAGTAAGATGTTGCTATATTTATGGAGGCATGAGGGACCCAGGGGGGCTAGATGGTGGTTTTAACACTATAATGATCCTTTAAATATATTTAAACCTTCTATGCAGATGTATAGTGCAGGGAGCTCGGTAGCCAGGCAGTAAAGCTGGGCTAGTGTTGAAGAGGCAGAGTAATAAATGTGAATAAAAGGGGGGCGGGGCTTAGCAGCCGAGACAGACGGTCGCACTATTCCGGAGCTCCGTGATCCAAACGAGAGAAAACGGACAAAATCCCGACAAATCGGCACCCGAACCACGGCAAAAGTCATAGACCTACACCCCAACGATATGGGTCGCAAAACCGGCAAGAAACTACCGGGGAAAAACAACCCGGGACTGACTATAGGGGACATGTGGCGGCAGGCCCGAGGCACAAACGAAGCAAACATGGCGGCGCTCCACGGAGGCTGCTCAGACTTCTCCGACGATCTCTCAGGTGAGGAATACCTACCGGCACACACAGCCAGACGGCCCTCACCACCGACCACTGCCTCTCCAGACTCCACTCCAGTGACAGTAGCGATCCTGACCACCACGAGGACATACACAAGGAAATCAGTGCACTGAGAGAACCGAACCGACACGAATTCCGAGGACATACGGGAGCTCAAACACACGGTGCATGAACTGCGCTTGCAACAACGCTCTCACGGCGACCGCATGGCCGACATCGAGGATGCCAGGCGCCGAAATAACCTTAAACTCAGGGGGCTCCCAGAGAACATCACAGACGCAGGCCTTCCACAGACAATCAAACGCCTGCTCGCCTTGATCCTGCCACCGGCGCTAGCTGAGCACATCCACCCAGAACACTGCTTCAGAATCCCCAAGTCACCAAAGGCCCCCACTGGGTCCACCAGAGACACCATAATAGTTCTTCGAAAAGATTCCGACAAAATGGCGATACTTGATGCCTTGCGGGGCAAGACGCCTCCACAGTTTGAAGGCAGGACCCTAAACTTTTACACAGACCTCTCCAGCGGCACCTTAGCTTGGAGACGGTCCCTCCAGCCACTCACCGCCCTACTCCGCCAAAAGGTCCTCAACTACCGCTGGCGACCAGCTCACACACTCACGGTCCGCCAGGGCCCTGACTCTCACCAGATAAGGGACTTAAGCGATGCAGCTCCACTTCTATTATCCTTGGGCCTCACCCTGGACTCCATCCAATCAAAGGCCCAGAAGAGCCAAGCATCCCCGCAACACAGCTGGGACCCATCCAAGACCATCCCGTTCATCCCGCAGGGCCTCACACCGGACCCATCCGCCACCATCACCACCTGAACAGCGATGGGCGACCACAGGGACTTTCGGTCCCGAGGACAAGCACACATAGGACAGAGGACTTATACCAGTTATCCCCTTTTTACCCTGGACTTTTTCCTGGAAACCAACACCCACACATTAGGACCCTACCCAAGGTTGGCATCGATGGTGCCGGGACTTTGGGACAGAGCATCACCAAACCCGTGTCATGCTGGCTTGGTCACCAACCCTGCTGGACCCTAATCACATGGCCTCAGCACTGCATGTCTTCACACGGTCCCAAATAAACTTGTTTCTTTTCCCTTTTTCTTTTCTTAAGCGTGCCACACTTAGAAAACTGTGACCACCCACAGTCCTAAGACTCCAAGCCAGATTGTTGAATGCTAAATGTATAACCTGTCTGTTAGCATTACTTAGCCAGGCCTCACATAACGGGTTTCTAATTGTTACATTTTTGGTATTCTTTCGATCTCTCCCACTTATAGGCATACTTCTGAGGACATACCTGCCTATTTAAAAGGCACCCTCTCTACTGCATTAGATGTACCCAGCAGTGATGGGCATAATAGTTCAACCACTAGTTAATGCCCTGTTAGCCCCCCCTGCGCCCACATCTATCCCAGGACCCAGTGACTGCACTGCCAAAATATTGCTCACAGTTCAGTGTGTTGCTTTAAATTATTATGTACCTCTATAACCAACTAAGTAAAGGTCTAAGCATACAGAATATCCTGGACTGCCCTAAGGTTTCTCTTGTTAAGCGACAATATATGCATTGGCGAGGATTAATATGCATTTATACTGTTTATTATGGGGAACCTAAAGCTACGCATGTTTAAGTTTAAGCCAGTTTAACTCCTAACCTCCTCTCAAACTAATAACTAGTCCTATTTAGGGGGACAATTTAAGCGTGTCCAAGAAGTAGCGATAACTCTGCGGATATATCTTTATAGTTAACAACACGTACACCACACCTTAACCATAAAAGCGTCCATCTACATCTATAACTACGCAACTCGATTTACCTATAATAGAATTCATGTGGTCAGACGTTATTATATAGCCTATTGTTTTTATAGCCTGAGGACGATGGAACCAATGTTGTCGGAAGCTATTGTATAACCTCTTGTTTAGAATGCACCTACCATGGTAAGAATAATGCACAGACCTGCCATGTTTTAATATTACTCAAATTAACACTCCAGCATGTAACCTAATTCTAACACTGACTTAAACAAACTCACTGTTAGTGATGTTTAGCCTGTTTGACGTGACTCACATGATCGTTGTATTAGATGGCTTCTTATCACATCCTGCTCAATATACGCTTCTGATCAGCGCCATATTAATATAAAAAATGAGGCAAGTCTTCTTCAGAACTGTAAATAGCATTGTTACAGCTGTATTAACCCTTATCTTTTGTGGAATACCTATGCATATCCTGTTCTTTATTCTGTACCCTTAATATACGCCTCAATAAAATAAAGATTGACAAAAAAAAACAAAAAACCTTCTATGCACTTTCTGCCAAGATGCACCGTTCTTCTACTAATGCACGGTGTGCAATATGCCTATATTTTCTATGTGAAGGAATACAATGTGAGCATAGTATCAGTTACATAGACTTTTTGAAACTGCTTTCTGTCAGTGCATTGTTTGACTTTGAATTCCTTTTTTGTGTTTCCTAACAGATGGAGTTGGAAGGAAGTTTGTATTCAGATCATGAGCTTCGGCTTATGGAAGATGAAGCACGTCTTAAGAGGAAACAGTCAAATACTTACGATTCTGATGAGGAAGATGAAGATAATGAAATTGTAATGGGTCAAGATCTTGAGGATATGTGGGAACAGAAAAGTAGACAATTCAAAACTGCACCACGAGTAACAGGTACCTCAATTTTGTTTGTAAATATAGTAATTTTTTTTTTTTTTTTTTTATCCATGTAAATGTACTCTTGGTTGCTTGCAATTTTGTTTTATCTCGGTCCAGTAAATACTGTAAAAAGCTTTGTGCTGCGTTAAATCACACAGAAAACATACACTTAAAGTACTAGGCCAGACACCATGACGACTTTTCTGTGAAAGATCAGACATCCTGCAGACTTAACTTTCAGGCAGTGACTGCCCAGAGCAAGGTCTTGACGTTTAGGGGCATTGTGGCAAGGGGGCAGCATGTTTGGCTTCACAGCGTCTAGAAGAAAGTTCACCTGGAAAATCAGCAGCCTATTATTCCTCTTTTTTTATGCTGTATAAAATTAGCAAATGAGTTTATGTGCAACATAACTGATGGGTCTGTCACACTAGCAGCTAGAAATATGGGGTTATCCTCTGCTTACAGAAGAGACATCTGGTTGAAGTTGTGGTCAGTGAAAACGACATCTAAGAATTCACTCTGTGAACTTCCTTTCAAGAAGTGTAAGGACTTCAGTAGAACTCTGAAAGAATTGCCAAAACAGATGTCAGAAGGAAAGAAAGTTCTGCCACAAGACAGATAATCTTCCAGATGAGATTTACTTAAGAGATGAGATTTTTCCCCTACTGCAGATGGAACACAGACTATTATTATTAAATTGTTATAGCGCCAACAAATTCCATAGCGCTTTACACTGGGTGGACTAACAAACATGTTATTGTAACCAGACAAGTTTGTCGCACAGAAACAGAGGGGTTGAAGGCCCTGCTCAATGAACTTACATGCTAGAGGGAGTGGGGTAAAGTGACACAAAAGCTAAGGTAAGTATTAGGAAGTAGAATAGTATTCAAGAAGACTTAGTGTTTAACAGTTTAATTGATATGCTTTTGTGAAACCGAGAGAGTACCCAGGATTACAAACTAGACAAGGAGTAAGGTCTGGTGGGAGGATGACATATCTATACACTATTGCAAGACTACATGGAGATTTTGCGGGTTTGTAATAAATTGAGAATGGAATGCCTTTACACAAGTAAAGGCTCATCCTTTTGACCCCTCATCAGCCCCAAGATTTTCCAGATTTTTTGCAGCATTACCTTTATTCCTTACGTATTTATGAAATATTATATCTTTAGTTTGGTGTGTAAGGAGGGAAGTTATTATGTAGGTTAATTTGGGTAAGAATGGGACCTAGTTTTTCTACCTGTCCAGAGTGCAGGGGGAGTACTGTCATTAATACTTATTTAGTGAATAAACCCAATGCGGTAAACATGTTTAATCTCTGTTTATTTGTGAGTAGTAATCTGTAGCATTTCTCTATTACAGAAACTAATGTGAAAAATGACAAGTCTTCGTTGAATAGGAAACTCGAAAATAATCTCGTTCTTTTGGTAAAAGAAAAAATTGGCAATGAAGAAATCTGGATGTTCCCCCAGGTGGCATGGGAGTGTGGAGAAACTATGAGGCAGACTGCCGAAAGAGCCATAGCTAATTTATCAGGTAGTTTTTTAGTTGTTGTTTTTTTTGTTTCCTGTTAGTGTGAACATATTTATTTTGTGTAATGTTTGTTAAATGGATGCTATAATGTAAGGAATGCAAGCATGTATTCCTAACACTATAGCTCCCTCTGATAATGTGTAAAAGGCCAACTAGAGGAGTGCAAAGTTGTAATAATTGTCAAGAGTGTACTGGGTTGAAAAAGGTCTGTAGCCGTTATGGTACTTTAGGTGTTCCTTTAGCATGCAGCTTGTGGTGAGATCGGACTGAGATATGATAAAGATAGTGCAGAAAATATACTTCTATTCACTAGAATGTAAATAGTTTGAAATCCAAAGTCCGATTCATATTCTAGGCCTAAGTAACAGAATTGAACAGGTTTTCAAAATCTGTTAAGTACAACCGCTTAGACTTAAATTATGAAATTTGCTTTGGCTATCCAACAATTCACAATAACTCTCTAAATGGTATAGTTTGTCACTTCTGACACAGTGAAGGCTAAATCTCACAGAAAGGTTGAATGTAAGCATCTTGGTATATTTTAAATCACTTACTAAATTTAGACACTTTTGTGCCAAGGTTCATTTTCAGTTACATGTCAATAACTAAAGAGAAACTGCCACTTCCAGATTTTTTTTAACATTATGTTTATCTCTATTGTTTAGTAAGTATGTTTTGTGTGGTGTGTAAAAAAAAAAAAAAATTAGAAGTGGTATTCTAGCTGAATTTCACATTTAAGGCAAAAGTGGCAGAGCTGGAAAAATGGCTGACTTAGAAAATGTTTTTAGTTTGGCTATTTGACCTTAAATTTGAAATGTACTTTGTGAAAATCCCTGTAATTGTAGAAATCCACACCTCTTTATCCTGCAACTGGACACCTGCATCTTTGTTTAGTTATGAGCTCTTAATATCATTGTAAACAAGGTTAAAGGTTTACTCCAACTCTTTTTGAAGACCTGGCCGCCTTCTGTGCAAAATTCCCTTTTGACTACTATAAATAAGGTACTGCCCCCATCTGTTTGCCCTGTAACCTTCTCCCGGTGCTGACTTCCACGCCCATTCTTGACGTGACGTCAGCCAGAAGCCTGTGATTAGACCATTTTGCAGGCTCAGAGCATATGTGCGAAATCTCCTTCAGGGAGGGTAATTTTATTGGGTTGAAGGGGTGGGAGGAAAAAGGCTTCCATTTGCATGAAAGGGAAAGCTTAATGCATCCATTGCCAATGTGCTGTGCGTGCTGACGGATGATGTACTTTATGCGCAGAATTTACATAAGTAGCCTGGAACTCCGACTATGTCTTAAAATTACTGAAATGGTCATGATGGTTGGAATAATCCTTTAACAAAAGTAATAGGTGATTTTCAATGTTTTACTCAATGGTGTACATTCCAGAGAAGTTGCAATTCCCCATAAAGCATATTGTTTTTTAGAAACTTACTATTACATATATTAACAGTGCTATTGTATTTTTATTTATTTTTTCCTTCTTCTTAGATAACAGTATTAAGGCACACTTCTTGGGAAATGCTCCATGTGGTTTTTACAAATACAAATTCCCAAAGTCTGTCAGGACAGAAGATAATACAGGAGCCAAAGTATTTTTCTTCAAAGCTTTACATAAAAGTGGAGATTTGTCTGCAATAAAGAAAGGAGGAGACTATGTTTGGGTTAGCAAGGACGAACTCAAAGATTATTTAAAACCAGCCTATCTATCTGAAGTTCAGAGATTTGTAATAGAATTATAACACATACTTCTATGTATAATTGTATTAAATGTATTGTTCATCTGTTATTGCATGATTTTTTTCTACCTCCTTGGTGGTTGCTACAAATATAACATTCTTCCTATTTTTTCGCAAATATTAAAACAGGTTCAATGTTTTGATTAAAAGAAAATGCCTCCAATTACTGACATTCTACTTTGGTGCCAATTAGCATCAATTGCACTAGTCCACACTTGAATGTTCATGTGTGTTGTGTTTATTTATTTATTTATTTTTAAGCCAACACAACTTTTCTTTATTAGTGAGTTTGGGACACTTTTCTAAATGTAACTAAATGCCATTCCTCATTCTTTGGATTGCAATTTGCCCCTGGGCTACTGCAATTTATAGAAAGAAATGAATGGTCCAACACAAACTTATCATCAAAGGTACTCCCTTTATTTACCTATAATGTGGCTAAAGCATTTTCTGTGTGGTTTTTTTTTTTTTAGTTTTTTTTTTTTTTTTTAGTTTTTTTTTTTTTTTTTTAAACACAATTTTCAAACCTGCAAATTAACTAAGATTCTGATATAAATAATATATCTAATATAAAGATGTGGTCAACTGTAAATATTTTAAGCTAATTTGTTACAAAACATTTTATTTTAAAGGGGCACACTAAACACCATAACCAGTACAGATCACTCAAATGGTTTTGGTGGCATGAATCCCCTGGTGCCATCACCTTGTGTTTTTGTATATAGTTTGACACTTACTTGGGTCTACCTGGCCTCATGTCCTTTTGGTTTTCTTCACCAGGCTAAAATGATTTTTCCTTCCACTTTAACTATATCAGCTTTCTACAACTTTTCATAGCATTTTCTTTTGAGTATCCGCTCATGTAATTTGTAGCTGTATAGAGAAGACCAGAATGACCACATGTGCCTCTGTCCTACCAATTGTATATTTTCCAAGACAGGATTGTTTTACAAACAACCAGGGGGCAGCTGATACTCTAAGCCAGTTGGTCCTCCCTATTTATTTAAAAAAAAGAAAAAGTACAGTTTAACCGCTTAATGTAAGAAATGCCCAGGGGCCTCCTAGCACAATAACAACTTAATTGAGATGAAGTTGTAATTGTGACCAGAGTGTTCCTTCAAAGGGACACTAGTTACCAAAACAACTTTGGCTTAATGAAGCAGTTTTGGTGTATTGATCATGCCCCTGCAGTCTCACTGCTCAATCCTCTGTGTTTTTCTTCATTTAGGAGTTAACTCACTTTGTTAATGCTGCCCTACTCACACCTCCTTGCATGTGACTTACACAGTCTTCCTAAACACTTCCTGTAAAATTTAATGTTTACTCTTCCTTTATTGCAAATTCTGTTTAATTTAGAATTTCTTATCTCCTGCTTTGTTAATAGCATGGTAGACTCTGCAGGAGCCTCCTGTATGCGATACAAGTGTTGCCCCTGCTCCCCTTAGGCATGCGACTGTCATACCCATCCTAAAAAACCCATCCCTAGACCAGTCTTCTCCTTCCAACTATCGTCCCATATCCCTACTTCCTTTTTCCTCAAAGCTTCTAGAAAGACTTGTCTTTACTCGTATGACTCACTTCCTAAATTCCAACTCCCTCCTCGATCCTCTTCAATCTATCTTTCGCCCCCTCCACTCTGACACTGCTCTTAAGAAAGTTACAAATTGCCTAATCACAGCTAATTCTTCTTGACCTCTCTGCTGCCTTTGACACTGTTGATCATGTCCTCCTTCTCCAAACTCTTCAATCACTCGGTCTCTGTGACACTGTCCTCTCGTGGTTCTCCTATCTCTCCCAGTGTTCGTTCAGTGTCTCCTTTTGCAATTAAACCTCCTCCCCTTGCCCTGTCTCGGTGGGAGTCCCCCAAGGATCTGTTCTTGGTCCCCTTCTGTTCTCTCTTTATACTGCCTTTCTTGGCAAACTCATTAACTCCTTTGGATTCGCTACCATCTGTATGCCGACGACACCCAGATATCTCTCCCCCCTGATCTCTTCCCCGCGGCCCTACAACGTGTCACTGCTTGCCTTTCTTCAACCTCTGATTAGATGTCCTCCCGCTTTCTAAAACTCTATCTCTCTAAAACTGACCTTATTTTTCCTCTCATCATGCTGATCCTCCTCCTTCGCTTTCCCTGCAAGTTGATGGTACTTGCATCAGTCTGTCCTTGCAAGCACGTTGTCTTGGTGTTATCTTTGATCCTGGCTTCACCTTTGCGCCACATATCCAGTATGTTGCTAAAACCTGTTGATTACACGTTAAAAACATTGCCCGCATACAACCCTTTCTCATGCAAGATGCTACCAAGGAGCTTGTTCATGCACTGGTATTCTCTCGCATGGATTACAGTAATTCTCTCCTAGTTGGTCTCCCCAAAAGACTAACTGCCCTGCTACAATCAGCAATGAATGCTGCTGCCAAGCTGATCTTTCTCACCCGTCGCTTCTCCCATACCTCGCCCCTCTGTAGATCCTTACACTGGATTCCTGTATCCTGTAGGTATCAATTTAAAGTACTAAGCCTTGCCTATAAAGCTCTAACCAACTCTAGCCCCTGTTACATTTCTTCCCTGATTCATAGATATGCCCCTTCTCGTTCTCTCTGTTCTGCCGGTGACCACCTCCTGTCCGCTGCTCGCACCCTTACTGCTAACCCGTGCTTGCAGGAATTCTCGCGGGCTGCTGCCTACCCCCATCAGACTCTCCCCTAGTCTTCAATTGTTTTAGGAAGTCCCTCAAAACACATCTGTTCCGAAATGCTTATGGACTCCCAGAGTAACTTATCTATACTTATCCAAATCTGTCTCTTGCTCTCATTAAGACCCGTTGTCCACTCTCACCTCCAGTTCTTCTACTTTTCTGCCTTGTTTGGTGGCTGTCATCCTTGCTGCCCTGTTATGTATTTGTACCCCACCTCCTCTAGACTGTAAGCTCATTTGAGCAGGGTCCACATCTACCTATTGTTCCTGTGTCACTGTGTAACTGTCTCATTTATTGTAAATTTCCCCCCATTCATAATATTGTAAAGCACTGCGAAAGTAGTTGGCGCTATATAAATACCAATAATAATTTAGAGAATAGGAGAAAAAAAACACTTTTTTATGCATGGTGTGTAAGTAATTTCTAGGGAAGGTTTGCCTGGGGCTGCATGGACTGAATCAAAAATGATCTAACTCCTAAATGGCAGAGAATGAAGCACTGAGACTTCAGAGGCATGTTCTATATACCACAACTGCTTCATTAAGCTGTTTTGGTGACTACTGTCCAGGGCCGGACTGGCCCACCGGGATACCGGGAAATTTCCCGGTGGGCCGTCGGCACCTGGGGCCGGGCAGACATGTGGGTATGCTGGCGGCCGCTGGCAGAGATCTCCATCTCCTGTTTGCTGGCCGCCGGCAGGGGAGGGAGAGAGAGAGGACCCAGGGGAGCTCATTCTGCAGCTCCTCCAGGTCCTTCTCTCGCGAGCACGGAGCGTTGCCATGGCAACGCTCCGGATCTCGCGAGAGTGGACTCTAGCCCTGGAGACCGGGGCTAGAGTTCACTCTCACCACATGGACCACCAGGGATTCCCCACCGGACCACCAGGGATCGAGAAATGTCCCCCCTCCTCCCTAAACAAAGGTAAGAAGGGAGGGGGGACATTATGTATATTTTTTAAAAAAAATCATTTTATCAAATTAAAAAAAAACCAAAAAAAAAAGCCCCACATCCTTATCACACACATACCCTACAAACACATACACTGCCCCCCCACACACACATTGTCCCCCAACTACATAGACTGCCCCCATACACACACATTGCCCCACATACATACACTGCCCCATACACACATTGCCCACCATACACATACAGTACTGATCCCACACACATACACTGCACACATACACTTCCCCCATGCACACACATTGCCCACATACACTGCGCCCAATACACACACACACCCTACACACACATTGACCCCCCACACACATACACTGCCTCATACACACAAACTTCCCCCCATACACACATTGCCCCCCACTCACACTGCAACGCACACACACACACTGCCCCCCTAACACACACAGCCATCCTCACGTACACACTGCAACTTTCACACACACTGCTCACACAGTCCTTCTTACACAAACACACACACACTGCACTGTATCATGGAGTGTGTGTGTCTGTCTGTGTCATGGTCTGTCTGTTGTGGTATGTGTGTCTGTCGTGGTGTGTGTGTTTTAAAAAGTGTTTTTACTCACATTCCCCCCCCCCCCCCCCCGACTGGCCCTGCCTCTATGGCTGAGATCATCAAGCTTGCCATATGATTGGCTGCAAAACGCTACACCAATCAGCATCTTCTCATAGAGATGCATTGAATCAATGTATCTCTATGGGGAACCTTCAGCGTCTCCAAAGCGTGGAGGACCTGAATGTAGGTGCTGCACACTGTGCAGCACTGACACAGGAAGCACCTCTAGTGACCGTCTGAGTGGCTGTCACTAGAGGTGTCACTTGGAAGCAATGTAAACACTGCCTTTTCTCTGAAAAGTCAGTGTTTACATTGAAAAGCCTGCAGGAACAGGCTATAGACACCAGAACCACTACATTAAGGTGTGTGTGTGTGTGTGTGTGTGCTAGTGAGCTTGCTTGCTTGCATGTGTGTGTGTGTCTGCTACTGAGTGAGCATGTGTTTTTATGTCAATGAGCTTATGTATATCAGTGAGATTGTTTGTCTATGAGGCTGTGTATCAATGAACTTGTGTGTGTCAGTGACATTGTCTGTGTCTGCATGTGAGTATGCTTACTGTATAATTAAACGTTTTACTATGAAAGGACCAATATTTTATATTAGAAAAAGCAATATATATATATATTTACTCAATCATCTGGGGTGGCAAGACATAGCCTTACATATTACATGCGACAATAAATGGCGCAATGACTTATGGGGCTGGCATATATTTTTTTTCCAGGGCTGCTTTGTATCCCCAGTCCGGCCCTGCTACTGTCTCATTAAGCTCCATCCTTTGTCTAGATTGCTAAGTGTAGGAACAATACACAAGACAAAAGTAGTCCATACTTTGTCCCATGTTTTAAAAAGAGAAATAGGAGGAAGAAACTATAGGAGAAAGGTAAGTTTAATGTGACAGAGCAACTTTAAGTAGAATGGACTTATGGCAGAGACATTTGTTCCTCTATAGGTAATCATTCTTGGAATAAAAATAAAGGTGAGTGGTGCCTTTTTATAGACTAAACTTTGTTTTGAAAAGTAAAAATATTTGTACACATTTGTTAAAACCAAATGCTTTTAAATATATTAAAAGTGCACTGGGCCATCTCTAAATCCAATATTCCCTAAGCCTAAATATTTAATCATGTAAATTTTATGAATAATGGTTTCCTTTGTACTGCTGCTACAAGTGAGCTTAAAGTAATTTGAGGCCTCCTTAGTGGTGATTACTAATAGAACAAGCTGTTAAATATTTTTTTCTGTTGTGAGTGCGTTACACTGTCAGGTGGGGATCAAGTAGGATGTTAATTCAGCATCACAGGACATTGTTTGATTTTTCACTTTATGGCAGGAGCCATTACATCTCCTGCCGTGTGCTTTTATTTATAGGTTATCAACCAGAGGTGATTGTAATATGATTAAAGAGGCACTGTAGGCTTGATTCAATAATTTCTTTATAATTGCATCATGTAGTTAATGCCCCCAAAAATGCATAAATTAAAAGTAATAAGATTTACTAAGACTTTTATTTACTGCCAAACCCTGAGTTCTGCGGCTTACTCAGAAAGCTCTCACTGAACCAAGACCCCTCCCTAGTGTACTGCAGCATGGGGCTGAAACCAAAAGTGTGGACTGAATCATGCTCCCTTGCCCACATTCAGTGTCTCCACCCTCTGCATGAAGACACTGAACTTTCCTTATAGAGATGCATTAAAACAATTCATCTCTATGAGGAGATGCTGATTGGTCAGCTCAGCGTTTGACTCCACCCCCCAGTCAAACTTCTTGACTGAGATCATCAGAGTTGACAATTTCAGTCATTCCAATGCTTTTCCATGGGGAGCATTGTGATTGACTGAGATCATCACTTCTGATGCAGATCAAGGGCAGAGCCAGCACTAGCAGATTGGAATTAAGGTAAGATTCCCTGCCCGATAGTGTGCACGCGCGGTGTATCCTGCTGTGTGAGGCCGACGGGAGTACTTTGCCGCGTGTGCGCACTGGCCTGTTGTTTTCCCCTACGTGCGCGGCCTGCACGCTGAGCATGCGCAGTGTCTCCTGGTGGTCAGCTTTGCGCATGCGCATTAGGTGGCCGCTTCTCTCGCAGCTCTGTCTGCAAATATCCCCTACCCCATGGTTCTGCGCTTGAGCAGCGCCGCACACCACGTCTTCTAGCTGATCCACATCACTTCCTGTGCGGCCGCGTCACTGGAAGTGACGTAGGTATATCAATCTGATATGGTATAGTTTTCTGACAGAACACCGGCAGCACTTCTGCAGGCCCAGACCATGACACTCCCACCACAATGCTTTACTATAGGCAAGACACACTTATTTTTGTACTCCTCACCTGCTTGCCGCCACACAAACTTGACACTATCTGAACAAAATAAGTTTATATTGGTCTCATCGGACCACAGGACATGGTTCCAGTAATCCATGTCCTTAGTCTGCTTGTCTTCAGCAAACTGTTTGCGGGCTTTCTTGAGCACCATCTTTAAAAGAGGGTTCCTTCTGGGATTACAGCCATGCAGACCAATTTGATGCAGTGTGCGGCGTATGGTCTGAGCACTGACAGGCTGACCCCTCACCCATTCAACCTCTGCAGCAATGCTGGCAGCACTCATACGTCTATTTCCCAAAGACAACCTGTGGATATGATGCTGAGCACGTGCACTAAACTTCTTTGGTCGACCATGACGAGGCCTGTCTTGAGTGGAGCCTGTCCTGTGAAACCGCTGTATGGTCTTACCCACCGTGCTGCAGTTCAGTTTCAGGGCTTTTGAAATCTACTTATAGTCTAGGCCATCTTCATGTAGTGCAATAATTCTTATTTTCAGATCCTCAGAGAGTTCTTTGCCATGAGGTGCCATGTTGAACTTCCACTGTCCAGCATGAGAGAGTGTGAAAGCGATAACACCAAATTTAACACACCTGCTCCCCATTCACACCTGAGACCTTGTAACACTAAATAGTCACATGACACCAGGGAGGGAAAATGGCTAATTGGGCCCAATTTGGACATTGACACTTAGGGGTGTACTCACTTTTGTTGCCAACAGTTTAGACATTAAAGGATCACTATAGGGTCAGGAACACAAACATGTATTCCTAACCCTATAGTGGTAAAACCACCATCTAACCCCCCCCCCCCCCCCCCCGGACCTCTCATGCCTCCATAAATATAGCAAAATCTTACTGTATTCAAGCCTGAAGCTGTAACTCTTCATGCTGTTTGACTCAGAAAAACAAGCAGTCTGCTGACATCATCAGAAGTGGTAGCCTGATCCAATCACAGTGCTTCCCCATAGGATTGGCCGAGACAAAGAGGCAGCATGATTCAAACACAGCCCTGGCCAATCAGCATCTCCTCCTGGATTTAATCAATCTCTATGAGGAAAGTTCAGTGTCTGCACGCAGAGGGAGGAGATACTGAATGTTTGGATGCATTTTAGGCAGCAATGACCCAGGAAGGATCTCTAACAGCTATCTGAGGAGTGGCCAGTGAAGTTATCACTAGGCTGTAATGTAAACACTGCATTTTCTATGAAAAGACAGTGCTTACAGCAAAAAGCCTGAAGGTGATGATTCTACTCACCAGAACAAATGCAATAAGCTGTATTTGTTCTGGTGACTATAGTGTCGCTTTAATGGTTGTGTGCTGAGCTATTTTGAGGGGACAGCTAATTTACACTGTTATACAGGCTGTACACTTACTACTTTACATTGTAGCAGAGTGTCATTTATTCAGTGTTGTCACATGAAAAAATATAAAAAAATATATTTACACAAATGTGAGGGGTGTACTCACTTTTGTGAGATACTATATATATATATATATATATATATATATATATATATATTTGTTTTAATTGTTTTAAATTTTGTTCTGTCATAATCTGAGGCATATGATCTGAAGGGTATATTTGCATGCTTTATACTATATATTTTTACCTTGTTTTTATGGTCTTCTGAATTCATCACCTACAATAGGCATATACCTAGGAAGGAGAATACTTAATGAGGTAAAGCAGCAAAAAAAAAATCTTAAAAAACATTTGTTTGGGTGATAGCATTTTCTTGCTAAAATCAAGCTTAATGCAGACTGCTTTACCTGTCCTAAGTAAAATAACGGATATCTAGCACAAAATATGATCATAGATTACATAAGCCTGCCAATGCTCAAAAGTACCACATTGCTGGTAAATCCTAACCTTATGAGATATCTACTTGTGTGATGCTCAGCAATCTAAAATGTAAAAGGGCCACGTAAAAAGGCTTCTTTAACAGGGAAGCGTGCTTTTAAAGTTTTGCTTTTCACAATACATCATATGCAAGAGGGGATTTTTACATTTAGTATTCTATAAAGTTGGATAATGTATGAGTTCGTCCTACAACACCCTTTCGATCTATTTATGTCTAGGAGAGCTCTGCCTTTCTTGTCCGTTCTTATGTCCATCAATCCATCTATATTAGCATACATTCTGATCAGTGGAATATAAACCTGAATAATAGTTACATAGTTACAGAGCTGAAAAGAGATGTGCGTCCATCAACATCAGGTTTTTATCACATATGTTTTTGCTGTTGATCCAAAAACAGTCAAAAAAACAGTCTGAAATGCTTCAGATGTTGCAACAAACTAGGAAAAATGTCCTGCTTGACGCCGAAATGGCAGTCAGATATCTCCTTGGATCAAGAAGCTATTACCCCACTAATTAAAAATGATATCCCTGTATATTATGTTTTTGCAAGTATTCATCCAATCGCTGTTTAAACATCTGTATGGACTCTGAGAAAACCACCTCTTCAGGCTGGGAATTTCATATCCTCATTGTTCTTACTGTCAAAAAAACTTTTTCTTTTGCCTGAGACTAAATCTCATTTCTTCCAGCCTGAATGCGTGACCTTGTGTCCTATGTATAGCCCTGTTTATGAATAAATTTCCAGATAATGGTTTGTACTGGCCGCGAATATATTCGTATAATGTTATCAAATCCCCTCTGAGGTGCCGCTTTTCCAAACTAAAGCGATTATCATTGTGGCGAAACCGACCTCGCCACGTGTCCTTGGAGGGGGCTGATTGCCCGCCTCTTGCCTTTGGACTATGGACCAGACTTTATGGGAATGTGATACCCCAGATAGCCATACCATGGAGCCTATTCATATAATGAAAGACTATGGGAAAGACTTTAGCTCCATGGCAATTGTACTGTGTGAGTAGGATCTGCGCGCTATTCGGTAGTTTTGTGCGTGCAGATCCCAGCTATCTGGGGATAGGTGAAATGTCTGTGTGTTATGTGTAAATGTGACTTTATGTATTTTAAAGTGTTTTATGTCGTTTTGCAACCATGTGGTTAATGGAGTCTGCCTTTAGTCCTGGGTAATTGGATTACTTCTCCAATTAACTCCAGGGCAGAAGGGAGGAAACCAGGGTGCATTGTGGGGATGTTTTTCTGCCAGCCAGAAAGGAACAAAAGATACTTTTAGTAACTTTTGAACCCCTGGTTGGATTCATGCCATTTTTTAAATATGTTGTTCCCCTGAATGGATTGATTGTGGATATGTATTTTTATGTGAATGTGATGTATGGTTTTAAAGTTATGAAAGTTGTGTAAAAGTATATTTTACACTGTATGCATAATGGGATTATGTGTCACACTAAGGGGAGGGGATGTGTGGGGGGTAACATCTATGTCATTGGTTCTTTTATGCCTCCCCCTGGGTGTGGCCTGTATGTGTGAGTTGGAAATAAAAGCCAGGCTGGATGAGCCAGTCCAGAGTTCCTGTTTAACCCTCAAAGTGAAGTGTCGTCTCATTATTGGGGGAAGGATTTATTGTATGCTGTTCCAGTTTGACTGCTAGGAGTGCAAGCCTATTCGTATGGTTCCTATTCAATGGTCTACAGCATTCATATGCTTGGGAGAATTTAAAAGGTTTCTCGGATTCGGTGATTGTGGTGTCTGCCAGAGTGCTTGGAGTCCTCAGGAAGCACTAGGAGCATCCATTAACGGAGGTACCAAGTCCGGGTGCCAGGTGATCCGTTACATTGGTGGCAAGTGGTGGGATGGCGTCCTAGTGCGAGGTAAAGCAGCTCGGAGACACAGTTCGTTGGGATTTACAAAGTAAGGGCGACGCTAGTGTTCATACAGCGTTCCTGTTTACATAAAGATTTGGGAAAATGGGGTTCGTAGACCCCTGGGCAACACACACACCTGAGGAAGAGAGTGAATTAGAACGGAGAGATAATGCCCGGAAAGAATTATGTTACGATGCCCTGGAGGAAGTCCAGTATCAACGGCAGCAGCGCCTTCCTGGTGTCGCATACCAGTTGGAGGAACAAATGGCCTGGCGGATGCCGCTTCTGGGAGACCAACCCGGAGGGCAGCGGGTAAGACAACTTGAGTACCTGGTGGAAAGGGAACTGAGCCTGGACGCCTCATACCGGGCACTGTGGTGGTGCACCATCCAGCCAGAGACGTGGAGGGCAGAGGGCATCCAGCCGGAGGGGGAGAACTACACTAGCCCTGGCCTGTTGTGGAAAGCCTTAGCGGAAGATGTCGACTTCGGCAGTCCAGCAGAGTCACGGTACTGGGCTATCTTTCATTACCGAGGTGAGATGATACAGGGCCCGAGATCTATTGGACTGGGAGAAGACCTCCGCCGTTTCGCTGCCATGGAACGAGAGCTGGAGATGGACTATGTAGAACTATTAAATTCCTGCCAGCCGCAGAGCAGGGACGCAGACCGGGAAAACTGGGTGGCAGACCCAGACCTGCTAGCCTACAGCTGGGAAAACGTGGCCGAGGTACCCCCTGCTTCACTACCAGCTGCAGAAGTTGGGGACCTCATAGACTGGTCCTGGAGAGACCCACAGATGGCAGGTGGAGATGGGATCGAGGTCTCTCTACCGGCCCTACAGGGATGCTGGGCAGTCGGCCCAGATCCCCAGCGGCAGGTTACAGTTCAGAGAGAGGAGCTTGTTACACCCTCTCTCCAGCGGCAGCCTAACCCACCAAGGGGAGACCGTAAGCCCCACACCAGCGCAGATGGGACCGTGGTCTCTGCGCCCAAGTTACAGGGAGCTGAAGGAGCCATCCTCCCTCCCCAGCGGCAGTGTGATTTGTTGGGAATTGGGAGCCCGGTCTCCATTCCCCAGAGGCAGAGTATCCAGCAGGGAATAGAGAGCCCAGCCCCCTTTCCCCCACAGCAGGACTCTGTGCTGGGAGGAGAGACAGTCGGTCTCCCTCCGCAGAGACGGGAAGTATGCATGGGAGAGGAGATTGTTACCACCTCTCCCCAGCGGCGGATCATTAATGTACAGGGAATAGAGAGCCCAGTCTCCATTCCCCAGCGGCAGAGTGTTCTAATGGGAGAGGAGCTGGTTACCACCTCTCCCCAGCGGCAGCTTAATGTACCAGGGGGAGACTGTAAGCCCCATACCTGTGCAGATGGGACCGTGGTCTCTGCACTTCCAGCACAGGGGGTAGGGACGGTCGGTCCTGCCCCCCCCACAACAGGGCTGTTTAGCCAAAGGGGAGACAGTCTGTCTCCAGCAGCAGAGCTGTGTAACTAAAGGGGAGACAGTCGGTCTCCAGCAGCAGAGTTGTGTAACTCAAGGGGAGACAGTCGGTCTCCAGCAGCAGAGCGGTGTAACTCAAGGGGAGACAGTCGGTCTCCAGCAGCAGAGCGGTGTATTTAAAGGGGAGACAGTCGGTCTCCAGCAACCAGGCTCCAACCAGACTACTCCCGTGGTAGTGCTGGCAACAGGACAGAGTACCGCTGGTCTCTGCCCCCTCAGCAACCTACCAAGGCAGCCTACCAGTCCCCCACACAGCCGTGGTGAGGCACCTGAACCTGGACAAGATTCTCCCTCACCCAGGTGTAGTAACTGTTTATTGTGGGTGGGCTGCTCTGCTGTTTCTGTCTTGTGGGTGGGCTGCTGGACTAACAAGGGCACTGACCGGCAGGAGGTCAAGTACCCTGTTAGTCTGGGGGGTAAAGGGGAGAAGTGTGGCGAAACCGACCTCGCCACGTGTCCTTGGAGGGGGCTGATTGCCCGCCTCTTGCCTTTGGACTATGGACCAGACTTTATGGGAATGTGATACCCCAGATAGCCATACCATGGAGCCTATTCATATAATGAAAGACTATGGGAAAGACTTTAGCTCCATGGCAATTGTACTGTGTGAGTAGGATCTGCGCGCTATTCGGTAGTTTTGTGCGTGCAGATCCCAGCTATCTGGGGATAGGTGAAATGTCTGTGTGTTATGTGTAAATGTGACTTTATGTATTTTAAAGTGTTTTATGTCGTTTTGCAACCATGTGGTTAATGGAGTCTGCCTTTAGTCCTGGGTAATTGGATTACTTCTCCAATTAACTCCAGGGCAGAAGGGAGGAAACCAGGGTGCATTGTGGGGATGTTTTTCTGCCAGCCAGAAAGGAACAAAAGATACTTTTAGTAACTTTTGAACCCCTGGTCGGATTCATGCCATTTTTTTAATATGTTGTTCCCCTGAATGGATTGATTGTGGATATGTATTTTTATGTGAATGTGATGTATGGTTTTAAAGTTATGAAAGTTGTGTAAAAGTATATTTTACACTGTATGCATAATGGGATTATGTGTCACACTAAGGGGAGGGGATGTGTGGGAGGTAACATCTATGTCATTGGTTCTTTTATGCCTCCCCCTGGGTGTGGCCTGTATGTGTGAGTTGGAAATAAAAGCCACGCTGGATGAGCCAGTCCAGAGTTCCTGTTTAACCCTCAAAGTGAAGTGTCGTCTCATTATTGGAGGAAGGTTTTATTGTATGCTGTTCCAGTTTGACTGCTAGGAGTGCAAGCCTATTCGTATGGTTCCTATTCAATGGTCTACAGCATTCATATGCTTGGGAGAATTTAAAAGGTTTCTCGGATTCGGTGATTGTGGTGTCTGCCAGAGTGCTTGGAGTCCTCAGGAAGCACTAGGAGCATCCATTAACGGAGGTACCAAGTCGGGGTGCCAGGTGATCCGTTACAATCATTTTTTAACCTTTCTTCATAACTAAAATGTCCCATTCCTTTTGTAACGGATCACCTGGCACCCCGACTGGGTACCTCCAACTGGGTACCTCCGCCAAAGGACCACTTCCTAGCTGGAACAGCTGCTTAGGAGATGATTGAGTAAAGTCCTGTAAGTAACTCAATTATCTCCAGGCAGAAAAAACTAATTTTCACAAAGTTCAGAAAGTACCCCAAAATCCAACATATCCTCTGATAGCCCCGATCTTGGTGAACAACATATCCAAAAATCACCCAGATCGGTTCAGGGGTTCAGGAATTTCCTGGAAGTCATAGTTTTGACCGACTGCAAGCATGGCCCCATGCCCAAAACAGTTCCAGGGAAATCAGTGCTAACAGTCAGTGTTTTACAGGTTTCCCTGCAGGGCCCATAGTCTGTGGGCAGGAGGCTGGCAAGCAGGCTCCTCCAGGAGCTCGTGGCAAACTCACTTGAAAAGGGGAATTTGTCACACCTTTTATTAATTGTGTAGCTCGTCTCTGCACTTTTGTTTAGCTATAATATCCTCTTCATCTTGTCTCTCCCAGAAAAGATCTACGAAACCCATAGTCTCCTGTTTATCTGGTATTCCTCTACATATTTACAGAAATTAAACTGCAAAACAATCAATTCTGGATGTGCAGACTTTAAGTGATTTTCGCTCTCCTATATTTATTTTGATTGATTATTTCACAGTAGTCTCCCTGCAATGACACGTATCCTCCCCCCATTCTTAATAAATCTCCCATTATTTCAAATTAGAACTGAAGTAAGTAAAAGAATTCAGAAGGAATTATTACAATGCTACCAGAAGCTTATGGGGGAAAAAAAAAATTACAAAATCTGAATATAATCTTCTTATGTCCTGGAGGAAAAGTACTAAATACAACTTGTGTTCATCAATAATTTTATTGCTTTTGATCTAATATTTTCTGTCAAGCAACAGTGCATAATCAGTGCTCAAAGTGCAGCTGGAAGAAGCTCTGGGAAATTATCATAATTTATTTGTAGTTTGGATGGTGGCACAGCTAGTGAAATGTTGGCTCTTCATGTCATCAACCTTTGAGAACATTCTACTGTCTTATCCTCCTGTTCGAAGACAAAGCTGGTATTTTTTAAGAGCAATCCTTTAGTGTCTGCTACTGATATGCAGAGTTACAAAGTAAAGTTATTCACCTAAGTCATTTGTGTCTACAAAGCTGAAAATCCCCAGCAGGAAAATCACATTAATGTTAATGCAGAACATCTGGCTCTCCGTACAATTTCATAGATCGGTGCCTTAAATCTGTGGGTATTTATCAAAATCAGAGTCTAACATGGAATGAATTTCAACATAAATTTGACAGCCTGTAATGAACGAGAGCGTACATTATGTGGTGTGGGCCAAGGAATCACTTGTCTGTCACACACATTACACGTCTCCTAGCTTGCAGAACACCTGCGTTTATTAAAAACTGACCTCTTTTCAGTTTATGGAATTTAGAGCAATGCATATTCTGAAAATGCTTTATTATGGTGTTCATAATGTAGTTTATCACAAGTGTTATAAAAAAGATATATTGGTTAGATAAATGTTCGTCTCAGAAGACTGGAGTATATTTCAATGCCCTGTGAAAAAGGAAAATTGTGAGTGTTTTGTGCAGGGTTTTTTTTAACATAATTTTTCAGTTACTAATAAGCATCTGTTATGTCTACTATGTAATATACTAATTGTACCTGAACTAAAACATAAATCGTTATTTACTAAAGTTTTAAAGTTCAAATTTAAGGCCAGAGTAGACGAGCTGAAAAACTAATTTGTTTTGAGTTTTGTTATTTTGACCTCAAATATTAAATTGTTTTTAATTACTCACTTTAGTGGATAACTTTGATAGTGGAGATCACATACAAGGTATAGGGTACCAAATACACTGAAATGAAAAAGGCATTAACTGACATAATAAATCAATGATTTCTAATAATTATGTCCAGCAGGCATATATACATTAGTGTGAATTGTAGAAAATGTAATTACAAATGGAACATTCGGATGCTTACGAATGTCCGAAGTTCGAAGTGCCGAACCGAATTGCTGAAGTTCCGAAGTGCTTCAGATTTTTTAAAAGTGTCAAAACAAGTGGTTAGTGTTAGGGTTAGGGTTTAGGGTTAGGGCCCGAATTACTGAAGTGCCGAATCCGAACGTCATTGGTCCGATTTGCTGAAGCAGACTAATTTTTTTACTTACCCAAATTTCCGTACCAAATTTTGTGCCCATGCACATCCCTAATATCCATTACAGGTAAGATACATATGCTTTAAAATACCGATATGTATATATATTTATATATTCTCATTTTGTTCTTTGGATAAACAATCTCTTTTTAAAATTGTACTGCTATGGCTATGGTATGCAATCGAATTCCGGCTATTACAGTCCCTTCATGGAATCTAGACTTAGCTTCTCATATATATTCTTATGCTATAAATATGGGGCTTGAAGTTGTAGCTTTTAATATTAGGGGACTAAACGCTCTCCATAAGCACTGGATGGTGTCTAGTGTGGCAAAACAACTAAAGGCTGATATACTGTACATTCAGGAGACACATTTTAAAAAGCATGTAAATCTATCATTCTAAGACATTCCCAATTCAATATCATTCTACTTTCACAAAAAAACCCAAGAGGATTTTTATTTAGCAGGATTGTGGCACAGTCAGGAAACAAAGTGGTAAAAGATCCTAAAAGAAGATATATCATATGGGTGGGAAATGTGAATAATATCTGTTGCACTCTAGTGAATGTGTTTTTACCAAATTCTGACCAATATCAGATTTAATAATATATTCTACATAAGATAGAATGGATGAGGGTTGGTAGGCTTGTAATATTTGGCTATATTAATTTTATTGTAGGTACAAAACTAGATGTTTCTAGACAAACTTAGCCTTCACAGGACTTTAGTTGTTTTGGTGGAATGGCTAATCTATGAATGGAAACTATATTTATAGCCTATATTTGGAGCATTTAAATCACAGGAGAAAGATACTATACTTATCAGTCAGTGGTTCATAACATGTACTTTAGAGTAGATATATTCTTAGTGGATGCTAACAACGGTTCCAATTTACTTCTGCAACTAAATATTAGATACTGGATAATTATCTTTGTTACTTTGTTTCATATGGCAAATGATAAATCAATGGCAAATAATATCACATTTAGAGGATAGCGGACTTGGCAGTGATGCAAATTGTATCTTTTAGAAAAAGAATAGTGTCATCCAGGCGCATGTCCATCAGGATAACGGACATTCCTGCAATACAGTTGATCAGGGCTGAACCTTTATAGAAGGCAGAACCTTAATAGAAGGCTCTCGTAGGGCAGAAAAGTTCTGTTGCTGGGAATTGTCTCTACTACCTCCAGCAGAAGGCTACCAAAGAGCAAGCCTTGGTCTGTAAGACAGGGGCTCAATGTTTTTGTTCTCCCACTGAATGGTGTACTGTTGGCAAAAATATTAAAGGAAAACTCCAAGCACCATAATCACAACATCACACAAAAGTGTTTATGGTACCAGTAAATAGTCAAACAGTTTTAACATGGTTTGACCAGATGCTGCTAACTCCTACGCAGAAGCTTTCATTAGCTCTCCTGAGGTAAACCCTGCAGTGCAAGCAGGGCCGGACTGGGAAGAAAATTCGGCCCGGGCATTTTTTAATTACAGCGGCCCACTAAAAAATGGGCGGGGTCAGATAGGGTGTGTTTTGTCATGACAAACACGCACCATCAAAAAGTGAGCAAGTTGGTGCAATGCTCTTCCAGGGCATACCATGCGCAGAGCTCTGCTGAAGAGCTCTGGCATGAGAAAAATACCTTGTATTTGTTCTGCACAGCGCAGGCAAATGTAATAACATGCTTGCACTGTGTTTGCTTGAAATTTGTCTCTGGTGTCTCCATAGATGGGATACCAGGAGCAGGGGCGGACTGAGAACCCTCAGGGCCCCCGGGCAAAATAAATCAAGGGACCCTTACAGGCCCCACCCATACTCCGCAGCAAGCGCCACCCATGTCCCGCCTCCATGCACCGCCTCCAGCCACACCCTACACAATCTTTAGACACAAGGAACAAAAGTGCAATAATCCCTTCAAGGCCCCAGTAGAGACTACAATGGGCCATGGAGGGGGGTCTTTCTAGCAGAGGCTATCTCAGTGTCCTTTAGAGAGTGTGTTAGAAAGAATCCCCTCCAGGCCCTATTAGAGACTACAATGGAGTCTAATAGGCTTGGAAGGGGGTCTTTCTAACAGAGGCCATCTCAGTGTCCCTGCTGGAAACAGTCGCCTCCAGGCCCCAGTAGAGACTACAATTGAGGGCTAATGGGCCATGGAGGGGGGGAGCATTCTAGCAGAGGCTATCTCAGTGTCCTTTAGAGAGTGTGTTAGAAAGAATTTCCTCCAGGTCCCATTAGAGACTACAATGGAGTCTAATGGGGCCTGGAGGGGGGTCTCTCCAACACTCTGGTTCCTATTCACAATATAGCAACACAACATAGCTGATACCTAGGCCAAGTTGGCTCCTCTTACCTTAATTACTGTTGCTGACTGGCAGTCTGTGGGCTTGCTGGAAGGCTGTGGGCTTACTGGCTGCGGCTGGCAGGCTGTGGGCTTGCTGGCAGGCTGTGGGCTTGCTGGCTACTGCCGGCAGGCTGTGGGCTTGCTGGCTGCGGCTGGCAGGCTGTGGGCTTGCTGGAAGGCTGTGGGCTTACTGGCTGCGGCTGGCAGGCTGTGGGCTTGCTGGCAGGCTGTGGGCTTGCTGGCAGGCTGTGGGCTTGCTGGCTACTGCCGGCAGGCTGTGGGCTTGCTGGCTGCGGCTGGCAGGCTGTGGGCTTGCTGGCTGCGGCTGGCAGGCTGTGGGCTTGCTGGCTGCGGCTGGCAGGCTGTGGGCTTGCTGGCTGCGGCTTGCTGGCTGGCAGGCTGTGGCTTGCTGGCTGGCAGGCTGTGGCTTGTTGGCTGGCAGGCTGTGGCTTGCTGGCTGCGGTTGGCAAGCTGTGGGTTTGCTGGCTTTAAGCCTAACTGGTGGCCTGTAGGCTGGCTGTCTACTGGCCAGCCTGTGGGCTGGCTGGCCTGTGGGTTGGCTGGCTTGCTGGCTACTGGGGCACTCGTAGATTATTTAAAGAAATAATCCATGCACAATAACCACTACTACTCTGTGTAGTCGTTATGGTGCCAGGAGGGCCGGGCCCCCCTCCCAGAGTAAGTAGTCAAACCGTTTAAGAACAGTTTGACAACTTACCTGGGGTCTGCTGGGATATGAGGCTGTAGTAGGGTATAGGAGCAGTGGTGCAATGTGTAAGGGGTGCAGTGTGTGTGAAAGGTTCAGTGTGTGTGAGGGGGTGTAGTGTGTGAATGTGTAGGGTGTGTGGGGCAATGTGTGTACGAGGGGGCTGTGTATGTGTGTGGCAATGTTAGTATGGGGGGCTGTGTGTGTATGGGTGGGCAGTGTGTGAATGTGTTTGGTGTGTGGGGGCAGTTTGTTTATGGGGCTAAAGTTCACTCTCACCACTGCGACCACCAGGAATACATGGTGGTCGCAGTGTTGAGAGTGAACTCTAGCCCGTAGCTCCAGGGCTAGAGTTTACTCTCACAAGAGCCGTAACGTTGCCGTGGTAACCGCGGCAACGATCTGTGCTCGCGCAAGAAGGACCCAGAGGAGCTGCAGGCTGAGCTCCCGGGTCCTCTCTTCCTCCCTCCCCTGCCGGCTGCCCGCACGGTGCCTGCGGACAGGGGAGGGGGCAATTGCCCTCCTCTTACTCCCCCCTCCCCCTCTTCTTACCTCCTTCTTACTCCCACTCTCTTCTTACCACCCTTCTTACTCTCCCCCTCTTCTTACTCCCCCCTCCCCCTCTCCTTACTCCCCCTTCTTACTCTCCCCCTCTTCTTACTCCTCCCTCCCCCTCTTCTTACTCCCACCTCTTCTTACTCCTCCCTCTTCTTACTCCCCCCTCTTCTTACCCCCTCCCCGCTCTTCTTACCCCCCTCCCCCCTCTTCTTACTCCCCCTTCCTCTTTTTACACCCCCCTCCGCTCTTCTTACCCCCTCCCCCCTCTTCTTACCCCCTCCCCCCTCTTCTTACTCCCCCTTCCTCTTTTTACTCCCCCCTCCCCTCTTCTTACCCCCTTTACTCCCCCCCTCTCTTCTTACTCTCCCCTCTTCTTACCCCCCTCCCCCCTCTTCTTACTCTCCCCTCCCCCTCTTCTTACTCCCCCCTTCCTCTTTTACTCCCCCCTCCCCCTCTTCTTACTCCCCCCTCCCTCTTCTTACCCCCCTCCCTCTTCTTAGCCCCTCCCTTCTTACCCCCCTCCCTCCTCTTACCCCCTCCCTCTCTCTTCTTACCCCCCTCCCTCTCTCTTCTTACCCCCTCTCTTCTTACCCCCCTCCCTCTCTCTTTTTACCCCCCCCTACTCCCCTCTCTCTTTTTACCCCCCTCCCTCTCTCTTTTTACCTCCCTCCCTCTTTTTACCCCCCTCTCTCTCTCTTTTAACCCCCCTCTCTCTTTTAACCTCCCCTCCCTCTCTCTTTTAACAACCCCCCTCTCTCTTTTAACCCCCCCTCTCTCTTTTAACCCCCCTCTCTCTTTTAACCCCCTCCCTCTTTTAAACCCCCCTCCCTCTCTCTTTTAACCCATCTCTTTTAACAACCCCCCTCTCTCTTTTAACCCCCCCTCCCTTTTAACTCCCCTCCCTCTCTCTTTTAACCCCCCCTCTCTCTTTTAACCCCCCTCTCTCTTTTAACCCCCCCTCTCTCTTTTAACCCCCTCTCTCTTTTAACCCCCCTCTCTCTTTTAACCCCCCCTCTCTCTCTTTTAACCTCCCCTCCCTCTCTCTTTTAACAACCCCTCTCTCTTTTAACCCCCCTCTCTCTCTCTCTTTTAACCCCTCTCCCTCTTTTAAACCCCCCTCCCTCTCTCTTTTAACCCATCTCTTTTAACAACCCCCCTCTCTCTTTTAACCCCCCTCCCTCTCTCTTTTAACCCCCCCTCTCTCTTTTAACCCCCCTCTCTCTTTTTTAACCCCCCTCTCTCTTTTAACTCCCCCCTCTCTCTTTTAACTCCCCCCCTCTCTCTTTTAACTCCCCCCCTCTCTCTTTTAACTCCCCCCCCTCTCTCTTTTAACTCCCCCCTCCCCTCTCTTTTAACTCCCCCCCCTCCTTCCCTCTCTCTTTTTACCCCCTCCCCGTAGCGTGGCGGAGCTGCTCTGCGTCCGCGGTCCGGCCGGATTGATAGGAAGGTGCACACACACACTGAGAAACGAGTTTCTGTTTCCTGTACCCGGCCGGACTGACAGGAAGGTGCACACTCAGTGTGTGTGCACCTTCCTATCAATCCGGCCGGACCGCGGATGCAGAGCAGCTCCGCCACGCTACGGGGAGGGGAGGTGAGAAGCTGCAGCCGCCTGAGCGCTCTTAAGAGAGCGCTCAGGTGGCTGCAGCATTTAAAGGGGCGGCCGGGCCCCCTGATGGCGGGCCCCCCTCCCGGCCGGGCCCTCGGACCATGTCCGAAGTGCCCGACCGGTCAGTCCGCCCCTGACCAGGAGACAAAAATGCCAGGAAAGAGTATTGTGCGATGTGTGTGTGTGAGGGTGCTGTGTGTGTGAGGGGTGCAGTGAATGTGTGCTGTGTCTGAGTGCTGGGTGCTGTGTTTGAGTGAGGGTGCTATGTGCATGTGAGGGTGTAGTGTGTGTGTGTGTGAGAATGAGGGTGCTGTGAGTGTCAGGGGAGCAGTGTGTGTGCGCGTGTGTGTGAGTGAGGGTGATGTGAGTGCCAGGGGAGCAGTGTGTGTGCGTGTGTGTGAGTGAGGGTGCTGTGAGTGCCAGGGGAGCAGTGTGTGTGCATGTGTGTGAGGGAGGGTGCTGTGAGTGCCAGGGGAGCAGTGTGTGTGTGTGTGCATGAGTTAGGGTGCTGTGAGTGCCAGGGGAGCAGTGTGTGTGTGTGTGTGTGAGGGAGGGTGCTGTGAGTGCCAGGGAGCAGTGTGTGTGCGTGTGCATGAGTGAGGGTGCTGTGAGTGCCAGGGGAGCAGTGTGTGTGCGTGTGTGTGAGGGAGGGTGCTGTGAGTGCCAGGGGAGCAGTGTGTGTGTGTGTGTGTGTGTGTGAGTGAGGGTGCTGTGAGTGTCATTTTTTCTAAATGACTGGACCTCTTAATCACATTAATTTAATCACAAACATTTAATTGCATTGTTACTGTTGCCCTATACCACTCTCGACATTGAGTGGATCACTTAAAAGCTGCCATGCAGTTTGCTGGAACTAGCACTTAAATTCCAGTTTATGAAGAGGATGTATTGGATGGGCAATAACTTTCCAATTATTGGTAGCAGGTATGCTGGTACTGTGCTTTTGTGAGTAGTTTTCTAAATAAATATACTTGTTCGCTAGCCATCATGCATACTGAAATCAGCAACTATAGTTTTATTTCAGTGTCCCTCAAAAATGCCATGGATTTAATTTTAAAAATGTATACCGTATATACTCGAGTATAAGCCGACCCGAATATAAGCCGAGGCCCCTAATTTTTCCCCAAAAAACTGGGAAAACTTATTGACTCGAGTATAAGACTAGGGTGGGAAATGCAGCAGCTACTGGTAAATTTCTAAATAAAATTAGATCCTAAAAAAAATATATTAATTGAATATTTATTTACAGTGTGTGTATAATGAATGCAGTGTGTGCGTATGAGTGCAGCGTGTGCGTATGAGTGCAGCGTGTGCGTATGAGTGCAGCGTGTGCGTATGAGTGCAGCGTGTGCGTATGAGTGCAGCGTGTGCGTATGAGTGCAGCGTGTGTATGAATGCAGTGTATGAATGCAGTGTGTGCAGGGCCGGTGCAAGGATATTTGCCCCCCCCATATGTCCTAACCTCCCCTCCTCCTCCCTCAGTGGTCCTTACCTCCCCACCCCCATGTTCCTTCACCCCCCTCCCCTAGTGGTCCTGACTCACCCCTCCCCTAGTGGTCCTTACTTCCCCCTCCCCTCCCCTAGTGGTCCTTACTTCCCCCTCCCCTCCCCTAGTGGTCCTTACTTCCCCCCCTCCCCTCCCCTAGTGGTCCTTATCCCCCCCTCCCTCCCCTAGTGGTCCTTATCCCCCCCTCCCTCCCCTAGTGGTCCTTATCCCCCCCCTCCCTCCCATAGTGGTCCTTATCCCCCTCCCTCCCATAGTGGTCCTTATCCCCCCCTCCCTCCCATAGTGGTCCTTATCCCACCCCCCTCCCTCCGATAGTGGTCCTTATCCCACCCCCCTCCCTCCGATAGTGGTCCTTATCCCCCCTCCCTCCCATAGTGGTCCTTATCCCCCCCTTCCCTCCCATAGTGGTCCTTATCCCCCCCCCCCTCCCACAGTGGTCCTTATACCCCCTTTTTTTTTTTTTTTATTATTAATTATTTTTTTTATTATTATTTCTTATTTTATTTATTTTTCGTCCCCCCTCCCTGCTTGATACATGGCAGGGAGGGGGGCTCTCCTTCCCTGGTGGTTCAGTGGGGGGGAGAGGGGGGCTGGCAGAGCTGTACTTACCTGTTCTGCAGCTCCTGTCAGCTCTCTCCTCCTCTGCGCCGTCCGTGCAGCTCCTTCTACCAGCTCACACTGTAAGTCTCGCGAGAGCCGCGGCTCTCGCGAGACTTACACTGGGAGCTGACCGAGGTGCTGAACGGACGGCGCGGAGGAGGAGAGAGCTGACAGGAGCTGCAGAACAGGTAAGTACAGCTCTGCCAGCCCCCCTCTCCCCCGGTCTGTATTATGGCAATGCAAATTGCCATAATACAGACTCTGACTCGAGTATAAGCCGAGTTGGGGTTTTTCAGCCCAAAAAATGGGCTGAAAAACTCGGCTTATACTCGAGTATATACGGTATTACTTTCGTTGGGAAGACTCTATATGGCTATAAACTATTGTACTTACAATATAAAATGTGGAAGTAATGAGGAAAACGTGGTTTTAACATTGGTGTTACATAGTTACATAGTTACATAGTTACATAGCTGAAAAGAGACTTGTGTCCATCAAGTTCAGCCTTCCTCACATATGTTTTTTGTTGTTGATCCAAAAGAAGGCATATAAAAAAAAAAAACCCAGTTTGAAGCACTTCCAATTTTGCAACAAGCTAGGAAAAAAATTCCTTCTTGACCCCAGAATGGCAGTCAGATTTATCCTTGGATCAAGCAGTTATTACCCTACTTTGAAAGATTATATCCTTGAATATTCTGTTTTTGCAAGTATGCATCTAGTAGCTGTTTGAACATCTGTATGGACTCTGATAAAACCACTTCTTCAGGCAGAGAATTCCACATCCTGATTGTTCTTACAGTAAAAAAACCTTTCCTTTGCCTTAGACGAAATCTTCTTTCTTCTAGTCTAAACGCATGACCTCGTGTCCTATGTAAAGTCCGGTTTGTGAATAGATTTCCACACAATGGTTTGTATTGGCCTCGAATATATTTGTATAATGTTATCATATCCCCTCTCAGGCGACGTTTTTCTAAACTAAATAGGTTTACATTTGTTAACCTTTCTTCATAGCTGATATGTTCCATTCCTTTTATTAATTTTGTAGCCCGCCTCTGCACTTTTTCTAGTGCCATAATATCCTTCTTTAGAACAGGTGCCCAAAATTGCACAGCATATTCAATGTGTGGTCTTACCAGTGATTTATAAAGAGGCAAAATGATATTCTCGTCCCGAGAATGAATGCCCTTTTTCATGCGTGACAATACCCTACTGGCCTTGGCCACTGCTGATTGACATTGCACATTGTTGCATAGTTTGTTGTCTATAACAATTCCCAAGTCCTTTTTGTGTGTTGTTATCCCTAATTCGCTTCCATTAAGGGTATACGTTGCTTGTGTATTCTTTACACTGAAGTGCATAACTTTGCATTTTTCAACATTAAATTTCATCTGCCATTTGAGTGCCCAGTCCTCTAGTCTATCTAAATCCCTCTGCAGCAAAGTAATATCTTGCTCACATTGTATTATTTTACAAAGTTTTGTGTCATCTGCAAACACTGAAACATGACTTTCAATGCTGTCTTCAAGATCATTTATAAACATGTTAAATAGAAGGGGTCCCAGAACAGACCCCTGAGGGACACCACTTGCCACCTCTGCCCAGCTTGAAAATTTACCATTAACGACAACTCTTTGTACTCTGTTTTTAAGCCAGTGTTCGACCCAAGAACAAGCATTTTCATCTAGACCGATTTCCTTGAGTTTGAACACTAATCTTCTGTGTGGAACTGTATCAAATGCCTTGGCAAAGTCCAAATAGATCACATCCACTGCAACACCCTGATCTATACTTCTACTTACTTCTTCGTAGAATGCAATCAAGTTAGTTTGACACGACCTGTGCTTCATAAAACCGTGCTGATTTTTGCTGATAACCATGTTCTTCTCAAGGAATTCTTGAATATAATCCCTTAATAACCTTTCAAATATTTTACCAGCCACAGAAGTTAAGCTCACAGGTCTATAATTTCCAGGCAAGGATTTTGAACCCTTTTTGAATATAGGAACAACATCTGCCTTCCTCCAATCCTCCGGAACACTTCCTGAAAGAAAAGAATCTTGAAAGATTAAAAACAAAGGTTCACTTATTTCTACACTTAGTTCCTTAAGTACACGTGGATGGATACCGTCAGGCCCTGGAGCTTTTGTTTATATTAACTTTCTTTAGTTGCTGCAGCACCTTGTCTTGAGTTAACCAATTACAATTATTCTGCAAGTTTTTAGTAGCAATCATTTGCACATCTATTGCCATGGGTTCTTCCTTAATATATACAGAGGAGAAATAGTTATTTAAAATTCCTGCCTTTTCCTGGTCTTCATTGACTAACGCCCCCGTTTCAGTTTTTAGTGTAGCTACACTTTCATTTTTGTTTTTTTTTAGAATTTATGTACTTAAAAAATGCTTTAGGGTTGGTTTTGCTCTCTTTAGCTATCATTTTTTCATTTTGAAGTTTAGCAAGTCTAATTGCCTTTTTGCACACATTATTTGCTTCCTTATATCTTTTATAAGATGCATCTGATTTGTCCGATTTAAATGCTTTAAATGCCCTTTTCTTATTTTTAATCTCTTGTTTTATCTCTCTAGTAAGCCACATTGGTTTTAATTTGTTTCTTTTATATTTATTTCCCAATGGTACATACTGAGAAATGTACCTTTCTAATATTTGTTGGAAGATGATCCATTTATCCTCAGTGTTCTTTTCAGTAAAGAGTTTATGGTGTGTTATAACATAAAATATATATATATATATAAAGTTATAACATTGGTGTGTGGGTGTGTGTGTGTGTGAGAGTGCTGCTGTGAGTGATTATATTCCCCCCTCCCTTCTTACCTTATGCCTGGGAGGGGGGATCCTGCTGCCGCCATCCATCCCTGGTGGTCCAGTGGTAAGTGAACTCTAGCCTGTGGGGCTAGAGTTCACTCTCGCGAGACCCGGACCGTTGCCATGGCAACGGTGTCAGATCTCACGAGAGGAACCCGGCGGAGCTGCAAGTTAGAGCTCCGCCGGGTTCCTCTGCTGTCAGCCTGTCTCCCTCCCTCTCTCCCCGCCGGCGGCCGGAATATCCTGCATGTGGGCCGGTGAGGGAGATCTTTGATCTCCCCACCGGCCCTTCATGGAACACAGCGGGGCTGGCGCTCGGATAGTGCCGGCCCTGCAAAGACCTCCTGTGACCTCCCCTGCTGGCCTCGGCCCATGGCCACCGCGGCCCACCGGGCATTTGCCCGATGTGCCCGATGGCCAGTCCGGGCCTGAGTGCAAGGTTAGCTCACTGACTTAGGGCATCAGCTTGTTATCAGCCAATAAGCTAAGCCCTGCACTGCTGGGCTTAGCTCAAACAGAAAGCTTTTATCTAAGCTTAGTTTATACTGGGAGTATTGTTTGGTGGATCTCAGCTAAGAAGTTTAACCATTCTAAAATGGTTGCAATACTTATATTGGAGGGTTGTTAGGCCACTACTTAGCACACTGTAATGGCTATGGTGCTTGGAGTGTTTCTTTAAATATATTTTAGATGTATCAGTTTAGCACACATATGTGCTGCTAGACCATCATGAGAAATGTAATTTACAAACATCTGGCCTGTCAAAGATATCTATCACTGTCTTAGAGCATCTAAAATTAACAATATGTCAACACTCTTGATACTGTAAAATGCATTATTGTAGCTGGCACTGAGAAATGTTCAAGTGTTTACCCCCTGGAGGCACACAATTTAATTATGACATCTAGGTGATACATTTGTTAGGTCAGCTGTGTCTCAAGCTCTGGAAAGGATCAGCTTTATAGCAAAGCAGCTTGCTTCTCACCACATCTTTGGAGAGGTTTAACAGAACGTATTTCATCTATGTTACTGAAAGGGTTAATGTTCTATTCCTTAGCGTAGGTATTAAACCAGCTGCAGTTTTTAGTTAATCTTTACTCTGGGTACACTGTAGATAGATTTAAAATGCGGCACAGCTGTCTGATTTCGTCCTGGCCAGGTGTGTCGGAAAATGGGTCAGCTCTTCAAATTTTACAGAGATAGACCAGAAATGGCTGGAGTGTGAGCTTTCTCTAATGTTTATAATCATGTTATAATCCCTTGGTTAAAAGAGAGAGGGAGGAATTAGCAGCAGTAATTAAGGCTGATTTTATTTCAGAATGTGTTTATAAACGGAGACTGCGAGGTGGGGTGGGGCTAAGTTTCCCTGTTTAACTCTGGTAGTGGCGTGTTGTGACTGAGTACTTTGTTATGGTATGTTTTATCAAATAGAATATGTGGTACATAGTAGTGTTTGCAGACTTCCAAGAGGAGATTGATGGGGGTTTGTGTATATATATTCAGTTTCTCTCCCTGTAGTGCTTTTGGTTCTGGTTTCTACTCGTGATCTTACAGATCAATCAAAACTTCCCTGCTGTGATCTTAGAGGAGGACCAGAAATCCTGTGCTCTTACTGGCATTATATGTCTGCATCGTTGGTATTACACTGTACTATAGAGCAGTGTGGGTAGATCTGTGTTGCTGGGGTTTGCTTTGTTTCTGTGTAACACTTGAGATTTATGCATTATTTTTGCAATTGCTTCGGAGTATGTGAAATTCATGAGAACCCAGTGTGAAACCATTTTACACATAAACAGCATGATCCCAAAAGAACTGGTGTAGACTTTAAATTGGTAATTTGTGAATTCTGCATTATGCTGGGCAGGACTTTCTGGCAGACGGAATGAAGGAAGCGCAAGTATCCTGCAAAGACATGGTGATATGACAATGATTTACTGCAGGCACAGGTCTCCTGCCATACGACCATGCAAAGATTGGTCTGCATGGATTGCAGAACTTCTGGCTGCAATGGACTCTCGCCTCCATTCTGAATATATTCTTAGATATTATATCACTGTATCCTCTCCCCTCCATATTGTTTGTATGTGACAATGTCTGTGCAGAGGCATCTCTAGACTCTGCAAGGCCTTAGGCAAAACTTGAACATGAGGCCCCCACTGACTCGCACAGTCACGGAGTCCCCACCAACCCTTGCATACTGCTAGCTGTAGTCTGGGAACTGTGATGGCCAGTTTCTGTCTTCCCACATGGCCTCCTCTGAACTTCAGGAGGAATACATCTGACATCACTTCCTTCCAGAGGGGCTGTGTATGTGGAGAGGCTGTAAAAGGTCCGTGCCATCACTGGAACAATGTGGTCCAGTGCTCACGTGGGCTACTTAAGATTACATAGTAGGTACCCTTAACAGATTGTGGGCCTGATGGAGGCTGTGTTACCCTTGAAGCCTCTGCTTACAGGTAGCATCTCACTCTCTCCCCTCCACTCCCCTTACTCCTCAGCACTATCTCCATATTACCCCTCAGCTCCATCTCCCTCTCTTCCACCCAGCTTCATCTTACTCTTTCCCACCCAGCTTCATCTTACTTTCTCCCTGACGGCTTAATCTACCTCTCACGTCCCCTCATGTCTCTCTACCCCAGCACAATACATTGTGAGGCCACTTACCCTTTTGGTTCAGTACTACTGACTACTGGGAGCTTCATCACCTTCTTGTTTCCTCCAGAAACGGGCAATTTCCAAGCGGCGTGATGAAGCTTTAACGAGGGAGAGGAGGTTAGGAACTTAAAATATATATGCAGTGTGTATTGCAGTGTGAAGGAGCTGGCCGATGCAGGCAGGCAAGTACAGACCAGATCCTTCACAGATACAAGCTTCGCACTTGCTTTCAACAATTAGTGCAGATGATCACCTAATCCTCGGGGACCGCCTGCAATATTATCTGAACGCCACTCCTGCTTGTGCTCCATTTCCCAAATCAGCGGCAGTGCAAAGAGTGGCTATCACTCCGAGCACCTCCTAAGAGTCGACGGCCCTGTACTACAATTAGGTTAGTTAAGCAGTAGCGAGCCTCTAACTCGCCTATGCTTCTGATATACAGAAACAATCTTCAATGATTTCTGTGATTTTGGGCAGAGGGTCCTTTATGACATTTCAGTTCTGTGCAGAGTGCACAGATTTAAATAAACAATTACGACCAAATGTTCACAAATTACCATTCTCTTGCATTTTGTAAGTGAATGATCATTTTAAGTACTGTTTACCAGCTGGCAACAAAAGCAGACAGCGGGTATATAGTTAATGGAACACTATAGGGTCAGAAACACAAACCTGTAATCCTGACACTGTATTAAAAACACTATTTAGCCCCCCCCTGCCCCCCTTTTCCTCCCTAAATATAGTAAAATCTACCATCTGAGAAGTGGCCACTGGAGGTACCCCTAGGCTGTAATATAAACACTGCCTTTTCTGCTGGGCAACTTCCACATTAAATAAAAAATCCTATGGGGAGGGTCAATAAGACCCTCATAATACAATAAGAGGGGTTATAATCCTACCTTATACCCACACTGTATCCGTTAAACATAGAAATATGCAGAAATGACAGCGGATTGGAAGACGTTAGATGCTAAGATGAAGACAATCTCCAACTCCAAGTAAGTTTGGTATATATTTGACAATGTTTCCACAGTGGACAGTTTAGTCTATAAACCCTTTCTTTTTTGGGTGGGATTATTTACCTTTAGTCACACAAATACATAACTATATATATATATATATATATATAGTGCTGTTTATGTATGGTTTTAAACACAGACTAGTACCTCCATTTCGATGCATAGTATGGCTTTGCTGGGGAAGATCTCATTAAACCAATCTACCTGATGTCTTTGACTGGGTGACTAAGATAGTCCATGGAGGTGATGGAGGTATAGCATTAAAGTTGCTTATCTTTGACTTCAGTGAGACCTTTGATACCTTCCCACGTAAACGAATGATAAACGGGTTACATGGTCTGGGAATGGAAAGTCAGATTGTTTAATGGATAAAACACTGGCTGAGAACAGAAACCTGATTGTCATGTTAATTTAAGTATAATCAGTAGACAAGAAGCAACGCTGTCCTACAGTTTCTGCATGGATTGGTACTGTTTAATATATTCATTAGGGATATAACTAATGACGTATAATCGAGGGTATTTGCTGACCACAAAAAAAATATATTGCACTGAGATCATGGTGGGATTATCTCAAAGTTCAGCAAGCATCTAAACATCAAAAGATGTACTCAAAATGCTTAGCTCACATTTATTTAGAAAAAAATATATACACTTACTCTTTGGAAACAAAATACGTAAGCAGAAAATAAATGGATTGAAAATGACATCTATAAGAACAAAAAAATCTAACTCTTGACATAAAAGAGTATTTAAGGTCTTTTCTTTTGTTCTTGAATGTGTAAATCCTTATTACCGTTGTTGTTCTGGGATTAGCTACACGACTTTCATGTACAAATATTACATTCTTGTAGCACATCCTAACTTGCTTCCATTTTACTTACAATATTTATACTAAACAATAATGCAATTGTCTTTATTTTCTAAAATCAGAGATGCTAAACCTCAACTGTTATTGGACTAAATTTTACAATTCTGGATTGCAGCAAATTATGGGAGATCCTAAATTGATGGTGAAAGAAAAAAATGGTTGTGATGAATATGGAAGACTATGTATCATATATCTCTATATATCTCTATATATCTAGTAAAAATAGAAATCCAGCACACTCACTTATCTACTAAACAGCTAATTTTGCTAGTTTTATTAAAAACACCTAATCTAGGCAAAAAATAATGGGGATTTAGTTACATTATATGATCATACATTGCATAAGCCTGCCACAAACGTCAATGTACCCCATCTTTGGCAGGTCCTACTCTCACTGCCAACTGTCTACTAAATGAGCTACTCACTTGGGGAAATCCTTCCATCTCGAGTTCTCTGCAGTACAAGGCTTAAATAGGGTCCTGAGATGAGACACCTGTGACAGGGGGCGGTGCAAAACCAAGGAGCTGGCTAGACTCCTAAATATATATGGGAAAACAAGGGGCTGGCTGCACTCACCTAAACATGCTTAAATGGGGTGCTGCTGGGGGCCAATAAGTACAGTAAAAATAGAAATCCAGCGCACTCACTTATCAACTAAACAGCTACTTTGACTAGAATATATATTCATGCTTTTTTTTTTTAATATGGGAGATTTCAATTGATGTTTTCACTTTCCATTTATCTCCATCTCATTGACTGTGGGTTTTGATGTTTTTTGTGTCTTATTTTGCATGAACCTAAAATGTACATTGCTGCTGAAAAGCAGCCACTTTGGGGAAGAGTTAAGGAGGGCTCTGTGCATCTATCAATGCAAATGAAGCAGATTTATTATGAATTACATATAATTAGGGAATTTGGACTTTTTCACATCTATTTTATATTACAATATTGCAGTTTGTTATTCTATCATATTTTTCTTAACATGTGAGAAGTATTACACGGGCTGTATATGTTCTAATGCGTTCTACCCCAATCTTTCTGAAAAGGATAAATAAATTTAATAAGATATGACTGAGAAGCAGACTATACATATAATTGTTGTTTTGCTAGACTTGCATCTTCTGAGTTATGCTTGTGTTTTATTTTAGTTTTTTTTTTTGGTAAAACTCAGTATTTAGTGAAAGAGCCACTGTAATATAAATATTTGTTCCTGACATATGGTGGCAGTACAATAGGGATGTACTCTTCCCATGGGACAAGCATCTGAAATTAAAATTAACATAAAAAGTTCCTCCCTCCACAGGTATAAGACACCAACCTGCCATGGACCCTCAGTTCGCTTTCTTGTTCCATCAGGAACGGACGGCATCTGGATGTTTTTGTGGTGAGGCACATGGGTTGCTCCATGGCCTGCCTGCATCCTGCAGAGTTACGGAGCAGGTATGTGTAGCTTGCTTTATGCCGAGTGCGGTCACCGGCAAAGCAAGTTGGAGGTCTCAAGCGACAGCCAATTACTGCCCGAGCAAGACGCATGAGCACAGCGGTGGAACGCATGCCCGGGAGATGATGCGTTCCACTGGAATTACAATATCGCTACTGCGCAGGCGCGGTCAGAAATTCCCAGAAATGGCACTAAATTTGATATACTTAAGCCTATTTAAGCTGTGCAGATACTACTGACAGCATGGATGCTAGCCAGGAAGGATCTCCGGTGTCACCTGCCCCCTCTCCCCCCCCCACGAGGTGAGATTTTCCAGTCTCTAATCTTTAAGATCTATGTGTTTATTCTATTGGAAGTTGAAGAGGCTCATAAAAGGACTTCGGAGAGAGAACGTGGTCATAAGAAGAGAAAAGGGAATCCTCAAATTACAAGGAGTTGATGACCGTTTTGTATACTCTTCATCAGTTCAGAGCTCTCATTGTGGGAAAAGCGGTGAAAATTCAGTCAGACAACCAGACTACGGTGGCGTACCTGAACAAACAAGGGGGTACAAGGGTAAAAAAGTTGTACTCCCTTTGCACTCAAATTATGTCCTGGGCTCAAAGTCATCTGGAAGACCTATCCGCTACTCACATAAGAGGGATAGACAATGTTATCGCGGATGACTTATGCAGTTCGAAACGGTCCCAGAAAGAGTGGTCTCTAAATCTGGGCATTTTTTCTTATTTGGTAGAAATATTCGGTCTACCTGTCGTAGAGCTTATGGCAAGAAGGTCAAATGCAAATGTGCCAGCATTTGCCTCCCTCTTCATGACAGGCATGCCTCTTTTTCTGGACGGGTTGTCAATCAAGTGGGACTTCAGCCTGGCATACATATTTCCCCAGGTGAGTCTAATTCCAAGGATTTTGCAAAAGGTAAAAACAGAACAGGCAGTGGTACTGGCCATAATCCCATACTGACCAAATCGGAGCTGGTTCTCGGTTTTAAAGACAATGGTTTTTAAGTACTGGGAACTTCCGATTTCAGCAGAGCTCCTGGAGAACAAAAATATTCCAGTATAGATATTGCAGATGTTAAAATTGACGGCTTGGCTGTTGCACAGCTAATCCTGCATAACAGGGGTATTAAGAAAGAGAGATTCAAGTTACTGCTGAATTCCACCAGAAAATCTACCTCTGCTATCGCCTTGACAGTTTGGATGAAATTCCTGCATTGGTGCATCTCTCATCGTTGCCTAAGAACGTCTCCTTCTACCGATACAATTTAGCATTTTCTACAAGAAGGCCTTCAAGAAGGTTTTATTTTGTCTACCCTTAAAGTTCAAGTTTCTGCCCTAAGCCACTTTTTGATAAAGAACTTGGCTTCAAATCTTCTTGTAAGGAGATTTTTAACGCAGGCAGGCCCATCAGACCTCGAAGAAAAGAGTTTTATCCCTTTTGGGACCTGTCTTTGGGGCCTGCCTTTCGAACCTTTGGAGGAAGCTTCTTTGAAATTTTTGTCCCTAAAAACAGCATTTTCGAGGCAATAACATCTGCTAAGAGAATAGGCGAAATTCAGGCCCTTTCATCTTCTACTGAATTTACAAAGAGCCTTCCAGACTAGGTTCTTATGTATCCAAAAGCTTAATTTCTGCCAAATGTCATCTCTCCCAGGGCTATTAACCAACCAATTTCCCTGCCTTCCTTTAGTTGTCCATCGGTCTCCAATCTGGAGGATAACTGGCACAAGTTGGATGTCGGAAGATCTCTAAAAGTCGACATCTCCTCTGTATACAGGAAGAATGACCATCTTTTTGTCAATTTCTTTGGAAAATTTATAGGTCATGCTGCTTCCAAGTCTACCTTGAAAGCTCATTCTACAAGAGCCATGGCTACTTTCTGGGCTCAGAAAAAGCACAAGCTTCACCAGAAGATATCTGCAGAGCTGCTACATGGTCTTCGTTCAACACCTTCGTCAAACATTACAGACTAGACGTATTCTCTGCCTTTGATGCTGCTTTCGGGCATAAGGTGTTACAAGCGGTGGTTGCGTAATTCCCACCCATAGTTCTGGGATCTCGATATATCCCTATTGTACTGCCACCATATGTCAGGAAAAACTTAAATTGTACTCACTGTAAATTCCCCTTTCCTTAATATGGTGGCAGTACATCACTACCTCCCTTTATTAATAAATTTGATATTTTTGCAGTATTGAGTCTCTGATGTTTTCTTGGGACGTACTGAGGGTCCATGGCATGTCGGTGTCTTATTCCTGTAAGGGGAAGGAACTTTTTATGTTAATTTTAATTTCAGATGCTTGTCCCATGGGAAGAGTACATCCCTATTGTATTGCCACCATATTAAGGAAAAAGGAATTTACTGTGAGTAAAATTTAAGTTTTTAGTTTTAGATATGAAAAGGTTCAAAATAACATCTTTATGTGTTGACCTTCTATACTACTACCGTACTACATGGTTACAAAACACTGAAATTTCCATTATGGCTACGCAACTGTAAAGAGAGCCCTAAAGCACCGCCATGACTACCTTGCATTCCTGTGTGCCTCCGAGAAGTGCAATAACAGAGTTGGGTCTTGCTGCATCAGCTGATTGTCTGACAAGAAGTCCCAAGTCCTCAACCACGGCCCTGATGGAAGGGAGCTCCAGGTAAGCGCCAGACTGTTCAGGAGGTGAGCAGACCTTCTTCTATGTTAGCCACTGGTGAGGGTCTAGGAACCCCCATGAGTGACCTCCAGGCAGTTGGGAAACATTACTGGCATTTAAGTTTTAGGATCCTCTTGATTCTGTGCAAAACAAGGAGTCCCTTACTGCATTAGATAGTGGATTGCTGTTGTTGACTGGATAAGGCTACATGCCTTAAAAAATAGAAAATTTCAAGGGATTTGAAGGGACACTATAGTGACCATAACAACTATAACTTATTGTAGTTTGTTCTGGTGAGTATAGTCAGTCAATGCAGGCTTTTTAATGTAAACAAAACATTTTCAGAGAAAAGGCAGTGTTTACATTGCTGCCTAGGAGCACCTCTGGTAACCACTCATCAGCTAACCACTGGAAGTGCTTCCTGGGTCACTGCTGCACAGTGTGCAGCACTGCTGTTCAGCTTCTCCACGCTCTGTATGGAAACACTGAATGCTCCTCATAGAGATGCACTAATTCAATACATCTCTATGAGGAGATGCTGATTGGCCAGTGCTGTGCTGACTCTGCCCCCGTCTCGCCTCCTTGACTGACATCAGCTTATAGAGCTATTCTATTCTGATGTCAGCCAAGGAGGCGGATCAGGGGCAGGTCCAGCACTGGCAGACCTGCACAGCACTGGAAATAAGGTGAGTTTTGTTTATGGATTTCCAGGGATCCTACATGTGTTCACACTATAGGATCAGGAATACACGTTTGTGTTCCTAATACTGTAATGTTTATTTACAATAATAGAATGTAAAGGAACACTCCGTACACCTTTACTACTACAACATTCTGTAGTGGCTATGGTGCCAAAAGTTGCCTGGTGATGTCCCACCATAAGCTGTCAAACCATTTCTGTATGATTTGCCACATACCTCGCCACCGGGTGCTCATGTTGCTTCTGATCTTCTAAAGCTGTAGGAGCTGGATTTCTGTTTTGGCCAAGGCAGGAACTTCTCCTGAAGCAGAAGGAGTGATGATGCTGTAATAAATATGCTACTTTGAATGTCCCTTTAAAATGAAATTATAATTTATAAAAAAAAAAAAATTAGTTTTGTTTTCCTTATTGAACTCTTCTTTTCATTTGTTTGCTTTAATTTACAGCCCAACTCCACCATTTCCTGGACAAAGCAGCACATTGCGATGGGGAGGAAAGAAGTTTGAAGAATTACCAATAGTCCACGTGAAAGCAACTTATAACAAGTCAGTTAATGCTAAAGAACTCCTGCACCTTCACTGGATGTTGCAGCATTCCCAGCTGCAGATCGGTCCCTGTCTTTGATGGCGCGGAGGGATAAAACCCTCTGGTGTGCAACATAGTGAGTATGCTAACCCTGGGGGTTTGAGTTTCACTGGGGGTGAGGTTGTGTTTTTATTGTAATGCCTGCTGTTACTGTGCAACAGGCTCCTGATTCCCACACCACCATTGTGCCTAGTCTCCTGCTGCCTTCGCTGCCGTTGCCGCTTTACAAACTGTTCCCCCTTAGCATTGGTTTGTCCCAGGAGGTGAAATAGCGCATTTGGAGGAAGGAGTTTGTGGCGTTCGTGTGGCATTTTAATTGTGCATGTTGGGTTCTTCTTATGGTGGTGGTGGTGGTGGGGGGGGGGGGTTATATATTGTCTAATTTCATTCAGGTATCGAAACATATGAAAGCCAATCAGGATGTCTGGCTTTCCTTCTTGTCCTCCTACACTGATGCCTCATGATGGTTTTTAATTTGGACTTTGAGCTTTTTATGGATGCAGCAGGTTCTGTGGGGTTCAGTGCTTATTTTTAGGGATGGTGGTGCAAGGGTCTGTGGCCAGTGTTTTGGGGTCTAGAGCGGTTTCAGAATTTAACTTTCTTAGAGCTTTTTCTTATTGTTGTGGCAGTTGATCTTTGGGGATCCAATTGTAGGGTAGTGTTTCGATTTGATAATATGGGTGTGGTACAGGTGATAGGTGTGCTTGGAGCATAGCATCTGGCTTCGGGCAGTGCACATCAAAGGCAAGGCTAATTTCATTGCGAATGCCCTTTTTCGTTCACAGTGGAAACACTTTCAGGTGGTGGCTGCCCTCCAGCTGGCAGTTTATGATCATTTATGTAAATGTGGTTAAAATTTTAGAATTTTAATAGATGCTGTGGTCAAGCCCTTTTCCTTTACCCAAGGTGTTGTGTGCATTATTGGGTGTGGTTGTTAAAGGTTGGTGAAATGCATTGGCAGTCATGAGGGTGGTATGGTGTTGGAAGTGCCCGGTTTTGTGAAACCTCTCCAAACTAGCGTGAAACAAATACAGAGGCCATTACCCATATACACTATGCAAAATAACCACCTCAACAAATTGTTGCTATGGTGCTTAACGTATCCAAGTAAATATTGCTCAAATAAGACCATTCATTTCGTGCCTGATAATCTATTCTAAACCATAGCTCTTATTTGTGCAATATATTCACCTCAAAATATACACTCCAATAAAACAATTTTGCTTGTGATGGTTTAATTGCTGTTTTTTGAGAACCTGCTGTTATCACTGATCAGTAATTGAAAGGAAAACTACTGGCACATTTATAAAGGTAAAGTACATTTTAAAGCACTGTACAATATGTAGAAAAAACATGCAAATAAATTGTACTGCAATTCCCTTCATTATTAGCCAACCATAGGAGGATGGCTAACTTTAAATGGCTACTCTAATAAAAACTCACAATATACATTGTAGAAAATTAACATTATAAAATACCTCCTACACAGAAATATGATTAAAACGGTTATTAATTAACTGAACACTAGATGGCGTAGTTTGATCTAAGAATTATTCATATAAAAGCTCTAGGGAAAATTTTTAGTATACATATTCCATATAACATGATCCAACATTTACGGATTGTAAATTGAATATAATGGCCTTTAAGATATATCTGCGCACGTATTCAAATGTTATGCATTTGATATACAATAGGAAAAAATATGTATAACATCGGCATATCGGAAGTCTCACTCATCTTTTATATTTCCTGTTTTTATTTCTATTTTGGCTGATGTAGTAAGCATAGTACTTTGGAAATATAAGGTACACAATAAAATTGCTGACATAAGCCAGAACAAATACTTCACTATGCAGTTAGGAGGAAAACACACACAACCCCCCTCCCCCCCAAAAAAAACCAAAACAGTTCACTGCCAAGATAGCCTTAAATAAGAAAGTGTGTATGTTGTTTTGTGTATGACTCTTTATTCCATCAGTACAAAGGTTTAGAAGATTCACTGTGGGTGCAAATATAGGCTATGTTTATATAGCTTACCAATTTACCCAGCGGGATTATCATTAAAGATGTGGAATGTGGCACGACAATCTCGTACTCTTCGCTGCATGTCAACTGGGAACATACGGCATTAAAATAAAATGTAGGTCTTCTTAAAGAATTGCATCAAATCTGGTGACATTGTTAAAATAGCAGCAAAATGTCTTCACTCATTTGTGAAACGGCTGATGATTTTATGCTAATGCACATTCGCTGACAGCCTTAATCCAGGTTTAAAGACATTTGCTTACACCTACTGATAGTGAAATGTCCAGTATCTGACTTCTGTAATCCCATCCATGGCACTTGTATAGCCCCAGGGACATTCTACCCAATTACAGTATAAAAAGAACGAGTGAAAGAGTTTGATAGAGGAAAATGAGAGAACGTGAGGTGGAAAGTAAGCGTTTTGCTGAAATTTGTTGTTAATCACTATTTGAGACGCAGGGAAAGATGCAGAAAAGTAGAGACTGTCCATATATATGGAACTGATATTTTGTTGTAATGCATTACAATATTTCATCTACACATCACGGCTATGCGATGGATAATTCATAAATAAAAACGTATGTATTATTATTATCACTAGTAGATTATACAGTGCCAGCCTATTCTGCAGTGCTTTACACTTATGGAAAGGAACGAGGTGAAGATGGCCCTGCTCAGACAAGCTTACAGTCTATGATTGCTCTTATATGGATTGTAGAGATTGGCTATTAAGTTAAGAGAAGAACAATGTCGTGCTGCCTGCTCTGTCTTGTAAATGCAAGACACTTTGGGGTACGTTTATTAATGAGACAATGTGGAATACAGCACAAAACTGACAATATTAGCAAATCCTAGAAACAATGCTTCCCAACCCAATTGACAAGGCCCACCGACTACTTTTTGCACTTCTGGCACTGGTGTGCCTTGAGGACTGTTTGAGGACCACTGGTCAACATTTAGAAAGATGGAGGAATATCTGCAGAAGCCTGGGGCAGTGAGAAGTTAATACACAAGTACTGAACGGTGATCCAAACAGATCATTTATGGTCACAACTTACACAGGGTCTTCTTAGGCTACCTACGTTTAAGAAGAATAACTAAGAAGCCCATGGAGGCCTGTACAATGCAAAATAAGCCATCTTAAATGCCTCTCGCATTTTTCAATGACTAACTAATTCCGTCAAACCCCTCTACACACTTTGGCACATCTCCTCTAAATGAATATTTTGGAAACCAAAACACAAGTGAATCGTCTCTTGACACCAGTTGGCTGACTCATAAGAACATTTTTAATGATACTTTATTCAGTACTCAGCAACCCTTACAAGACCACATAGGGAATAGAGTGATTCACTAAAGAAAGAACTTGCAGATTTGGAAGACCTGAATAAAATTAACTAATCTGCCACAACATCCACCCTAATTATTAAACTAAAATCTGGTCTATCATGCAACAATACTTTATAAGTAATCTTTTTTAACTCATGAACAAGGATTCCAGAACAGTAAAATGAATTGTGCAGAAGAGGTACAACATTTTAAAGAGTACATTAAAATAACTTCTAATGTTCCGACAATGAAAGGTCAAGTTTTTGCAACAAATTACATTTGTGCTTTCCAGGTTAATACAATGGTTGAAGAGGTCAATACAGAGGCCAGGGCCAGCTCATTAGCTGAGCGCACCATCATCATCATCATGATCTGATTACTCTCAGCCAATGAGCTAAAAACTGGTGCCAAATGACATAAGGCACCATAACCACTATAGTACTTGTCTGTCTGTTAGGACTATTCAGTGGGCCAAAACCCAGAATTAAGTTTTACACAGAGAAAATACTAATATGGATAATATGTATTGCCCGACCTTAGAAAGGGCGGTCTTGCTATAAAAGAATAGTCAGTAACAAGTCAAGGTCAGGGACACAAACAGCGGAGTAAACTAATATATCAAAGCCAAAAGGTCACGGATACCAGAATAAGGAATAGTCAGGAAGAAGCCAAGATCAAAAGTCAGACAAACAATTACAAGAACACACTCTCAGATTGCCAACAAGTGGAAACCACAGCAGGGCACTGAATACAAGCACATAAATATACCTAAAACACTCCTGATTGGCTAGAATGGGCCCTTTTACCCCAGAACATGCATGCACATTGATAACGTGACAGCACATTCACATTCGGGTCAATCATGAAGCGGTAGGAGGTGAAGCTATTTAGGAACATGGAACTGCAGCGGCCGTCGTTCCTATTGTTATTGAACTGGCCGGGCACTGCAGCGGGTGTAGTGTGCTACAGGGATCCAGGTAAGTCCCTCTCTCCTCTCCATGTGACCGTACTAATCTGGTGTAGTCATGCGATGAGGCCAAACAGGTGCCGTTATACTGTCTGTCTATCTTACCTATAACGTTTCTTGCATCCCCCAAGTTCAGTCTTTCTCAAATCTGTTCCTACTGTTGATCTAAAAGAATTAAAAAAAAGCCAAAAACAAAACAGTTTGAAGAGCTTTGAATTACTTCTAAACCCCAGAATGGGAGTCAGATCTCTCCCTGGAACAAGACTGTCAAATATTATATCCCTGAATATTAAAATTTGCTAGCCTTCCTTCATAACTAAATTCTTCCATTCCCCTTATTCAGTTTGTAGCCTTTTTCTATAACTTTTTCTAGTGCCATAATATCCTTCTTTAGAACAGGTGTCCAAAATTGCACAGCATATTCCAGATGTGGTTTTACTAATGATTATAGAGGCAAAAATTTATTTTTGTTCTGAAAATTAGTGACTGAACTTTGTATTTATCTATATTATATTTCATCTGCCATTTGAGCGCCCAGTCCCCTGATCTATCTAAATCATTCTGCAGCAAAGTAATATCCTTCTCACAGTGTATTACCTTGCCTAGCTTTGTGTCACCTGCAACACTGAAACTTGACAAACAATGCCTATTTCAAGATCATGTATAAATAAGTTGAATAGAAGAAGTCTCAGAAGAAAAGTGAGGGACACAACTTACCACTTTTGTCTGGCTTGAAAAATTACTATTAATGACAACACACTGTACTCTATCTTTAAGCCAATGTTCTACACAAGAAGAATTTTCATCTAGACCAATTTCTTTTAATTATTGAACACTAGCCACTGCACTTGATCACATCCATTGCAACACCATGATCAATATATCTCCTAACCTTTTCGCATAATGCAGCTAAGTTAGTTTGACATGATATATGTTTCATAAAACCATGCTGATTTCTGCTAATGACATTGTTGTTCCCAACAAATGTCTGTTTTGTGTAACTGCTAGCCATTTGACATCAGTGTGTGACATCATCAGAAACAACCCAGCTCTGTCTATCAATCTCCAATGAACATCCTTTACCATAGTAAGAGTGAAAAGCTGAGCCTAGCTTCCCATTGACCTCTTCCTTCCAATCTTGTTGGCCATTGATCCTGACCTCCTACTATTAGTCATGCACTCTCCTGCAGAGTCACCATTTCAGTCACCTACTTTAATTGTTTCTATCTAGGATGAAGACATACATTGAGTTGAAATACTCAAATCTCATTTGAGAGTTATTTTGATACAGGGAGAACATGGACACATGCATACAAATGGTATCTGCAAAACATTTTATAAAATAAAACAGATACAAATTATTTTTTATAAATACAGTAAGCAATATTAAATAAATACAAAGATAGATAAATTAAACTCTTTGGTGGTTATGTCCCTTAAAATAAATATATATATATATTTTTTTGCTTCTTCAGATCTACTTTATTTCAATGTGAATCTGGTCTTTGATTTAAAGTACCAACGCTTGGTAGAGTTTTATGAATAATTTAGGTAAAGGAAATGGACTCACAACAGTTTAAAAAGTAAAATCTAATCTTGACAATCACCTAGTGGAATATTCTGATGTGATAATTCTTCTATAACGAGATAACAGGCTGCTGCTTCTAGCTTTTAAAAATATTTGGAGATAAGATTTGCACCGCTGATTTTGACGGCTTGCCCTTACCTAACCCTACCTCTTAGTCACATGGGCTATTTAGACTATAGATGTAATAAATGCCTTGATTGTTAGTCTTCAAAGCTGGCTCGGGTATGTTTGATGCAAAATGCCCAAGGTCATGTCATCTTGCTCTTCACTGCAACTGAAATAGCTGGAGAATACTGACAAATTCCTTTTGCTATGTACAGTTCTCATTTAGCTCCTATGATGGATTAACTTTGAGCTTGTGAATCATTTGAACATAGGCTGAGTTGAATTTTCAAACAGAATTTTGCTCATACTGTAAAGATTATCTGTATCTCTACCCATTCTTGAACATATTCTTCTATCCCTTTCCCCATAGATCACCTTTCTTCCTATACAATCTTTTAACTCGTCAAAAGCATTTCTGCATTTTTATCCCCACTAAGTAAGATTGGAATATTTTTTTCTGGATCAAGTAGATACATTGCTTTTAAATATTTTATTTTCTTTCTTCACTCAAATCTGACATCGCCATCTGATACAGTGCTTTCAATGTTCCACATTCCACCTGTGATATTTCTCTTACATCTGTTATCACTATTATTTTGGCTACGATGTGCAAGCTTTATCTACTTCGAGCCATAATGTTCCACCCTGGAAAGGCATTGAACCTTCCAGTAATTTCTGATTCTATGAATTTATTTTAAGTTGTGCTTCTTTTAACTTTAATATCAAGAGCCTGGAGCTTTCTTTTTATCTTCAATGTCCTACCAGGAAAACTGCATATTATGCAAATATACATATTTCGTTTAGAATAAGCCATTATTAATGCAGGTCTCAGCCAACAACTTATTTGCTATCGTTTTCTGCAAACTGCAATAGCCTATCCTATACAGGAATACAACTGCATTATTTAGGGGTCTATATGCTAAACTGTGAATTGTGGATAGAGTTATTTACTAAAGTGAGTATTCAAAGTGAATTTGAAATTTAAAGCCAGAGCAACTGATTTGAAAGTATAGCTAAGAGAATGTTTCCGGTTCAACTATTTTGACTGTAAATTAAAAATTCACCCTGGATTCACTTTGAATGATCACTTTAGTGTATAACTCTAAGAAAAATCTAAGGAAATATAAACCACTTTCATGCTTGCTGAGAAAACGTCATCATGACTCAAATGAATTCATGCAACCCTAGTCACAACTCACTGCGTGTGCCCCACAGAGCCTCCCTACACATTTCCTGTAAAGAGAGTTCTAATGTTCAATGTGATTAAAATGTTTAATTTACTAAAACTGCTTCATAAAGCTAAAGTTGAGCTACCTCAGCTGTTGTGATAATATATCAAGTTAAAAGGACATGCATCACTTTGAGACAACTGTCTCATTTAAAAGCCTTAGCTTTTAATGAGACAGTTGCCTTACTCTGATGACTGAAAAAAACAGGTAAATATGTTTTTTTTATATATTTACCCTCTTCTTCTTTCTTATGTGTTTCACACCAACTCAATTGGGGATTCTGATCTAATCAATCAGTGTGCTATCCCTAGGAATGCTGAAAAAGTGCATTGGGCATACCTGGCAAATTTACACATGTGCAGTTAGAAGATCTCTTCTACCTTGCAACATTCTGGCAGGAGGAGTAGAGAGGGAGCCTGATCAGTGGTATCATGCAGTGCAGGGTCCGGTGCCAGGTTTCTCTCTCCTACTGCTGCTGCACAAGGATGTTCTGTTTCTGATATTAGCAGACTGGTCTGAAACTTTGATGGGTGAGTAAATGGGGCTTATGAAACTCCCTAAAAAGAGGGGTAGTTAATTGGCCACAAATTAGGTTCTCTACTGATGATCCATGCACTTGTTAAAGGCTAACTGCAAACAAAAAAATGTGTTTACAAAAAAGAAATTTTAAAAAATCCATTTTGTTAGAGTAACCCTTACTGGCATGACCCGACCCAAAAAAGAAAAACAACATGCATGAAAACTTATCTTAGAGCCCTTGTCGAGTCCAAGTTTTCCCTGCAGCCTGGTCCTAAACCATTGATGTCACTCACCCTCACTGCAGAGGGATGGACATTTAAGAACTTAGGTGATAGAGCCTGCTATGTGTACTGATGACAGATGCCAAATATAAATGGAATTGATATTAGCCATCCCAGACCTCTTAATCCGGGCTGGTTAATTACACTGCTACAGGTGATGTTACACCACTAGCATCAATGGGCTTTAACTCTCTATGTGCAGTGTTTCAAACTGAACTTCAAATCACTGGTCACGAAACTTGGAGTAACTCTTTCAACTATTTAATATCTTTATTTATCCCCATATTTAACAAAAAAGTATTTGTGGGATGTAAAAATTTAATTACATGTATAACTCCACTGCTTTTTATCCTCCAACTGGGTGACTCCATCTTAGCTCCCTGTCAGTCATTGTTACAAACTCTGTCCTTTGTACCCGGCAGTTAGCAAAGAGAAAGCATACAGAGAAGACAAGAAATGAAACAATATTTCCATTTCTCCTCCACGTTTACGGTGTATTTTTTTTTCTGTAATCTAGCTGAGAGGGAGAGATCCTACTTCAGCCATGTGCCTGGCTTATTGAAACTGTGTGCAGAATGTCATCACACTCTAACTCTATTACAAACATAAAAGAGCTGTACCATACAATTCTGAACAAAATAGAGTAGAATAAAATAAAATAAACATTGTTGCCAGTTATTTAACACATTTTTACATCTGCATCTACCTGATACTGGCTCCATTGCTGCTTACTGGAACTGTTCGCACTGCTGGACTTTTTATGGTGTGCTCAGTCAGTGATGCCTCCTGGGGCTATCTCAGTCTCTCTTCATCCTATCAGTCTGCATCTACATCTCAGCATAGTGTTGGGCGGAATCTGGGTACTCCAAGATGATGCGGCTAGATTCCACTTGCAGATTGGTTAAAATCACAGCAAATTCCAGAAGTTTTTCAATCCTGTGTGATGCTACAAATTAGGGTCAGAGTAGTGAGGCCTCTAGAGGACTTTGCTTAGGTTATGCCTCTTTATACACTCCAGAAATGACTGACCAAGTTGATCAGTTATTTTTCTTTACCTGCTAGTGTGGTTTTTTTTTCCATTTAATGCCTCATCCGACTATGCCTACTTGTATTCTGACATTGCCTTGTTTATTGACCTTACTTTTGGTCCTGTCTTACCTGGACTTTGACGTTGAGCTTGATTTCTGAACTATGCATTTTGGATAATCCTCGTATTTGATGTCTTAGCTCCCAGACATGTGTCCTGCATCCTGAGCTCCATATTCTAACTCCATGCCAAAATTAGTGGGGATAGGTTATATTAACCTACAAATCCCCTTCAAAAAGTGATACCAGCAAAGGCTGTCCAAAGTGCCCCATTAGAAATTATGGAATGGCTTAAAGCTCAGCATATAGCACACTGAACTGTTTGGATGCAATGTCAACATTCCAAGAGGAAACATTCCTAGCCAGGAGACAGGGTCATAGACTTTAAACTTGGAGAATACTTCATTGCAAAATTACATAAAGGACAAGGCAGCAAATGGAATGAGGAAGCAAGAGGAGATGTAACAATCACAAGACCTGTACTCTCAACGAGTTGCCATCTGTATGCAAAGCTATTGCGATATAATGGATAATAATCAAAACTGCAGAAAATGATCATTTACAGAAGATGTCATGCGTTACATAATGATGGGCATGTTACTGAGAAGGGTGATGGAATAGAAACATAATTTTATTGCAAGACAGGAGGCTCCATATTTGCTTAACCTTCTTAACTACTGTGCAACTCACAGCAGCAAAGAAACAGTTGAAGTATGAGTGGTGTCCCTCAGGGTTTCGTTTTGGGACCCCTTCTATTTAACATGTTTATAAATGATCTTGAAAAAAACATTGAAAGTCATTTTTCAGTGTTTGCAGATGGCACAAAGCTCTGTAAAGCAATACAATGTGAGCAAGATATAACTTATCTACAGAGGGATTTAGATAGACTGGGTTACTGGACACTCAAATGGTAGATGGAATTTAATGTAGAAAAATGCAAAGTTATGCACTTCGGTGTCAAGAATGCACAAGTAACTTATACCCTTAATGGAAGTGAATTAGAGATAACCACACACGAGAAGGACTTGGGAATTGTTATAGACAACAAACTATGCAACAATGTGCAATGTCAATCAGCAGTGGCTAAGGACAAGAAGATATTGTCATGCATGAAAAAGGGCATTAATTCTCGGGATGAGAATATAATTTTGCCTCTTTATAAATCGCTGGTAAGACCACATCTTGAATATGCTGTGTAATTTTGGGCACCTGTTCTAAAGAATTATATTATGGCACTAGAAAGAGTGCAGAGGAGGGCTACAAAATTAATTAAAGGAATGGAACATTTTAGCTATGAAGAAAGGTATGCGAGATTGACAGACTTCCTCGAGTCCAACTCTCTGCTAGACCCGCTTCAGTCTGGTTTCCGCGCTAAGCACTCTGTGGAAACGGCACTGACCAAAGTATCCAATGATCTACTCGCTGCAAAATCTCGTGGTCACTACTCTATCCTAATTCTCCTTGACCTGTCTGCGGCATTTGACACTGTTGATCATCAACAGCTTCTTCTCATCCTCTGCAATATCGGTCTACATTGCTCTCTCCTGGTGCTCCTCCTACCTCTCCCAGCGCTCTTTCAGTGTTTCTTTCTCTGGCTCTACTTTTTCTCCCCAACTCCTCTCTGTTGGTGTCCCCCAAGGTTCAGTCCTTGGTCCCCTACTGTTCTCCATCTATACTGCCTCCCTTGGTAAACTCATTAACTCCTTTGGCCTCCAATATCATTTCTATGCAGATGACAATCAAATTTACCTGTCCTCTCCTGATCTCTCCCCGTCTCTCTTGACTAGTGTCTCTGACTGCTATTTCTAACTGGATGGCTACCCACTTCCTTAAACTAAACTTGACCAAAACTGAAATTCTGGTCTTTCCTCCCTCAAGTGTTGTTACTCCTGTGTCTGTCTCCCTCCAAGTCAATGGTGCTACCATCAGCTCCACCACGCAGGCTCGCTGCCTGGGTGTTCTCTTTGACTCCGACCTCTCCTTCAAGCCTCATGTTCAATCTATCGCCAAATCCTGTCATTTCCATCTCAAAAACATTGCGCGTATCCGCCCCTACTTAACGCCAGATGCGACTAAGGTGTTGGTCCATTCCACTGTCCTTTCTCGCCTTGACTACTGTAATCCGCTTCTCAGTGGTCTTACGTGCTCCCAACCTGCGCCGTTACAGTCCATAATGAATGCGGCAGCGAGGCTCATCTTCCTGTCTGCCCGCACCTCCCATGCCTCACCCTTCTGTCAGTCCCTACATTGGCTTCCTATAAAATATAGAGCTCAATTTAAAATTCTAGTTCTTGCTTTTAAATCGCTACATAATGCTGCTCCCACCAATCTATCCTCCCTTATACACAAGTATGTCCTGTCTAGGCCCTTACTATCTACTGAAGACTTACGTCTATCTTCTGTCCGTACTCCCACCTCTGATGCTCGCCTTCAAGATTTCTCAAAGGCTGCACCGATCCGGGTGAACTAGCTTCCCTCCTCCGTTAGATGCTCACCCAGTCTCCACTCCTTCAAAAAATCGCTAAAAACCCACTTCTTCATAAAAGCGTATCAATTAAACTGTTAATAGCCCCTGACTGATTCCTCTTCTGCAACTGTCATTAGTCTAATACAGGGATAGGCAACCTTCGGCTCTCCAGATGTTGTGGACTACATCCCCCATAATGCTCTTACACACATAATGCTGGCAAAGCATCATGGGAGGTGTAGTCCAAAACATCTGGAGAGCCGAAGGTTGCCCATCCCTGGTCTAATACTATCCTTACCTTTTTATGTAATTTTACCCCACTCCCTCTAGCATGTAAGCTCATTGAGCATGGCACTCAACCCCTCTGTTCATGTGTGTCCAACTTGTCTGGTTACAACTACATGTCTGTTCGTCCACCCATTGTAAAGCGCTGCGGAATTTGATGGCGCTATTTAAATATCATAATAGTAATAAAAATAATAAGGTTAACAAATTCAAACCTCTTTAGTTTAGAAAAATGTCGCCTCAGAGGGGATATGATAACATTATACAAATACATTCATGGCCAATACAAACCATTGTGTGGAAATCTATTCACAAACAGGACTTTACACAGGACATGAGGTCATGCGTTTAGACTGGAAGAAAGAAGATTTAGTTTAAGGCAAAGGAAAGAGTTTTCACACCAGAGGGTGTAACAGGGGTGTAGCGTGGAGGTTTTCCACCACCTGTCGCACAAAAACTCTTTCATCTTCTGCGTTTTATCTGTATTTGTCGGACAAACTTTCTCTTTGTGTTGTTTATTGTTTACAATGATATATCACTCTTACTACACCTTTTAGCGCTCCTTCAGGACCCCTCTCTGTCTCTTACGTGCGTCCTCACTGTTTGGCTTCGTGCCCCACTAAAGCTCACTATATCAGATGGCTTATCAGTCTCGCGTGTGTTGATGCTTCCTTCAGGGCACATTTTGCAGGGTGGCTGCTTCTTCTGCCGTTCTCACTGGAAGCTCCCTTTCTGACATTTTGTCATCAGTTGATCTAGGGAATATACATTCCCTTTTATTAACTAACCTCTTTTCCCTTTAATTTTCAGGTGTTAAAATGGCAAATATGAAGCCTCATGTCTTGCCATAAAATAGGGATTATTTTAGCTTTAGTGACCGAATAACCTAAATTTTGTTAGAGGCAGGAGGCAAATATTTTTCCACCCTGTGTTTTTTCCCACCCTGTATTTTTGGATTTGACTTTTTATTTCTTGCATGTCTCCTCTAGGGCACTGTTTTTCTGTTGGTTATTCTGGTTCTGATTTAGTTTAAAAATATTATCATCCATGATTAGTTCCATTTTGACACATTTGATTGTGAGCTGCTTAAATGTTTATTGCATGTCTTTGCATGGTTGTCAGTCTTATAGAACCATACTTTCACAATATGTTATCTTGTTCTGCCTAGTGTGAACCATTTTTCTCTGTTTGCCTGGTTGACTACATATGGTGCGACTGCATCAAGAAAGAGGAAGTGAGAGGAGTCTCACATCCCTATGTTATTCATGTATGCATTCTGATTGGTTGATTCCGTTTTACACTTGTGCATGTAGTAACAACAAGCTTGCCAAGCCACAACAGCGATCACAAGCATATTATAGTCAGACAAGAGAAACATTGATATGACTTTCAAATAAACTGCACTTTTTTCTTATAATATAATTAGGAGAAGGAAAGATAGGCAGTGGTGAGATTAGACAACATGCGGTAAAAAGCAGGCTATACCAACTGACTATGCGTATTATAGATGCAAGGTAAAACAGGTGTGTTATTGCCAGGCTAACTAGAATAATGACGAGCTTGACATCTGATTAACTATGTGAATATGAAAAACAAGAGTAAACAATCATATTGTATGCTAGGCAGATCAAGATAATCGTTTAAGCATTGCGGTTAGACCACCGATACCCAACATTTCCCGCCGTGATTGCCCGGTAAGATAAAGCTAAGTAACATACAGGTTCCCCCCATCCAACCTTCGCTTTCGATTGTGTAGTTCTGTCCATGTTAGACTTGGAGCAGCTGACCAAGGCAAAATGAGTGAGCGAGGCAGGGTCCATGAAAAGACTTGGATGTAGGACCTGGGGGTATGAAAGCGCAACTTGACCCTGTAGCGTAGTGCTCTCTGACAGTACAGCATTGTGCAGCTCTTAGGGTTGAGTGTCCACAGTCAGCCTATTCCCATGCTGGGCAATGTGGTGGCAGATATTGCGGGGTCCTCTAGGGTGACGATGCCGGGTGGATTCGGGGGTACACCTCGCAATCCCGAGCTGTGTGGCAGGTCGGCGTCTTCTCCCCACAGCCTCTTCGGGCGCTACGGAAAGGCACTGTGGTTTGTCGCCACCAGCGGTGGGCGGTCTTCTTGCGATGTGGGCGATGCGGCGGAGGAGTACTCCGGGTGACCATTGGCCTGGGTGGGCTATCACACAGAGCCGCTGTTGCTTTTGTGCTTGGTGTGCCCATGGTGGCTCACCCCCCCCCATCTCTCTCACCTTTGTCACATGGGTCTGTGATAGTGGAGGTTGTTGTGCCAGGCGCTGGTGCAATTTCTCCCGAAAACTGTTAAATATCATGTCCAGACGTTGTAGGGCAGTGTCCACGTAGTTACTGCTTAATTGCTGAGTTGTGAGCCCTGACGTCTGTGGCGCTCCCGCCATTTTGTTGGGACTGGTGCGCTCTGGACTGGTGTCATGATGGGCAACAGGAGGCGGAGAGGCAGGGATAACGGGGATCAACACCGGCGTGAACCGCAAGATACAGCGGTCTGGGAGCAGCCGTCTCCCATGCGCCGTCCATGCTGATGGACCACGAGGGCTGACCTGATGAGGCTGGTGAGTAACTCCGCATATGCGGTACTCACATGTAGGTCTCCCTGTCCTGTGTTACGTGGGCTTTAAGATGAGCCGGTTCTTAGCCTGTACCGTGCAGAAATCAGGTAAGATCACTAGGCAGTGCTGGAGCCGCAGACACACGCGTCTGCTCGGCTCTGCGGTCAGGACCCGCCCCACTGTTTTACACTTTTAACTGTTTCTTTGCTGCTTGGAGATTTACAGTAAAGAATGTTAAGCAAATATTCTCCTGCTCTCTTTCTTAAATAAAATTTAGATTATTCGGTCACTAAAGCTATAATAAATCTAATTAACTATATGTAAATGTGTGTTATCACAGTTAATGAAGAATACAGTTTATCCCCATTTTGTCTCTCTGTGATTCCGACCCTGCCGAAGTTTCCTGATCTGTCTTAAAACACTCTTCTTTCATTTGTATCTTGTTAAACTTTTTTAAGCAAACATAACTATTACTAAGCAACTATAACTAATTTGTTTTAATCTCTCTAGAGCGGTAAAAAAAACCAAAACAATATGCTTGCTGATTTCACATTTCTTTTTTCAAATTACCGTAAAACATAATTTAATTTCAATGAAGAAACAAATGTTTAATTTTATTTGCAGACATGGCTGTATCTCTAACTAAATGAAAAATTAAAATTGTGCTTCATGTTATACAATTTGAACTTTTCAAGTATTATTGAACACGAATTTATATGCAAAAATGCATTCCCCCCCCCCTACTTCTATGTTTGCCTGTTCATCCAAGGCTTTTTAACTAAACATACTCAGTAGTGAAGGAGTTAAAGGTGATTGACTGAGCATCTCAGTAGAATACATAAACATTACTAAAATGTGTTATTTGTGGTCTCGGATTAACATAGTTTTATATAGGCTATGCACCTATAACTGTAACGGATATTATTTTGTTTATTTACCGTTGTGAAAACATAATGCTGATTTAGCATTTTTTTCAACTCATTATGCAGTGTAACTATAATTCTGTAGAAAAAAGTGGATGTATAATTCTATTTGCACAAATGACTATATCTCTGCATTAAAAAGAACGTTCTTCTAGCAATTAGCTAGAGAATGTGTAACGTGTAATAATTGTAGTTTATTTAACTTGGAATATTATGGTGCATTTAAATGCAGAGAAACTAATTGATGAAAGCCCTTTATAGGTTTGTAGAGTTTATTTTTCTCATAATTAAATTTGCCCATCAAATATTACATTCCTGAGAAATGTTGCTGTGAGCCAGGAAACTGTGTAACATTTTCTAAAGCAAGAATATTCACTCCAAAACTCTTACTATTTTCTGTATAGAACAGTTGTACATATAATAAAGTGTAAAACTGCAACAATGGCATCTGTGTTTGGAGGGTTAACTTATAAACACAAACCGTTTCGAGCTCCATGGTTGCTGATTCAGGTAGATTTTTGCATGTATTTTACATGTTCTTCTAAAAATGAAATGCAAAATAAAGGCAAGAAAAGCAGAGTGTAAATAATACATGGTAATTAAAGTAAACAATTTTATTTATTTCAAGGTTTCCAGTATTCAAACATGTCTGCCTGCCTGACTGTCTGTCTGTCTATCTCGTCTCTCTCTCTTTCTCCATCTATTGTCTGTCTGTCCATCTCTCTCTCTGTGTCCGTCCAATCTGTCCATCCGTCCAGTCTTTGTGAATAAACTCAGGCCTGCTAATTCACTGTTAGCATCCTGACAACGTCAGAAATCTAATTCTGTCAAATGCTTTGATGGAGCCGTAGATGGAACAAATTCCTGCTGTTCTGTTTGCAGTTTTTAAACCCTAGGAAGCCTGAGACTCACTTGAGGATTCTGCTACAAGGGCCCTTGAAGCAGTGTTAGTAACAGTATGTCCTTGGTTCTGTTTCTCCAATGGCAGCCAGGCTAACTCAAACACACTTCACAGAATCTCAGAGTGCTCCTTAATAAAACTCTATCATGTTAGGGACATTACACTGCAGGAGCAGAGAGAGCACACTGAACTGTTCTCGCCTGTTAACCATTACTGACAGCAATGGGACTTCACAAGAAGACATTAAGTCATGGTTGCTGAAATGTAGCTCCCCAACTATTATAGAGCAACAGCTCCCATGGTGTTTTACAAGGAGATCTGCCCATAGACTTATGCAAGGGATATGCTTGATATGCTCATGCACCACTTAATAGAGTATCAAATTGTCATTATTGTCCCCTGTTAAAATCGTATGTATTTGTATCTTTTTTTATTTTTTTATTCTTTATTTTAAATTGTCGTCATACAGAGATCAAAACACATCGTACAAAGCATTGATGAAATTATTACATCAGGTGTCGTGCCAGTACAGTGAACAATGTACTAAATCCAATGAAGCTGTATCTTACACAGTGGAGTACCATAAATGCAGAATGAACCGCTCATGGGTGGGAGTCGGAGGGGACAATAGGTCCCCCCCTTATTGTCATTTATGGCCCCCACCCGCCACTCGAACCAAAATAAAGCAATAAACACATTGAAAGGTATGTAATACAAGTTTATAAACTTAGGCAGATTGCATTATTGGGCTTACCTTTCAGCTGGGGACATTTCTTCAGTATCTACCCCCAACGTAACCCACCCACATCTCAGTTTCAGACCAGTCTACTAATAGCAGGAACAGGGTATCATTGTGCAGCAGCAGGAGGGTAAAACTTGACACTGGAGCCTGCTCTACGTGATCACACTGACCAGACCCCCTTCTCCCCCTGTTGTGATGTTGCAAGGTGAATAGATATTCCAACTAACTGCACATGTGTAAATCTGTCAGGCTCGCCCAATGCACTTTATCAGCATTCCCAGGGATAGGGCACTGATTGGTTAGATCAGTGTCCCCTGGAGTGGGTTTGGAAAGCATAAGAACTAGGTAAATATGAGAACAAAACAATTATATTTACCTGCTTTTTGAACCTGCTAAGGCTAAAGCTTTTGAATGAGACAGTCGTGTCAAAGTGATGCATGTCCCTTTAAAATAGCTGTGATGTTTAAACTGAAATGTTCTATAAACATTTCACTTGTATCTCTGCTTGAATGCTTAGATTCCATCACACAGGCTGGTGCATTCGGATAATTGTATTCCTGCAATGCAGACAAAAGCCAAGGTTGAGCATCTTCTAACAAGTGTCATGCATGGAAAAAACAATCTGAGTTTTATTGTTTACAATTGTTAACTGGTAAATATGACAGGGGGCTGCAAGGGTTAATGTTATCCGAATTTATTTTTGTTCTGATTATGTAGTCACCAGGGAACCTTTAGTTGCACATGCTTTCCAATAGTAACCACTCCTCCATAAATAAATAGACAAATAAATATGTGCACGCCGATAGGATAAAGCAAAAAACTTAAATATAATAAACACAAGTCCATCTGGTAAAAGGGAGACCCTATGGTTGCTGCAGGGCCCTAAATAGTATGTTACAGAATCCTAGAGATTGCATTTTATTCAGAAAAGTTATAAGTAATGCAGTCACAGTTAATGAAAGAAACACTCTAGCGTTAAGAATTCAAACATATATTTATTAGTATTAAAGGAACTTTTTAGATATCCGGACCCTCCTTTTTAAGGTAAATAAAGTTTTTTCTTAGTTACTTATCTTAGTTTTCCACTGTGCCAGTCTCGCCATAACCACCATTCCTCATCTTCCCATTGGGAAGTATTGGGCGGGCTAGTGCGCATGTGCGGCTGCACGAATCAGCATCTCTTCATAGAGATGTATTGATTCTTATCTCTATATCACAGAGCATGGAGTCATTGAACACCAGTCCTGCAATATTTGCAGAATGGTAACCAGGAAGCCCCTCTAGTGGTTGTCTGGGTGAGGCAGCAGAAGCTTGCAGGGGCAGTGTCTTTGTCCAAGTAGCTTTGCCTAGAATGTCCTTTTAATAAAAAAAAAAAAAAAAAAAGATTATATTAAAGGATTATTCCAACCACCATGACCACTTCTGCTTTTTGAAGTGGCCCTGGTTGTACGAGTCAGGATGTGCAGTGTTTGAGATATTTTTAATTGTGTGCACTGCACGCCCCTCCCTCCCACCCTCAGTGAAGCCCTTCCTCTCCCTATCCCCTCAGTTATTCCTTTAATTCCCCGCTCTCCCTCTTCCTCCTTTCCCTCCTTCCCACTCCCAACCCCTAGCCAGCTCAGAACGTGAGCATGCACCCTGAGCCAGTAAAATAGCCTTTTTTCCCCCCTTTTTTGTCACTATACCCCACTCCCTCTAAAATGTAACTTATTGAGCAGGGCCCTCAACCTCTCTGTTCCTGTACGTCCACTTGTTTGGTTACAATTACATGTCTGTTAGTCCACCCTTTGTACAGCGCTACGGAATCTGATGGCACTATATAAATAATAAAATAATAATAATAATAATAATTATAATATTAACACCTTTACTCGCAGTATCTGTATACACATTTTATTTTAATTTACCTTAAAAACAAAATATATTCCAGAAACCATCACTCACTCTCCTCTTTAATCCAAAAATGTTTATCAGTCTGTAGAAAAAATAATGATCCCGCCATATTCCCTTTCCACTCATTTAATATCTGTAATTGTAATGGAAATATCAGCTACCCATGTCATTCCAAATAGTAAAGGAAGATTAAGTGGTTGAAAGGCTTTTACAATCTTACTGTTAGCATTGCATTAGTATTTCAGAGATTGGTAAAGATTGGTAGTCTTTTTTTAAATGCCTTTATTTTAGAAATATATGATTTAGCTCTATTTACCATATGTGAGCACCAGGGGAGGGCTGGCAGCCATAGGCCTGGGGGGCAAAACCAGTCAAGTGGCCCATTGCACCACCAAATCAGTTCACCATCCATGCCCACCTTTTCCTGGTTTTATAACGGATATTGATGTTATGCTAATCAGTAGCTCTTTGCCATACCCACTCCTTCACGGCTTTGACTGAGAATCTCTGAGCCTGTGCTCCGACTCACTAACTGAGCGCCGGAGAGGATATAATCTGACTGCACCTACTGCTGATGCGCACCAGTGGACCACCAGTGAATCGTTTAAATTGAATATGCTGGTGTCCCCAACTTGTGAGCTGTGTTGGCCGCCGGGCGCGTCTGTTGTCATGGCACCCTGCGTGACCGCACAGCTTGTACACCCCAACGGCTGGCCCTGCTGACACACACTGACGTTACTACTTAAACACCAATAAACTGTGGAAACAGAGCTGATCCCCCCAAATTTATAAAGATTTGCTTACTGGATTTGTTGTAAGATTAAATCATGTCTCCTCCTCTCTCTCTCCCATGCGCTGCTCTGTAGGCTGGGAGGAAGTGAAGAGTAATCACATTCTCCCAGCACAGCGGCACCTGTGGCTGCATGGGGAACAGCTGAATTTGCCGCCCCCCATGTGACATCACAATGCCCCACCCATATGATCTGCCATATGAACTAACGCTAGTGCTGCACACAGTGTGTGTTTACATTAAAAAGCCTGCAGGGACCAGCTATAGACACCAGAACCACTTCATTAAGCTGAAGTGGTTCTGGGGACTATAGTGTCCCTTTAATGTTAGGTAAATTATAGATTAGTGTCACTAATAATATACTAGATTGCCTACTTACAACTAGATGAGGATGATGATGGGCTGCAGTTTGGCTCCACTGGTCTGGTGTAGAACAGGATCCCTGGAGGCTGTTTGCAACTGTGGTCACAAAATGCAATGTTCTGGGAGAATTGGAATCAGCTCCATTTTTTGGGGGCCCCTTACACAGCTCAAGGTCTGGGCACCAGGGCCTGACAGTGAGTATGCCCACAAGGACCACTCATAAGTCCACTTATATGTTCCACCCACCCATGAGTTCGCTCACAGGGAGTGTAGTGAGTAGGGGATGTGTTATGTGTTATTGTAGAGGATCTAATATGTGTGCTTATGGTATGTAGTGTATAGGGATACCAGTTTGCGTAGGTGATGCAGTGTGTTTGTGTGTAGTGGAAGCAGTGTGTATTTGTGTATAAGGGATGTATTGTGTGTTTCTGGTTGTGTGTAAGGGATGCATTGCGTGAATCTGTGTTTCTATGCATAAGGGATGCAAGGTGTGTGTCTGTATGCGTGTGCATTGAGTGTGTGTAAGAGATGCATTGTGTTTCTGTGTGTATGTAAGAAAAGCAGGTTCCTCACAATAGGTTAGTCTTCAAACTAAAATAAATTAGTCTAGATGAATATTCTTGTTCTTGGGTAGAACATTGGCTTAAGGATAGAGTACAAGGAGTTGTCATTAATGGTACATTTTCAAGCTGGACAAAAGTGGTAAGTGGTGTCCCTCAGGGTTCTGTTTTGGGACCGCTTCTATTTAACATATTTATAAATGATATGTATCAGTGTTTGCAGATGACACAAAACTTTGTAAAGTAATAAAATGTGAGCAGGATATTGCCTTGCTGCAGAGGGATTTGGATAGATTGGGGGACTGTGCACTAAATTGGCAGATGAAATTTAACGTAGAGAAATGCAAAGTTATGCACTTCGGGGTTAAGAATGCACTAGCAATTTACACCCTAAATGGTAGTGAACTAGGGATAACCACACACGAGAAGGATTTGGGAATTGTTATAGACAACAAATTAGGCAGCGATATGCAATGTCAATCTGCAGTTGCTAAGGCCAGTAAGGTTTTGTCATGTATAAATAGGGGCATAAATTCTCGAGATGAAAATATAATTTTGCCTCTTTATAAATCACTGGTAAGACCACACCTTGAATATGCTGTGCAATTTTGGACACCTGTTCTAAAGAAAGATATCATGGCACTAGAAAAAGTGCAGAGACGAGCTACAAAATTGATAAAAGGAATGGAGCATTTTAGTTATAAAGAAAGGTTAAAAAATTGAAATCTCTTTAGTTTGGAAAAACGGCGCCTGAGAGGGGATATGATAACATTATACAAATATATTCGGGGCCAGTACAAACCATTATCTGGAAATCTATTCATAAACAGGGCTATACATAGGACACGAGGTCACACATTTAGGCTGGAAGAAAGGTGATTTCATCTAAGGCAAAGAAAAGGTTTTTTTTACAGTAAGAGCAATAAAGATATGGAATTCTTTGCCTGAAGAGGTGGTTTTGTCAGAGTCTATACAGATGTTTAAACTGCAATTGGATGAATACTTGCAAAAACATAACATACAGGGATATAATTTCTAATTAGTGGGGTAATAGCTGCTTGATCCAATGAGACATCTGACTGCTATTTTGGGGTGAAGAAGGATTTTTTTCCTAGTTTGTTGCAAAATTGGAAGCACTTCAGACTGGGTTTTTTGCCTTCTTTTGGATCAACAGCAAAAACGTATGTGAGGAAGGCTGAACTTGATGGACGCAAGTCTCTTTTCAGCTATGTAACTATGTAACTATGTGTGTGTTTGCGTGTGTGTAAGGGTTTGCATTGTGTGTTTCTGTGTATGTGTACAAAGGATGCATTGTCTTTGTGTGTAAGGGTTGCATTGTGTGTGTGTGTGTGTGTAATGGATGCATTGTGTGTTTCTCTGTGTGTAAGGGAAGCATGGTGTGTTTCTTTGTGTGTAGGGATGCATTGTGTGTTTCTGTGTATGTATAGGGATGCATTGTGTGTGTGTGTGTGCGCGTAGTGTGAAAGAGTTCCCTGTCTTGCCCCCTGTCCCATAGAGCTGTCCCTTCTCCCCCCTCCTCCTTATGTTACTCCCCCTGCCCCTGGTGAGCACTATTTAAAATATTTAACCAGGAAATATACATTGAGATTTCTCTTGTTTTCAAGTATGTTCTGGGTCCACAAAACATTGCATTGATACATTATGGTACAATAAAATACAAAAACAATATTAATACACAATATATACAAAATGTAACATAGATACTGCTATGCCTTTAGGGGTTTTAAAACATCTACAAGCACTCTATTTGACCATTTTATTTATGTTTGTCAGACCTATGTGAGAAAATTTGTAGTTTTGCTTTATACTACCATTTCAGACCCTGTGTGAAATATTGCAAGTTAAAGGACACCATATGCTGCGTAAAACCTTTCATTCACCAGAAATCTCTACAAAGGATGAAAAATAAAAAGCAGTATGAAAGCAATCTATACACAAACTGCTGTGATACATTTATGTGCTAACTATGCACCAAAGTTTCAAAAAAATGTTATGCTACTTTTTTATCCAAACAAAAACTGCTTAGTAGTAAAGTGGTTATATACCATATAATAGGTAGTTAAAGGTAAACTATAGAGCTGCGGATACAAACATGTATGATATAGTATTCAATTCCTGATTTAGAATTAGCCTTCCCCATGAGAAATATAAATACGGGAAAAAAGGGTTTTACTTGCCTTTTTCTTCAGCGTCAGGACTCCATGCAGTCGCAGGCTCCACCTCCAGTGGCATTATCTCGCAAGCAGTCTCCTCTTCATCTTCTTGTCGAAACCAAATCTTCTCTTTGAGAAGTTTAGGGAAGAGAAGTGCATGTGTGACAAGAGCCGCATTTGTTCAAGAAAATGCTTCTCTTAGGGAAGCATTGAATCCATTGCTTTCCTATGATCAGCATTAAAGAATGTTTGACATTCTCACGCAATGCGTGAGAACGTAAAATATCACACAGCCGAGGCTGACTCATTTATAGTAGCAGAATCCCCCTCTATTGGCTGCCAGGAAGACAGCCACTGGAGGTTTGTTTAGCCAGTATTGTAAACATTGACGTATCTACAAAATGCAAATGTTTTACATTAAAGTTACAGGGCCACTGCTTCCAGAACCCTTTGTCTCAATGTAAAGGTCTGGGTACCTATAGCGGCTCTTTAAGGCCTAACTTTTGTAGAATTTTTTTTATTAGTTTTTCCTCATTTTTTTACACATACTTTAAAAAAAAAAATATCTATTTCCTTTCAAAACTTGATAAAAGGATTACATTAAAATAGTTTTGAGGTGACAGCCGTCCTTTAACTCCTTGATCTGGAAGAGAACATAGGGAACTACTTAAACACTTCATCTTAATGAAGTGGTCTGGGTGGAGTGGTCCTGTCAATTTGACTATTCACTGTAAAACACTCCAGTTTGGAGTATGAAAGACCTTTTCATTCATACTATTAGAAAGTACTGTCAAGCTTTCTACCTTTCTATGTTGAGATTACTGCAAATCTTATTAGTATAGTTTACACTAGTTATTTTTTGCAAGTGTATAGGAGTACCGTGTGAGAGAACTGTATGACATTTAATTCCCCTTGCGGAAGACAGACTCACCTTGTGAGAGTAAGTGCAAAACATATTAGGTACCTTCTCAGAACTCATCCCTACACTGCTGGGCCTGACTCTGGCAGAGAGCATCTGCCTCCAGAAGAGTTCCTGGCATGCTAGTGGTTGTGGTGCTTTGATTGTTCCTTTAATAAAACACAGAATAAAGCTAAAACAAGGAGTGCACACACAGTGTTCTTGACACATATTTCTCCAAATATTGATTATCGCTGGATGTTAATGTTTCTGACATTTTGGTACAATTCTAGACCATTTCTCCTTTTGTGATGTTACTCACCGTAATAGGCCGCCACACGAAAGCATCTGATCTGTACAGCCACCATGTAAATAAGCCAATTTAAAATAACAGGAATCCTATTTGAGAGGGCACATGCTGACTACTGAATAAACCATTACACCCAACAGAGGCTTCGCTGGATTAAAGTAGTTTCAGAAAATGTGTAGGACAGTCGGAAGGTGAACTGGCAGAACTCTTTATGATTTGTATGAAAAACAACTTTATTTTCTGGTTTTATCTTGAACGCTGGCTGCTTACCTGCTATATCCATAACTTCAGTGATGTGAAAAGAGACATTGTCTGAATCTGGTAATTGAATTTAAATGAGGATCACACCGTTTTAACATGCACGTGACAATTGGACGAACTGACATCATACAAAAGCTCCCTGGAGATAAAAGAGTTAAATAAATTCACATGAAAAATGTAATTTGATGCTGGATAAGCACAATTTGCACTTTTTGGTCTGCCCAATCGCTTTCCAAATAGTTCAGCTATAAATCTTGATTTTATTCCCTATTTGGGACAGCTTGATGTTTAATAGAGCAATATTACCTGTTGTAACCTATAACTTTAACACCCTCTAACTTTATAGCTTGACCTCCTGATTTAGCCCTGCTCTTTCTGTGAAGAATGATTCCCTCCTGCACTTTTAAATCCCTCTATATTTAGCTAAAATGCAATGTTACACACATTATTATTTGTAAAAATGTTACTCTTGACCAGCAAGTCAGAAATCCAAGTATTTTACTTTGGGAGACAAAATGATTTAAAACTGCAGTCAACATTTTTTTTTTTACAAAGAAGATAAAAAATTAAATTGAAATGATCTTTTCAATTATCTTTATTACTTTTATTTTACCATATGATGTTTCTTAATTATTTTTCTCGGGATGGCTTCACCTTAAAATGGAAATTTAATTAGAAAAGTGAAATGGATTGGATTACATGCCTCTCTACATATGGTGCAGGGGCATTGCTAGGAAGGCTGATTAGGCTGGAACCTTTGGGTCGTATTTTGGCACCCTTTCACTATTATTCTAAGTCCTCTGTAATTGTGAGAGAGAGATAGCATTTCAAATTACATAATTTGGTATAGTGCCACATTAATGCACTATATTTTGAGTTAATTAATTGCTAGCAGAGTGTGGGGGTATTACAGTGAGTACAAGTTAGTGCTGCATGTTTGGGTTAATGTTGCAAGGTGTGAAGTTAGAGGACCATTCTGGGCACCAAAGCAACCTTATCACTATGACGTTGTTGTGGTGCAAAGGAGGTCCCAGGCTTCATCTTGCCATCATCTTAGGGGAAAAATTGTTTATGAATGGTTTAACCAAAAATTTGCAAAGACAGTGTCCATCAGCTCTGACCAGCCTTTTCTGCAAATGAACTGAGGCTTGAAAAACAAGTAGCAAGAGAGGTGAGAACGGACAACAGCTCAATTTGCCTGTCCTTCGGTGGGTCCCCGCTCAGATATCAAGTTGGTTTTAGCTCATCTTGTGCCACTACAGAGAGAACATATCTGAAGCATATCAGACTGGTCCCAACCGTACGTGCAGTCCAGATTCGAAATGTCAGCAAGCTCCCTCTGCACAAGAGATACAGCAACTCCAGACAATTGTTTCAACCTTCTAAGGTCTCATCAGTGAGGTATAGCCAATATCCCTCTAGGCACCGTGAGCAAGGGATCCACGCCTGGATTGCCCTTTAAACTTAAGGAGAGAAAAACAAGTAGCAAGAGAGGTGAGAACGGACAACAGCTCAATTAGCCTGCCCTTCGGTGGATCCTCGCTCAGATCTCAAGCTGGTTTTAGCTCATCAAGTACCATTACAGAGAGAACATATCTGAAGCATATAAGACTGGTCCCACCTGTATGGACAGTCCAGATCCGAAATAACAGCAAGATCCCTCTGCAAATTAGTGACAAGGACAAAAATATTAAGAAGATCATCCCTGCACCAGGATGAAGGGAAAGGGTGCAGGGGGAATGAAACGAAAGAAAATTGAAGCTATAGAAACTATGCATTTTGAGCCTCCTCATAGATGCTTTATTAAGAATTCAGGAGACGCGAAACACGTCCAGTGGTTCTTTCGTGTCAGTTTTGTTTTGTTCCCCCTTCTATCCGGTGCAGGGACTTCCATCATTCATATTTTTGTTCTTGTCACTTATTTTTTATTAGAATATACTGTCTTTGCAAGCTTGGGGTTAAACCATTCGTAAACGGCTTAACCCCTTAAAGTAAGACATAGTCTGTGACCTCCTGGTATCATAACAATTTAATTAACATAAAGTTATTATGATACCCTGTGTGTCCCTTTAATAGAGCAAGTGCAGGTTTTATAAACATAGGGTAATATGATGGTTTCAATTCATTCAAATGTTTGTGTCATAATTTGATTCATAGGACAGGTTTTAGGTTTCGCAATATGGCATTGTATAGTGTAGACTTTTGGGAATCAACATATGAGAGAAAGAAAATATTTTACACTCGGGCTGAAGCCCTGTTTTTTTTCCACCTGTTTTGTGTGTGCAGTGCAGAACATTTCATTAGGATGGGAATTGAGGGAGTTTTGAGGATATTTTTTCAATAAAAGACAAAATGATTTTGAAACTGTAGTCACAATAGAGATTAGACTTGTTCACAGCAGGAACGTTCGGGTCGGCTGAATCATTGTTATCCAAACTGAACTTTAATAGCCAAATATCGTCCATTGAAAAATTTTCTGTTGAACATTTCGACAAACCCCAAATCGTGCGGAAATGGGCTAATAAGTGAAATATATATATATATATATACATATATATATATATATTATATACTGATAGGCATATTTTACCTCAATTTTGTTCACAGATAAAGTGAGAAAAAAACAAAACAAAAGACAGAATAAAAATAGTAAATCTATATGTTGAATATGAATTTCAAATTTAAGGCCAGAGTAGCCAAACTAAAGCACAGTTGACATATATGATAATATTTCAAGTTCAGCTATTTTGACCTTGAATTTGAAATTCACCTTGAATTCTCTCTTTGGTGAATAACCCTGTTTATATCTACAAATATAGTTTTTCTTTTTCTACTGCTCCCCTTATTTTCAGTTTTCACTATGTTGGTCACTTTTCACTATGTTGGTCACTTTTCACATGATCTGTGAATAAAATGAACACGCTGGCTGTCCCCTAGCCAGTAATCATCTTTTTTTTCCATTAATCATCTCTTCCCTGGGCAGAACACTGAATACAGAATCAAATCAACATGTTCGGCCATCTTGCTAGTCGTTTCCTCAGTTATATGTCAGCATAGCGCTTCGAAGAAACAGAATTCAACCGAACAGACGATCGGCCCAAATTCAGCTGAAATGTAACTTGGCCAAATTGAATCAAATGTATAAGTCTAATAAATATGGGTATATATGGGTTTATTCATCAACATAACTAAACTAATTTTTTTATTTGCCCAACCAAACTTTATTTAAAAATATAAACCTTGGGACATATTACTATTACATATTACTATTGTTTTGGATGTGGTGCAGACGTAAAGGATATATATCGCTCCATCTTAATAAAGTGGTCTGGGTGTAGTGGTCCTGTCAATTTGACTATTCAATGTAAAACACTGCAGTTTTTCAGAAATGGCAATGTTTACCGTGAAGGGTTAAAAACACCTCCAGTGGCAGTTACATTGACAGACACTAGAGGCGCGTCCACTGCATTGACTGAGTAAAACTTGGTCATGTGATGCAGAAGCCTTTCTATGGGGTAGCTACTTTATGAAGAACATTGGATCATGCTGATGTAGGCGATGTCTCCTCCATGACATCGCTGGAGGAGGAGAGGTAAGTTTTGCAGGGGGGAGCTTTGGAGCTTTTGCATTGGATAAAGGGGAATATAACACTTTATTTTATTATTCTTATGGCACACATGGAGGAGGGGGGACCTTTATAACTAGGAACAGGGACACTAAAGCATCGGGAATATAGGTTTTGTATTCCTAACACTTTAGTGTTTACTTAAAATTTAAAGGGACACTATAGTCACCAGAACAACTACAGCTTATTGCATTTGTTCTGGTAAATAGAATTATTCCCTTCAGGCTTTTTGCTGTAACCACTATCTTTTCAGAGAAAATGCAGTGTTTACATTACAGCCTAGTGATAACTCCAATGGCCAATCCTCAGATGGCTGCTAGAGCGGCTTCCTTGGGCAGTGCTGCAGAGTAAACAGCACTACCATTCAGCATCTCCACCCTCTATATGCAGACACTGAACATTCCTCATAAAGATGCATTGATTCAATTCATCTTTATGAGAAGATGCTGATTGGCCAGGGCTGTGTTTAACTTGTGCTGGCTCTGCCCCGATCTGCCTCCTTGACAATCTCAGCCAATCCTATGGGGAAGCACTGTGATTGGCTCACAGAATCTCTTCTGGTGATGTCAGCAGACAGGGGCAGAGGCATCAGCTTCAGACTTGAATACAAGTAAGATTTTACTATATATAGGGAGACAAGAGGGGTGCAGGGGGGCTAGATGGTGGTTTTAACACTATAGGGTCAGAAATACATGTTTGGGTTCCTGACCCTATAGTGCTCCTTTAAATAATCTCAGTCTAACTGTCAATATAGGCAAAGATGCAATGCTGACTGAGGGATCCTGAACATACTGAAATAGAATAGCCATCTTCTCATGTAATACAATATAGACACCTGTGGCATCATCTCTTCTGTAGAGAATCCCACAATGTCATGGTATCCTTCTTAGACCCCTGTTTTGTTATGTTGCATTTTTACCAAGTTTCCTTTCCCTGTCCCTTTCATCAAATTCATAATTCCCATTTTTCCTTTCCTCTTTCCTCTTTCCTCTTCCCTTAGTATTCCAGTAGTATTATTCCTATATCCTACCCCACCTCACCTGCTTCTCTTTTACCATTTTCTTTTTTTTGTTTACTGTTTCCCTCATTCCTTTCAATTTTTGTCTGTTGGAATTAAAGAAAAAAAAAATCAAAAGAAGAAACTGCAGTTACATGTTTTTTGTATTTTGTATTTTGTTTTTACTGATTATTATTATTTTATGTCTTCCATCAGAGTTATTTACTAAAGTAAGAATTACAGGGAATTCAAACTGAGTTTCAAATCGAATGCCAAAGTAGGCAAACTGAAAGCACAGCTGACTAGGATAACATTTCCAGTTCAATTATTTTGAAATTCACTTAGAATTAAGTTTGAATTTCCGGCAGTTCTTAATTAATAACCCTGTATACCTTGCATTAGTTTCAGCACTGAACCCATGACCATTTAAAGTATGCAACTTTTAGATATACATTTGTATGAAAACCAAATGTGATTTTTAACCTCTGCCTTGGAAATAAATATATTCCCATATACCTTTTCTTTGCCTGATGCCACGGATATTCTGGGAACTTGTAGCAATCAGCCGAGGACACTATAATGTGAAACTGGGCATAGTCTTAAAAGACTTACATAACTTTCCTTTTTGAAATATATATTTGACCATTTCAGCAAGACTAATCTTGTAATGATGCTGCAAATTAAGACTTTTCATTCCTGCAAAGAAGGCACGGGATGATTTTATCCCATGTGTGCAATTGATTACTAAATTACTTTCTAGCTCATTTATCTCCACTTAATGATTCTTCTGTGTTGAATATTTCTTAATCACGGAAAAAAGCCCAGCAAATCCTGTAGCAAGGTTTCTCTCCGAGGTCCGCGATAAGCATTACTTTTAAAAGATTACAAACCTAAACTGTGACAACAGATACGAATGACATGAGACATCAAAGGGTTCCCCATTAAATATGAGAGCACGCCTCTCCTTGGCCTTCTGTTGTATTCTGTGTGGTACTCCTAGAACTATTATTGCCATTATCAATTTACTTATTGTACAAAGTCCAATCATCTCATAGAGGAAGCTGTTATCCTGTAAATACACCACACTTTTAATAGTCTGGGATGTCTTCACATTTTTTTCAGAGTGTTTTGTTATATGTTTTTATAAAAAAATTACTTTTATTAATAATTTCAGAGATCACAGCAAACTATGGTACAAATTACAAAATATCTATTCAGTATTTATCTATTCAGAGATTCTTTTGTTTTCTGCAAAATGTGACAAGGAATGTTGTACATCAAATGGATGATTAAAGAGTTCCTTTTATTTTAAATTTGATTATTTATTTTTGTTGGTAATAACATTAAATCCATTCTTTATTTTGTTGTTTTAAAACATCTGGGAATCTACCTAATAGGTCCTGATTAAATGAAAGTTCATGTAACCCTGGGTGCAGTAACAGAATACCGAATGTGTATATCTGTTACCCCCTAATATGACATCCCCACTTGTAGTTTGGAGACCTGCGGAGGATTAAAACACTTACTGGAAGATGTCTCCACCGTGTGCCACCATCGTCTGTCTTCAGCTATTAGTGCTCCAACCACCAGGAACCACTTCAGTGTTGCAGTTTTGCACATGCACAAAAGTACAACACTGATATCTATGGAGGATCCTGCCAGGCCAAGAAAGCCTAATTCCTACAGCCATCACTAGTGACGACTGGGGCAATTGACAAAACCTGATGATGGAACCACAGGCAGAACTAATAAGATCACAACAATTGTGCAATTTTGGGCACCTGTTCTAAAGAAAGATATCATGGCACTAGAAAAAGTGCAGAGTCGAGCCACAAAATTGATAAAAGGAATGGAGCATTTTAGTTACGAAGAAAGGTTAAAAAATGTAAATCTGTTTAGTTTGGAAAAACGGCGCCTTAGAGGGGATTTGATAACATTATACAAATATATTCAGGGCCAGTACAAACCTTTATCTGGAAATCTATTCATAAACAGGGCTATACATAGGACACAAGGTCACGCATTTAGGCTGGAAGAAAGGAGATTTCATCTAAGGCAAAGAAAAGGTTTTTTTACAGTAAGAGCAATAAGGATTTGGAATTCTCTGCCCGAGAAGAGGTGGTTTTGTCAGAGTCTATACAGATGTTTAAACTGCAATTGGATACATACTTGCAAAAGCATAACATACAGGGATATAATTTCTAATTAGTGGGGTAATAGTTGCTTGATCCAAGGAGACATCTGACTGCTATTTTGGGGTCAAGAAGGAATTTTTTCCTAGTTTGTTGCAAAATTGGAAGTGCTTTAGACTGGGTTTTTTGCCTTCTTTTGGATCACCCCCCCCCCCCCCCCCACACTGGGCAACCAGGAAGTCCAAGCTGAACTATCAGTGACTAATGGATTATACCTCCTCTCTGCATAAAGGTAAACTGGGGGAGGACGTAAAAGCATTTATTTTGTTATTAAATAACTAGGAAGAAAACATATTGCTTCTATAGCTAACTGCCCACACATTACACACCCCATTTATTTTATGACGTCATATTCCGGCTCCCGCGGCATCAGAAAACAGCCTGCGAGGGAGCCGGTCAGAGAGATCAGAGAGCTCCCTCGCCGCCTCCTAATCAACTTCAGCCGCACGCCGCGCAGCATCTCCAGGGATCCAGGAGGTGACCAGGCAGGAGGGAGCACTTCCCTCCTGCCGGTCACTGGAATTTTGCGCCCCCAGAGCCGGTGCGCCCTAAGGCGGCCGCCTGTGCCGCCTTATGGACGCGCCGGCCCTGTGTACAGTACAGCACCCATCTCTCTCTACACTGGGTGAGCAGGCTGCAAAAGCATCTTTTCATTGTCAATGGACATCACTGGGCCATAGTTGGACATAGAATTTCAGCCACAATAACTTAAGGAACTGTGTTCAGAGCTCAGTCTGCCCCTCTAGTGCAAATGTTGCGTGATTCTTCTGCAACTGAGACGGTCTCATTCTGTCATTTAATGACAGGACAACATCAGTAGAAATTATATAAATTAAAGTTATACTTAACCCCTTAAGGACACATGACATGTGTGACATGTCATGATTCCCTTTTATTCCAGAAGTTTGGTCCTTAAGGGGTTAAAGCTATTATACTATAGTTATTTTCCTTATCCACCAATATAGAATCCTCATCCCGCACTGTTGTCTGTAACCACATGCTAGGCCTCTGGAAGCAAGCAGTATGTAATGGAAGTGATGCATGAGCCTCTAAACCAGAGATTGTATTTGTGGTTTCTATTGTAATAATGTTGGTGATGTTTGGCATAGAGGAAGAAGCTGCAAATTTTAAACAAAACAATATATACACTTACTAGTAGTTTGGCCATCACAGTAGATCGATTGCATTTTTATTCTCCCCCTTTATAATACAATATTACATTGGCCATACTCAAACAAATCCTAATTTAGATTCTTATGGTTCTCCCTGTCAATAAACAAAAAGCAGGATTATTGTCCATTTAATTGTGATTTAAAAATAGCTCAGTGGTTTATTCACTAAGCAGTAAATGATGGTGAATTTAAATGTAAGACAAAATAGCCAACTGGACCAATAATTTTCCTTGTTCTCTATAACATTTCCTCTGTTCATTGTAATGATGTCTAATAAAGCATGCATTTTAACTGTACACATTAAGTGAGTTGTATGTATCTTTAGTTTAATATTAGCGATACAGACGATTTGGCATTTTTCCAGTTCATCTTGAGTAAAAAGGTTTTCAGTTTGTGCCTTCACGTCACCTTAATCCTATGTTTAGTGAATTAACTCCCAAGCTTTGATAATAAGTATCCAGAAAGCAAAGCTTTAAATTCGTTACAGGTGTGCCGCAAAAAGGTCAATGACTGAATGGTGATAGAAGGATTGCCGATGACACCTGTTGCACTCAACATTTTCCATGAAACATACTATTGAAATGAGTTCCATGGAATGATGTAATTCATGAATTTGAATGTTTCCCCAGAAGTTGTCTGTTTTCCAAGTTTATAAAACAACGCAATCCAAAATAGGAAACACAATCTTCCATCTGTAAGAGGTTTGCCACAATCATCACTAGGACTTCTGCAATAGCAGTAAATATTTATGTATCTATGTATCTATTCTAACAGCTCTCAGGAACATCTTTGGTCCAGAGCTTTCATTCATATAATGTTCTCCTTCAGGTGTGAACTCTTTGAAATATCTTTTAGGAGACAAAGGGATCAATAATTTCTTTTTCATATTAATATATGCCTTTTTTAACCAAGCTCTGCTTTGTGATTATTTCTCTGTACAATCAAGACTTTTATGCCATATTGTTTGTGGGTCTACATTATGACAGTTTGTTCAACTGGTATTCTTGGCAGGATAGACGAATGCCCCCATGGCATCTGTTGCCTAGATATTACATTTTCCTGGAAGTTTCAATGCCCACAGATTTTAACATTATGTTTTAACAAATATATGTATATATATATTTTTCTTGTTACATGCAAGCTATAGTTTTTTTTTTCCTTTTCCAAAGAAATCTAAAATATGCAGCATTTCAGTTTTCTTAATAGTGTATGCCAGAAATGATATATAATTGGTTCAGATTTTAAACATTTAAAAACAAATGAAAATGTAATTTTTTGAAGGCCCTATTTTTTAAGCTGCCACTAAGCACTACTGCTGCCAATTTAGTGAGTCTGGTGACCCAGCTTGATTTATAGCAGTAGGTCCCATTATCTTTAGCCCAGGTGCACAGGATGTGTTCTTTGCTGAAAGAGAGATGAGGAGACAAAAAAATAAATGGACTATGGTGGAGAACAGGGGAGCTTGGTAGAAGACCCTTTCAATACAAATTTACGTGAGATAGGTAATAGTTTTTGTGCATAAATAACTTCCTTTAACGGAGATTGATAAACACTTGCGTGATATTTATACATGTTAAAAACTATCAGGTCAATTAATTAATGGCATACATAGCAGTGCTGCTGCCAACACCAATGTAACCACTTCACTAGCAAACTATTTTTATTGGAAAATTTCTTAGTAAACCGTTTATTTCAAACATGGAGTGCATAGTTAACACAGAAGAAACAGCAACTTTGTGTATAACTTGATGGCCAAACTAACAGAATACCTAAAATTGATGATGAGGTTAAAGAAATTATATAAAAATATACATGTATTTTATTTTTTAATGTATTCCTTCATCCCTTGTAAAACTTTTGGGGCAACAAAAAGCTTTAGACTGTATACAGTATGCCTTATATTGCAAAGTTTGACACCGCCAGTGTTATTCACTAGTCAGGATTTGTTCGGTCAGACAGATTCTGTAAAATTCTTTTGGATGCGTTTGGAAAATCACTTATATCTACATACAAACTAATTTACAGCATCAGAATTGGAGATTAATCAATGATAAAATCTCCAGCCCCAATGGTGGCGGATGGGTCTTTAAATAATTATACAAGAGGGGTGGACACCATGTCCACCACCCCAGTTAGTGGCATGGTCCACCATCCCAGGTGGCTAGGAAACCCCAAGCCCCTAACCACCCCCTAAAGTTTAATTAACTCTACCTAATCCCTCACTCTAATAACAGTGAAGGGGCTATTAAACTAACCTGTAGAATAAAATGTTATGCTTACCATGAGAATATTCCCACATAAAGTTTTGAGAGAGTGAGACTTGCCTGTCAGGTCTACCTGATTAGTTGGCTTACCAAGCTAACCAATCAGAGCACTCTAATGAGAATTCATAGTGTGGGAAAAGCTTTTTAACCCCTTAAGGACCAAACTTCTGGAATAAAAGGGAATCATGACATGTCACACATGTCATGTGTCCTTAAGGGGTTAAAGGCTTTCCTTGCCTTGAAGTCTCATTCTGCATGGAACACTCCTATGGTGAAGACGGAGTTATTTTTATTGTGTTCCGATTTGTTTTTGTTTTGTTTTTTGCAGATAAGGTTTTACTGGCTGGAACCGCTAGATTTAAATATTTAGTGGTTGTGCCCTTACTTGCTGCATGGTAATAGGGGATCTTTTTTAATGATTTTTATTACTTGGCAGTGCCAAGGGTTATTTACCTACCATCTGCTAACACTGCCAGTAGGCAAATAGTACTTGAAACTACCATTCAGTTGCAAAACACAAGTGAACGTTAATTTGTGAATGCGCATCCTGTCTGATGCATTCTGTCCCAAATGTTTGTTAAACCGGTGCTCTATGAATATTCCAAATTGTACAATTTGTATAGGGTTCAGATGCAAAAATCACTAATTTTAAACCAGACACCAAATGCATCTGGGCAACCTCCGCAGATTTGCTTTGACTGACTGAATTCCAGTATTAGACTTTAGTAAATATGAGAATTGCCAGTGCAGTCAGAATTTGGTCATTTTCACCGGATTCAGTCCATCTGGACAAAACCTGTTGTTTAGTGAATAACTCTGTCAATCCATTGATATATGAATAAATGATTAAAAAAAATAAAATTCTATTGTCATTTATGTGCTGAAGGGTGGTTAATATGTGTGAATGGGGATTTATAAAACCAGTGATGTCATTTAAATAGCTCAGTAGCATAGAAACATAGAAACATAGAATGTGACGGCAGATAAGAACCATTCGGCCCATCTAGTCTGCCCAATTTTCTAAATACTTTCATTAGTCTCTGGCCTTATCTTATAGTTAGGATAGCCTAATGCCTATCCCACGCATGCTTAAACTCCTTTACTGTGTTAACCTCTACCACTTCAGCTGGAAGGCTATTCCATGCATCCACTACCCTCTCAGTAAAGTAATACTTCCTGATATTATTTTTAAACCTTTGTCCCTCTAATTTAAGACTATGTCCTCTTGTTGTGGTAGTTTTTCTTCTTTTAAATATAGTCTCCTCTTTTACTGTGTTGATTCCCTTTATGTATTTAAATGTTTCTATCATATCCCCCCTGTCTCGTCTTTCCTCCAAGCTATACATGTTAAGATCCTTTAACCTTTCCTGGTAAGTTTTATCCTGCAATCCATGAACCAGTTAAGTAGCCCTTCTCTGAACTCTCTCTAAGGTATCAATATCCTTCTGAAGATACGGTCTCCAGTAATGCATACAATACTCCAAGTGAGGTCTCACCAGTGTTCTGTACAATGGCATGAGCACATTCTGCTAGCATTTCCTGCTGCTCTATTACATTGTCTACCTACCTTTAAGTCATCAGAAATAATCACCCCTAAATCCCTTTCCTCAGATGTTGAGGTTAGGACTCTATCAAATATTCTGTACTCTGCCCTTGGGTTTTTACGTCCAAGATGTATTATCTTGCACTTATCCACATTAAATTTCAGTTGCCACAACTCTGACCATTTTTCTAGTTTACCTAAATCATTAGCCATTTGGCTTATCCCTCCTGGAACATCAACCCTGTTACATATCTTAGTATCATCATCAAAAAGACATACCTTACCATCAAGACCTTCTGCAATATCACTAATAAAAATATTAAAGAGAATGGGTCCAAGTACAGATCCCTGAGGTACCCCACTGGTGACAAGCCCAAGCTTTGAATATACTCCATTGACTACAACCCTCTGTTGCCTGTCACTCAGCCACTGCCTCACCCATTCAACAATATAGGAATCCAAACTTAAAGATTGTAGTTTATTGATAAGCCTTCTATGTGCAACAGTGTCAAAAGCCTTACTGAAATCTAGGTAAGCAATGTCTACTGCACCACCCTGATCTATAATTTTAGTTACCCAATCAAAAAAATCAATACAATTAGTTTGGCATGATCTCCCTGAAGTAAACCCATGTTGTCTCTGATCTTGAAATCCATGTGTTTTTAGATGTTCAACAATCCTATCCTTTAACATGGTTTCCATCACTTTCCCCGCTACTGAAGTAAGGCTTACTTGCCTATAGTTGCCCGACTCCTCCCTATTACCTTTCTTGTGAATGGGCACAACTTTCGCCAACTTCCAATCTTCTGGGACTACTCCTGTTATCAATGATTGGTTAAATAAATCTGTTAATGGTTTTGCTAGTACACCACTAAGCTCTTTTAATAGCTTTGGGTGTATTCCATCAGGTCCCATTGACTTATTTGTCTTTACTTTTGACAGTTGAAATAGAACCTCTTCCTCTGTAAACTCACGTGTAATAAATAACTAATTTATCCTTTTTCTTAACTGAGGTCCCTCTCCTTCATTTTCATCTGTAAATACCGAACAAAAATATTCATTGAGGCAGTCAGCTAGACCTTTATCCTCTTCTACATACCTTCCTTCTTTTGTTTTTAATCTAACTAATCCTTGTTTTACTTTTCTTTTCTCATTTAAGTATCTAAAAAAAGGTTTGTCCTCCTTTTTTACCGACTGTGCTATTTTCTCTTCTGTGTGTGATTTGGAAGCTCTTATAACTTGCTTAGCCTCTTTCTGCCTAATCTTATAGATCATTCTGTCTTCCTCACTCTGTTTTTTTTTTATAATTACTAAATGCTAACTTTTTGTTTTTTACTATTTTGGCCACATCTGCGGAGTTCCACAGTGGTTTCTTGAATTTTTTGCTTTTACTGGCAAGCCTAATGCAATTTTCTGTTGCCTTCAGTAGTGCAACTTTTAAATAATCCCATTTTCTCTTGGACGCCATTTAAATTGCTCCAATCTGATAATGACTCCTTTACACATATTCTAATTTTAGAAAAGTCTGTTTTTCTAAAGTCTAAAACTTTTGTTTTTGAGTGGTGTGACAGTCACTGTTCTTATATTAAACCACACTGACTGATGATCACTGGATCCTAAACTTTCACCTACAGTAATATCGGATAACAAATCTCCATTTGTTAACACTAAATCTAGTATGGCCTCTTTATGAGTTGGCTCCTCAATGACTTGTTTTAGAGACAATCCCAGTAGGGAGTTTAGAATATGTGTGCTCCAGGCACAAGCAGCTATTTTTGTTTTCCAATTCACATCAGGAAGATTAAAGTCACCCATGATGATAACTTCCCCCTTCATTGTCATTTTAGCTATTTCCTCAACTAGTAGATTATCTAACTCTTCCATTTGTCCTGGGGGCCTATAAATCACACCTACACGAATTACTGTGTGATTTCCAAATTCTAATGTAACCCAAACAGACTCTATGTTCACCTCACTAACTTTTATTAGGCTAGATTTTATGCTATCCTTCACATATAGGGCCACCCCTCCCCCTTTCCTGCCTTCCCTGTCTTTTCTATATAAAGAGTACCCTGGTATTGCTATGTCCCAGTCATTTTTCTCATTATACCATGTCTCAGTAACAGCGACTAAATCTACACTATCAGTTGCCATAATTGCCACAAGTTCATGGATCTTATTCCCTAAACTGCGAGCATTTGTAGACATGACTCTAAGCTTATCATTTTTTAACACACTTGCTACAGGCACCTTCTGTCCTTGTTTTGGGGGACAATTGGATTGATGTTTTATCACCCTTTTGCCCCCCCTCCTAGTTTAAATACATCCTAGCAAAACCTCTGAACTGCTCACTGAGAACATTTGTTCCCTTTTGAGAAAGATGCAAACCATCTTTTTTGTACAGTTTATTTCCATTCCAAACAGAGCTACCATGAGAAATAAAGCCAAATCCTTGCTCCCGACACCATTCACCAAGCCACAAGTTAAAGTCCCTAATACGCATCTGCCTGTCGTTATGAGTGTTATGCACAGGCAGAACTTCAGAGAATGATAGTGTGGAAGCAAGCTGTCGTATATCATTGGCAAAAACACTAAAAACTTCCTTAACCTCTGAAACCTCATTGCAAGCCAAGTAATTTGTCCCTAGATGGACAAGTACTTCCAATTCCGCTTCCTGCTTTGCTCGCTTAACAATATTACAGATACGTCTCCTGTCTCTGTGAGCAGTAGCTCCGGGAAGACACCTCACAAGACCACCATTGTCCATCTCCACACCTCTTATGATGGAATCCCCCAACAACAACTGCTTTCTATTAGACCTCACTGTAATGCTTACATGAATTTAAATGGAACACAACTGCAGATATCTCAGGATTTAGATTGATGACTAGAATATTAGAGAATAACACAGGTACTGTATCTTTAATTAAGTGGATGATTGTTAAACGGAGTAAGCAGCTTCTGGTATGCATGCAGTATAGCAGATAGGAGTTTACCAGTCCATGAAAACAAAGCAATAAGAAGTGAAAGTTGCAGCAGGAATGAATTAGTTTGGAGTTAGAGGTAAGCAGGCTTGAAAGCAGGCAGTATCCTATTACGGGTGCAATTATGACTTAGCTTTTCAATGGTGGGAGTCCAGGTTTTCCTAAGTTCTCCTCCGGGGAGGGAAGAGGTTAAGCAGGAAGGAGAAGATCCAGTTACAATCCGCGGTCGAGGTGAGGAGAAGGTGGGTCAACAGTTTTCCAGTCCGGGTTCGGTGCACAAAAGGGTTTAGAGGAATCTTGCTAGCCGGTTTGATTTCGCGGTAACGCTTTTCAATAATCCAGCATCTTGAATCTGGCGCGGTCTCATTATGTAGCGTGGGGAGACCGCGTCAGAGAAGGGGGTGTGGCCAAGCTCCGTCAACCCGGAAGAGACAATGCAACGGTAATGCCGGCAGTTAAGACATGACACTCACCATAGTCTCCAAGCCTCTCTCCACAACACCACTAGCCTCAGGTCCTCTCTCCACAACACCACTAGCCTCAGTGCCTCTCTCCACAACACCACTAGCCTCAGTGCCTCTCTCCACAACACCATTAGCCTCAGTGCCTCTCTTCACAACACCACTAACCTCATTGCCTCTCTTCACAACACCACTAGCCTCAGTGCCTCTCTCCACAACACCACTACCCTCAGTGCCTGTCTCCATAACACCATTACACTCTGAAAGTGCAGAAAATTAATTAAGTAGAGAAACAGACTGTGCAATATGCCTTTTATCCACAACTCTAAGTCTACCAGATCCTACAGTGATCCATCTGCCATTCCTATTATGTCTCTGCGGCAGTGGCTTTGCAGCAGTTCCAGCCTGAGTTTGTTAGCATAAATACTCTGTGTATTTTTAATCAACCAAACAAAATTAGTATATCAGGATAATTAATGTATATCAACTTTTGTTTCCTATGATGATGCTTATCTAATCTCAAAGAGTTCATGATCAAATTCCTAAATTGACTCCCCACTGAAGATTGTGTTGACTCGTTACCCCCCACCCCTAACTTGATTTGACTTTTAGAAGTTCAGGGAATGATGAAATAAGTAATTTGAATTTCACACAGAGCAGAAAGACTATACGTTTTATTATTATAAAGATGTCACACATACTCCGGCAGAGGTACATTACATGCAATTATATACTATACTTGCTGCTTAAAAAAAATAAATCCTCAGACGTAGCTATTGGGATGAATATATTTTATATAATGTCAAGAACATGTTTTACCGTTTTAAAAGATGCATTTCATGTACTAACCATGAATGATGCATTTTCCAGAGATGAAAATAGAAACAATTGTCTAGCACCATAATTTATATTCTTTATTGAAAATCCCATCCCTGTTAATAAAGAGCTGAAGTTCTTATCTAATGCAATGCACCTCTTAAAATGTTTACTGCAGCATAGACATGGATCCTAATACGACCCTGCAGGAATAGATATTCATAAAATATGTGGTCAAAGCACATTTGATGATTATCCTTAGCATTAATTGAAAGGAGGAAGCAGAACAGGTTTTAGCTTTATTGTGGACTGGTCCATAGAATATTGCAGTAATAACGGTCACTGGAGGGATAGTCACAGAAATGAAAACTCTCTATTTTGCCTCTGCCGGAGCCAATAAATATACTCAGACCAGGTAGAGCATAAGCGGTTATCCCTGTATCATTTTAATAAATGCCCTCTTCAAGATCAGAGATGATGAATATATCTTCTTGTGGATGAAAATTGAGGTATTTAATAGTTATTATTGTAGCCGTTATCAGAACATTATGCACACTAATCTAACTGACAATTTGCATGATATCTATGACAGCACTGAAAACAGACTATTAATGTGAGGACATCTGTCCGTGTTCAGTCTTGCAAACTTGCATCTCATTATAATAATGTGTCCTGTAACGAGCCCAAATAATTATGATAAAGCAATCACGATATTCAGACCCAAGATGTGTTACTGGTTAACCTGAGAAGCAGATGATACAGGGTTATATAAGATAGCATAACGCGTCGCATTTGTTAAAAAAAAAAAAAGAGAGCAGTCATAAGTCAGTTCTAATAATTGCACATATTTATCCAGTTCTATATGATTTTTCAATGTATATATTTTTGTTTACTGCAGAAATCTTTGAAACTAATAAAATGCAGGGCCTTGAATTTAATTTTCTACCAAACATGACCATGGTTAATGGGGAGGTTAATTCAACTTTAAAAAAATATGAGTGGGGTGTGGGTTTAGTTTAATAGGTGTTTCGTTTCATGGATTTTAATATTTATATTCACATGCGTCATATACCTAGGCAGTTGAATTCTATAGCTGACTATCATTTTTTAATATGTTTAGCTGAAAGCAGAAGCTGTCTATACATATTTTATGTAGAGGATCAGGATAGTGAGTTTACAGATGGTCAGATTTATCCCTGGCTGTGGGAACTTATTAGGGTAGAATGGGCAGAAGTTCTGCAGTGGTTGGGTGGTGCCATTTCTGAATGGGAGTACTTGCTGGTTTCTCTGTTCATTCAGACCATTGTGTTTCACTGTGCCATTTTGGTAGGGGTCTTGCTGTGTTTTTATTTTTCTGTTTAAACTTGGTTAGGTAAGCCAACTTCACAAAGCATTTTTTGATAGAGTAGAACATCAGATATCTCGTAAATGATAAAGTGTTGTTGGACAGCCTGCACACAGTATCCATGTCACTACTTAGAGAAGGTTTTTATATTCAGTAGGATATGAGTTATTATTGGCATGGGTGTAAGAACCTTGTGGGATGTGGTATTCCCCCTCACCCCCCCCCCCCCTGTGCCCTCCCCCTCCCCCCCCCCAAATAAAATACAGGTGTGCATTTTAAGCTCATATATTGTATTGTTTATAAATTTAGAAAAAGTGTACTTTAAGATTAGAAGAACAAATCAAATGTTAAGAATTAGTTATCCCATTCTACTAACAGACCTAGTGTTTCTGACCCCTAAGTGGGGCTTGTATTATTATAAAAGTCTGTTCCCCTAGATTTTCATTTATCCCTACACTGATGCTTTTTGAGTCTGTGTTTGTCACGATTCCGGGAACCAAACATGCTAACACACACACAGAAAAGGTGCAGTACCGGACCTTAGAGTGGCCGGGCTAAGCACACAAAGAATAGACAGGAGATAAGCCGAGTAAGGGAAACCAGAAGACAGAATAACGAGAAACAAGCCGAGGTCAAAGGGTAGGAGAAATTCACAAAGTCAGATAAACAAGCCAGAGAGTACGTAACCAGAAACACAAGTTCAGTAGCAATGCAAGCAAGCAAAGACCACAACAGGGCAGGGAGGAACAGGAAAGGTAAGTATTTAAATCATAAGGTTAATTCTGATTGGATAATTTATAATCAGAATTAACAATCACACGTTGGAGATATCTAGACCTCCCACTGTGATTGAGGCTCTGTGCCTTTAACGCCGGGTCAGGTGGCTGACCCCGGCGTTTAATAAATTGGGCGGTCTCCCAGCGTGCAGCGTCATGCATGCTGCCGCTGGGGGACGTAGAGGAAGACGCGGGTGGCATCCGTGGCTGGGAGGATGCTGCCCGCCGAGCGCACGCCAGGAAGGGGACCGCGGACGGCTGGAGGGTGAGTGCCGCGAGCGGACTGCAGCCTCCCCTCGCAGCCGCCCGCGGGATCCTGACAGTGTTGGGAGAGAATGACCTCTGACTGCTTTGTATTTGAAGTTGGGATTAGAACCAAATATTCTTGCTTTTATCACAGGTGGCAAAGATGTAAGTGTGTCAATTCATGAAGAATTGGTGTACTGTATGTGGCTGTCGTGAACAGATCGCTGGAACTTCTCCCCCAGGTCACAATTGCGTGGTCCAGGAAAGTTCCCTGGAAGGTTTGTGACATATACGACTAATGGGCCATGCACAGGTCGGGATAAAGCTTAGAATCTAATGCAGGGTTTGTCATATTCTTGTGTGTGGTCTCCTTTCAATGGTTTATTAATGACCACGTACATATCATGTTTGTATTCCTAATGCTAAATCCCCCCTCTAATAAAATTGTAAAGCGCTACAGAATCTGTTGGCATTATATAAATGGCAATAATAATAATAATAATAATAATAATAATAATAATAATAATAATAATGCTGTAGTGTTGCTTTAACATCGGGGTTACTGGAGCCTATTTGAAATAGGACCCAGGCGTTCACAATATAAATGCTCATTTTTTTCAGCACCAGGTTCATGGAGTCCTAATTCCGTTAGTAAGAAGGTTAGAAGGAAACTGCAGATCTGTAATTATTACATAAATAGATGCACCACAGTTTTATATATATAAATGGGGGTCCATCGAGTGGGCACCTCTCAGACACTTCCTCTTAGATTGCAGAGATCTGTGCAGGTAGGGACACGAGAGAGGAGGCAGAGAACAGACTGAGAGTCATCTGGCTGAGAGTCAACCAGATATAACCCAGGGAAGCTACCCAAAGGTAAGGAAACAGGAGGCAGGCTAAAAATATGCAAATCATGGTGTGTGTGTGTGTGTGTCAGTGTGTATCTCTCTCTGTGTGTCAGTGTGTATGTCAGTATGTGTGTATATGTTTCAGTATGTCTGTGTGTGTATATGGTGGTGTATGTGTATATGTATTCAAACAACATGTACCCACATGATAGACGCTTTGCATAGCTGTAAGTGATATAAAATTAAGATCAAATGCATGTGAGCAGGCATACAATGTGCCATAAATACCATCCTCTTTAGAGGATACTGCTACACAAAATAATCTTTTTAAGCACTGGTTATTCTCATGCCATAAAACTCTATTACACTAACCCTAGGCAGTACAAAATACTTGGACTAACTAGTGTTTTACCAAGGCAGTTAGACAACATGTATCAAATAATGATGATACCGCAACATCGGAAATACTAAGAGCAAGCTGTTTTATGAAAATCGACATTTTGTACCTGGCAAAATCTAAGCAGTGATGCAAACGGCTGGTTTTTATAGCATATCTCTTCTTGATCCTGGCAATTGTCTTTTTAACTCAGTTGAAGTTGGCTAATTCTAAATTCTATTGTGTTATGCTAAGACGGTGGATCTCCCACATACTAGGCAAGATTTAAAATGTAATTAAAAAAACGAATGCTCATTATACAAGAGAGAATGGAGATATTAAAAACAACAAAACAACTTCAATAGTATTAAAGGATTCCACAAAGTTCAATATGTGAGCATTTTTAATAAAATAATAATACTCTATAAAGAATGCCTTATTTGAATATAGAGAGAGGATACCAGAGGGTTAAAATACAAAAATTCTGCTGTATAAAATAGGCAGAAGAAACTGTGAGAGAAAATGTGGAACAGTTATCTATAACAGGCTAATAACAGAGCATGTCCCCTATGTCTGGGGCTTACAGTACATGTGTGAGGCATATTCCCCTCTTATTGACCCCTGTTTTGCATATTCCCCTCTTATTGACCCCGTTCCCTCCAGATGTGGAGTGTGCAACTCATTAACACCAATAACACCGTTCACACCTCTACAAACCACAACTACATGAATATTCCAAGCGGTCGGCTGGGTGGTTGTCGTTCGTATGTTCGAACAGGTGGTGGCTGCCATCTTGGAACACGAACTGAGACAGCGGTGTTCGGTCGTCCAGTGCATATAACTAAAATCGGCCACTCGTCGGTGCGAACACCACTGGGACTTCCACCTCCTGTTACCGTTGTAGAAAATTATACGAACCAAGTGGCATTCAGGGGGAGCAACCTCCCAAACCAGATATTCATGCGAACGGATGCACGAACCGTTGCTATGCTATTTTGTTTGTATTTTGTACTCCCGAAAGAGACCGACCGCACAGCCTATTTTCATGGAACTGTTTTGGGCAGGCACCTTGTGTGCGGTCGGTCTAAACTATACCCCGGTGGCGTTTCAGCTACGCTCGTGGGATCTGAGCGCTTTTCGGATACCTTGGGCACTCAGACCCAAGCTATCTGGGGATATAATAGTTGAGGGGGTACCTCATGGGGAAATGCATATGTTGGGGTCTTATGTTTTATATGTCCTGGACCTGAGAGGTAATGCAATTATATTGTGTACTTTGATTCAGTCTACTCTCAGGTCCAGTGGGGAATGCCCCTGAAATATGTATTTGGAAACCTCTTGTATGGGGATTCTCATAAAAAGCCAGCTGTGGCTCCATTAAAACCAGTTATACCCACAGAGCTGAGTGTTGTCCAGTTGCTGAGGAGGTGTCGGGAGAATCTTGGATTACTTTGAAGGATTTGGCTGTTCCCTTGGAGTAATTTACTTTTAATTTACAGAGATAATACATTTTAAATTAAACAGAATGTGCATTAAATTAAGTTTAAACATTAGATCTCTCTTTACAGGACATTTTAGGAAAGCTATGTAAGTCACATGCAGGGAGATGTGACCAGTGGCGTACACACAGTCAATGGGGCCCCAGTGCGAAACTGATCCATGGCCTCCTCCCTCTTCCCCCCTCCCTCTCCCTCTCCCCACCTCCCCCTCCTCCTTACTCTCCTTCCTCTTTCACCCTTCACCCCTCCCTCCCTCGTCCCTCTTCCCCCCTCCCTCCCTCTTCCCCCCTTTCACTCCCCCTGACAGACACACATACATACAGAGACACATACATACACACATACACACAGACATATACATACATAGAGACACACACACATAGACACATACAGACAGACAGATACATACAGACACATACACACATCCATACACACAGACAGACACACACAAGACACACATACATACAAAGACACATACATACGGACACACACACATACACACAGACATATACACATACAGACACACAGACACACAGACACAGACAGTCACACAGAGAGACACACACCCACATACAAAAACACATACATTCACACAGACGCATACATACAGACAGACATACACACAGACACATACACACATACAAACAGACACAGACACAGACAGACAGACACACACATACATACAGACACACATACATACATACAGACAGATGCACAGACATACAGAGACACATACATACAGACATACATACATAGAGACACACACACATAGACACATACAGACAGACAGATACATACACACACACACACACACACATACAGGCGCGAACAAAAGAGAACAAAAGAGAAAGACTAGAAAGATAATAACTACTCAAGATCATACTAATAGTGGCATTTTTAACCTTTCACAAATTTTTTTAACTAGTACACAGATATCAGTTTTAAGTAAAGGTCTCAAATTTGCTCCAACTAACTCTTTTAAACCTTTTGAAGCCTTCTTTGACGTTAATACATTTGTCCGGAAAGCCACCCTTAAAAGATTTTTTATAGACAAAAATAAAGAAAATCCTATTTTAAATCCGATTCTATCCCCTCTCACACTCCCACATAATCATCACATAATTAATACACACCTCAAAGAGAAATCAACTTTTTACCCTGCCCATTTTAAGTCTACCCCCTCACTAAGTTCGAGAAATTAGTTGTAAAAGATTTAGAAAAAATTAAGAACAGGGGGGCGGAGCCAACGGCGCACTGAGGCAGTCGCCATTTCTAATAGCTCCGGCCAGCCAGTGCAAAAAAAGTGCAATAACAGAAAACCCACGGGCCATCGACGAAAACGGGATACAGGCACAGACTCTAGGCATCCTGCCGAATCCGCAGATGCCTTTCTTTCATACACCGGGCACAAAACGCCACGCCAAGGGATCTGGGGCCTACCGCACACGCGACCAAAATCTCGCCAGAGAGCTTACATTGTGGCTGGGAGCGGACCCGCAACTTACCACTGCAGACCCCTACTAAAAGGACAACATGGGAAGGAAGTCCCACAAACCCACTTCATCCGCACATGTCTCACATCAGGATATAGGCAGTATGCTGCAAAATCCCCCACCCGCACGGACCAGAGCCGCCACGGCAGTCACACAAGGGAGGTCCGGTGATGAGGATTCTCTGTACAGCATGTCCGCGGCTGAAACAGACAGACCGCACACTCAAACCACAGATGATCTAGCTCCAGCAACTAAACAGGACATCCAGGCTATGCTAGCTGGACTGCAAAGAAACCTTCAACAAATGTGGCAGGCAGACCTGAAGGGGTTAGCAGCAGAGGTGCAGGTGGTGTCGGCCCGTGCCCAGGCCACGGCACAAGACGCAAGCAATCTGCACCAGGACCTACGCTCGATGCAAGACAAAATCGCCCAGTTGCGAACAAAACAGGCAAACATAATCAGGCAAGTCAATGTATTAGATCAGTGCTCCCCAACCTTTTTATCGCCGCGGACCGGTAAACATTTGATAATTTTTCCGTGGCCCGCTTGTTTTGATTTAATAAGACAAAAAAAAAAAACAGTCACATATATTAAAAAAACACGCAGACACATACATAGTCAGAAAATCACAAACACAGTCACATAAAGACATAGACTCAAAATTGTGTGTATGTGTGTGTGAGCGGTGCAGTGTGTATGTGAGGGTGGCAGTGTGTGTGAGAGTTGCAGTGTGTGTGTGTTTGGGGCGATGTGTGTATGGGGGGCAGTGTTTGCGGGGCAGTGTGTGTAGTGTGTGTATGGGGCAGTGTTTGGGGGCAGTGTGTGTAGTGTGTGTATGGGGCAGTGTTTGTGGGGCAGTGTGTGTAGTGTGTGTATGGGGGCAGTGTTTGCAGTGTGTGTATGGGGCAGTGTTTGGGGGCAGTGTGTGTATGGGTGCAGTGTGTGTAGTGTGTGTATGGGGGCAGTGTTTGGGGGCAGTGTGTGTAGTGTGTGTATGGGGGAGTGTTTGTGGGGCAGTGTGTGTAGTGTGTGTATGGGGCAGTGTTTGTGGGGCAGTGTGTGTAGTGTGTGTATGGGGGCAGTGTTTGCGGGGCAGTGTGTGTAGTGTGTGTATGGGGCAGTGTTTGTGGGGCAGTGTGTGTAGTGTGTGTATGGGGCAGTGTTTGTGGGGCTGGGTGTGTAGTGTGTGTATGAGGGCAGTGTGTGTAGTGTGTGTATGGGGGCAGTGTGTGTAGTGTGTGTATGGGGCAGTGTTTGTGGGGCTGTGTGTGTATGGGGCAGTGTTTGTGGGGCAGTGTGTGTAGTGTGTGTATGGGGCAGTGTTTGTGGGGCTGTGTGTGTAGTGTGTGTATGGGGCAGTGTTTGTGGGGCAGTGTGTGTAGTGTGTGTATGGGGCAGTGTTTGGGGGCAGTGTGTGTAGTGTGTGTATGGGGGCTGTGTGTGTAGTGTGTGTATGGGGCAGTGTTTGGGGGCAGTGTGTGTAGTGTGTGTATGGGGGCAGTGTGTGTAGTGTGTGTATGGGGCAGTGTTTGTGGGGCTGTGTGTGTAGTGTGTGTACGGGGCAGTGTTTGTGGGGCAGTGTGTGTAGTGTGTGTATGGGGCAGTGTTTGGGGGCAGTGTGTGTAGTGTGTGTATGGGGGCTGTGTGTGTAGTGTGTGTATGGGGCAGTGTTTGGGGGCAGTGTGTGTAGTGTGTGTATGGGGGCAGTGTGTGTAGTGTGTGTATGGGGCAGTGTTTGTGGGGCTGTGTGTGTAGTGTGTGTATGGGGCAGTGTTTGTGGGGCAGTGTGTGTAGGGCTGTGTGTGTAGTGTGTGTATGGGGCAGTGTGTGTAGTGTGTGTATGGGGCAGTGTTTGTGGGGCAGTGTGTGTAGGGCTGTGTGTGTAGTGTGTGTATGGGGCAGTGTGTGTATGGGGGCAGTGTGTGTATGGGGAGTAAGGAGGGTAGGGAGGCTTTTTTTAATTTATTTAATTAAAAATAATATATTGATGTCCCCCCTCCCTTCTTACCTTTACTGGGAGGAGGGGGGACATTTCTTAGTCCCTGGTGGTCCGGTGGGGATTCCCTGGTGGTCCCAGTGGTGGTGAGATGAACTCTAGCCCAGTTACAGGGCTAGAGTTCACTCTCGCGAGATTTGGAGCGTTGCCGTGGTTACCGCGGCAACGCTCCAAATCTCGCGAGAGGAGGACCCGGAGGAGCTGCAGGTAAGAGCTCCCGGGTCCTCTCTCACTCCCTCCCCTGCCGGCTGTCAGCAATGTGCCTGCAGACCGGGGAGGGAGATCTCTGATCTCCCCTCCGGTCCGCAGGCACATTGCAGGGCTGGCACTTGGGCAATGCCAGCCCTGCATTAGCCGGCAGGCTCGCACACCCCTGGGCGGCCCGGTACCGTTTGATCCACGGACCGGTACCGGTCCGCGGCCCGGGGGTTGGGGAACACTGTATTAGATGACAGGGGAAGGAGGAAAAATTTGAAGATCAGGGGGGTATCCGAAGCGGTGCCACTAGAGGAATTACCTCACTCAGGTGCCTAGTGACCTTGTTAATCCCCAACAAACAAGCTAAACACTTTACGTTTGACGGCATATACCGCATTGCCAAGCTGCAACAAGCACCGAAAGCGGCCCTACGGGACATAATCTTACGTTGCCAAACCCTGACGGACAAAATAGCCCTCATGGCAGCCATAAAAGGAAAGACTCCTTATAATTTTGAAGCACACCAACTCTCCTTTTTCCAGGACCTGAGCAGGGACACGCTGTTATGGCGCAAGAGCCTGCATCCAGTAACCACCACCCTGCAACCGGCGGGACTCAAATACAGATGGGCGACCCCAAGAACACTATGGGTGACCAAAGGCGAACAACACTACAAAATCACGACAGTAGAAGAAGGCCCAGCCCTGCTGAACACATTGGGACTTTCCAATTATACCACGGGACCAGACACCCTGCACCCGAGACCTGCGACCTGAATCCTGAACCGAGCATTAAATGTTAATGTTACCTGTTAGGCATGTTTTATTTACAGAAGCTAACCACTGATACCCCATTGTACCTGAGGCACCTAGTCCCTCAAACAGAAATATTTGGCCCAAGCCGCATCTCCTGGGCGACTGGGTAGCGCTAGGGCTCCAAGACACCCCCCCAATGCCCCGGGGGCATAGCAAGCAAACAATGGAGCATCCACCCACTTATGTTGTACTAGCCCACTAGTGCCACGCAGCCCCACTTCCCAACCACAACAAACTGGGCCCCGCAAAGGCACAAACACTCAGGCTCCAAAGGGCACCTAGCTTACACATAGACGGCTATTTCGCACCTAGCCCTCACCTCAACGCATAATTCAAAGTAGGGCACATAGCAATAAGGGACAGGAGGCTGTCCAGCATTAAACCTATGCCAGTGCTACAATTCTGTGGTTTAGATTTTAAATAAAGGCTTAAATTTAGGGATTTTAAATAAACACGAATTCAACTTTTTAAATAAAAAATTTCCTGTAATACCCGTCATATATTTTCTCCCTAAAATCCATAAAAATGAAACCCTACCACCAGGGCTCCCTCCTATGTAATCTCTCGCAATACATAGACACCCTCCTGCAACCCTCAGTTAAACTTATGAGATCTTATCTTCAAGACTCCATGGCTCTCTTAAAGTTTTTAAATAATTTTATATAGAAACACAGTTTTATATTAGTCACATGTGACGTTCAGTCACTATATACAATTATACCTCATGATATAGGCTGTCAAGCTTTTAAAGATATTCTAACAAAAGAAGGAAAAATTGCTGACATCCAAATTGATTTTATATTGGAAGGTATTAATATTATTTTAAAAAACAACTATTTTTGTTTTTTAAATTCTCTTTATCTTCAAAAAAGAGGGAGTGCCATGGGAACTAGGTTTGCTCCCAGTTACGCTAATCTATTTATGGCTGACTGGGAATCTGAAGCTATTTTCAACAATCATGTCTGGAGAGCAAACCTAGTCTCATTTTTTAGATATATTGATGATCTTTTTTTTATTTGGGAAGGCTCTGAAGACGATCTTAACTCTTTTATTAACAATCTTAATATAAATAACAGAGGTATTAATTTAACTTACGAATTTAGCAGGGAACAAATCAATTTTTAAGATCTCAATATTTTTATAAAAAATGGAAAAATACATACTAAGACGTTTTTCAAAAAAGTATGTGTGAACACTGCCATAGATAAAACTAGTTGCCACTATCAACCTTGGCTTGACAGTGCTCCGAAGAGCCAAATATTAAGACTCCGGAGAAATTGTTCAGAAATAAGCGATTTTAATAAACAAGCTGACCTTTTAAAAGATACATTTATTGAGAAGAATTATTCTGAAATAGAACTTCAAAAATATCAAAAAAGATAGAAATTAACTTTTAAAATACAAATTGAAAAATACTGACGATTCCATGCCCTTACCTATTATTTTTAATTACAATAATAAAAGCAGCAATGTAAAAAAGATTATAAAAAAACACTGGCATATTCTGAAACAAGACGAAACACTTAATAAAATTATACCAGAACATCCAAATATAGTGTTTAGGGGAGCACCAAACTTTAAATCAATATTAACTAAGAATTTTACCAAAGAAGTAAAAACAATGCACCCCCATTATCCTTTTTTCCGCAAATCAAAGGTTTTTGCAAATGCAAAATGTGTATAGTTTGTAGAACTACTGATCCCACTGTTCCTCATAAAGTAACCCAATTTATTTCAAGAATGACAAATAAGGTTTATAAAATTAATGACTTCATTAACTGTTCAACGAAAAATGTTATCTATCTGCTTGAATGCCCCTGTGGCCTCCAATATGTTGGAATGACCACAAGGTGCTTAAAAATGCGATTAAGCGAACATTGCAGAAACATTAAAAATAGATACTTAAATCACTCAGTATCCAAATATTTTTTAAAACATAACAAAGACCCAAGAATGCTTAAATGTATTGGAATAAAAAAATGTACTATTCCATGGAGGGGTGAAAATATTAGAAACATTTTAGGCAAAACTGAAATGGAATGGGTGTACAAACTCCAAACTCTTACACCCCATGGCTTAAATGTTGATTTTATTTTGTTTAATTTCTTGCAACTATTTTTATGTTTTTACATTGCTTTTATTATTAAGTCATTGTTTATTTTTAATAGATGGGTTATATGTGTTTTTTTTATACTCTGCACCATTAATAGATGGGCTATGTGCTTTTTATATATTGTGTTTTTTATATACTGTTTTGATATCTTAATAGTAACATTAGGTTACTCTGATATCTCTATATTTGGGACTACGCCTGATGACACTTTCCAGTGTGTCAGGCATACTCCCTTATCCTAACGTCGGCCACAACCCTGCGTGACCCGATGTTTTTCTCTATCTCCATTACGATGGCCGCAGCTTTGCGCGTGGTGTCAGCTTCTAGATCCAGCCCACTCTCCATGACGATGGCCGCAGCTTTGTGCGCACCGTCGTCGTGTAGATACACGCCCCCTCCGTTTGACGTCAGCCGCAACCATATGCGGGCTGACGTCTAATTTTCGCCTATTGGTTCTGACGCCGACGGCTGCACAGTGCGCGCTGACGTCTTGTTATAAACTACATGTCCCAGCAAACCATGCGGTTTACATGCCGGTCACATGACCACATTAGAATTTTTTTTGACATAAAATAACCTTCGTTTTCAATGTTTAAAGTCAAGCAAGGTTTATAAAGCTTATTATATTGTATGTCCATTATGAAAACTGTTTTTATATGTTTAAACTTGATTGTCTATAACTAAAATTTTGATTGGCTGTTCCCAATTTTGGCGCCAATTTCAAAGATTTGCATTGCTATTTAAACTCTCGCTTGCCAGGTATCAGGTTCTTATTCCATATTGATAAAGCCGTATTGGCGAAACGTGTTTGTGGATATTTTATTGTGTATTTTAATATATTAAAGATTATTTGGTCACTTTTTATTTGTGCCATTTATCTTTTGATACACTTTAGATTGTTTTTTACCTGGCATTTTTATCACCCTGGACTCCAAGTAATCCTAGGTGGGGATAATACCACCAGCGCTATCCTCAAGGAGCAGTTGGTCTGCTCCCTCCTTGTGAGTACCATTTTATATATTTTATTTCCAGTATTTTATCCAGTGAGCACTATTGGTTGTCTCTCTTTTTATTTGAGTGCTGAACATACCATTGACGGAGGAAGTTTACCCTATATCCCATAAGCGGGGATTGTACCGCTGTACGCCTTTTACACTAGAGCGAGTTATAGCTCTTGCAAATGTGAGTTTTATACCAGCCTTTTATATTTTATTTATTCTATTATTAGACTTATTGAACTATTTGGTTCTCTATTTGTTTTATCTCTTGCATATGAGTGAATCTACACGGAGAACAGAGAGGACATTTGTTCCTGACCAAGCACCTATAGACTCTGTGTCTCCAATAAGAGCATTCTAGATAAGACTCTTTTTATTTGGACTATTTATTATTAATATTTTAAATTAAGTCTCTCTGGCGCAACCCTTATTCCCTATTCTTTCTTCTTTTGACATACATACTTACATACAGACAGACATACACACAGACACATACACACATACAGACAGAAACACAGACACATACAGACAGACAGACACACACACACACAAGGCACACATACATACAAAGATACATACATGCGTACAAACAGACAGGCACACATACATACACACAGACACATACACACAGACAGACAGACAAATACACACAGACACATACATACAGACACACACATACACACAAACACATACACACATACATACAAACACACACACATATACAAAATGTTTGTCACCCTCCTGTTTCCTACCTTTTAGGTGCAGGATGGTGACTTTCCCAGGGGTCCAGTGGTGGCTCAGGTTGATGGGAGTCAGAGTTCCCACTCTGACTGCCTCTCCTTCCTCCTGCGCGGCTCTCTGATAGCTGGGAGGAGTGACCGGGGCAGTCACTTCCTCCCAGCAGTGATCTCATCACAGGAAGCCCAGTCGCGCTGTTAATGCGCTACAGCGCTGACTGGGCCCACTGGAAATCCATACCCATCGGGTGTCCCTAAAAGCATGGGCCACCTGATGGGCCCTTGAACGTGTGGCAGTGGCGGTTTGCTGCGCAGGCCGGGGCCTTAAAACATGGCGGCTGGTATTCGATCGCACGGGTACGCAGGGCGGCTGGGCCCCCTGGAGTAACAAGCCTGGTCGCATCTTCGACCCCTGTGACCCCTTTATGTACGCCACTGGGTGTGACTAGAGTTGTGTAAACAAAGTGGTTTCTCTCCAAAATGGCAGATAACTGAGCAGTGAGACTCCAGGTACCTGATCTATACAGCAAAACTGCTTCATTAAGCTAAAATAGTTTTGGTGCCTACAGTATCCCTTTAAACTGGAAAAAAAAACTGGTCCCCTATGGTTGAATGCATATGTAAATCATGCATTCAAATTATGCACATTAATAAAATTAATAATAAATACAATTTAAAAAGATACCTTTTAAGTACCTATTGCTACACGGCTAGGTAGTATAGATGATGGATGGAGCTACAGGCAGACTCCTTCCTGACAAGAAAGAGTCTACAACAATCAGGAGCCTATCATTCTGATCTACTGAATCTGATCTTATCCCATAAACACCTATATGATTGTAATTGCACACATCACAAAGGATGAATGCAACTGTAGAGTGATAGCATTGATATGTGCATGGGCATGACTCAGTCTGGCGCTGGGAAGGAGAGAGAGTATTCCTACTTCTATTTCATTGATTTATTTATAGACTTAAGTTACTGTTATTGTTATGGATAAACCAAAACCAAATACATTGAATACAAATTTGCAACAAATTAAAGGCCACAGGGGACATTACAGCTTAGTCCATATGGAGGTTTCAGCGGAACAAAGTGACACATCAAAGGAGTAGGTAAAACAATCTCAGCAGCTGTTGAGAGCCAGGGGGGCTGGCTTATTGCTGCAGTCATTTTTTTTTAACATGCTGCAGTTGCATGAGATTATTGCAACCACAATAAAGAACTGTACCATAGCGAGGGCTGAGTTTCAACAATGAATTGAAAGGCTTTATTTCGGCTCAGCCAGAAAATAAGAGTACACATGAGCAGCTGAGATTCAGCATGGCATAAATAACATAAGCATAGGCCACTGCTAATTGGAATAGCTGTAGATTAAGCAGTATGGGATAGTCCATCTGCATTGCAGGAGAGCTGGAATTCCAGAAAAGACGATGTGTATATAGAAATTAAGATGAGACCCGAGAATGTTCATCGGAGTCAAAACGTATCTAAATTAACAAAATATTGATTTTTTTTTCTCAAGAAAATCTAGAACCCAGAATATATTTGGTCTCATGACCATCTTTAATATGATTTTTAAATTGTGGAAGTTTTTTTTTTTTTTTTTTTTTTTTTTTTAGCGTTTTTATATATTTTTTTACAGTTGTGGCTAGTTAGGATGGCTTTGCTATGAGCCACTTTTCAAACATAAAAAAAAAAAAAGATCTTCAAGACTTCAACGTGTATGTATTATATTGTATTACTTCATTAATTTTGAAATGGGAACTAGGGTAACTGGACACCGACTTGAGATCCAACTTGTCCCTCTTCCTCTGTTTCTAAGTAGATATTGACCCCTCTGCCTGTCTTCCTACTTCTCGCTGGTTCTGAACCCCTACACTCTGTGTCCCATGGGTAGGTATTGATCCGTTTTGCTGTCTACCTCTTCTAGGCAGGTATCAAATCATTTTGCTGGCTCATGACACTGTCTGTACAAAAATGCTTTTGGATCTCAGGTCTGCTCTCAAAACTGTCTTTACAAAGACACTTTTGGTTTTTATGTCAGTTCTTTACCTACAGGTCCTAGCATGTCCTTGCAACCAGAGGACTGGGTAAATAGAAAGCAGGTTCTTAAACTCTGCCATTCCTAAAAGAACCAATCAAGACCTACAGTTCCAAAATGAACTACTACAAAATAATCTCTCTATCTTGTCACACACAACCAATAGCAAGGTTCCATCAAAATTAGGATATATACTGCCCCACTACGAGTATTAGAATATGGGGGAAGGAAAGGCATTGTGCAGATCAAATTAGGAGGGGGGGAGGAGGAGCGGGGAGGGGAGCGTGTTGACTAGGGGCTTTAAAATCTCTAGCTACAAAGGGGGCTTTAAATCTTTTGGTCCAATTGATTGGGCATATCACAAGGTCCTTTCCCAATTGTTTACTGTTCAACTTCTAACTACCCCACACCCCCACACTTTTTTTATAATTTATTTTATTCAAACATTTTAGAGAAATTATTGACTTTTCTCAGCATGAGAGAGCTGGTAGTCTATATTTGCATGTCAGGATCTCATGGACCCCAGACTTGTTTTTAATTCAAAGTGCTACCAAACTCTATTTAGTGCCTTTTGTTTTTGAAAGCCTTTTTGTTTGTTACAATGTATTTCTGCTTTAGAATCTCTCTGACTATTAGTTTTGGCTTCTCTCGTCATGACTTTTGTTTTATAACTTTGTATATTTCTGATCCCAACATTGTGCTTGCCAAGTTTGATATAGATAGTGCTCTAGAAAAAAGCAAACATTCTCCAAAATATTCCCCAGGTACCCTATTATATCTTTATACTAAGTCCCCTCTTACTAAAAAAAAAAACGACTTATTTTTCCTTCTCCACTTTTGAATTCTAAGTATTTACAGGTAGTATATTAAAGTGAAAGAATGGAAATTGTTGTAATCTGACTTCTGGCTTGAATTACTTGTTTTCTGAAATTTACACCATTTGATTAAACTGACTTTCACAAAACAGAACAGTTTCCACTGTTTTACACGTTCACAATTAAACTATGCCATTTGAAATCAGTAAATTATTAAATTGTATTATAATTAATAAAAAATAAATGAATATTAAAAAGCACAGGAACAACTCTTCCATACAAAGCTTTTTCAAGTAAATTACAAATTTTAGTCTGCAATGTTTATTCTTCTGCTCTTTTGTTCTAAAATTTGCAATTAATTTTGAATTTCAAGACAATACACGTTAGTGAATAACATTGTAGGGAGTATGAGTAAACCTGCAGCATGAAACCATTCTAAAAATGTGTGATTTTACATGCTGGGGAGATTTTTAAACCTATAATGTGTATGAAAATTTGCATAGACTCTAATAGATCTTTAATTAGTTTTTCTTTCAATGACGGTTGAATTTAGCTTCAAAATTAAATCTTTGATGCCCTGACACTCTATAAGCCATGTTTCTTTACTAATTGAGACAAAACAGACTTTCCAATGGCTGTCAGACTTCACCAGAGCAATCTTTAGAGTTGAGCCATATGTATAATTTCAAACCATCAAAAAGAATGACAGCTCTACAAAAGTTCACAGGCTTTTGTCTACTTGAGCGTTTAACCTGTCAGCTACCAGACAAGTTTACAATACATATGGCTCTAGCAGCGATGTGATCTAACATTGAAGCCAATATTTGTGTGTCTATGATAAAACGTATATGTCATACATGCTTAATACATCTGTTAAACTAGGTACATAACAGGCTGTTCACGGAACAAGTTGGGCAACAGAAAAAAATGTATGTCCTGGAAAAAAACACTAAAACAAATGGGAAAAGGATTTGCCTAATGCTAACTGTGTATGTGTGTGTTTTAAGCCATTATTGTTTCCCTTTACTATTTTGAGAGTCAATATATGAAATCAGTAGGTTACGGATTTAGAAAAGAGATCACGAATTACTAGCACAAAATGGTAGTGGAAGCTGCACATCAAAGGAAATCAGATTCCATGTAGTTTTAGTAAAAGTAAAAATTACTTTATTATGTGAAAATATTAAAAAACATAAAAGGCAATTGACAGGTGACTGAACAGTTGGAAAAAACATATCTAAACACAACCTGCTTCTCAAGAGGAGACACAAAAAACCACTTTGTCTACAGCCCAAAACAGGAGACAATAGAGACACTATGTCTACAGCCATGAAGAACTACTGTTTGTTATTGGTATTGTGACAATACTTTACATACTACCATCCTGCCTTTCATTATGCAAAGTAATCTTCTTTTCTGTGATTTAAATGCATACATTTTTCTTGTGGGAAGTGTGACCTGCTCTGGGAAGAACCCTAGTGGCTACCTAGAAAATGGAAGCTACTTGGGTAGCCCGATTATACAGTATATTGATGGTCTTTATCATTGCATGAAACAAGTGTCAGTTCTTCTGCTGGGTTCATTTTCCTGATGTAAGGGCTGTACTTTTATTGTGCTGGGTAAAGTTGTTTTGGACTTACAATGTTACAGATATTCTTGATGTAGAGATTTCTTACACAGCATAGGTCACCTTGTCCATGTATTTTGAATTGGGTGTTCATTCAGTAGAATCTAAGAACCTGTTGCTAGTATATATTGGGCAGTGGAGAAGATAATTACCCAAACATCCAGCAGTGTGCTTCCAAAGCTGTTCTTAGAAGCCTTCCAGTCCAGTTACTCAAGAGTCCACCAAGCTGTGCAACTGTAATCCAGAGTTGACATCCCTGGTCTGACACGTCATCACTCGAGACTGCATAAGTTCCTAGGTATCAGGAGTGAACATGTAAGCCATAGGGGCTGTATTAAACCATTAAAGGCGTCAAGGCATAATCGAGTATAAGACATGGTACATCTATGGACCTTCTAGACCTGTATACCACTGCTATGCGATTAATCCCAATTTCGATTTACAACTAAATGGATTCTAAATCTAACAGGATTAGGAAGTAAGAATGTTTGCAAAGACACAGTGACATCAACAGAACACCATTCTCATTTCTTCTTCTCAACGAGGAAGACTGCTTTGACCAAAATGTTGAAGAGATACATTTTTACATTCGTGGGGTGCATGCAATGAAACTGGGGAATGCAAGAATACTATTGAACTGCTGTTTTTGTGAAAGGTTAAAAAGCTAGGTCAGCTTCTTTTTGTCAGGAATTGAAAGTTATCTGTGGTTAGTCAGACCCATGCTGTGATTCCATGACCATTCTTACATTTCATAAAGGTCTTCTTACATGCAAAAATATAACATTCTTTATGACATTTCCCCTTCGTGTATTTTTGTCATAATTACATTGGATTAAAAAAAAAAAAAAATTCTAAAATTCTATCCGTAGGAAACCGTAATTGATTAAAAAAAAAATAACTTCTTATAAATCCCCATTGCTTATCACTGATCAAATAAAAACAGCAAATAACATTATCTAATCTTTTTTTTTTTACTTCCAGAATGGGATATAAGCAGAGTGTTTTTTTTTTGTTATAAGTGACATGATGTACACAAAGTAACTTGCCTGCAAGTGCAAGTTGCTGTGGTAACGCCAATTACGGTTGAATCTCTGACTTGAGCCATTATTCAAACAATTTCGGGAGAAGGTCACTTGTTTTAAACCTTGGATTTTTGACAGCTTCTCAGATGCAGGGAGCTGCTGTACTTGTTAATATGTAATGTTTAAATATTCAAATAAAAAATATCCTTCTAAATCTACTTTTCTACAGATGTCAATGGGCCCAACACAATTTGTATTCCATATTAGTTGTGGATATTAGATAGAGAATTCTAAAGCGTTTGTATACCTGAATTTAGCGCTGCACATGAGATTGGAAAACTTTATATTATTCTGTGTTATATCATGTGGACTTTAATGGTGTCATTTTCAGTAAACACATATCATCTAAGTAGGAAAATAAAATGATATTTCTTATGATGTGTCAATCTATGATGTGGTTACAAGCGTGTCTTATGGCTCTCCTAGTGATAAACAATAGTTGCTCTACTTTTGTATTTAATCCAAATTTCAAATAATACACATCACAAAAAACATACAAAGCAACATTTTGTAAAAGAGTGCCTTCCTCAAGGTTCAATTCAGGACCACGAAGCACATGGGAATTAAGGAAATTAAATCTTCCGTGCTTCACACTGACAGGTGTACTATGTTGTACAATATAGTTTGCGAGCTGAACCAATTTTGTATAATCACTGTAAAAAGCATATAAGAGATGTGTTATACTAAATATGTTATGAGAGAGTGCTATGCTCTGGCTAATTAGCTCATAGATTTCATGTGAAGAATGTAAGAAGTGAAGGGTTAAAATTTTGAGCATCATTATAGATTGTGCATGCTAGGTAGATTGCTCGAGGTACCTGTCATGGAGGGCAGGTGTGAGGACACAAGCAGTGATGCAGATTCAGCATATTAACAAGCCGTACCGAGCTTTGAATCACATGCTGCGGATTCGAGTGTGCTCAGCTGTCCTGGAAAGCAAGCTTCCTTTAATCACGTACCCCACCCATTCTACCTCCATGATTTTTAACCCCTTAAGGACACATGACATGTGTGACATGTCATGATTCCCTTTTATTCCAGAAGTTTGGTCTCTAAGGGGTTAAGATAGCTTTGTATTAGTAATAGGGCCCTCTGTCTAGGTGTGACAGACTGATTTACAAAAGTGTTAGAACTCTAGGTATGGTATTTATTGAAACCAAGCGTCTAATTTAAGGTGTTAATTTAGCAAATGATACACATTTGATTCAAATATATTTATAAAACCTAAATAAATGTTACCAAATTTTTACAAAGTGTATAGTGACCTGCTTATTTTTTTAATGTTTAATATTTATTAAAATTGCCACATACTATGTGCATTCTTCTCACATAATAAAAGAGCCATTTTACTTTGTTAGCGAAGTGTAGCTTGTGTGGTTTAAATGATATATCTGGCTTACTTGCAGTTAGTATAATGATCCCTTGCATCATATTAGTATGACTTCAAGTTGGGGCATTGAGAGTCACTTCTAGTTTCATTTATGTGTCTAAAAGGATGCTCTGCTACTGAATCACGTACTAAGAAGCAGCAGTCTCCAATTAGAAGAAAATAGCAATGTAAAAGGTTGAAATTCACTCTATGAAAAACACTTATACAAATTCACAGTTTCACTTCAGTATATCTGTTTAAACCATGTGATACAATATACTGAAGAAAATTACTTGTACATAATGTATGAAATGTAGTTAAAATCCACAAAATCAAAATACTTGTGGAAGCAGCCACCATACCTATGGGTCACAATATTTCGAAATAATTCTTGCTTATTAACATATGCTGTTCATGCTTTATGATGCATGCACATTACATACCTTCAAACATTTCAAATGGACAAAGGCACTTTCATTTTAAGTCCTGGGAAATTTTAAGTGACTAACTAATATATTATGGAACTAAAATGTCATTTAGAGCAAGAAATCTTTTTCTTATTTACAAAGGCTGATTTCTAAACACATTTATTGCATTTTAAATACACATTACTGTGAGTATTATTGCTGCAGAGCTCTGTTCTGCACATCTATTATACACATCATTAACCTTTTTCCAACATTAGAGAGTGCTATGCTGCAAATGGAGATCTTTAACGCCATTACAATGGCATAGCACGCCCTAACGATCAGGCCTTCCTTTCTGCCTGTGTACTTACCCTCCTCACCAGATCCGATTGGGGGAACTTACTGATAACCAATGACAATGTGATCATGCGACCTGGATCTGCGTCATTAACAGATTGGCTGTCAGGCAGATCCCCCAACTTATAATTTGTATATTAACTTAATTTTGCAAACATCATGCATTCAGTTGTGCTCAAACGTTTGCATACCCTGGCAGAAATTGTAACATTTTTGCATTGTTTTTGAAAATATGATTGATCATGCAAAAAAAAAAATATTTTAGTGAAGGATAGTGTGATCATATGAAGCCATTTATTATCACATAGTTGTTTAGCTCTTTTTTTTTTTAAATAATAATGTGTAACGAAAATCACCCATATGGCCCTTATCAAAAGTTCACATACCCTTGAATGTTTGGCCTTGTTACAGACACACAAGGTGACACACACAGGTTAAAATTTCAATTAAAGGTTAATATCCCACACCTGTGGATTTTTAGATTGCAATTAGTATCTGTGTAAAAATAGTTAATGAGTTTGTTATCTCTCACATGGATGCACTGAGCAGGCTAGATACTGAGCCACGGGGAGCAGAAAAGAACTGTCAAAAGACCTACTTAACAGGGTAGTGAAACTTTATAAAGATCGAAAAGGATATAAAAAGATATCCAAAGCCTTGAAAATGTCAGTCAGTACTGTTCAATCACTTTTAAGAAGTGGAAAATTCAGGGATCTCTTGATACAAAGCCAAGGTTAGATGGCTTGCCTTGGCTTGGTATCAAGAGATCCCTGAATTTTCCACTTCTTGAAAGTTATTGAACAGTACTGACTGACATTTTCAAGGCTTTGGATATCTTTTTATATCCTTTTCCATCAGATTTCAGCCACAACTATCAGAAGAATTGTTCGGGATACAAAGAAAAACCCACAGGTAACCTCAGGAGAAATACAGGCTGCTCTGGAAAAAGATGGTGTAGTTGTTTCAAGGAGCACAATATGATGATGCTTGAACAAAAATGAGCCGCATTGTTGAGTTGCCTGGAAGAAGCTTTCACTGCGCCAATGCCACAAAAAAGCCTGTTTGCAATATGCAGACAACATCTTGACCCACCTCACAGCTTCTGGCACACAGTAATTTGGAGTGACAAGACCAAAATAGAGATTTATGATCACAACCATAAGCACTATGTTTGGAGAGGGGTCAACAATACCTATAGTGAAAAGAATACCATCCCCACTGTGAAGCATGGTGGTGGATCACTGATGTTTTAGGGGTGTGTGAGCTCTAAAGGCACAGGGAATCTTGTGAAAAATTATGGCAAGCTGAATGCAGCATGTTATCAGAAAAGACGATTTGCATTCTTCTGCACGAAGGCTGCGTATGGGATGCTCTTGGACTTTCCAGCATGACAATGACCCTAAGCACAAGGCCATCTTGACCATCCAGTGGTTAACTGCAGAAAAAGGTGAAGGTTCTGTAGTGGTCATCATCGTTTTCTCACCTTAATATTATCGAGCCACTCTGGGGAGATCTCAAACATGCGGTTCAAGACGACCAAAGATTTTGCAGACCTGGAGACATTTTGCCAAGACAAATGGGCAGTTATACCACCTGCAATAATTAGGGTCCTCATAAAAAACTATTACAAAAGCCTGCACACTGTTATTGATGCTAAAGGGGGCAATACACAGTATTAAGAACTAAGGGTATGCAGAATTTTGAACAAGGGTCATTTCATTTTTTTCTTTTTTGCCATGCTTTGTTTTATGATTGTGCCATTCTGTTATAACCTACAGTTGAATATGAATCCCATAGAAAATAAAAGAAATGTGTTTTGCCTGCTCACTCTTTAAAAATGGTGCATATTTTACCAATTCTCCAAGGGTATGTAAACTTTTGAGCACAACTTTAAATGTACACTTGGATGAAAGTATATATATATTCAGGGCCAGATTAACATAGGGGCTGATGGAGCTGCAGCTCCAGGCCCAGGCCCATGGAATAGGCCCATTGATTTAAAAAAAATAATTTTGTTGTACTTTTTTTATTTATATATTTATTTATTTATTTTTACACACTACTCCTGGGTTTGACACCTGACTGGTATTTTACCAGCACAGCCGGTATTTGGGGCTGCCTGGCCATGCCGGTATTGCAGTAAAATGGTCAATACAAATGCCGATATTTTTCTCAGTATTAATGGAGATTACTCTCCAATACCAGCACCAGCCAGTAGGGGTCACTGTGTGTGGAGAGAGGCAGAGATAGGAAGTTACATAATATCCCTCCCTGCCTCTCTCTACTCACTGATCCGTAGGGGACCAGCTACACAGTACAGAGAGCTCAGACAGCAGCTCCCAGTCTGCAGACAGACTACAGCTCAGGGAAGTGAAGGATGGGGGGGGGGGGGGGAGGCAGAAGGGAAACATGGGGACACAGACACTAGGGGACACTGTGAAACATAGGGACATTGGGAGACACATTGGGACATGGAGACACTAGGGACACATTAGCTGTAGTTGTTCTGTTGACTATAGTGTCCCTTTAAATTATGTTGTTTATGTAAATATTTGATGCAAAATCAAAGCCCTATTTCTCCTCAACAGAGCGATATATATGTGTGGATGCACCTAATATGAAAGAGGCAACTTGTGGCTGAACAGGCATATAGCTCAAATTTCAACTTGTACAACTGCTTCAATCCTTAAGTGGTTAATATGAAGCTCCTAGAAAAGAGGGGAATTAGGATAGAAAAGAAGGACAGAGGGATTTGAGTCCAAAACAGGGACTATTCCTCAAAAACATAGACACTTCGGACATATGTGATTAATTCTAGCATTCTTAGAGGGAACAGTGTGGAAAAATAACAAAGACCATACATTAGACTCTAATTATTTATATACTTGCTAGCAAGTTTTTTAGGACTAAAACAGTATTTCGAAACAAAGTATGCATAGCATACATAGGTCAAAATTGTTATTTGGTTTAACACTATCATATGATAACAAAAGTAAAAAAAAATTGTAAATTCTTTAGGTATTACAGACAGGCTGGCAATGCCACAACAGCTAACGCTAGCCACATATACATCGAAAAAACAATGGTCTGGCATTCAAGGTCATAGCACATTTTTTATAAGAAAAGATAGGTTGCTTATGTCTTAGATACTGCACAGTGTGGTTTGAAGTATAGAGAGAAATACTTGAGACAGTGTGGCATGTGAGATAATAAACAGAAGGCTAGTACAGATCAGGAGAACACTTGCCATGGTTGCTAAAGATCCCTGAGCTCAACCAGATGTTTAGCTAGTCAGAGGAGCATAACTTAAAAATAATCAAATAAACAAGTTAAAAGAAAGTTAGGCATGAAGAAGCACCCCCACTCCCCACACAGAAACTACTAAATTCCCTCTACCAGCAGGGCTCAGTCCCTTCACTCTGACATAAGCCTGCCAGCACACAGCCAGACTGCCACCCAGGCTGTATCAGACAGCTATACTTAGAGAAGCTGCAGGACCACGGCAGTTGCATCAGGTCATCTTCATGTGGTGAGTAGAGAGGAGTCATCTTGAGCCTCTGGTGTTCCACTCAGATTGTGTAGTGGCACATCTGTAGAGCATCAAGTACTCTTCGTCGTGGGGCATCGGTGTCAATTGGTAGCACACGGTTTGGGCCCTAGAGCTGCAATTGATCCAGTTTCCATGGTTGGCCCCTGAGGGAGGCTGCCTTCTTTAAAAAGTTCTCGAGGTTCAGAGAATGCTTTGTCACGATCTTGCGAGGTGAGTGTGACCAGGGTGAACCGGGATAACCCTCCCGGCCCAGGGAGGGAGGGGGGAACGGGACCGGGGCCTCACAAATCAAAAGGATGTGTTACTGCCACCGGGCAGGATATCAGAGTGCCGGACGTCCACTTCACTCACCACCCGAGTAGGCCTTGGTTGCTGGAAGTTGTGATACCGGAGAAACTGACGGAAGCCAAGCACAGAGAGATGGACACAGGTTTCTTCAGGAAGGAAGAGATTCTTTATTGGATCACCGATCGGGACTCAGAGGGACTAGCGTCACCAAAATACAGCAAAGTCTGAGCCCCGGACAATAGTGCAGGCTCCTTATATAGGCATATAACTCCTCCCATATTAAGCTCCACCCGCACATTCTCTTAACCAATCAACACAAATAAGAATTAACTTCCTGTTTGACCGCATGGCTTGTCCAGCACAATGGAGGAGGGGGAATACTATATCCTGTATTCTTGCACATGCTCCGTACACTACTGATCGTATCTTGCCACGTGCAACCAACTGATCGATACGTCAGCATATGCACGTACACATGCCACGTGGTAATCTCGGCCTACTAAATTTATTTTTACCGAGATTCCACCACATTCCCCCCTTTGATGCCTCTTGATATTTTACAATTACTTGAGGCATCACATAACCTTAGTTTTGCTTACACCGCAAGTTACCTTGAACCAGACCAGACTTATCTTATGATGTGAATCTTTTAACACTCATCTTCCTGCATTGGTTCTCCTTGATCTAGAGCCTTATACTTATATATCGCCATTATCTGTGCAGCAGCCTTCCTCTCTGCTATACTTCCTATCAGGCTTTGCACAGACCTAACTACTAAGGGTATAAGACACGGTAGGAGTAGACACAACAGTAAAATCAGTAGGACTCCACCTACCACTGCCTTAAGCCCTCCAAACCACTCATACCAGCTACCAAACCAACTACTTGGATTGTACCCTTTCCATACTTGAGTAGGCACATGCGCTAGTTTAACCATATGGCTAGTAAGCTCAGCTATTGCTTGCCCTTCGTCGTCTATTTGAAGACAGCAATTGCTTAGGTTAAACTTCCCACATACACCTCCCTCTACTGCCAAAAGGTAATCCAAGGCTAATCTATTTTGGTAGACTGCTGTCCTCATCCTGGTGTTATGCTTCGCTAGAAGATTGAGCGCTTGTGATGTCTCATTTGTGATAATCTCAACCACCGCCTGTAATCTTATAATACGGTTGAGCATATAAATAGGGGTTCTATAACCAAAGGTACCATCCTCAGCCCACGTGGCTGGCCCATAATAATCTATAATACGCTGGGGAGGCCATTCATTATCTTCCCAGGTGCCTATCTCTATGGGTCCCCTTTTCTTCCTATGATTCACATCATACACTTTAACACCTAAAGTCTCACCTGTTTCAATCGGTAACAAGAAGAAGGATGGTTTGAGCATACCCAACACACATGCCCCTTCCCAGTCCTGTGGCAGCTCCGAATAGGCTTTCTTACCACAGATCCAGTACAAATTTGCTGGGGCTCTCCAGGTAGATGTGATAGATAGATCAAACCACACATCCTTTAAATTGGCGTATCTAGCAAACGGGTTTGATGGTTCTGAGACATTTGAAGCCGACCACCAAGTTGTATTCTTTGTATCATCATCATAAGCTTTTTGCCCTAGACAAGTTAATTCTCCTACAGAAGTATTATACATTATTCCTTTCCTTGCTATGCAAACATAACCTATGATGGAGGTCTTTAATCTCCACTCAGATTTACCTCTAACACTCATATGATAATCGGCTTGTGTAGATATTAATTGGTCAACTGCCTCAGAACCGGACATTACCTCCTTTGCTTCCCAAGGCCATTGGTCTCCCATGTTAGTACCTCCACACACATAGCAGTTGGTAACATTAAGACTACCGGCAATACTTTCAGCTAGATCAATGAACAGGTTTTTAGCGTTATGGGGGATCTTATTATCTATACTCATCTCTTCATAAAAGGAATGGTATACTTGATGAGTCTGGGAGGATACCGTATCAGTCTCTATTCCTATAAACAATAATGTCCCAGGATCTAAACCCGTCCCGTATATCTGAAACCCAAATAAATTGCCATACTTATCTAGGAACTTGTCGGGGTTATTAATAAGTATATGGACTGGGTTGCATTCCATAGACTTACAATAAGGGCTAGTCGGCAACTTAGTCACTATCATGTCTTTGTCTACTGTCTGTCCCCAAGTCGCCCACCCCACACAAGACCAATATGGGCAAAAGTTATAGTCTTTATTTGGGCATCTAGGACTCACATATTTATTTTTACTACTGGGACAAATATATTTATCATTAGACCCATACGTCCTCTCCCATCTAAGATCCCCACATACATTCCACGGCTTTCTACCACTCGATATCGCTTTGCACGCATCAAATAGCAGAACACCCGAAGAATGTACGGATTCTAACACCGTCTTGTTAATTAGGGTCCCCTGAGGATCTCCATTCCTGAGAGTCAACCAAATTGTACGAGGTTGATACTCCGGACTGAAGCACTTAGGTTCTCCTACTCCTAAATGGCACACACTATAGTCTATATTTAAGTATCTACATCTCGATACATCTCCTTTACACTCGTATTGTGAATGCCAAATTAGGGTTTGGGAAATATGGTTACCTGTTCTCGTAGTCTTAATGCATACCTCACAGCTAGGAGTGTCGGTACCTCTACCTTCCTGAATATAAAAACACATGTAAATAAACACAATCAAAAGCACATCTTTCGCCGTCATCCTCAGTCTTCGTCCGTGCGATGGAACCTCAGCTTCCAGGATGTGAGGGCTGCAGGGAATGGAGTCCTGCTCGTCTTCACAGGTGTCCCTTCGAGACTTTCCTGGCTTATACACTATGTGTTGGTAAGAGGACAGGCTTTATTATGGCCTTCTCACTCACACCTGTAACAATAAAATTTGTAATCCACAATAATTCCTCGTTACTCCGACTGAGTAGTGCGTTTCAACCGGATCTTGCAGGGATTCTCTGGATCTGCTGTAACTTGCCAAGAATCGACTGCTGCTGGTTTAACCCTGGAGTGATGTATCCACGGAGTCACTTCGGCTACTTTTATCGCTGTAGGGGTAGACAAAAGAACAACATAAGGACCTCTCCACTTGGGCCCTAACGGTACATTATTCCACTCTTTAATCCACACTTGGTCTCCTGGATGATAACTATGAACAGGGGGATAAATATTCACAGGTAATCTATCTTGTACCCATTTCTGTACCTCCTCCATAGTCTTACCCAATTCTACAACCTGCTGCCGAGTAATTCCTTCTCCCAACTGACTCAAATCCCCCCTTAAGTTACCAAGTACGGGAGGTGGTCGTCCATACATAATTTCAAAAGGAGAGAGGCCCATCCTTCTGGTAGGGGTACTGCGGATTCGCAATAGAGCTATAGGTAAGAGAACGTTCCACTTAAGTTGGGTTTCCTGACACATTTTAGCCAACTGGTTCTTAATAGTTCTATTCATTCTCTCTACCTTACCAGAACTCTGGGGTCTATATGCAGTATGAAGCCTCCACTTTATACCAAGCATATGAGTCAGTTGTTGTAGGCACTGGTGAACAAAAGCTGGACCATTGTCCGATCCTATAGAACAGGGTAGTCCATATCGAGGTATTATTTCTCGTAGCAGGAATCTTACAACTTCTCCTGCTTTCTCTGTACGAGTAGGACATGCTTCTACCCAGCCTGAATAGGTGCACACAATTACCAGCAGGTAACGATGTCCACCCGATTTAGGCATCACTGTAAAGTCTATTTGTAGATCGGACATGGGGAGTCCCCCCATAAACTGGACTCCTGGTGGCTTTACTGGTCCTTGTCTTGCATTATTCTTAGCACACGTTACACATCTGCGTACAATGGCCTGAGTCAAGTTGGACAATCTTGGTATGTAGAAATGTTTCCTGAGAGATTCTTCAGTACTGTCTCTCCCAGAATGTGTCCCGTTGTGATAATTTTGGACAATTTCTACCGCTAGTGATGCTGGTATGACTATTCTTCCATCTTCTAGCTGATACCACTTGTTCTCCAAATACTTTCCCGGTTCAGTCTTTAACCACTCCTCTTCTTGAGCTGTATAAACTGGAGTCCATTGGGACAGTGGAGTTGGTATTAGAGCAGCTATATGCCCCACATACTCCTGTCTTCCTGATTCAGCAGCACGCTTAGCTGCACTATCTGCCATCCGATTTCCTTTGGTTACATCACCATCTCCTCTCAGATGCGCTCGACAATGTATGATACCGACTTCTTTCGGCTCCTACACTGCTTCCAATAGTTGTAGGATTTCAGCTGCGTACTTGATTTCTTTGCCTTCTGAATTCAGTAGTCCTCTTTCTTTATACAAAGCTCCGTGGGCATGAGTGGTTAAAAACGCATACTTAGAGTCCGTATAGATATTTACTCTTAAACCTTCAGCCAATTGTAACGCTCGTGTTAGTGCTATCAATTCTGCCTTTTGTGCTGATGTTCCTTTCGCCAGTGGCCGAGCTTCTATCACCTTGTCTATTGTTGTTACTGCATATCCTGCATAGCGGATCCCTTCTTTCACATAACTACTGCCGTCGGTGTAATATTGAACATCGGGGTTCTGGATGGGAAAATCACGAAGATCTGGTCTACTTGAAAATACTTCATCCATTACTTCCAAACAATCATGTTGACTTTCAGTAGGTTGTGGCAAAAGGGTAGCTGGATTTAAGGTGTTTACAGTCTCTAAATGCACTCTTGGGTTTTCACACAACATTGCTTGATACTTGGTCATACGGCTGTTACTAAACCAATGATTTCCTTTGTAATCCAACAACGTCTGTACTGCATGTGGGACTCGTACATAAAGTTCTTGACCCAGAGTGAGTTTATCGGCTTCAGCTACTAGCAGGGCGGCTGCAGCTACGGCTCTTAGACAAGGTGGAAGTCCGCTGGCCACTGCATCCAGTTGCTTAGACATGTAGGCAACAGGTCTTTGCCATGATCCCAAGTACTGTGTCAATACTCCCACAGCCATTCTTCTTTGCTCGTGTACATATAAGTAGAATGGTCGTGTGTGATCAGGTAGACCTAATGCTGGGGCACTCATCAAAGCCTTCTTCACATCTTCAAATGCCGTTTGCTGTTCTTGGGTCCATAAGAAGGGGTCGTGCTCTGTACCTTTGATAGCTGCGTACAGAGGTTTTGCTAGTATCGCATAGCTGGGAATCCATATCCTACAGAAGCCTGCTGCCCCCAAGAATTCTCGCACTTGTCTTCTATTCTTGGGTATTGGTATTTGGCAGACAGCTTCTTTTCTCTCTGGCCCCATAATCCTTTGACCTTCAGAGATATGGAATCCCAGATACTTGACAGTTGGCAAACACAACTGAGCCTTCTTTCTGGACACCTTGTATCCTGCCTTCCAGAGAATGTGTAGTAGATCGTGCGTTGCTTGCTGACAGATTTCTTTTGTAACTGCTGCTATCAACAAGTCATCTACATATTGTAACAAGACACACTCTCCTGGGATGGACTCGAAATCCAATAGATCTTGACTTAGGGCTGAACCAAATAGGGTAGGTGAATTTTTAAACCCTTGGGGCAGTCTTGTCCAAGTCATTTGGCGTTTTGAGCCCGTTACAGCGTTCTCCCATTGGAAAGCGAAAATACATTGACTTTCTGCGGCAATTCGGAGGCAAAAGAAGGCATCTTTGAGATCTAAGACTGTGAAGTAAGTAGCCCCGCCCGGAATTAAAGCAAGCAGGTTATATGGATTGGGTACAACTGGATGTATGCTAACAACCGCATCATTGACTGCTCTCAAGTCCTGCACAGGTCGATACTCATCTGTACCGGGCTTTTGAACAGGCAGCAATGGGGTGTTCCAGGGGGAAGTACAGAATTTTAGGATACCATACCGTATGAACTTATCCAGATAGGATTGGATGTTCTTCTTAGCCTTCTGCGGGATGTGGTATTGTCTTAGGCTTACTGGATAAACCCCAAGTTTTAGTTCAATTTTTATAGGTGGAATATTGCGGGCCAGTCCTGGTGGGTTGTTCTCTGCCCAAACTCCTGGTATGTTAAATAATGTCTCATCACTCCTAGGGTTTTGGCTAGTCAACACTGTATAAAGTCGCCACTCTTCTTCCTTTGGTACGGATAAAGTCATAATACCTGAAGGTCCATTAAACTTTAAGGATGTTGTTCCATTTGGTAGGAACGTAATCTGCGCTTGTAATTTTGATAGCATATCACGTCCCAGCAATTGGACTGGACATTCAGGCATATAAAGGAATTGGTGTTTTACTACGTGGCCTCCCAATGTACAGAGTCGACTTTTAAGAACCGGTCTTTCAGCACTTCTTCCAGTTGCTCCTATCACAGTAATAGTCCTTCCAGATGGAGGAGCAACTAGATTAGTCACCACTGAATGTTCAGCACCAGTGTCGATCATGAACGCGCTCCTTTTTCCCCCTATTGATACATCGACCATAGGCTCCGCTCGACCAAGGGGGATGGAGCCCGGTCGGTATCAATAGTCCTCCATGACCGTGTCAGCCAATCCTACGAAGTCCCTACCTTCTCTATCGCGGGACCTTTGCGCTGCTGGAATATACCTGTCTTCCCTAACACTTCCTCTGTTCCCATTACTCCCTCTATAACCATTACTCCCTCCGGGGCCTCCTCTACCTCTCGCTCTGCCTCTAAAGTTTCCATAACCTGTCCTAGGTCTGTCTTTCTCAGACTGTTCCCTTCGCGGACACTCATTTCTCCAATGCCCTTCTTCCCTACAGTAAGCGCACTGATTTCTACTTAGAGGTTCCTCATTCCATCTACTATCGCCTCTATCTGGGCCCCGTCTATCTACGCCTGCGATCGCTACCGCTAGCATATCAGCCTTTTTACGCATCTTGCGCTCTTCCTCTTTCTTACTTTCTGTATCCCTGTTCATATAGACCTTATTTGCTACCTCCATTAGTTGGGTGATGGACATACCTGCAAACCCTTCTAACTTTTGTAGCTTGCGCTTAATATCTCCGTATGCTTGGCTGACAAAGGCGGAGTTAACCATTCGGGAATTGTCTGCGTCTTCCGGATTAAAGGGGGTGTACAAGCGGTACGCCTCCAATAATCGGTCATAAAAGACACTGGGCGCTTCATCGCTTTTCTGAATCACCTCAACTGTCTTCGACATGTTAATGGCTTTCTTTCCTCCGGCTTTCATGCCAGCAATTATAGCGTCTCTATAGGCTCTAAGTTGAACCATATCAGCACCATTTACGTTCCAATCGGGATCAGTGTTGGGATAGTGTGTTGCGGCCCATGCTGCTGGATTAGCTTGGTTCAAAGCACGGGCTCTATCTTCTAATGCTTTAATGGCTGCTTGATTTATTCTTGTCCTTTCCTCATTGTTAAATAAAGTCATTAGTAACTGCTGGCAATCAGCCCATGTCGGATTGTGCGTCTGTACTATTGAGGTGAACAGATCAGTCATGGCTTGTGGTTTCTCAGTATACGAGGAATTATGGGTCTTCCAGTTTAAAAGGTCGGTAGTGGTAAATGGGACATATACGAAGACTGGGTCAGCGTGTGCCATTTGTCCTGCGGCATCGATATAAGCTGACCCGGGATTTAAGCGAAGAGGCATCTGATAGTGCTTTAATTGTTGGGCACCAGTCAACTGTCGGGTTTGGATGGGGCTACGTAGGGAAGCGTCAGTCATGGGTTCCGGTCGGGGAGAGATAGGGTATGGGGATGTGGGAGGTTGGTTTTGGGAAAAGGTAGTGAATAGAACACTTCGGGCCGAGCTAGATGAAGCTTGACCGGAAGTCTGAAGTGGCGCCAAATCAGGATATTCGTTTTTAATGGGGGTGGGTTCTGGTTCCGGAAGGGGAGATTTAGTACGAGGGGGGGTGGATCCTGTACTGGAGGAGGAAGCGGAAGTGGATGAGGGTAATGAGGGGAGGGGTGCAGGGCTTCCTGCGTTTGCGTCACTTCTTCTTAACGGAAAGTAAGGGGGCGGCAAAGGGATCTCGGACTCAGGGGGCGTGTCCAAAATGGGCCTAACACCAGTCCTAGTGGACGAACAAGTCCTAGCTACCATGAGGCGACACTGCTCCTCGTGGCATGTCTGGAGCCATTTTGGCGAGTCATTTACGGCCTGTCTCCAACAGTCAATATAAGGAAACTGGCCGTAAAGTTCAGGCCTACCTGATACAGCCACGTGTAAGCGCTGTACCAGAGTTGGATCCAAACTGCCACGTGGCGGCCATGCCGCAACCAAAGTAGGCCACTCCCTAGTACACAAAGTGACCAAACGTACAGGAGACATCTTTACCCCAAAATCACAAACTTTGAATCCCTTTTTAAAATTCTTAACCATACATCCTAAGGGATCCGGAATCGTTGACTGCGACGCACCCATATTTAACAATGGAACGTCGTCGACAACGAATACTATACACGCGTACTTATTCAACAGTCACACCCGTTTCCTCTGGCAACAGCACCACGTGGTACGGTTACCAAGTGAAACGTACACAATAACAATAATCACCCAGGGAATTCCCGTACACACACAGCTGTTACACCAGTCACTATATAATCAATATTATGCCCTTTGGCGTAACTATACAGTCACCCACGCTATAATTCTCTATATACGAATTACCCGTCTATAACACACCCCAGTAACATCGTCTTTTACAAATAGCGGTTACAGTACGGTTAGCATAGGTCAAAGCACAAGTTAAGGTCACAATACAATTATTAGTGGTTATGGTGTTAAACATGCAATGGACGACAATGATTAGTACTTATTATACAATGTCAGTAAATATACAGGGTTATGGTACCGTGCACTATAATACAGCAACACACTATTAACACTCTCGCTAGACGGCTGAGCTCGCGCTATCTAACAAGATATACACTTTACTAAAACAATCGTTAACACATTTACAATTCCCAACTAAACTATTGGCCAGTACCTTGAATGGACTACCTAAAAACAATCTACATACGTTTTGGTTAGCCACACTGCCCAATCACCACATATATAGCGAGCTAGAGAACCGAATTTACACAGACGCCTCTTAGTCGCACTATCAAAAGTCTAGTGGGTTCCAAATTTACACGCCTTCCCACTTAGCCCAGATAGGATGAGAACTAGCGAACCGGATTTACACAGACGCCGCTTAGTCTCCCGGTCCCTCCGACCTAGCGAACAAAATATACACCCTAGAACGCTAGTCTAGACAAGACACCGGTGTCCGGCTAGGGCTTATTTTACACCAGAGCGCCCTGCCTGACTAACCAAATCAAACGGTCTGACTAAAGAGCGTTCGATCGAGCGGTGCGCCTTCGCTCCTTCCCTCCGACAGAGGGGGCAGATACAGATTCAAAAACCCCTTTGGGCCTACCGCACAATCGGTATACCCCTAGCGGGTCCTGCCGTCTAAAACAGCAGTTATCTTACCTCCTCGTTCCTGAACCTGAGTTCACACTCATCGACGGGGACACCCCAGCACTTCTCACGTAGAGGCCGATGATCTCCTGGACAACAGACCAGTGGCGCCGAGACGAAGGGAGGTCCACGCAGAAGTTCAGGGGTGCAGCCGTAGAGAACGTGGGCAAAGATAGACCGTCTCACGCCTCTGCCTCTCAGCTACCGTTGAACGATGAGCTTCCCGGCCAATGCACCAAATGATACCGGAGAAACTGACGGAAGCCAAGCACAGAGAGATGGACACAGGTTTCTTCAGGAAGGAAGAGATTCTTTATTGGATCACCGATCGGGACTCAGAGGGACTAGCGTCACCAAAATACAGCAAAGTCTGAGCCCCGGACAATAGTGCAGGCTCCTTATATAGGCATATAACTCCTCCCATATTAAGCTCCACCCGCACATTCTCTTAACCAATCAACACAAATAAGAATTAACTTCCTGTTTGACCGCATGGCTTGTCCAGCACAATGGAGGAGGGGGAATACTATATCCTGTATTCTTGCACATGCTCCGTACACTACTGATCGTATCTTGCCACGTGCAACCAACTGATCGATACGTCAGCATATGCACGTACACATGCCACGTGGTAATCTCGGCCTACTAAATTTATTTTTACCGAGATTCCACCACATTTGTATCACAGATTTCAGACTTTGAGTTTCTATCAGCCCCCTGGTTAGTATATGTTTTCGCTCTGTATCTCTAGATGCCGGGCTGAACCCTCTAAATGGGTCAAAAAGCTGTGATATAGCAGCATCTGATCTTACATGCATCCAGTCGGCCCCCAGCCACCCCCTCCTCCCCCCCTCCCACAAAAGTAAATTTTTAATAGATGCAAAATATGGAAGTATTGCAATTTCTATTGACACCTTTTTTCTTGGATTAACTAAATTTGTAGTGATAAGCTTTTTATATATGTGCAATATCTCATTATTTTGCATCTACATTACTCAACTTAAATAGCAACTCAAAATTTATTTTTTAGGACAGAGATAGGTAATGTGACTGCAAAGAGAAACATCTAATTGTGAGAGAAGACTGATCCACATGGTACTCTTCAGATCCCAGCTAAACGTTACTAAACTTTACACGGTATATAGAGGGGAGCCATGTTACTCTGTATATAGAGAAGAGCCATGTTACTCTGTATATAGAGGGGAGCCATGTTACTCTGTATATAGAGGGAGCCATGTTTACACGGTATATAGAGGGGAGCCATGTTACTCTGTATATAGAGAGGAGCCATGTTTACACTGTTTATAAAGGGGAGCCATGTTACTCTGTATATAGAGGGAGCCATGTTACTCTGTATATAGAGGGAGCCATGTTTACTCTGTATATAGAGAGGAGCCATGTTACTCTGTATTTAGAGGGGAGCCATGTTACTCTGTATATAGAGGGAGCCATGTGTACACGGTATATAGAGGGGAGCCATGTTACTCTGTATATAGAGAGGAGCCATGTTTACACTGTTTATAAAGGGGAGCCATGTTACTCTGTATATAGAGGGAGCCATGTTTACTCTGTATATAGAGAGGAGCCATGTTACTCTGTATATAGAGGGGAGCCATGTTACTCTGTATATAGAGGGAGCCATATTTACACGGTATATAGAGGGGAGCCATGTTACTCTGTATATAGAGAGGAGCCATGTTTACACTGTTTATAAAGGGGAGCCATGTTACTCTGTATATAGAGGGAGCCATGTTACTCTGTATATAGAGGGAGCCATGTTTACACTGTGTAAACATGACTCCCTCTATATACAGAATAACATGGCTCCTGAGCTGCGGGTGGGGGCCCTATAAAAGAATAATATGGTGGACCTACTGTTCTCCCCCCCACCCCTGCGCGGTGGGTGGGGGCCCTAAGTTACAATAAGAGGCCCCCACCCCTGAGCTGCGGGTGGGGGCCCTATAAAAGAATAATGGGGGGGACCTACTGTCCTCCCCCCGGCCCCCACCCCTGAGCGGCGGGTGGGGGCCTTAAATAAACCCCCCCATCAAAGGTGACTAGGGGTCCCCAAGCCCCTAGTCACCCACCCCCACACCCAAATAAAAAAGCCCTTACCTACCCCCCTCACCCTAAAAAATAGTGAGGGGGGAATACAATTACTACCCTGTAAAGTAAAATTCAACTTACCATTCAACGTCTTCTTTTTTCTAAAATCTTCATTTTTCAGCCCCAAAAACGGCCAAATAAAAAGCCATCATACCCGTCGAACTTAAAAATAAAATAAGAAACCCGAGCGCAAAAAAAATTCGACAAAGAAAAAACCCGACGCTCAATAAATTAATCCATCTTCACCCATGGAGGGCTCCGCGCAGACTGAGCTCTGCAGGGCGGGGGAAGGCCACAGGGACTTCACCTACCCACACAAAGATGGCGGCGCCCTGAATATAGATCGGGGCAGAAAATACAGATTAATAAATAGGTAATCTGGGGGGCTTAGGGGCATTTGGGGGTGACTAAGGGGTCAATTGGATGTGGTGGAGGCAGCAGGGGGGGTTACAAAAAAATGGGATTCGGCATGACAGTGCTGCTTTAAATTCAAAGATGTTCTTAAATTATCTAAATGTAGATATATATACTCACGCACTGCTTAATATAACGTATTCACTATGACGTAAGCTAAGCCTGTCTAAACACTACCAAGTTGTTGAATCTGACTGACAAACCTCATAATAATTTAACATATAAAATGTGCACGTATTAACATATACCCTATTGTTACAATTGTTACTTGAAAAGCATGAGGAATGCCGTTGGGGTACCACATGCTCATTTGTTATACCTCCATGCACTACAAAAAAAAATAATAAAAAAAAAATAATAATAATAATAATAATAAAAAATTAATGCAGCTTCCGAATGAATCTAAAATGTATGCTGTCCAGGAGGTGGGAAGGTCTGGGAGGGAGGGTCTGCTGCTGATTGGCTGGAATGTGTCTGCTGACTGTGAGGTACAGGGTCAAAGTTTATTCAATGATGACGAATAGGGGGCGGACCGAACATCGCATATGTTCGCCGTCCGTGGTGAACGCGAACACGCTATGTTCGCCAGGAACTATTCGCCAGCGAACCATTCGGGACATCACTAATTGTAACCCTAATGTTATCATCATAGAAAAATAGCAAGAACAGCAACTAAATGTTTTACCAGATGTACAGGTATTTTCAGCATGGGGACAAGGAGAATTTATAAAAGTCATTTGGGTGAATTTTTTTCCATAAAGATCACTAACAAGCGGTGGTATATACTTTTAGGACAAGATTGTGGCTGTCACTGTATTTGTTGCGCTGGCTGTTTCTCTGTTACTATGTGTGTTTATCCTGTTGTGAAACCACTACCATTTTGCCATGCTTTTAATGATAAACTGCCATATTGTTTAGTAATGAGGATTTTACAACACATTAGTACACTCTGTGATGTCCTGCTAAATGGAAATGCCAATGTACTCATCAGAGCCAAAGATCTCAGAGTTACCTTAAGATATTGAGATTCAGAAGATCACTTCTAGCATTGACAATAGGCTCTGAGAAGGTATTTTTTTGTTTTGTTTGAGGTGTTAAATCATCAGGGTTACTATCATGTCAGTGTTTACCAGCTCCTGTCCTCTTTCTTTGTATGCAACATGGATATTTGAGGTAATCCTTGGCAGCCGGACTCCTTGCCAACATGGTGTATTTTTAGTTTGGGCTTTGTGCTGCTGTTGTGATATTTCTACATAAGACAGGTCCGCAGATCCACCTCAGTATGTGTCTGAACCTCCTGACCTCTTGACACATCAAACAGAAACTCCCTTATCCCAACTAACCGAAGGACTGGATGTGGAGTAAGAAGACTAGCATAGGGGCATGACTATGATGGTGCCCCTCTCCTATGCAACACTAGAACAGGGGGTTGAATAAGAAGGATGGCTTCTTAGGGTTGAGATTATGTCAGTGCTCTCATTAAAAGTCCTGTATAGAATACAGCTCTCATTTGTTCTGTGTTGGTAGTCCTAAACCCTTATCTCTACCTTATTCTATATTCTTTGCTAGCTTTTAATATTTTGACCTTGACAAGTTTAACCATTGATGCATCTTTTCTGCCTGGAATTTCTCCCTTGAACTGTATGAATTTGTTATTTTTGCCTGTCCCATTGTTTTGGATGCCCTGGACTTTTCCTTCCCTCTTAGTCATCTATGGCAATTAGTACTCCAACCTTCAACCTTAAAAGTCATTTATAATTTAAGAATTGTAGAGAGTGGTTTGTGAATAGGATAAAAAAAAGCCTATACGTAGCATTAACCAAGAAATCAATCAGTGCTTCTGTAAAGAGAGTCATAACAGGGGATTTTCTACAACTCAAAAAGCATGAAAGTTAGATAACGGATGGGAAAGAACCAAGATTCGCTGTTTAGTAAAGGAAAATGGTCACACACTACACATTCTGCCAACAATCTAGCAATCTCAGCACAGTGCTGCCACAGACCTTACTCTTTTCCATGGTGTCTGAACACTAATAAATCTCTCTGGCATTTCATGATATGGTGTCACACTACAGAACACACTGCCTTATCTGACAGCTCTAAAATATTAATCCCACTTGGTTCAGGAATTCTATCATCAAGATGCAAAATAGAAATAAATTTTACTAGATTACATTCTATTGTCAAAGCGTGAATCATTCTTTTCATGGCAATGATGGCCACTTTCTCCTTACATTATAAACTGTTATTGACTGTGACCTAGGTGAGGAAGGGCAGCAAGAGGATGAAAGATATTTAGTAGCAAGACTGCTCACAGTATGAAAGGCTCATTCCCCAGGTAGTCAGCTTGCCTGGACCTGATTATGACGCTAGCTGTCTATGATTCCAAGCATGTCCCATGTTACAGTACACAAAATGAAATTAACTCCAAGAAAAAGGTGCCAGAACTTGAGAGGGAACAATCTACAATATGTGGCTGGGGAGTTAAGATGAAATAATAAGAAAAAATAAAAATAAATGTGTTATATGAAACCTATATCAGTGATAAATATTTTTTTACCACTCTTTTGTTAGATGTTTCAGGGTTCTGGATTATAATATATAAATGAGTTGTCTTTGATTTCCCAAGCTCTCTATCTAAATTAAGAGTTATATATTTTGCAACATGTTTATTTTTACAACAAAAGTTGTCCCTTTGGATTTTTCTTTATACAAATCCTAGCTCATTGTAAATTCTGATTAGATATAACCAAGATTGGCCTAAGACATGTTCTTGCTTGACTTTAAGTTAAATTATCTATCTATCTATCTCTCTCTCTTTTTAGGCTCACACACATACTTTCGTTTAAACACTTATATATATATACCCTAACTTCTCAGTTAATTTCACATACACAAAAACACACATATACATTGCCTGAGTGTAAATTTGCAGCAAGAGTTACATTATGTAAGATTATTGCACAGAAGCCATTTTTTTGGTACAGAACATGCTTTGTCCTCAAGGTACTGCCTGTGTCCTATGGACCAACCAGCAGCAGCGTTGTACCAACCAGGACGAAAACCAAGTCCGCATAATATAGTGCAGAAACATGCAAGTTTTCTCCATTATTAAGCCGACACGAAAAAATAACCGAAAACATTTATTGCTTCCAGCAGTTAGTGCATTTTTGCATAAATGCAGCTTTAATTTCATATGTGTCTCTCCTCTACTTGTTTGACTATTTCTTTCTACTACATTCATTATCATTGCATGCATGCGGTCGTCTCTTCTTCTTCAAAAAATAATAAAATGATTTTATATATATATATATATATATATATATATATATATATATATATATATATATATAAAAAGCTTCCTCTGTTGCGTTCAGTATATTTACTCAGCATTTCTAAAAAGTGGCACTTGGAAACCAAAAAACACTGAATGAATATAATCCTGAACCCAATAAATTAATATGCAACATAATATTTAAAAAGGAAGTGCAGTAATAGAGTTCAGGGGCTCTTAATAGTACAATGGCTTTATTCAGCTTTAGTGAACAGTAGTCTCACTGCATTCTGGATAGGCGAGGAGATTACAATTCTATAACTTCAACGAATATGCATAAATAATGGTGTAAAGCATGATGAACTGATATACCTTCCTGTAGCATGGAACTCAGCCGTGTCCGCGGCGGCCAGGTGTGAATCATAATTAATGGATCACGGTGCTAATTAAACTGCAGACAGCTGACGAGTTTAGCTATTTGAGGATACCTGATATGTTTACTGGTGGAGAAATATATATTTTGGGGTATTTTGTTGAGGTTCCATTATGTCTGGAAGTTCATTATATTAGCAGTTCTCAATCTAGTCATCTCCCAGACACAGAGGCTCCTGGGTGGGTCTGTATTATTGTAGTTAACAACCCCTTGTCAGAGGTCTGTGTATAAATGTATGTATTGTGACAATGAAAATCATTCCTATTTTTACCTTTCATTGAGTTTTGACTAATGTTTGGGTGGGCAGCTATATCACTGAATATTCTGCGGGAGAAATAGAGGGATTTTTCTCAAGTATTAGAGCTCCACCACATCTGGGGGCAATAGTAGCATGCTGTTTAGACATCCCAGGAAGGAAATTGGTGAATAAATCAGCTGTATCATTTGCTGAAGTGAAGCACCTTAAAGGAATTGCTGGAGGTTTGGGGGCAAGTGGCAAGCAAGAAGCCTAAGGCTGCAATAATCTCCAAGCTCATGGAGAGTGATCAGTCCAGTTCCAGAAAGATGTGCAATAGAGACTATCTATGCTGGGTCAAAACCCACAAGCATACATAGTAATCCGTAGTGCTCCACATAGTCATGGCCCAAACTACCAGGTGATGAAGGAGAGAAGGGAACAGTAGAGTGGATCCCCAGCTGGAGATACATCATAGCTACAAGGCTCACTATAGGAGGGGGTCAAAGGATGTTCCCCTACTCCGCCTTCAAGTTATTCATGGATGGAAAGTATGATATCAGTGACTACCTACAAGATTTAGAAAGGCAGTGTGCAGGACGTGGATATAGAATCCAGATGCGTACCAAATATTTGGCACATTCTAATATGAGTACAGCTATTAGTCTCAATATTATTTCCAGATGAACTGGAGTACTCTGAAATCACTATTACACATGGTAGCCACTATTAGTCAACTTGATACCCATTCAGATGTTCAGATCTCAAAAGAATGAGATTTTGCAGATTTCCTATATCCAGATGCTAAACTACTAGTGCTGAATGGGTGCCATTGGTAACTTATGACTATTGTCCCACCCCAAGGTTCTGTCCCAGTTAATTACAGTCTCTAATGCAAGGTAGGTCCCCCAGAATCCAAAACTCCAAAATCTTAATTGTCTTTGCTGACACTTTTGGACATCCCCCCTCCACTCACTCCCCCCTCTGTTTTGACACGATGTTGAACTACGCAATCCAAATGGAATTAAAGTACTGAAAATGAGCATTATTCCCACCCAAAACCTGATCCTGCTAGATTTTGTTTTAGCCAATGCTGTAAAGAAAACTGTCACAAAGTTTAAAATTAGCCTTATTCTTCTCCTTGTTTCTTAATTGTTGACTTATCTTTATTGTGGAAACTAATTTGTCTTAATAGTCAGCTTTATGTCGGTCTTACTTAGTAATTGCGGCTGAAGGTTGATATCGTAATATTGTCTTAATATTGATATTTTATGGGAAAGATTACTTCCACACTACTTGCTAAGACTGTTATGTCTGCCTTGTTAAGCTCAGAAATACAGTGATATTTCATTACTATACTGATTGCACTACTGAATAAATATAAAATAATTTAAAAAAAAAAAAGCATACAGTAGAAATTGGCAAAAAATGTTGATAAATAATGTCATAATACATTAAACCTGTATATGATTTGATAATAACCATTTGGATTACCTTAATACTGCAGCAAAGGACAGTAAGCCCAGATCTGAACTATGTGCCCTTTTTGCTTATAATTAGCTTAGCAGCATAATAAGATTATTTTAACATTGTCAAAAAACACTTTGGAACATCCGAGGTAAACATAAAGTAGGAATGTGTTATATCAGCAGAAGCCCTACCTGATGACTGTGCAGTCTCACGTACAATAAACACATATTCCATTTACACGGGCCTGGGCTGAGTAAGCAGCATTACCAATCCATACAATGTGCAACTATAGAAAATATGTATGGAGTGTCATTCAAACGCCATTTAAAAAGTCACATTTTTATACTATTAAATAAAATACTCAACCAAGCAGAGTTTACAAAATACAATTGTAATTATATAATAATATTTCCAAAATCGTAAAGCAAGAAATCCAAAAGAAGAGTTTGCAGCAACATACAGTCTCAAAAAACACTGACAGGGTTATTCATGAACGTGCAAATTCTACCTGAATTTAAAATGTAAGGCCAAAGTAGCCGAACTGAAAGCATAGCTTACTGAGAGAACGTTTCCATTCTGGCTATCTTGGCCTTATGTGTGAAATCCACTTTGAATTCTCACTTTAGTGTAGAACCGTGAACGTTCTCGGTACAAACAGTTTGAATTGTCAGCAAGCATACGTAAAGAAAGAGCTATAAAGGCAGTTCATTCCAAAATTCACAAAGACACAATATAGGAAGATAGAAACATAGAACGTGACGGCAGCTAAGAACCATTTGGCCCATCTAGTCTGCCCAATTTTCTAAATACTTTCATTAGTCCCTGGTCTTATTTTATAGCTAATTTTATAGCTTATGCCTATACCACACATGCTTAAACTCCCTCACTGTGTTAACCTCTACCACTTCAGCTGGAAGGCTATTCCATGCATCCACTACCCTCTCAGTAAAGTCATAATTCCTGATATTATTTTTAAACCTTTGCCCTTCTAATTTAAGACTATGATGAAGATAGGAAGATGGGGAGTAAGAAAGCACTGTATACTGTACTTTGCAAAACGATATATTTTTTACACAAACAAATAAGACAGCTTTAAAGATAAAGTGGGCTGGATGTCCATCATGAACGCATCAGTAAGCAAGTCTTCATGGTCCATCATATTCATGCATTCAGCTAATTCTGCAGTAGCACGTACATCTAATTCTAGGCAGCATTCACACACAAAGTCAACAGTAAAACCAGAAACAAGCCTTTATATCAAAAAAATTACGGGGAAAAAAAAAATGTTCTAGAAAATCAAGTTATGGTTCTGCCCAGTTTCCAGAACCTATATATTATGTAAATGTTATATTGAAAAATTACATACAAATGCAAAAAAAATTAGACAAATCTACAATGACACTCAAAAAACAATACAGTGATACAAACTGATCCTAAAATTAATTTAAGATTTGATGATGATTGGGATGAACTGCAGTAGTATCTTAAGGGTGCACAATGAAAACCCATTTGTGCAGTAGGCTTTTACAATAAATATACACATGAGTCTGAGTTGCATGCGTGGTCTGCAGTATTAAGGGACAGCCCTAGGATTGCATAGGGTGAGCTATAGGAAGTATACAAATCTAATACTATATAAAAGCATTTAATCCTAGTCTATTCCAAACACAATTATGCTATAAAGCACTAAAGGCTCTAAATTCCCCAAATAATAAAAGTGCATACTGAAGAAAAACCCTGTAATGCCAATCCATAAAACACCAATAATTTATTAGCTATTTAAAAAAAGAAAAAAAAAGAAACTGAAAATTGCATAAAGCGCCACAGTGGAGATGGTTTTAATCAGATTTACAACCAGTTGAGATGCAGATGAAACATGGTGTCTTATTTTTCTCCGTTAATATCGCTTGCTGTTTAATGTAGACAATAGTATCCAGTGCTCAGTATGTTTTTCCGTTGTTTTCCCTTTCTTCTACCACATGCCTGCACAAAGTTCTTTGTAAAAAAACGCGTTGGCTTATTCTTGCCTTGACACATTCTTGCATTCCGTTTCTGCTCTCCAAAAGAGTCCACATACAGTCAACTCTCCAACTGCTCTTGCAAAGGTTCCTGAGAAACATAACACTATTTAAATACCCTGAATACAACTCACAGCCAGTCTTTGCCTTACTGTTATTTGTACGTCTTCAGAATATAAATCATTTAATTTAATCTAATCTAAAATAGATTATTTATAATACACAATTCACATTTTTCATCATTGTTTTTACTGTGTGCCTGTGTGTGAGCTTTCCTTTGATTGCATCACAGTAACTTGCGAGTTAGGGAGTCAATTTCAAGTATAGTATAATTCTACCACCTACATGGAAATTTGCAAAATGTTGCTTATATTTATTCTTCACATTCTCCTTTTATATTTCCTCCTAATGTTTGTCTGTGATACCATGCTTACATGTTTGCATATTCTGTAGGGCTCAATGCTATCTATAAATAAATAAATACATACATACATAAAGTGATTGCTGATATATTTAAAAATAGACTTTTTTGTCATGTTGTGAAGAAGACATAGTCCCAACCCTTTACATAGGTAATTTGCTGTTTTCAGCAGGATATCATGAGAGTTGCTCTTTCTGTTAGCTTCTTTGTAGTAGCTGTTTGTTTGGAAAATATGTAAATACTTGCTATAGTTATATTTTGAATTAAAATATCACAGTGCCAGATATCTTGGCTAAACCTTCCTTTAGTCTAAAGTAGAATGTGCAACACATTTTGGACTGGATGTGTATCACAGTTTATTTTCAGTTCATTTTCATCACAGTTCATTTTCAAGGGATCAGAAAATTATAAAATAAAACAAATAACATAAAAATAACCAAGGTTTTTGGAAATGCCAAGGGCTACTCCCAATATATCAGTTCACCTAAATGCTTTGCCCTGGCTAAGTCAGCCGTAAAAGCAGTATAACTAGGTTAGTATATATCTATGGAAGTGTAAGTGCAATGGTAGCCATCAACCACTTATGACAAATGCCCATATAATTGTCACTTTTCCAAATAGAACATCTATTTCATACGGCAAATCAGAGGCCTGACTGCCATTATTCCAACAGTAAGGACAGATGTGAGGAGCATTCTAACCACCCACTAGATTTCATTGCCTCTACAATTTGAACTCCTCTACAATTATTTGCCACAAAATAATAACCTCTCTGCGAGTTTCTGGCTCTCAAGCCATAGATTAATTGGTAATTTATACTAATTTGTAGCTAATAGCCATTTGCTATTTTTATCATTAATTGCAATTTTTGATGGTGTACGGTATTGATTTTCTGCGCCTGTTAGATTCTGTTCTCCATGAACATCCATTCACCAGTAATACCCATTCTGTGATGCAGGCTTCAAATGCGGAATCTAATTACAAGGCACTGAGTGATTTAGTAAATACAACCAGACTTACTAATGCGACCTCTTTAATGAAATTTCAAAGTTCTATTGATTAAATAAGTCCATGTGTGTTGCATAATTAACGTGAGACATTAATGCAAATGTAATGCAAAGTTGTGCAATATTGCAAGTTATTTCCACATATTAAAGGGGAGAACAAATCCTACTTTTTAACTATCTTTTGCAAACAATAATAATAATAATAATAATCAGCAAACTTATACCATTATAGGAAAATACTGAAAGAACACATGAAAACGAGATGGTGGGTTTTCATATTCATTAGATTAACTTTGCCAGACATGAAGACAAACACACAGACAGGCAAGAGACAGACATATAGATAGATAATAGATAGATTTTGTTTTTATTCATATGTCAGTGCAGTTTAAAGACCTACCCTTTGAGTATTTTAGAAATAAACAAAATAAAATAAAAATATTAGTATTGCATACTGTATGGTTCTGCCACTGTTGCACCCCAGTCGTCAAAAAATACATCTCAATTCTTCATCAGGATTTTGAGTTTTTCCTCTTTGCAGTTATGTAAAATAGAGAGTACTTAACATCGACGTCTGCTATATATTAAGGCTGGTTATAAAGGCTGCATATATCAGCACTTTGTACATAAAGCACCCCGGCAGTAGTGGTCATCAAATCTCATTGTCCAGTTTGAATTGGATGCTACAAAATATTTTTCTTTTGGTTGTTTGCAGTTTTATTGAGAACCAAGACAGACAACATCTTTGTGTGCAGGCAATATGAGAACGCAGTTTCTACTTAAAATATTTTTGTGATAACTACCTTTACCCAATGATCCATCTGAGTAGTGTTCCACCACAACAGTGATGGAGAGGTTCGCCAATAGAATCAAGCGATAAATACTTACAAAATGATTTACACTCGTACATGCAAAAATGACACTGTAACGATGACTCCAGGGCCGCCATCAGGGGGTGACAACCATGATGGTTGTCACAGGCCCAGCGGCCCTGGGGGGCCCGGGCTGCTCTGGCAGTCCTGGGCCCCACTTTCCCTCTCTGCACACATAGATAGCGAATATCGCGATCTATGTGTGCAGCTGCGGCCCCCCCCGCTCCCTGTTACCGCAGAGGGGGCCCAGCACACAGCTTCTTCTCTTCTCTGCTCTCTTCTAATAACTCTTGCGAGACCCGGTTGCCATGGCAACGCTCCGCGGGTCTCGTGAGAGTTATTGGAAGAGAGCGGCGAAGAGAAGAAGCTGTGTGCTGGGCCCCCTCTGCGGTAACAGGGAGCCGGGGGGCGCCACCGGACCACCAGGGATGGAATCTCCCCCCTCCCTGGACAAAGGTAAGAAGCAGGGAGGGGGAGAAACATTTAATTGAATTAAAAAAAAAATTATGTGAAAATGCCCCTTCCTCCCCCTCCCCCCCCCAGATTGCACATTTACACACACACACACACACACACACACTGCATACACTAACACAACACACACTGCACACACAGCATACACTAATACAACACACACTGCACACACAGCATACACTAACACAACACACTGCACACACAGCATACACTAACACAACACACACTGCATACACTAACACAACACACACTGCACACACATCATACACTAACACAACACACACTGCATACACTGACACAACACACATTGAATACACTAATACAACACATACTGCATACACTAATACAACACACACACTGCATACACTAACACACACACTGCATACACTAACACACACACTGCATACACTAACACAACACACACTGCACACACTAACACAACACACACTGCACACACAGCAATGCACTAACACAACACACACTGCATACAGTAACACAACACACACTCTGCATATACTGACACAACACACACTGCATACACTAATGCAACACACTGCATACACTAACACAACACACACTGCATACACTAACACACACACTACATCAACTACTCAAACACACTCTACGTTCACTATACACACTGCATCCGCTACACAAACACACACTCTGCATTCACTGCACAAACAGTATCTAATACACACAAACACTACATCCATTACACACATTCTAATTCACTTCCACTATACACACCACATTCAGTCCTGCATCATTGTCAGCGGACTAGGTAGGGCGTGGGCGGGCCCGGGAGGGAGGTGGTAGGAGGGGGGGGGGGGGGCAGACCTTGTGCTTTGTCAGGGGTCCCTAAATTTCTGATGGCAGCCCTGGATGACTCACAGTAGATTCGAGATTATTGATGTTTTGTAGGATGTTGATGACGTTGAACAGACAAGGTTTCAGCACATGCACCATCAAGTGATTTGAAAAAACATTGACATTTCAAAAGTTCCCCGGTGATTTCATGGAAAGCATTACATCTATGTCTCCTGTTATAACTTCTAAGTCTAACAGAAGATTTTTATTCAGATGTTTAATCACTTTCTAATCAGCATGCTTCAGGTGTGCAAATAACCAGGCACTAGCCCCCTGGGTCCATGTCTGAAGATGACTTTACTTTGACTTCTGCAGAGAAAGAATGTAATTGTATCGAGTAAAAACAGACTTAACTTGTCTCCGTGTTCTTTTGTAAGCTAGTATTTAATGACCATTTAAAATCCCACTCTAGAGGTGGGAGACTGATGGAATAGCATCTTATGTAAAGCTGACCAGGCTTGTGTCAGTTTCGTGAATGAGAAAAACGACAAAAAAATTATTTCCCGATATCAGTGATTATATGTGTATCTATCTCCATTTGCTTACTTAGAAGATTCAATATTGCATAGCACATTAAGTGGGAGAAAAGAGTCAGAGTATATATACTGCTATTACTATCACAGGCTAAACGATTGACCCAATTAGCATTTTGTACTTTATATCTTTTTTTTTTCTTTCTAAAACACTTGTTACCTGCTTTGCCTCCATTTGTATAATTCTGTAATATTAAAATCAATTAAATATAATAAATACATTTATTCACTCAAACAATAAATGGAAACTATACACTCACTCTGTTTATACTATATATAAAGCCATAGATTGATATAGATGGGCAGCCAGAACTGGTACTTGGCCTGAATTTACATCCCGTGCATTCACTATGGAATAAGACTGTATAACAAAATGTAATCCATTAATTAGGGCTTTGTGGTAGGATATGAAGTGGAAATATTATTTAGTGGAAAATAATACTACAGAGGGGCTCTAGAGATCGTAATAAACCACAAAACTAAGGCATTTTTTTTTTAAATTAATAGGCACTTCACCATTATGAATCTTATATTACATGAGTTTTTAGAGTTAGTGCTATGGATTTATCTTAGGGCAGCACTGGGACATGCTTGTCCATTCTGCCGGAGTTTAGCGGAAATTATACTACTTTGCACCATTGCAGTAGCTTCTACTTTGCTATTAAAGGCACCGGAACCATGTTAGCTCAATGAAGTGATCTGGGTGAGTGGCCCTTTATTTTTAACCCTGCAATGCAAAGCATTTCAGTTTTGTAAAAAAAAAAACATTGCAGGGTTAAACACACCTCTTGTGGCTCTCTCCCTAATTGCCACTAGAGGCATTTCCCTTGTAAGAACCAAGTCAGACTCAGTTCTCAATCAAATGATGCTTCTCGATAGCAACTTAACTGGCGCAGGGCTGTGTTTTATCATCAATCTTGAGACGTGTGTGGCGAAGGGGTAAAGGTAGGTAGAACTCACCTTTTAAAACCTGGACACACACACACCAAATTAGGTAGGGTGTTGTGTTGACTGGTGGGAGGAGAGGAGTGTTGACTGGTGGGAGGAGAGGAGGGTTTGAGCTATAAAACTGAGTCATGTATACTCTCCATGAACTGGCTGGTTGCTGCTCTATATGAACCTGCTCTGGGAGTGTGGAAAAAATAGCTGAAGTGGAGTAGTGTGAATGAAGAAGTCTGATATGCAGTTCCTGCCTGTTACCATCCTGTAAATAAAATGGGGCAGGGGCACAGAGAAGAGGGAGCAGGGGACACTGGGCTGTAAGAACTCTGGGGCAGGGGGTTCAAGAACTGAGAACACATTGAGCAATAATAAACTGTGAAAGGGAGACTTTGGAGCAGGTGACGCTGGGCAGTAAAAAGTTGAGGCAAAAGGCATGATGAGTGGGAACTTGAGGCAAGAGGCACTAGGCTGTGAAAACTTGGGGAGAGTTTCTGAGGCAGAATGTCTGTGGCTTTTGCAAGCTGTTTTTTTCATACCCCCAAAGAAAATATGCAAAAAAAATACATGAAAGTTTTATTCAGGCCTCACCTTACACTCCCAGAACCAACAATACAGGAGCTCTGCATTTAACATCCTGCACAAACTCCCACAACTCTGAGCAGGGGAGGGCTGGCAGCCTTAGGCCTGGGGGGCAAAACCAGTCAAGTGGCCCATTGCACCACCAAATCAGTTCACCATCCATGCCCACCTTTTCCTGGTTTTATAACGGATATTGATGTTATGCTAATCAGTAGCTCTTTGCCATACCCACTCCTTCACGGCTCTGACTTTCAATGTTGTCAGAGCACAGGCTGAGAATCTCTGAGCCTGTGCTCTGACTCACTAACTGAGCGCTGGAACCACGAGGGAGAGGATATGATCTGACTGCACCTACTGCTGGTGCGCACCAGTGGACCACCAGCGAATCGTTTAAATTAAATATGCTGGTGTACCCAACTTGTGAGCTGTGTTGGCCGCCGGGTGCCTCTGTTGTCATGGCACCCTGCGTGACCGCACAGCTTGCCCACCCCAACGGCTGGCCCTGCTGACACACACTGACGTTACTACTTAGATATCCCTCAATATTAATACAGACATTAGAGTAAACACCAATAAACTGTGGAAACAGAGCTGATCCCCCCAAATTTATAAAGGTTTGCTTAGAGGATTTATTGTAAGATTAAATCATGCCTCCTCCTCTCTCTCCCCCATGCGCTGCTCTGTAGGCTGGGAGGAAGTGAAGAGTAATCACAGTCTCCCAGCACAACGCCACCTGTGGCTGCATGGGGAACAGCTGTTTAATGTAATGCTTGCAGGACGGCCAGCTGCCGCAGAACCTCTTTGTTTCCGTCTCTGCAAAGGGCTCCAGGCACTGCTTGTTGTGAGTGTGAGCCACTGTAAATTAGGGGCAGAGGGCAGAGGGCAGAGGGCACTTGCACTGCGGTCAAGACAGGTCTGGGCAGGAGGAGAGTGCAGTGCAATCAGTGAACTCCCCTCCTGTGGGTCACCAGTAGACTGGTGCACCTGCCCAGGATCAGAGCCGGTGCAAGGATTTTTGCCGCCCTAGACAAACTATAAATTTGCCGCCCCCCATGTGACATCACAATGCCCCACCCATATGATCCGCCATATGAACTAACGCCAGTGCTGCACACAGTGTGTGTTTACATTAAAAAGCCTGCAGGGACCAGCTATAGACACCACAACCACTTCATTAAGCTATAGTGTCCCTTTAATGTGAGGTAAATTATAGATTAGTGTCACTAATAATATACTAGATTGCCTACTTACAATTAGATGAGGATGATGATGAGCTGCAGTTTGGCTCCACTGGTCTGGTGTAGAACAGGATCTCTGGAGGCTGTTTGCAACTGTGGTCACAAAATTCAATGTTCTGGGAGAATTAGAAGCAGCTCAATTTTTTGGGGGCCTCTTACACAGCTCAAGGTCTGGGCCCCAGGGCCTGACGGTGAGTATGCCCATAAGGCCCACTCATAAGTCCACTTATATGTTCCACCCACCCATGAGTTCGCTCACAGGGAGTGGAGTGTGTAGGGGATGTGTTATGAGTTATTGTAGAGGATCTAATATGTGTGCTTATGGTATGTAGTTTATAGGGATACCAGTTTGGGCAGGTGATGCAGTGTGTTTGTGTGTAGTGGAAGCAATGTGTATTTGTGTACAAGGGATGTATTATGTGTTTCTGGTTGTGTGTAAGGGATGCATTGTGTGAATCTGTGTTTGTATGCATAAGGGATGCAAGGTGTGTGTCTGTATGTGTGTGCATTGAGTGTAAGAGATGCATTGTGTTTCTGTGTGTATGTAAGAAAATCAGTGTGTGTGTGTGTGTTTGCATTGTCTGTTTCTGTGTATGTGTGCAAAGGATGCATTGTCTTTGTGTGGGGGTTGCATTGTGTGTGTGTGTGTGTAATGGATGCATTGTGTGTTTCTCTGTGTGTAAGGGAAGCATGTTGTGTTTCTGTGTATGCATAGGGATGCATTGTGTGTTTCTGTGTATGTATATGGATGCATTGTGTGTGTGTGTGTGTGTGCGCATAGTGTGAAAGAGCTCCCTGTCTTGCCCCCTGTCCTATAGAGCTGTCCCTTCTGTCCCTTAGAGCTTCTTAACCCTACTTCTTCTTACTCCCCCTTCTTCTTCTTACCCCCTCTTCTTCTTCTTCTTACACCCCCCCCTTCTTCTTACCCCTTCTTCTTCTTACTCCCCCTTCTTCTTCTTACTCCCTCTTCTTCTTCTTCTTACTCCCCCTTCTTCTTCTTCTTATCTCCCCTCCTTCTTATTCCCCCTCTCCCTCTTCTTACTCCCCCTCCCCTTCCCCCCTCTTTTTCTTATCTCCCCTCCTTCTTGTTCCCCCTCTCCCTCTTCTTACTCCCCCTCCCCTTCCCCCCTCTTCTTCTTATCTCCCCTCCTTCTTATTCCCCCTCTCCCTCTTCTTACTCCCCCTCCCCTTCCCCCCTCTTTTTCTTATCTCCCCTCCTTCTTGTTCCCCCTCTCCCTCTTCTTACTCCCCCTCCCCTTCCCCCCTCTTTTTCTTATCTCCCCTCCTTCTTACTCCCCCCTCTTCTTACTCCCCTTCCCCCTCTTCTTCTTACTCCCCCTCCCCCTCTTCTTCTTACTCCCCCTCCCCCTCTTCTTCTTACTTCCCCTTCTTCTTCTTACCCCCCTCTTTTTCTTATCTCCCCTCCTTCTTACTCCCCCCTCTTCTTACTCCCCCCTTCTTTTTCTTATCTCCCCTCCTTCTTACTCCCCCCTCCCCCTCTTCTTATCCCCCCTCCCCCTCTTCTTCCCCCCTTTTTCTTATCTCCCCTCCTTCTTACTGCCCCCTCTTCTTACTCCCCTCTCTCCCTACTCCCCCTCCCTCTCTTCTTACTCCCCCTCCCTCTCTTCTTCTTACTCCACCCTCCCTCTCTTCTTACCCCCCTCCCCTCTTACTCCCCCTCCCTCTCTTCTTACCCCCCTCCCCTCTTACCCCCCCCTCCCCTCAAACTCCCCCCTCCCGTTTACTCTCCCCCTCCCCTCTTACTTTCCCCCTCCCCTCTTCTTACTCCCCCCTCCCCTCTTCTTACTCTCCCTCCCTCTCCTTACTCCCCCTCCCTCTCCCCCTCTTCTTACTTCCCCCCTCCCCTCCTCTTACTCTCCCCTCTCCCCTCTTACTCCCCCCTCACTCTCCCCCTCTTCTTACTCTCCCCTCCCCTCTTCTTATTCCCCCCTCCCCTCTTCTTATTCCCCCCTCCCCTCTTATTCCCTCCTCCCCTCTTATTCCCCCCTCCCCTCTTACTCCCCTCTCCCCTCTTCTTATTCCCCCCCTCCCCTCTTCTTATTCCCCCCCCTCTTCTTATTCCCCCTCTTCTTTTTCCCCCTTCTCCTCTTCTTATTCCCCCTTCCCCTCTTCTTATTCCCCCTTCCCCTCTTTTATTCCCCCCTCCCCTCTTCTTATCCCCCCTCTCCCCTCTTCTTATCCCCCCTCTCCCCTCTTCTTATCCCCCCTCCCCTCTTCTTATCCCCCCTCTCCCCTCTTCTTATCCCCCCTCTCCCCTCTTCGTATTCCCCCCTCTCCTTATCCCCCCTCTCCCTTCTTCTTATCCCCCCTCCCCTCTTCTTATTCCCCCCACCCTCTCCCCTCTTCTTATTCCCCCCACCCTCTCCCCTCTTCTTATTCCCCCCTCTCCCCTCTTCTTATCCCCCCTCTCCCCTCTTCTTATCCCCCTCTCCCCTCTTCTTATCCCCCCTCTCCCCTCTTCTTATCCCCTCCCCCTCTCCCCTCTTCTTATTCCCCCCACCCTCTCCCCTCTTCTTATTCCCCCTCCCTTCTTCTTCCCCCTCCCCTCTTCTTATCCCCCTCTCTCCTCTTCTTATCCCCCCCTCTCCCCTCTTCTTATTCCCTCCCCCCTCTCCCCTCTTCTTATTCCCCCCCTCTCCCCTCTTCTTATTCCCCCCCTCTCCCCTCTTCTTATTCCCCCCTCTCCCCTCTTCTTATCCCCCCTCTCCCCTCTTCTTATCCCCCCTCCCCTCTTCTTATCCCCCCCACCCCTCTTCTTATCCCCACCCTCTCCCCTCTTCTTATTCCCCCCACCCTCTCCCCTCTTCTTATTCCCCCCCTCCCTTCTTCTTACCCCCTCCCCTGTAGCGTGGCCGAGCTGCTTTCCGGTCCGCGTCCCGGCCGGAGTGATGGGAAGGTGCACGCTCAGTGTGCACTTCCTGTCAGTCCGTCCGGTTACAGGAAACAGAAACTCCGCACGGAACAGGAGTTTCTGTTTCCTGTAACCGGCCGGACTGACAGGAAGTGCACACTCAGTTTGCACCTTCCCATCACTCCGGCCGGGACCGTGGACCGGAAAGCAGCTCGGCCACGCTACAGGGAGGGGAGGGAGGGAAAAACTGCTGCAGCCGTCTGAGCGCTTTTTACAGAGCGCTCAGGCGGCTGCAGCATTTAAAGGGCCGGCCCACCGCGGCCGGTCCTAAAAGAATTTCGGGCGGCCTGGGGGGCAATTGCCTCCCTGCCCCCCGGCCCAGCCCACCCCTGGTTTTGCTTTGGGCTCAAGCCCCAGGTATTCTTTTGACATAGCAACGCCCCTAGCATTAACCCATAGCATTAATAATACATATTTATACATGTTTGTTTTCTTAACGCTATAGTGTTCCTTTAATTCAACTCCTCCAAGTTATGTGATGGCAGAGGAGTTGGGATACATAATTACTCTGTTTCTGTATCCGTAGTTTCTCTCCAATAATATCATTATCATGAGATTGGATGAATTAAAATGGCAGCAGCTGTCAACAACATCTACTGCTGGAAGCGTAACCTCCACTAATATCGGGCAGACAGCGAAATTAAATGTTATATTTACCTAAAGCCAGAAGATATGTTTCTGCCATGTGCTATGGACTAGTCTGCCAGCTGCTACAATGTAACGCATGCACTGTGGAATGATTGCTAGGCATTGTGGGATGTTATTTTGGGTCCTTAGGGAGTAAGTATATGTGCATGCATCCACTACAGCTGCAATATTTACTTATTAGACCTTTGCGCTGACAGCATCGTCGAGCTACGTGCATAAATCTTACAGTAAATTAGATTGTATCTGTACATTAACTAGCAATTTGGCAGACACAATGAATAACAAATAGTTAGCATTTTATGTTTCACAACGTGCCACCATAGAAGTTCATTTTTTCAAATACAGGAAATTATATAGAAGCGAAAAAAATCTGAAATAGGTTAGTCAAGCTGAAAAAAAAGAGGAGAATTTGATTTTTTTTTTCTGAAGAGACAGATGAGAGATAAAATGTTTATTTCAAATTCAGAAATGTATGCGGTTTTGCACTTCCCTCTCTGTTTCTTCATAGATTGAATAGGCACTGTTCATTATTTGGTGATTGACTCACTTCTATCCTATTACCCTGGCAAGCGCCCTTTAAATTCTAAATAGCCAACAAGGTAGGTACTGGAAGTTTGTATCAGCAGATGCGTCAGCACTTGGAAGCTGCTTAAAATTACATTTTCAATCTGCAGTATCAGCCAAACATTCTGAGTTACCCTATGGAAAAGAATATTCACAGAGGTACTGTGTGTGTGTGTGGCAAAGCAGGAAATAAATCCACAAACACAGCTGAGATAATAGACAGTTAAATCATTAAATTAGTTTCCTATAAAGTAAAACAGTTACAAAAAAGGAGTCAGTTTCACATTGTGACATTAGACCACCTGAATTAATACAACTATTCTGTCTATTGTTTAATATCCCACGCAGCATAAATAGAAAGAAGAAATGCAACACATCTCCATTATAATATATGTCGATTAGTTTTTTTGCGATTGGCTTGGGTTCTTCATGATTTGATCTCCAGTGTGGATCTACTCACCAAAGCACAAAGTTGCAGAAGCTGGGTGTTATCACTAAACATTAACGTGAAAATGACCAGTTGTGCCTTTGTTAAGTGTAACTTGTTAGCAGTTTAAACCATAAACCAGCAGCAGTATCTTATATGAATCTGAATCCTGGTGAACTCACTGTTAAAGCAACAGAGGGATGCTGTTTGAAGGCCAACTCAACACAGACGTAGCTCTCATCCAGAGTCGCTCACTTCTCAATCTAATTTGCACTGTTCAGATTTGTTGAGTTAAGTCTATGATTTTAGAAAAGCAGATCTTATTGAGGAGATTTTCTTTATCTAGTGATTATACTTTTGCTTCTGGTAGTGCTCAAAGGAAGGAGTCTGCAACTCACATTCTTCAATAATCATTTTACAAAACATGGGAATAATGCATTCGTCAACCTCCTGTTCCGAATTGTTTCAGAAGGTACAGTGCTGGACCATTTGAGGCCCAATTTTGACATCTACTATGGAGGGTTCAGAATTCTGTGTTTTAATTGACATTGTTTAGTTTTGGAGAACAGCTGGTGAGGAATAAGAAGAAGTTGTGAATGATATCTTCCTACAAGGAACTGGCTCAAAATGGCCTTCCACTTGCAATCAAGGCCAAATATCAGCTGTACTCTTTGCAACCTATGTAGTTACATAACTCTTGTCTTCCTTGAGTATTTAGGAAGCGTATCCTCCAAAGAGTGTGTTTTGTCCTACTTAGGCCAAACAAAATCTGTGGACATCTTTTGGAAAATCAGTAATAGCCACCAAAGCAGGTAGAGAAGATGTCATGGTCATAAATAAGAATAATGGAAGTGGGTTGAAAGAAAGATGTGGTAAATATCAGCAGGGGTAATAGTTAATCATAATTTGCAATTTTAATTGAAATTGATATTTTGGTAATATTCTCCACAACCACTCTATTCATAACTTGGATATTTTAGCCTACATCTTTTAATGTGTTTTTCAATTCCCTATAACTTATTTTTCATCGATAACCCCCGAGCAGATGATGATACTAAGAGGTGTGGTGCCTTTTTAAACTGCTGTTTAATTACCACCTAATAAAAACTGTTGACATAATATATGGTGCACCCATTAGTTAAGTATGTCTTACTAACATTTATGACTGCCCCAGGCTTTCATAATCAATTTATACTTCTAAATTTCCATAGATTATTTTACACTTTTGCAATTAGAGAAGAGCTGTAACTTTAAATAATTGTACTTAAATTATTTTTTAGAAAAGAAAATACTTTTTAATTTTTTTATTTGAGCATCTGATGCAAATTCCAAATGTGATACGATTCTCTGTTTACAGCCATAGACACTGAATGTGAGCAGATGAAATTGTGTGAAAATTATACACTATGTGATCTTGTGTGTAAGTGTATATTAGGAACATAACAGTGTCATGCACTCAAAACCAGGTTTTACCTGTGGCTTACCCAACCCGATTATTGCTTCAAGTGCATTTACTGAGTAAACCGAGACGCTGTCACATCTAGATACAATGCAATATCACTTTATAAAATCCAGTAGTGAATAGCTAAATAAAGCTACATAATATAAAATGTAAAGTATACCTTTTTTTAAAAAATTGTTATAATTCTTTATTCTTTTGTGCATGGTGGTACAAACAGGCTTGCAAAGCCACGACAACTTTTGCATGGCAACTTGATTTAACTACACACATTTTTATGTTAAAGAGGCGAGGTATTTATAGCCAGTACTACGCAACATTGTCAGTTTTGATCAATGCATGTCTGACTATTTTGTCGGAATTCAGTGAGTATGCACAGTTAACAACTTAGTTACATAAACTGATATCGAAGGAGAAAAATTGAATAAAATGTTAAAATAGTAAAAGAGTAATAAAAGAGTAATAAACCTAGTTGAAACATAGTGAGTGGTTCTGTCTAATGAATGGTCATAAGATGGAAAGTAGTGAGATTGAGAAAAAAACAGCCCACATTTTTCCACTATAGCAGGTATGTGAGATACGTCTTGGCTTTGCTCTCATGCATAGTGGGTGTGTGAGGTGCATCCGGCCCAGACAGCCTCTACACTTCTGTTTGTGTGCTATTGGTCAGCTTAGCAAAAGCAATATAACGAGAGGGGAGAAGCCCTGGCTAGCTGGGTGTTGACAGGTATGGAGCGATTGGTAGTCAGCCATCGGTGTAGGCCTCGGTGTTCCCTATTAAGGGTTAATAATGTATAGGGGTGTATATAAAAAATACCCCTTTCTGTCTCATTAGAGATTTTTGCCAGAGGCTCAAGGAAGCAAGGTGAATGGTTAGAGTTAGGACCCACCTAGGGGGGTCTGCCTTGATGTGGCAGGTGGGCTCAATCCTCTCATGGCCATTGGAGGTAACTAAAAGACCTCCATTTGTTTCAAAATACAAAGGGATAAAGGAGAGAGCGCAAGTAACATGTTTTTCTTTGGTTTTTACTATGTATTGGGGCTGATGTGTACTGTAGTCATTGCAGCCGCCCAGTAGTGATGGGAGTTGAGCGCAGGACTTTTCTTTCTGCATTTGTATCCAATTTTTGTATTACTCAGCCTTGTTACAATGCAGCCGCCCATCCCATGTGTTCCCTATTAAGGGTTAATAATGTATAGGGGTGTATATAAAAAAAAAACCCCTTTCTGTCTCATTAGAGATTTTTGCCAGAGGCTCAAGGAAGCAAGGTGAATGGTTAGAGTTAGGACCCACCTAGGGGGGTCTGCCTTGATGTGGCAGGTGGGCTCAATCCTCTCATGGCCATTGGAGGTAACTAAAAGACCTCCATTTGTTTCAAAATACATAGGGATAAAGGAGAGAGCGCAAGTAACATGTTTTTCTTTGGTTTTTACTATGTATTGGGGCTGATGTGTACTGTAGTCATTGCAGCCGCCCAGTAGTGATGGGAGTTGAGCGCAGGACTTTTCTTTCTGCATTTGTATCCAATTTTTGTATTACTCAGCCTTGTTACAATGCAGCCGCCCATCCCATGTGTTCCCTATTAAGGGTTAATAATGTATAGGGGTGTATATAAAAAATACCCCTTTCTGTCTCATTAGAGATTTTTGCCAGAGGCTCAAGGAAGCAAGGTGAATGGTTAGAGTTAGGACCCACCTAGGGGGGTCTGCCTTGATGTGGCAGGTGGGCTCAATCCTCTCATGGCCATTGGAGGTAACTAAAAGACCTCCATTTGTTTCAAAATACATAGGGATAAAGGAGAGAGCGCAAGTAACATGTTTTTCTTTGGTTTTTACTATGTATTGGGGCTGATGTGTACTGTAGTCATTGCAGCCGCCCAGTAGTGATGGGAGTTGAGCGCAGGACTTTTCTTTCTGCATTTGTACTCGGTTTGTGTTGCCCATAACCTAGGGGGCTGTGGGGGGGAGGGGATGATAAGGGTAGTGTTGTTAAATGTCTGTTGGTTCCTCCCTAGCTGAAGAGAATGTGGAACAAATAAAGCAAGATTAACAGTGGAGTTATACATTTGTCATCTTGACCCGTGGGTGGGTACCCAGCAGTCTTCCGATCTTGGTGTGCGGCATAGTCCCCTTTCAGTGTTGCGAGCTGAGAGTCCTGGAGCCCCCTGCCCATGGAGCGAATAGAGTGATGCGGTCCAGATCCCATGTTGCCATGGGGGGTCGCCGATGGTGGTCCTTTATTATGGTTAGTCAGTTCCATTGCTGTTAAGAACACTGGTGCCCCCTCCATCGAAGTGAGCATGCGAGTGGTTCATTTGTGGGTTGCTACCGGGGTTCCAGGGGCTCCCGATCTGTAAGGAATGTCTGCAGATCGCAGTTGTGAAGTGATAGTCCCTAGTGACTTGTGCCATAGGAGCGTGTTTTTTGTGAGGTCCTGGAAAAAAGTCGGGGAGGCTTCCTCGAAGGTCAGGGGTGTCTTGTCTCTCAGTGCCATGATAATTTGTATTTTGTCATGAGTGAACAAGCACCGGAGTATGACGTCTCGTGCTATGTTAGTTGAGCCAGTTAGGCGGTATACCCCATCGATGGTAACATTTTTGGCCGCCATTTGTGGCAGAATGGTTGCCAACAGTCTCCATGCATAATGTGGGAGCTGCTCCGCTGTGATTTCTTCAGGGGTATACCGCGGATCTTTATATGGTTTCAGCGTTACCTGTCCTCTAGGGCCATTAGTTGTAGGAATAGTGTAGACTGATCAGCTTGTAATAGTTGTACCGTTTCTTTAATGGAAGTGATGTCTGTCTTGACGTCTATAATGTCTTCCTCTGAGGCCCGTACCCGGTCAGTGATCGCCTAGATGTCTATCCTCAGGAGGTCTGCCGCCCACAGTTTCTGTATATCAACTACGTGTCTGGTAGTGGGGGCTGACCCATCTTGTGTCTCGAAAGACTGTAGCAGGCTTGCCTGTTGGTGTGTGTTGGACTCCATTACCTCGTGGGCTGGGGTTTCCGCGCCTGGGTCCTCTGCAGGAGTCTGTTTAGGCTGCCCAGGTCTACAGAGCATGTCTCCTATATCCCTGCTGTCAGCCGTGGCGTTCGGTCTCTGGGAGTGGCGTCCCATTGCTGGCATGTGCTCCGACTGGGGCAGTGGTGTGTGTGGCGGCAAGGCTGAAAGTCCCGTTGTGGCCCGGCCGCTGAGGAGAGCCTTGAGTCCCGGGATTGCCGTTGCGAGGTAAGCCGCAGTTTGCTTCGGCGGCTGAAAGAAATGCACCTATTGATGCGTACAGGCTCGGGGATGCCAGCTGGGTGGTTTGCAGGGATGGATGGGTCTTTGTTTTTGAGATATTTGGCTGGATTCAGCAGTTTGTGGAGGAGCTTTGGAGTATGGCATCTGTTTAGTTAGGCTTGCAAGCTCCGCCCCCCATAAAGTATACCTTTTATTCATATAATATTAGTCAGGATGCAAAAATCCTATGGTTTTGACAGCATTCTACCTATAAGGCACAAGCAAAAGCAAAAAATAAATAATAAAATCCCTTTTTAGAATGAGCATTGTAAATATTCATTGTCAGTATAGATTATGCTTGACAGTTGTAATATGTTTGCTTTTTGCCACACTGTACTCTCCTTCTGAGTTGACAATGGAATTTTGTAATAATGTAGTCAGTCAACAAGTGTAACAGCCGCCCTCTCCCCAGGGCGCCTAATTTAATAAAATGCGATAATTCATTTCCTTACACTGTTATAGTTACAGAGAAAATAAAAAGCTGAAGAAAGACATGTGGTGAATAATACAAGCTTGTGCATTTAGGAAGCAAAACAAAACAATCTGCCAGGTACACATTTAGCACTCTTTAAGGGAAATATTCCCAGTAAAACCAAATCACCTTTCTCACAAGTATTCATGTAAACATTAAGACATAGTGGAGTACAGTGTGATAACATTAAATGGAAAGAACACTCCAGACAAATCAGGAAACCTGTTATTCATATAAAATATAAATTAATATAGTACTCACACTACAAATAGTTATCTCAAATTTGGTTTAAATTACCTTTACTAAAGATCTGAAACATATCCCAAGTTATTGGATGCAGTGCTAGAGAAAGCTATTCAAGTATAATTGTTTCTTCTTTGATAGACTAGTTCACAGTTAGAAAAATCAATACTGATTGTTCAGTCCAATTTATTTTTGTTTTTTATCTGTTAAACGAACACTCAAAGCATTATAATCCATACAGCCCACTGTAGTGGTTATGGTGCCAGTGAAACCATTTATGATTGGTTTTAACCCTTAATAGGGAACACATGGGGTGGGTGGCAGCACTGTAACATGGCTGTGTTATACAAAAGCAAATGCACAAAAATAAGTCCTGCACTCAGAGTCAGACTCCCACTACTCCTGGGTGGCAGCAATGACCTCCATTTGTTTAAGCATGCATTGGCATTTGTGTTAGTGCATGTAACTCTTTTCTTTGGTTTTTATTGTATGTATTGGGTCTGATGTGTACTATGGTCATTGCTGCCACCCAGGAGTAGTGGGTGTTTGACTGCAGGACTTATTTTTGTGTATTGGTTTTGTCAATATACCTGGGGTTTACTAGGTGCTATTAGCCTCCTCCTCTTGAGCCCCAAAGCTCCTGCAAGAAGCTTGCATTAACTCTCCTGAGCTCATTGGCTTTGTTAAGAACGATGGGAGTTACAATTTAAATCATTTTGAAGGCTGGTATCCTACAACTTTATGCCCCCTCTAAATCTAAGCCCTTTAGTCTTAAACAAAGCCACCAACTCTAAATCATAATAATATGCACCACTAACCATTACTACTGCTTACTACTGCTGTGTCCTTTAACAAACATGCAATTATAAACATCATTGTGATCATGCTTCACCCTTAATGACGCAAAGTAATTTCTGTGTCACTTAAACAATAACTGACATTTATAATGTTTTTATTTTATTTTATTTTTTACAGCAACATATTAAATGCATTCTCTTTTCAAGTTGATAATGCCTGTAATGAACAAATGAATGATCAATTACACGAACAATTTTTGTCAATCATGCTATTCATTATTTTGTAAATGAGTTAATTCTTTAGTTCATTATTCATTTGTACCAGAATAAAATAAAAAAGGAAAGTTTTGCCTTCGTCAGAAAACTGGTGCAGGTCTAATCTTTAATCTTTAACTCTATCACTAGTTGGCATGGTACCTATTTACAATTTAGATTTTGGTGAGTAAAAAGTGTATGGAAATTAAGCAGTTTTATAGAATTTTGTAACTGAGTACATTCACCCAGTCCGCTTCCTAGCTGCGATCAGGGACTCTGGAATGCTTTAGTCTGCTGCCGAAGCTTGACTGGGGTCGCTGAAAACTTCTTCCACACTGGACCAGGCTGCAGCTATCTACTTCCAGGCAGGTATCGTCCCCTCTATCTTTGCATCTTCAGCTCATCTCCCAGGCAGGTATCCACACATTTGCCTGCACTGTGACCAGCTATTGCCTTTATAAATGCACCTGTGGGTCTCAGGCCTAGCTCTCTTTTTAACTTATCTTGGGATCCAGGAACCAAGCAGCCAGACAACAGGTCTGAGAACTCTGCTACTGGGATCACTGAATAACTAACCAGGACACACAGTTCCAAAAGGACACCGCTTTATTATTTCTTAGGACTAGCACATATGTACATTACATTCAGGGGAGGGCTGGCAGCCTTAGGCCTGGGGGGCAAAACCAGTCAAGTGGCCCATTGCACCACCAAATCAGTTCACCATCCATGCCCACCTTTCCTGGTTTTATAACGGATATTGATGTTAGGCTAATCAGTAGCTCTTTGCCATACCCACTCCTTCACAGCTCTGACTTTCAATGTTGTCAGAGCACAGGCTGAGAATCTCTGAGCCTGTGCTCTGACTCACTAACTGAGCGCCGGAACCACGAGGGAGAGGATATAATCTGACTGCACCTACTGCTGGTGCGCACCAATGGACTGCCAGCGAATCGTTTAAATTTAATATGCTGGTGTACCCAACTTGTGAGCTGTGTTGGCCGCCAGGCGCCTCTGTTGTCATGGCACCCTGCGTGACCGCACAGCTTGCACACCCCAACGGCAGGCCCTGCTGACACACACTGACGTTACTACTTAGACAGCCCTCAATATTAATACAGACATCAGAGTAAACACCAATAAACTGTGGAAACAGAGCTGATCCCCCCAAATTTATAAAGATTTGCTTACTGGATTTGTTGTAAGATTAAACCATGCCTCCTCCTCTCTCTCTCCCATGCGCTGCTCTGTAGGCTGGGAGGAAGTGAAGAGTAATCACATTCTCCCAGCACAGCGGCACCTGTGGCTGCATGGGGAACAGCTGAATTTGCCACCTCCCATGTGACATCACAATGCCCCACACATATGATCTGCCATATGAACTAACGCTAGTGGTGCACACAGTGTGTGTTTACATTAAAAAGCCTGCAGGGACCAGCTATAGACACCAGGACCACTTCATTAAGCTACAGTGTCCCTTTAATGTGAGGTAAATTATAGATTAGTGTCACTAATAATATACTAGATTGCCTACTTACAACCAGATGAGGATGATGATGGGCTGCAGTTTGGCTCCACTGGTCTGGTGTAGAACAGGATCTCTGGAGGCTGTTTGCAACTGTGGTCACAAAATTAAATCTTCTGGGAGAATTGGAAGCAGCTCCATTTTTGGGGGGCCCCTTACACAGCTCAAGGTCTGGGCCCCAGGGCCTGACGGTGAGTATGTCCATAAGGCCCACTCATAAGTCCACTTATATGTTCCACCCACCCATGAGTTCGTTCACAGGGAGTGGAGTGTGTAGGGGATGTGTTATTGTAGAGGATATAATATGTGTGCTTATGGTATGTAGTGTATAGGGATACCAGTTTGTGTAGGTGATGCAGTGTGTTTGTGTGTAGTGGAAGCAGTGTGCATTTGTGTATAAGGGATGTATTGTGTGTTTCTGGTTGTGTGTAAGGGATGCATTGCGTGAATCTGTATTTGTATGCATAAGGGATGCAAGGTGTGTGTCTGTATGTGTGTGCATTGAGTGTGTGTAAGAGATCCATTGTGTTTCTGTGTGTATGTAAGAAAAGCAGTTTCCTCACAATAGAACATTGGCTTAAGGATAGAGTACAACGAGTTGTCATTAATGGTACATTTTCAAGCTGGACAAAAGTGGTAAGTGGTGTCCCTCAGGGTTCTGTTTTGGGACCGCTTCTATTTAACATATTTATAAATGATCTTGAAATGGGCATTGAAAGCCATGTATCAGTGTTTGCAGATGACACAAAACTTTGTGAAGTAATAAAATGGGAGGAGGATATTGCCTTGCTGCAGAGGGATTTGGATAGATTGTGGAACTGGGCACTAAATTGGCAGATGAAATTTAACGTAGAGAAATGCACTTCAGGGTTAAGAATGCACAAGCAATTTACACCCTAAATGGTAGTGAACTAGGGATAACCACACACGAGAAGGATTTGGGAATTGTTATAGACAACAAATTAGGCAGCAATATGCAATGTCAATCTGCCGTTGCTAAGGCCAGTAAGGTTTTGTCATGTATAAATAGGGGCATAAATTCTCGAGATGAAAATATAATTTTGCCTCTTTATAAATCACTGGTAAGACCACACCTTGAATATGCTGTGCAATTTTGGGCACCTGTTCTAAAGAAAGATATCATGGCACTAGAAAAAGTGCAGAGACGAGCTACAAAATTGATAAAAAGGAATGGAGCATTTTAGTTATGAAGAAAGGTTAAAAAATTTAAATCGCTTTAGTTTGGAAAAACGGCGCCTGAGAGGTGATATGATAACATTATACAAATATATTTGGAGTCAGTACAAACCATTATCTGGAAATCTATTCATAAACAGGGCTATACATAGGACACGCGGTCACACATTTAGGCTGGAAGAAAGGTGATTTCATCTAAGGCAAAGAAAAGGATTTTTTACAGTAAGAGCAATAAGGATATGGAATTCTTTGCCTGAAGAGGTGGTTTTGTCAGAGTCTATACAGAAGTTTAAACTGCAATTGGATAAATACTTGCAAAAACATAACATACAGGGATATCATTTCTAATTAGTGGGGTAATAGCTGCTTGATCCAAGGAGACATCTGACTGCTATTTTGGGGTCAAGAAGGAATTTTTTCCTAGTTTGTTGCAAAATTGGAAGCGCTTCAGACTGGGTTTTTTGCCTTCTTTTGGATCAACAGCAAAAACATATTTGAGGAAGGTTGAACTTGATGGACGCAAGTCTCTTTTCAGCTATGTAACTGTGTGTGTGTTTACATGTGTGTGTAAGGGTTTGCATTGTGTGTTTCTGTGTATGTGTGCAAAGGATGCATTGTCTTTGTGTGTAAGGGTTGCATTGTATGTGTGTAATGGATGCATTGTGTGTTTCTCAGTGTGTAAGGGAAGCATGTTGTGTTTCTGTGTGTGTAGGGATGCATTGTGTGTTTCTGTGTATGTATAGGGATGCATTGTGTGTGTGTGTGCGCGTAGAGCTGTCCCTTCTCCCCCTCCTCCTTCTGTTACTCCCCCCTCCTTCTGTTACTCCCCCCTCCTTCTGTTATCCCCCTCCTTCTGTTACTCCCCCCTCCTTCCTTCTGTTAATCCCTCCCCCTTCCTTCTGTTACTCCCCCCTCCTTCTGTTACCCCCTCCTTCTGTTACTCCCCCTCTCCTTCTGTTACTCCCTCTCCTGTTACTCCCCCCCTCGTTCTGTTACTCCCCCCTCCTTCTGTTACCCCATCCTTCTGTTACTCTCCTCCCTCCTACTGTTACTCCCCCCTTCTGTTACTCCCCCCTCCTTCCTTCTATTACTCCCCCCCTCCTTCTGTTACCCCCTTCTGTTACTCCCCCTTCTGTTACTCCCCCCCCTCACCTCCCCTTCCCTGTAGCGTGGCTGAGCTCCTCTCTGGACCGCGGTGCCCGGCCGGAGAGATAGGAAGGTGCACACTCAGTGTGCACTTCCTGTCAGTCGGGCCGGGTACAGGAAACAGAAACTCCTGTTCCACGCAGGACACTGAGTGTGCACCTTCCTATCACTCCGGCCGGGCACCGTGGACCGGAGAGGAGCTCGGCCACGCTACAGGGAAGGGGAGAAGCAGCGCTGCAGCCACCTGAGGCTCTTTACAGAGCGGTCAGGCGACTGCAGCATTAGGACCGGCCCTGCAGTGGCCGGTTTTAAAAGGATTTAGGGTGGCCTGGGGGGCAATTGCCTCCCTGCCCCCGGCCCAGCCCTCCCCTGATTACATTCATTTGTATTGTGACAACCTACATTAAATACAAATATCCAAATCATGTGGAGAAGCATACAGTAACTCATAATAACACATTATCATATTTATAAAGGAGTAGGGAAGACAATAACTATCAAGAAATATCTTCCCTGCCTGCAAAATTCACAATATGCAAGCCTACCTGAATATGCAAATTAACAAGCCTTGTTATTTAGCTAGTGCATATAGCTATTTCAGGATCCTTACAACCAATTGATGGTGTTTTACAGGTTTCACAGTCAATCCACCTAGTTGGTGGAAAGAATCAGCAGGACAGGAGAGCACACAATCATTTCACAATAAACAAATACATTATATACACTCTGTACCTATAATGGGCAAGGGAGGACTAAAACATAAGAATAATCATGGGACCTACATAAAGTGTTCATCTTCTGCCCCAGTGATGATGACTACCATCACATAACCCCTCCCCCCCACCAAATGTAGAATGGGGTCTGTGCCTGAGTTAGTCTTGTAACCAGCCACAATATGTCCATCCATCCTGGTAGCCGCCTTGACAAAGTTCCACACTATAGTTGCTGTAATGGACCGCCTTGCACCCCAACCGAATACCTCTGTCAATCACTGCTTCCTAGTACTTGTGAACACCATAAGCACTGCACTGGAACACCAAAACCACCGTAAACTCCCCAAACCACCGCAGCTTGGTTCGGGTCTTGCTGTCCTCCACCCACCCTGGACCCAAGACCGGGATCCAGCTTCCAGTGGATAGACCTCTCTTTGTCCAGAGAGCAAAGCAGGATAGCTCTTATAAGAGCTAGTGATTATAATCCAGGAGAGTATAGTGATTATAGCAATCCCCAGAGTGCATTTACGCTCTCCAATCCCCCAAACATGAGCCTAGACTTCATGAAGGATAAAACAAAATCTATTTAATGGCAGCAACAACTGGCTTTATATGCAGGTCCCCATGCAAGTGGCACTCCCCCCTGGACCTTAGAGTAGACTACAGTAAAAACATATACACAATTACATTGGCTCTCAGAGCTAGGACACTCCCATACAAAATAGGTCAATCCCTCCCCTATGCCTGGGAGATAATTGAGTCATGCACTGTATTAAACTCAATTATCTCCAGGCACAAAAACACACATTTTTAAAACCCCCCCAAAATACCTTAAAACACACAAACTCACCACAAAAGTTACATTCCCTGATAGCCCTGATCTGGGTGACCAACATATCCAAAAATCACCAAGATCAGTTCAGGGGTTCAGGAATTTCCTGGAAGTCATAATTTGACCGACCACCCGCATGGTCCCATGCCCAAAACAGTTCAAGAGAATCACGGGCTTCCGGTCGGTCTAGTTCGGTAGTTTAAAAATGGAAAAAACTACCAAACAGAGTCAATAGTCTTACCCAGGAGCTTGATCCCCTTGTTCGTGGGAACGTTTCAATTTGTTGTAGAACTGAACGCAGGTGATGCTGGAAGTCCAGCGGTGTTCGGGAGTTTCTGTGTCCGTTTTCAGTTCCAAGAGATTCATACCCAAACGCCGCTGCCTGCTTTCATGCGAACAAGATGGCCGCCACCTCGTGGTCATCCATAGGAATTGCGTCCACCCAGACCTACACTTAGAACACTGCGGTGGAAATTGCTACAAAGTAGCAATTAGACTTAGCGAACTCCAGAGTGGTCTACGATTCATGTGGCTGTTCGGTTCCCGAACCAAATATAAAATCACACGAACCAAATCTGTTCACATAGTTTTTAAGGGGCCCATAGTCTTTTGGTAGGAGGCTGGCCAGCAGGCCCCACCAAGCACCCGTGACACGGTTCAGTTCGTCACAGTTGCGCTGTGTTGTTGAGGAAGAAAGCCAACTGCCTTCTCCCTCAGGAGTCTCTCCTGTCACTGTGGAGTGAGGTTTTTGACCCCCTTCCTTTATGATTCTTCTGCCACTGGGAGTGAGGCTGTGCCTCCCTGGAACTCACACCATTGCTGCGGAGTGAGGACACTGGCATCAACTCCCTGATACTCCTGTTGCTGGGGAGGGAAACAGACTACCCCTGCTCCCTGTGGTCCAATCGTCTGCTGAGGAGGGAGGCCAACTATTTCTACCTCCACTCCCTGGTTTGGGGGGTACCTGGCATCCAAACCACTTCATTGAGCTGAAGTGGTCTGGGTGCCTATAGTGGTCCTTTAATTTTCTATGTTTCCTTCTTATTTTCCTTTCCTTATTTTCTAGGTTTCACCAATCTCAACATATCTTTCGTCTTGGCAACCTGACAAATTCCTTTGGATTTCAGCTATATCAGCTCTATGCTGATAAAATGCAGATGATGATTAATAATTGATATAATCCATGTTTATTATTATGATGATGATCATTTGTATATCACCCATCTAATATACAGTGCTTTACAATGGGGATATAAAAACGAATGATGAGAAAACAAATACATGAGCAGACACAACAGCTTACTTTTAATCTAAATTCCTTGAAGTGGACCAGAGCTAATTCAAGGTAGGGTTGGTACACTGCTCATACAGTACAGGAGCATTACAAAGTAGTTGCTTTTAATTAGTCGTGAGAGATTTTTCCCTGGCTTATCTAATTCACATGATTCCATTTAAATAATAATAAAAGATATATATAAAAATCTCCTTCTGTTTGACTGTTGTATTTATTTCTGTGCATTTTAATATCTGTTCTCACTAAACAGGATTTCCCATAGGAGGCAAATAAGTGCTAATTAAAACAAATAAAATATATGTGTTTAGATTTCTCTTGAAGGAGGCAAAATGGATCAATTTACAGTTGTTCCTCCTTTAATGGTTATAAACTATGCAAGAAGATGAAAGTTACTTATTGATTCAAGCTATGGCGTGTATTTGCAAATGTGAGAACAAACAAACAAGTTTCTGTAACAATCTTTATCAATTTTCATAGGCTTTTTAAATATAAAACCAACAAAATATCAAATGTATTAGTTAGAGGTACTCTGTCAATCAAATATTACTCTCTGTGCTCACAATGTTAAAGTTCCTATAGCAACGCCAATTTCTTGTTAGACAACATTCTTAAACACTTCTCAAACACAGGTAAACAAAGCTCTAGGAAAAACATATAATATTTTCATCGGGTGAAGGCACTTAAGTGGCAAAGTGATGTAGTAGATTACTTATTATTTGTACTACATGCAGCATTAACAGTTCTATTGTAGGACACTCCATGCACCATAAACACCACAGACTGCCATAGTGATATGGTGCCAGAAGTGCCCTAGTGTGGTCCCCAGCATAATCTGTCAAATTGTTTTAACACAGTTTTAAAACACACCTGAGTACCACTGGGCATCTGCGCGTCTCAATTCAATGTAGGAATTAGAACCTGTTGATAATGCAGCCAATGATTAAGCTGAAGCTATTCTTTTAGTGACACATGTCTTTTCCAGCTCTGAGAAAGCTATATACACCCCTGTAAGGGTCAAACCATGCTAAAACTGCTTGATTATGCTGGGAAAGCACCAGTGCACATCTGGCATCAAAACCCCTACAGCAATGTTTCCCAAACAGTCTTCAAGACCCACCAAACAGTCAAGGTTTTGTCAGAATCTCCATAATCATAAAACAGGGAAATTCCATAAACCATGGATTATTGGTGGGCAATAAGGATAGGTTGGATTGGAGGTCTACAGGACTGGATGTTCTGTTGTGGTTAAGGGTTTTGGGTGTTCCTTTAGATTTATTTATACAAAAGTGCAAAAGTCATTTAGAGCAGCGTTGAACACAAAACACAAAGGGAGGTTTTAAACCTAGGTATGTCCCCACCTGCCATGTGGCAGCCGCAGGTGGGGACATGTTTACTAGTTTGTTAAAATTAGCAACTGGGCTGGGGTCTCTGAAATAATGGGGGACATTGGGTGGAGGCTTTTAAATAAGTAATGGCAGGTGGATAGATTACTGTGGCCAACAGGTGGAGATATGTGATAAAAAAAAAGTGGAGATATCCTTAAGTCCATGTGTGGAGGCTATTATAATACTTAGGAGGGAGGACCTGAAGTTATATCGCTGTTAGGTTGGGTCCTAATAATAAAAATGAGGGGGGAGTAGCTAATGTCTCTCTCTGCCCCCACCAATTGACAGCAGATGGGGGCCCTGATATAATAATCAAGGGGGGGGGGGATCTAGTGTGTCTCCTTCAGCCCCCACCCATTGACAGTGAATGGGGGCCCTAATAATAATAATAAGGGGGGAGGACCTAATGTCCCACCAACCCCCAATCATGGCGTTCAGGCCCTAATAAATTAAACAGTAGTGGGTTGGACATGCCATTTTCCACCCCACCAAATAGTGGTATTTCTCCCTCTTCAACTTCCTGGGTGACGAGGATTTCCCTATCCCATATTCATATTCAGCCCCTATTAAAAATAAATGAGCCCTACTTACCCTCTTCAACCTATTAATAGTGAGAGTGATCATTAAAGCAAATACCTGTGAAGTAAAAATTTTACCTAAGTTGAATGATTTTTGTAACTATAACTTGACATACTTAACTGTTAACACCATAGGTTTTTATCGCTGGCACGAAAAAGCAAGTGAAAGATACTTTGTGATTATGTATCCTCTGGATCCTATACATTATATAGTGTTTGGATTCAAAATCACTGATTTTAATCCAGACACCAAATGCACCTGGGTGATTCAAACTGCATTTGTTTTAAATAAATATGGAAATTGCCAATGAAGTCAGAATTTGGTCATTTTCACCAGATTTTGTCCATCTGGACAAATCCGGTATTTAGTGAATAACCCCTTGTGTTTGAGTGATAAAGAGGCAGTGTGAATAACTGTGTCAGAACAAAATATCAAGTATGTTTAAGTTCCAGAACAGTTCCAGAACAGGACACATAGTGGGAAAACAGATGACACTGGTCATATATCTTGAAAAAAGTGAACATATATTTAAAGGATATACATGACCCAAATCATATTGACTTCAGAACTTCAGAAAATTGGCAAATATAAGATACTCTTTGGGAGTTATGTATATATATATATAGTGATACAAATAGAGTAGTCACCATGAAATACACAGGAAAGGCCCTGGGGAGATAGCGCAGCTAAGCGGACAAGGGCACATGTAGGAGTGTGGGGATAGATGCATGGGATTGGTTGGGAAAGAGTCTGTGGGTGTGATTATGTTCTGTGTAAGACAGTGTGGGGGAGGTCTTACCTCAGTGCCACTTGGGATTCGGGCCAGCAAACAGCTGAGTGCCACTTGGGATTCGGGCCAGCAAACAGCTTCCTGTCCTCCTGCTCCTGTTTGCCTGGGCCTGCAGATTTACACAGCTTGATGGTTGAGGCTTTCTGGCTTCCCTCAGGGCTGCTGCAGCATGGATGGTGGCCGGCACCTGTGGGAGAGATTTGGGCACATTAATGGAGGTATGGCTACCGGTGTGGGCCCCCCCCCCGCGGCCTACCTCCCCCTGGAGCACCCCTTGTGGTCTCCCCTGCTGCCTCCCATGCGGTCCCTGCCCCTGGGGGCCGCTCCAGCACTGGCAGGCGTTCCCACCCGCCTGCCAGGCTCTCCCCTGATCCCAGTCCTCGGGCCCGGTTGATGAGGTGGAACCCGGGCCCAGGGCATCAACAGGACCGCGTGTCTGGGGGCTCCAGACCCGCGGCCTACCAACAGGGGCCTGGATTTGCGGCCTGCTGCGGCCGCGCGCGTGGCACGGCCTTCTGCCACGAGGCCTGCACTGCCGCGCGGCCTGCCGCATCCATTGCCGGACACGCCGGGTATGCGGCCTCCTACTGCCGCGCGGCCCCCTGGTGCGGCTGCCGCGCGGCCTGCAAGTGCTGTTCTTCATCCAGCACCATCCGCCCCGGCCGCCAGTGCTGGATTGCAGGCCGGGGGCAGTGGGCGGCGGATGCAGCGATCCTGGCGGCGGGCACACCCGCCCGGCAACGATCCAGGTCCCCCCCGCGGCCGGCGGGGGGTTGGGGCGGTGAGTAGGCCCCCGCGGGCTGCGCGGGGTACCTTGGTACAGTGAGGAAGGCTCCCAGGGCTCTGTCTCCCCTGCCCACTTTTCTCCCAGGGGGCCCAGCTTACCCGGTCCTGGGCCCCCTGGTCCCCCATCCTCCTTCTCAGTTTCAGTCTCCAGCCCCCCCTCTCCCTCTGGTGCCCCCCCCCTTTGGTGCCCCTTCCCCCCCTCTGGTGCCCCTTCCCCCTCCTGTTCTTTAATTTCTCCCCCTCTGTGCTTCGCTTCCTCCCCCTTCTGGTCCCCATCCCTCCCTGCGAATAAGGATGCTCTCGGGCTGCATATCATCCCTGGGGAGGAGCTGGTTTGGTGGAGGTACGTTTTGCACTGTCGTCCACGGTTGGCTGTGCGACCCTTCTTGGCCTGGGACCGAATGGGCTTCGGCCTCTGGTTTTACTTAGGGCTCGCCTGGCGCCTCAGCACGGTGCGTTTTGATCTCCGCTATCTGTCGGGGTGGGTGACGTGGGCTCTCGGTGCAAGGCCCTCAGTCCATGTGTGGCTCCATCGGGTGGTGTGGGGCCAGTTTACCGAGAACACTTGATAGGCTTACTTCCCGATCGTCTAGTGTGGCCCTGAAGTCCGCTCGGCGGGTCCCCCCTTTGGGATATGGTGCCCATGGGGTAGCGGGGTCGATATCGCCAGATTCTTTGTTTACTCGGTTGTCGCTTCCCTCCAGGGGCTGGGTTGAGATGGTGGGGCTGCGGGCCCCTGGGGCCCTGCTGATGAAGGCGGCTGTGGGATCGGTTTTCCGGCTGGCTGGCGGTACGCCCGTCGGGTTATTGTTTCCAGGCGTTGTTTTTTGTCGGTCTGGATTAGGTGGCTCTATGCTTCCACGTGAGTGCTCCCGACGTCGCTTCTGTGTGGGGCCGTCAGTGTCGCGTGTCCGCGCTCTGCTGACGCAGTGTTTTCTTGTAGTAGTGTTTTGGAGTTTCGGAGTTCCGTGGCCCAGGCCTTATCCGTGGGTCGGGTTACGTGCTGTAGTCTCCTGGATAGTGGGATCGATTCCTGCAAGGGGGACGTCCGTTGCCCCTGACTGCGGTTTGGGACATCAGGCAGGAGGCGGCGGTGGTTTTGAGGGGCGTGTGGGTTTCGGCTGTGCTACCCATGGGCTCTCCCGGGGACGCTGGGCTTTGCCGGTGGGGAGGCAGTGGAGGGGTGGCTGCTTGGCCACCGGTCTGATGAGACTGGTCCGTGGGTTGATCTCTGAGGCGGCGTGGGGCCTGCTCTAGTAAGGTGGGAATGATTGGGACGAATGGGAATGTTTCCTTGTGGGTTCCAGGATTGGACTACTCATATACATGTTTGGTTCCGTCTATTACGGGTGTTGGGGCGATTTCTGCGATTGGCTGGGGTCAGCTTCCCGTTCATGTTTACGGTCGTCGGCAAGTGGGTGGAATTCTTGGATGTTATGGGGTTAACTTTCTGCATCCTCCTGAGGTAGGTGGAATGCACAGGGTAATGGTTGGGCTCCTTCCATGCTGTAATGGTGCCAGGATAGTCTGAAATATACCGTTCCGATCGGGGGCGGTGCAGGGTTCCGTCATTTGCCTGTTTTCATTGGGAGTGCTGTTCAGTCTCCTGGATTCTTCAGCCTCCTCACCCTGTTTGGTTCTCGGAGATGGGTTTTCGCCCCGGCTTCCATTTAGTTGGGGTGTTCCGATTGGGGCTCGAATTCCTGGGTAAGGATGGTGGGGAATTCAAGGGGCATTTTATTTGGCTGGGCGTGCCTGCGCCAATGGTTCAGAGGGCTCGAATGGTGGGAGTCAGGGTGGTGGGTTCCTTGGGTTCGCCTTGCTGGTCTCTGTCTGGATTTATCTCCACGGTTATGGTCCTCCCCCCCCCCCACTGGGGAGGGTGGGATTTTCGTGTGTAATTTGGGCCAGGAGGCGGGGGCGAGTGGTTGGATCTTCCACCTTCGGGAGCGGAGGTTCAGTGGTCTGGCACCGGATATGTGAGGGGGGTGTGGCTCCTCCTCATACGGGGTCGCTGTTCCGCCTCATGGGGTACCAGGGGTTTTGTCATCCCTGGGTGGCATGACATGGGTCGGTAACGGTTTCGGACTTGGGTGCTCTTCAATCAGGACATGTTACGCATTATGTTTCTTCCCCAAGGTTCTCGGGGGCTAGGCTGCGCCTATCGCCCTTCCTGTTGGCAGTGCACTCCGCAAGTGAGTGCCCTGGTGCGCTGCTGTCAGTCATTGAAGTAGATGTGTTTCTAGGTTTGTTGTGGCCATAAATATACTGAAAAAAAAAATACAATTTACAGTTCGCCTTTTGGGTTTGGCCAAATGTGGCCTAGTTATCTCGAGGGAAGGGTGCGCTTGCTGGAGGTCGGACTTGACCTCTGTTACTCTAGCGCTGCGAGAAGTGGTGGAACAGGCCATGGCTGGTTGTGGTGGGGTCCCCCGCTGATTTTAGGCGTAAAACAGCGGGCTTGTGGCGGGGGTATGTCCTTGCCAATTGAGTTTGAGGTTACGTTTAAGTATATGGAATGAGATGAACAAGTTTTTTAAGGTCTCAAACCTCCCCTGCTCCAAAGGTTAAACTTTAGGTTGCCTGAGGTCTCATGCCCATCGAGCGTGGATAAGGTCGGCTGATGGCAGGCATTGGAAATATATGATTTTTATGACGAGGGGGGAGGTGAGAGGGAGTGGTGATTAGGAACCACTCCATGTTTTTATTGGCAAGGACGGTTGGGTCACTGTATAACACTATGGGTGGAGTTATATATGTATATATGTTAATTTATGCTTATTTATGTCTAATGTTTTGGTTACAGAAAAGAAGAGATTTAATAAATAAAGTTATGGATGTGTTATGCAGTAATTTAGTTTGTGATAATAAATGCTGTGGCCTGTTTCATCCATACTAAGTGGTCTGTCGTTACTGGGGGGTTTAATGGGGCTAGATTTTGTTCAAGGCTGCATCGCGATTCCCCACTACGTACATACATGCTTGCTGATCTTGCTGATTGCGCCACTTATGGAACTTTGCCCCTGAGTTCACTCAGCATACATAAGCCCTAAATTGTCAGTGAGGAAGTCACATAAGTAAGTTCAAAAGAAGTCACTAAGGGGTGATTTTGTGGCATAAAGCCTTCCAGCCAGATGGTTAAAAATGTACTTTGTATGTGATTATAAGTAAGTATTAAGAAAACTCAGCTCCGCAGAGGTCTTAGGGACAAAAAAAGCTCAAATGATGTAAAAAAATAGCAATAGCTTTGAAATCATCCATGTTAGAGTACGAAAAATGTTGTAATATATATATGAAAAAGAGACATTGAAACACAGAGCATGGGTTTCTTAATCCCACTTTTTTTTTTTACTGAATAGCTAAAACGTGATATGTATTACAGACATTTTTTAACCTCTGATACTCTGGTAAGGGTTAGAGGAGGAACACAGATATATAACTGCAAAAAGCATTGAAATGAGAAAAATAGATGTAATTGGTTACTTCAGTAACAGCAGGTATTTTAGATACTATTGTAGTGGACATTAATATTAGATAGTAGTTGAGTGGGCAGACAGAGATAAGTACATTCTCACCTACAGATAGGGAAATAGCAGTTATGAATATAGTAATAGTGCTCATGTCAATACTTAGATCATGTTTAAACCTCAACATTTTGTGTATCATAAACAACTGCTTGGTCTATTGCGTGGCGTGTAAGTAAATCAACTTGTGGTAGCACTGAGGAAGAAAGCAATTTGTCCAACAGATTTATTCCAGATAGTCAAACACAGGAAATCCTTTACATGAACATGTGTTGGTAAGAACACATCTGATTAACGTTTGTTCATGTGTGTCTTCTTCTTCATGCTCACACTTCCAAAAACAAATACCATCTGTCAAACACAGTCACTGCACTGAACCGTTCGCAGAGCAGCAAGGAGCTCACTGACAGCACTCATTGCTCTAGTTTCCCAGTACTGCATTTGAAATTCCTGTTTCAGGATATTGTACAGAACTGTGATATATATATAAACAGCACATGCCCTGCTAAGTATAACTATTAATAAAAATCAGAGTTTACCAGCATTTTGGTGAGAAGGTCTACTTTTCTGCAGTTTTTGTTTGTTGGCCATGACACGATCAAATTACTATGTAAAAAATAAAACATCTGCTACCATTCTAGAGGGATTGCATTAGAGATTGCCTTCATACTCCACAATTACAATAATAATACAGTAAGGGTTATATACTGGAATTGCTTCATCTATGAAACAATGCATTGAAATTAATAGGGATCAATAATCCATAGAGCATCTGGGATTGAGGAGACCTAAATACATTTATTTTGGAGTTATGCACAAAACTGAAATAGCTCAAGTAAAGAGAATTTATTAACGAGACAATATAGACACAACAACAACTTTAGCGTAATGAGGCAGTTTGAGTGTATAGATCATGCACTTGCAGTCTCACTGCTTAATTCTCTGCCTTCTCTGTAGGAATTAAACTACTTTTGTTTCTGTTCATGTAGTCCTAGCCACACCTCCCCTGGCTGTAACTGATGATTTTTATTTTCAATCAGATGTTAACTTGTTTTAGATGTTTTTATGCACTGTAAACTAAACTTTAATCACACTCAGGAAGCTCCTGCAGGATCCAGATTGCTATTACCAAAGCAGGAGATAAGAAATAAACCATAATTTGCAATACACAAAGTTCAAACATTACAGAAAGTCTTTAGGAAGGCTGTGAAGGCCACATGCAGGAAGGTGTGACGAAGGCTGTATAAACAATGTGATTTAACCCCTATATGGCAGAGAATTGAGCAGTGAGATTGCAAGGACATGATCAATACACCAAAGCTGCTTCATTAAGGTAAAGTTGTTTTCATGTCTACAGTGTCTCTTTAAATATATATGTACTCCAACAATTTAAAACAAATGGAAACTGAATAGACACAAACATAGTAAAGAGATGAACACATACAAAAGTCACACATTAAAACCAACCCTAACCTGTTACCACTTGTTTATTGTGTCAATTCTAATGGCATATACATGGGTGGACAACATACAAATTAGAATTGGAAATAAAGCTACAAAGGATGAGTTTTACTAAACTGGTTGCCAATTTGGATCTATGGTGTAAAAGAATTTTGACAGCAACAATGAGTGCATTGTTAAAGCAGCTGAGTTCCAGGTTCCATGTGACATCTGAATTTAAGGTGCACCGTTCTGAAGAATAGCTAAATAAATTAAAAGGAACAGTCCTGTAAGTAATACCAGCCTATATAACACATTGACAAACTTCATAGGCAAACACTGGATGCAGTTCACTACAATATACTTTTCAATGTACAAACCCACACGTATTTGTAATGAAGCAGATACAAAATTTGCATCTAGACTAAGACTTTAAACACCTTGCAAGTTTTAGGATTTATTCATCCGCTATTCACTAAACTGGGAGTTGTGGAGTATTGAGAACGGAATTCAAATATTTAGGTGAAAATAGCAGAACTAAAATAATATCTGTTTTGGAAATTCCCCATCATCAAGTTTGGTGTGTAATTTGGGAACTCCTTTACCAGCTGTCCACAATTAATTGCTTGGGCTAAAAACTCACAGTTTATACTTGTTTTTATACCTATGCAGTGTACATAATGTTACATTAATGGGTTCTACATATGAAATGCTCTAATATTCTCCAGTTTAGTAACTTGTCTTACAATAACTATGCAGGGTGGCATTAAGGTGATATGAAACACAGTGCACTATTACAACTACTATTACCCATAACCGAGTCTACATTGTTTACAGGCATGTTTACTGATGGGAGAATTGAAAGTGAATTCAAACTGAGTTTCAACTTTAGGGTCATTAAGGCCAGAGTAGCCAAATTGAAAGCATTCCTGAATTAGAGAACATTTCCAGTTAGACTATTTTGATCTTAAATTGGAAATTGACCTTAAATTCAATTTGAATTATTTACTGAATAACCCCATTAGCCGGATAATTACTTTACTCTATTGATGTTTGTGCAAGTTCTGCATTGGTTGTTTTTTCTGACATTTTAATGTAAGCGGTACTTTTCTCTCAGAATACTCTCTTTAAAGCTCAAGTAACATTTCAAACAGCGTAAGGATTGAGTTTAATGCCAAAAAGTTTGGCAAATTAAATAAGCAACTATAGCCAAACCTTTGAATTAATGCACAGCAAATGGGGTGTTAGATTCATTTATATCAACCATTTTGTCTTCTATCTAAAAACAACCCAAAAACAATTAATACAGTTTGGGATATCTTTTAGATACCAGGCAATATAAATCATGACAACTACCCTTGTAACCTACATGCACAAAAGAACAAGCATTGACTCAAGTCAACCTTTCTTTCTGCCAGCATGCTGTGATTGAGGTGAAATGAGCATTTATGTGGCTGACTAGACCATAACGCTGTGTTACTTCATGCAGTAAATTACCTTTCTCTTCCTCACATCTTGTATTAACCATTCTCCTGCCACGAACCAGTCACTTGCTAAATACAACATGCACTTGTTTGCACAATATACAGTAAACTCCCATTAACAATGCATTTGTCTGTATTAATTTACTAATTGCGACCGTGTGATGAAACTTTGGTCCAAATACAGCAAGAGAACCTTGAGGTATAAGAGTTTCTCTATAGTATTGTAAAGCAACAGGGTAATGGTATGTTCCCTTGGTATGTCTGTTGGTGTTGCTCATCTTTTTTGACTCTGTCATATGGGAAAGATTTTTGTCCATAGTTACATAGTTACTGACAGAGGCGTAATGAGAAAACACAGGGTCTCGGTGCGAAAAGTGCCCCCCCATGCATCTTCCTCTGACCCTCCATTTGTATAACACATGCACATACAGATACATACACGGACACACGTGCTAATACACAGACACACAGAATGACACACAGATACACAGAATGACACTTCTACAGTTACACAGACACACACTGATACAAATGCGGATAGACAGACACACATACAGAAAGACACACATATAGACACGCATGCAGATGCACATACACAGAATGACACTCATACAGATATAAACAGTGACACACATACAGATACATAGGGGCACACACTGACACACATGCAGACAAACAGATACACATACAGACACATATGCAGACAAACAGATACACATACAGACAAACAGACACGTGTAATGACAAATATTCAAATACACATACAGACAAGCAGATACCCATGCAGACAAAGAGATACACATACAAACTTACATGCAGACATACATACACACACAAACACACAGACATACACATACATTCAGACACACACACATATGCACATACAGACACACACACACAGACCTACACACCGACATACACACTCATACACAGATATACTGATACAGGCATTCTCTCACACACACAAACTGTTAAACAATTTTAGTCACCCTTCTGTTTCCTACCTACTATGTGCAGGAGGGTGACTTTCCTGGGGTCCAGTGGTTGCCTCATGCTGATGGGAGTCAGAGTTTCCACTCTGACTCCCTCCTTTCCTCCCTGGCGGTCTCCTCCAGCATGGTGCTCTGTTAGCTGTGAGGAAGTGACGGCTTCCTCCCAGCTCTGACATCATCGGGTGGCCCCAAGAGCATGGACCACCTGATAGGCACCTGATGGGCCCCTTCAATGATGCCCCAGTTGCAGGGGTCACAGGGCGGCGGTGCCTCCTGGAATGATGGGCCCGGTAGCAGCTGCGATCCCTGCGATCGCGATAGTTCCGCCAGTGGTTACTGAACTGAAAAGAAACATGCATCCATCAAGTTCAGCCTCTCTCTTTTGGCAGACAGAATATTTCCGTAAAGGAAACATAATAATTTGTATTATTATTATTATTGAAAATAGAAAGTTACATGTATCATAGTACATAGTTGCATAGTTACATAGCTGAAAAGAGACTTGTGTCCATCAAGTTCAGCCTTCCTCACATATGTTTTTGCTGTTGATCCAAAAGAAGGCAAAAAACCCAGTCTGAAGTGCTTCCAATTGTGCAACAAACAAGGAAATCCTTGTTGACCCAGAATGCCAGTCAGATATCTCCTTGGTTCAAGAAGCTATTACCCCATAATTACCCCACGGCAGTTGTGAAGTACGTTTTGGTGAAGTAGCTGAAATAAAATTACTTTAGAAACCAAATAAAACAGCCAAAAGCTTCCAGTAAACATTATATTAATATGGTCTAATATTTCTCCTCTGGAATAGGTGTAATATTGCTTATATATTTAAATTTTTAGCAGAAAAAGGCATGCAAGTGTGTCATTTAATTGACCAATTTAGCTGTTTCAATTGCCATTTGAGCTTCCCATCATTCCCAGATGATCACTGCTTGGGGGACTAAAGGTTGTGAGTTTTAGTTCAATATTAATTTGAGTGGCTGTAGTTTCCTGGTTCCAATTTAAAGTACCCGGTACATGTAATTTTGCGATTAACAGTATTGTTATATTTCCTATGCGTTTATTTTAAATAAACAGGGTCAAAGGACAAACACTGAAATCTAATCTTTCATCATAGTTACCTAACAAGTGTTAGAATCTGTTATCATAGAAAATATGTAAGTATTTGAAGGTGTCTAAAATTGGTTTATAATTCTAAAGGCAATCCGGCTGCATAACATACTACACAATCTAATCCTATACAGTTTTAGAACAAGGCACAGGACGGCATTATTTATCTAGAACAATCGCTGGTGCAGCCACTATTATGTACATACATGCACGGCATTAGTCATTCTTTAAACCCAAGGCCAATGGGTATAATGGAACTATTGATAGCCAAGAGCCACTTCACTTTATTACTGTTTGCGTGCAGATGTTATTTTGAATCAGTATCTGTATAATAATGTATGAAAAATCTTTTTAATTTACAAAATACAAGGACGAAGGTTGGTGGCATTATTAACTGCCAGTAATGCAATTATTCATGAACTTATCTTGCCTTTTAAAATAAAGCCAAGTTGCTAAGTTTGGGGCAAATAATGAATGCATTGATTCTATCAACTAATTGAGTTCAGTTCCTCTTATTAAAAAATTCTCGTTTCTAGAACTTGACTCTCTTTCATTTCAGAATGTCTCTGTCTCAATCCCACTATGTTCTTTGCTGCGTGTACGTAATTGTAAAGCTGATAACATAGTAGAGATGTATGCTAAATATAGTTAAATACAAAACCTTACGCAGGAATGCAATTTTAGCTTTCAGTAAAACAGTGATGTGAAATTATTTTGAATTTCATCACCAAGTATTTCCAGTTTATAAGAATCAGTGAGTGCTAAGGTACGTCTCACTGCGGTAGGACAACTATTTAATTCTTTGATGATCTTAGCTGTTGGAAACAAGGGTAGTCCATTGGATTTAGGATGAGGATTTTAAAGATTTTCCTTACTGTGAACACACAGGAAACCTCTTCAATCTCCTTTTTTTTGCAGTCCAAGATCAGCCGCCTACAGAGATTCTTATCTGGAGAGGTAGTACTCAACCTTTCTTTAAAAGAGTTTTGTGCACAGCATGGAAAACGGCAATCTTATTTTGTTTTAAGCTGAATATATCATGCTTTTTTTCTACATTTTCTGCAGTACTGAGCAATGATTCATATCATGCTAAGGTTGTCACATCTGACTGACTTATAATTTGTGGCCTTGAAGTCCTACAAACGTACATCAAGTATTAAGCAAGCATGTCTGCCAGAAAATATACATGCTTTATTTTAGAAACAAATAGCTATAATTAAAAAGCAGAGACAAAACATATTTTGAAAAGCGGATTGGCAAAACAAAGATTTATACTATATTATACTTAAAGTCTCCTTTTAGCAATATAGAAACCCCAGTTGTAGAGTAATGTAAACTCTGGCTATAAAGAAGCATAAGTGGCACTATGTAAAACCCATAATAAACAGGATAAAATAAAAGTGTTTCACCCGATGGTACTGTAACAGGTATGGTATGTGAGGTTCTCCCGGTCTACGCCTGGATTCATCTGTATCCAGGCTTTTTTAAGATATCAAATCAATATGAGGAATATCCTGTGGGTACATCCTTATAAATAGCTACATCATTTAATCAATTAGAAGCATCTTGCATTTCTTAAAGGGGTAATGTCTATAAGTAAACGGTATCCACTTAACGGGGAACACTCATTTAAAAACAAAAATGCAAGATAGGGGCTGTAGCAAAGGATAGGGACAGTAGGGGATGATGGGCTGTAGTTGCGGGTTTGGGGCTGTATTTCTCTAAAAAGGCAGTGTTTACATTTAAAAGCCTGAAGGGACATGCAAAAAAAAAAAACACCAGAACCAATAAATGAATCTGTAGTGGTTCTGTTGACTATAGTTTCCCTTTAAGATTGTGGAAGCTTGAAACACAGCTCAACCTAAACTTACACTATTCATTTTCTTATTAACCTTCATGCACTAGTATATATCCATTTCATTCATAATTAGGAAATGTTTTTGAGAATGCTTTTGGTTTTTTTTTTTCTATGTTTTAATATTTGTAAATTCTCTGATTAGTTTCAGGATAAATGAATATTGCTAGAAACATTTCTATGCATAAAAACAATCAATATCATAAACTGCTCTATGATCTCTTTTTGTCTCTTTAACCTGACATATTTCATAGGGAATGCAGTTCAAATCTTCTATTCATGTGCAAGTTTGATTCATATTTTCCCATTAGATGACGACTGCCAAAATCTATGATTACTGGTGAAAAAATGATATTGCTCAGAAAGTGGTTTGGTGTGTATAAATTCAAATTGTGTGTACTAATGCATTGTATTAGTTATGTTTAAGGTTTTTTCATATCTCCTTTTGTAGGATTGCATACATTTTTGGGAATATGGAATAATGGAAACAAAACATTGTAATCAATTCATACAAAGCCATCATCTCCCTAGATTTTGTAGTAATAGTTTATTTTGTGCTAGAGAATGTTTGGGATATTTTGGAAGGATGCAGAATTCTGGATGAATGAATGGATGGCATGGCTGATGCAGAGAAAAAGCTCGTGGACAGATTGCAGCATGGCATTGTTGTAAGCCAAAAGACCCCGAGGTGCACTTAACTTCATGAATTTCACAATGTATACTGTAAACTCATAGTCAGCAACATCTAGTTCTGGCAATGCTTAGTCGCTCAACAAAGCATACAGAAATAACAGGGTTGGCAATTCCAAGGGACACAAACTCAGAAATGCAAAACAGAAATAACAAGAAACAATAAATCGACCTTCTGAAAAATGTATGCTCAAAGGGGAAGAATGTACAAAACATCTGTATGTTATAAATAAAATAATGATGCACATTAAAAATCATAGACGATATGCCAGATAAAAAGTTTATCTGCGTCTCTCGACATCAATCCCAACTAGAGTATAAATTTGCTTTTAACATTGGATCATTGTATGGCACCACGGAATTTTCTGGACTTCATAATAAAATCATAATAATATTAATGATCAATATATCAATGATCAATAAGATATGTGTATTTCTAATGTTAGAGTGTTTTCCAGTCCTTACTTTCAGGCCACGTTCTCCAGGAAAAGCATTTATACTCTCTATTCTTCCCACGCCATGACAGTCTTGCTGTGACTGCTGCTCCTCCCATGGCTGACATCATCCTATTCAATGCTTCTCCATAGGGACACTTTGGAGGGCTACTGCATATAGGCAGCCATTGCCACACAGTGCCAGCTCAATGCATCTCTAGGGGGAAAGTTGCATCTCATGTCAATTACCACTAAACTCAAACCTATCTCATTCTCTCTGATAGTACCAGATACCTTTCCTCCATAGCAAGCCATTTACATCCCATTGGTAACCATTTCACGCTCTCTGTAATCTAGCCATTTTATAACTCCCTGCAAATTCTTGAATACTACTGTCGACCATCTAATTCAATATATCCTCAGCAGCAACTAATTGCTAACCCTATGTCATCTATTTCCTTCAACCTTACCATACTATATATACTTTGCATCATTACCCATAAAAAGAGCTAGTATTGCCTTCAGCATAGAACGAACCTAGAATCTCCCCATTTCCCAATGACATTATGATGTCACACATCACCACGGGGAATGCTGTAGAAGCTAAAGGAAAAAGACCACTACCACAGTATACCACTAAAAGACAGGGATGGAGCCTGTGGATCAGAAGTATATTGGACAATCAGTGGTACTTTAAATACAAGTGTAATAAACACGCCCCACCAGTCTGGGGCTGTCTAAAAGCACACGAATAATATCAGTGGCTCTTGTTCCCCATACATCATATTTTAGATGTGAACAACACAATGGTTCTACAGGAGGTCATACAAATATTCAATACTTTTAGTTCATGTGATATTTGCTTAATTACAGAAAAGCATATAAAGCCCTAATTACCTCTCCTTAACTGTAGATTATTAACAACAGTTATCACTAGCTAGCCAGGACCCTTCATATACGAAAATACATACCTCTCACATCTTTGGTGCTTTTAAGCATGATAACCCTGAAGAATGACCTTGTTATCTATTGAAGTAGGCATGGGCAATGCATTGCATCTGTCAGAGAACAGGCTAGCCTTAAAAGCCCATTCCTTTGTGTTTTATAATAAAATATGGCAAGTGACCTAAGTGTAGTGATTGAAATCTAGAAGTTTTCATAAATGACATAGTAAAAACTACAAAACAAAGGTAATACTATTGGAAATTACTCTATCTATTCTACTGTTAAAATGAGTTCAGGCAATGCTGCAAAAGAATACAGTAATTGAAAAAAAAAAAAGTATTCAACATAAATGGATATTCTTTTTATATTTTTTGCCTTTTACTCTCATAATACTTTTTCCAACTTCTATATCCAATTAATGAAATTATGTTTTTTTAGTTTTTTTTTTTAGCAAAGTGTACTGAAAAGGCCATTCATTTTGGATACAATTCGGAAAATTAGATATTTTGTTTAGAATGCTAAACCTTTGTGTCCTTAGGTGCTACTGCCGATGGGGGCAGGTTTATGGCTCAGTAAGAAGCTCTTCTGTTTTTGAAGCAAGTAATCGATTCTGGGATGGAAACGTAACAAGACTTCTCTGATGCCAGCTACTTCACTGAATTTTTTCTTGATATTAAAAGCCATTTCAATATAGGTTCGTTGTGCTCCTTTCACCGTATTCCGTTACTTGTAATAGACTTGTCTGGTTATTTTTATTTGCACTTTCCTTTAAGTGTAAAGGTAGCTTTGTAAGTTTTGATTTTGAATTATTCCTTTTTGTCCCTCTTTTTCTTCATATTTTTATTTCTCTTAAATTCACCTTAGTTTTTTTTTTCTAGCTATGCGTAAGAAAATGTAGGGACTAAGAGATTACTTTTTCCTATGGGGAGCACAATCTTTGGCAATAGGCAGAGCTTAAAGGGACACTGTAGGAAAAATAACCATTTAATTTCATTGTGCCTGGAGTCCCCTGACACAGTTTCTCCATTAAGTGTCAAACTTTTTTCAAGCAATTTAACACTGAATGAGGGCCACTGGCCACTCACAATCCGGCCCCTACTGGAGATGTGGCTAAGGTAGAGATTACAACCTTCCTTCTAGACATATCATTGGGTTCTGTGATAGGCTAAAAGTAGTTATCTGACACACTCAGCCAATCACAGCCACTCATTGTTGTCAGGTTAATGCTTCCACATTAGCCCAAACTTCACAGAGAGGACAAGCTGCTGCTGATTCTCGTTTCACGTTTGTCAGGAAATACACACAGAGTGTAATAGAAAAGTAACGTTTACCGGACCTTAGAATGGCTGGGTTGGCGTCACAAGGACAGAGAATAAACAGGTACAAGCCAAGGTCAGGGGAACCAGAAATCAAAAACAACGAGGTTACACAAGCCGAGTCAAAGGGTAAGAGAAAGAAGGGTAGTCAAACAAGCCAAAGTCAAAACAATGTGTGTCATGGTGTGTGTGTATCTGTGTGTCAGTGTGTGTATCTGTGTGCCACTATGTGCCAGTGTATGTGTATCCATGTGTCAGATGCATACACACACACACACAGATACACATTGACACACAGATACACACTGGCACATACAAACACAGATACACACACCTTGACACACAGACACACACCGACACCTACAAAAAAATGGTGCTATTTCCACGATGCTGATACACCAAGGGTTCCATGGGGAAAATTAATTGGGAACCCCTGAGTTAGAGCATTGTTATACCATTTTTAGATTTGTTTTAATCTTTATATGTTACATTAATTTTCAATAAACAAGAAAATGTTTAATATCCAGATATTTAAGCCCCTTAAAGTCTTCCATTTCACCTTGCTATTAATTTAATTCTTCTTCCTATTATTATTATTACTTATATGGCGCCAGTGTGTTTCACAAAAGAGTACTTACAAAGTGATCCTAATTTCATGCATTTAAACCCACTTAAAATATGCAGAGATTAGTGAACGCTTTATATGTACTATCAATTATCCCAATAGGAACTTTCTAATAGTTGTGATTTATCAAAGTCTAATATTGATCAGTGTAATACAAGGCTACAACTATTTTTAGTTGCAAATTACAACATGCATCACCTTGGTAATGATAGAAAATCCTTAAGATAATATTATAACCTATGGCTGTATGCATTATTTCGTAATTAATCATTAAATATAATTTTTGCACATATATTCAGGTTTGCATTTTAATTTCCAATGACTACACAGGTGAAATAAATCAAGCCACTGCATGGTTAATATGTATGGTCTTTTAATTCTTATACATCTTTTACAAAACATCATAGATCACGCATGAGCTATACGAACTTTAATATTCTCCTGAGAACCAGCCCATTAACTTGTGTCCTCTGTACTCGACATTTTGTTCACATGTATCTCCTTTTATTCTTTTGAGCTACTCTATCAATCCCTGCTGTATTGTAAAGAGGACATCCTGGGCATTCCAGTGATATGTCATGTGATAGGCTGGGATGCTGGGAACTTCCTCTTCCTTTTTTATCAAAAATGGATGGCATATTGGAAGACAATTTTTTTCCTTGGTTACTATAGTATGGCGGACATTGCTATCATAGGCAGGACAGGTGGCTGTCTTTTGGCACCCCAGTGGTTTAGAGATAATCAGGAGTCTCCAAGGACCGGCCGGCCACTACTCACTAAAAATACATGTCGCTACTTTTAGCCAGTAGCTGCTATTTACTGACTTCCATAGTAGGATCAGGGAGTTATCGACTGCTGCTTCTGAAAGCTAGTTGCTAAAGGGCAGCTTTTCTTCCATTATTCTCTATGCAAGCAGCTACCCTTTAGTTAGCATCTTTTTTTCTGACTGGTTTCCAGCCTTGTCGCTATTTATTACCGGCTGCCACTAACCCTCAAATCTCAACCCTCAAATCTCTTGCAAGGTGCAAACATTTTAACAAAATCTAACTCCCTACACATCCTACAGGAAACAATCATACATACAGGCAACGTACTCAAGGAGGGTGAAGAGTGTGTGATGTATGAAAAGTGATGAAGTGAGTAGTGTGAAATGTGTTGGTGGAGATGCAACAAAATGCACCGGTCCTTCCAGTGTGTTATTAATTCTTCAGTAAATACAAAATTTAATGTTATGAATTATATACTGCAAATCTAACCATGATAATGTTAAATCATACAAATAACCAGTTATTTCTCTTTTATTTAAGTCTCAGGCAACCATGTGGTCAGTTGTAAAATATATCCTGCTGAGCTATACAGAACATATTATGCAAACAAAAGAACTCTAGACAAAATGTCCGACATGCAATCGTGCAACTCATTCTCTCATAGGGATACATCCAATCCTAATGCTTTCTCACAGATCCAACCCCCCTTGAAGTTCAAGCACAGCTCATTGAAGATGGAGAGGAAAATCACACAGGCACTCCGCAGATGTGGCCAAAATAGTAAAAAACAAAAAGTTAGCTTTTAATAATTATAAAAAAAACAGACAGAATGACCTATAAGATTAGGCAGAAAGAGGCAAAGCAAGTTATAAGAGCTTCCAAATCACACACAGAAGAGAAAATAGCACAGTCAGTAAAAAAGGTGACAAAACATTTTTTAGATACATAAATGAGAAAAGTAAAGCAAAACAAGGATTAGTTAGATTAAAAACAAAAAAAAGGAAGGTATGTAGAAGAGGATAAAGGTCTAGCTGACTGCCTCAATGAATATTTTTATTCAGTATTTACAGATAAAAATGAAGGAATGGGGCCTCAGTTGGGAAAAAGAACAAATTCGTTATTTGTTACATGTGAGTTTACAGAGGAAGAGGTTCTATTTCAACTGTCAAAAGTAAAGACAAAAAAGTAAATGGGACCGGATGGAATACACCCAAAGCTATTAAAACAGCTGAGTGGTGTACTAGCAAAATCATTAACAGATTTATTTAACCAATCATTGTTAATGGGAGCAGTCCCAGAAGAATGGAAGTTAGTGAATGTTGTGCCCATTCACAAGAAAGGTAATAGGGAGGAGTTGGGCAACTATAGGCCAGTAAGCCTTACTTCAGTAGTGGGAAAAGTAATGGAAACCATGTTAAAGGATAGGATTGTTGAACATCTAAAAATACATGGATTTCAAGATCAGAGACAACATGGGTTTACTTCAGGGAGATCATGCCAAACTAATCTTATTGATTGTTTTGATTGGGTAACTAAAATAATAGATCAGGGTGGTGCAGTAGACATATCAGAAAGTATTACTTTACTGAGAGGGTAGTGAATGCATGGAATAGCCTTCCAGCTGAAGTGGTAGAGGTTAACGCAGTAAAGGAGTTTAAGCATGCGTGGGATTGGCATAAGGCTATCCTAACTATAAGATAAGGCCAGGGACTAATGAAAGTATTTAGAAAATTGGGCAGACTAGATGGGCCGAATGGTTCTTATCTGCCGCCACATTCTATGTTTCTATGTTTCATGATGTTTCCATATTCACATATGTTTTATTTCCCAAAAGCTTTTAGACAGCATAATTAAAAGATAAGCAGGTGCTTAATTTGGATTGTTTTGTATAGAGTAACTGTATATAAAAATCTAATGTTTTTTCCCAAGGGTGGATATATTCACAAACATCACATTTGTCTGCTTTTTCATCAAATATTAGATGCATAGTTAGAACATAAGAATATATACTATTCTTTTGAGTAGACTATGTCAGCATCAAACCAGTAATCTTATGGTAACTCACTAAACAGCTTCAATCATTTTCTTATTCATTAATGAAGCATGCACATAGTTGAGGTACAGACAACCTTATATGAAGATGTACCATGGTCTTTCTAAATAAGTTAGGATTTCTACAGGGTGATATTGTATGTGCCAGGGAAATTCAATGTTAGCCATTTGAGTTGGTAGAATTAGCAAGGGCATACAGCTGTTACAATTTTAGCAAATCACTCAAAGCTGTAATAAATATGATGAAAGGAAAACAAAAGGCTCTTTGTACCACATCTCATACATGGAGCACAGGTGACTATAATGTTGGCCTGTAAAGATGGTATCTCAATCACACTGTAGGCTTTGGACTGAGTACTATGTCTTCTCATGCAAATGTTGGCTATAGCTGTAAAAACATTATTTGGACGTTTAGTTTAGATGCTTTATATTACATAAACATTTATTATGTTACTCATAAATAAAATAACATAAACAAAATATGAATACCGCACTCAATCAATGACAATAAGTGATAGTTAAACCTATGTTCAATTTCATAGTATTTATTGAAAAGCTTTTAAGAATAAATCATAAAGATGGTGGTATTTCATCAAAGTAACACAAAATTCATCCTATATACACCAACTATATACATATATCTAGACACAGTGTCCTCCTTTGTTCAATGAATAGTTCAAAGTCTGTATATCTGTACACGTTAATTGGTGATCTTAAGCGCAAAAGAAAAATAAAAAATAAAAAATCATGTGGGAAAATGAAAAAATAAAATAGTGAAAAAATAAGCGAAAAATCTAGGAGAAAAAAATGAGAATAAGAAAAAATGAAAAAATGGAAGAAATGCAAAATACTAAAGTCCTGATAAGTAGCAGTCCAGTATATAGTGCACTATATGTTACCCACTATCCGTGGGTTGATCTCACCAATGTCGTCTATTTCTTTCTGCTGTGTCCTGTAGGTAGATTCTGTAGTCTGTGAAAGATGGTCTGAATGGAGGGGATGGAACCAATTCCTGATGGTTGTACAAATGGTCGCCACACTGTATCAGCGGGTAGCTGGTCAATCCTGCTGTAGTGAATGAAGTCAATCGTAAGGCTCTGCTTTAGGTAGGCTAAAGTCAATCGTAGGGCTCTCCTGTGAATGGGCTGCGCGCTCGGGACATATGAGTCCCTTCGATGGCCCCAGTGTCCGTGCTGCCAAAGGAAGAACGTCAGGGTTTAAATATCCTAAGTATTGGCGGCTAAACATTGCCGCGTCTAATCCACGATCCTACTTCCGCATTCCAACGTATACGTGCGTCATTGCGTCATGCGTATTTCACAAAACTTTATTGTTAACAGACATTCTGGTTACACACCGCTAAAGCTATTGAGCTAGCGAAAATACGAGCTTATTATAATACCACAATACATATGCAGATAAAAATGCAACTAAGACCCTGTGGTAGGAATATGAATGTAAATCCAAGTAAATATAAGAATATAAATTAAATGTTAATGATGGATTAGTATGTAATCAAACAGTAGTACACAGGTACTGCATCAATAGATATATATCTTAGAAACAGTCTTGCATAAACCTAAATCTCAGAGTAGTGTACTGTACAGTTATGATAATGCTCACCTGTAACAGGAGATCAAGAGGGAAAAGAGAAGTCTTGATGTAAGAAAGCTAGTTGGGTAACCAGCTGTATAAAAAGGAGAGAACAAATATTATCTTTAATCATATTCTCCAAAAAAGGGGGGAAGAGGGGGGGGGGGGGAAAGAACGTTTTAGTTAAAATTACAAAAAGAGAGGGAGAAAAAAGTTGTTCTAACATAAGGAACAAGTGAAATTTTGGAAATGCAACTCACCTGTCTAACATGGACCCATTGTGTCCCTGGGCCCTGTCTGTGTGGGACCCTGAACTGACGACAGGTAGCGGACCCAGAGGGGTCAAATTGTTGGCAGGAAAGAGCCACGGACCAAAGTTGGTCACGGGGAGCCTCTGTAAGGAGCACAAAATCATAGAGCAGACAATAGTGAGGATACCGAAAAGTATATATTATAAAAAATGTTTGAGATCATAATCCTCATTGAGTCCTAGTGGTGACAGAGTCTCCAAGGTACTTATCCATTTAGTTTCTCTCTGGAGTAAGAGCTTCTGTCTGTCTCCCCCCCTTCGTAGGGGTGGGATTCTGTCTAAGATTTGAAACCTAAGTTGGTTCACATTATGATCATGTATTTTAAAATGCCTGGGTACCGGAGCTTCCACTTTATTGTGCAGTAATGCCGCCCTGATGCTCCTTTTGTGCTCCCCTATCCGCTCTTTCACTGGCCTGATGGTCTCCCCCACATAAAGGAGCCCACAGGGACACTTTAGAGCATACACGACAAAGTCTGAATTGCATGTGTAATAATCTTTGACATAACATTTTTTACCTGATCTGGGATGAACAAAATATTCCCCCTTAATCACACTGTTACAATGTGAACAATTAAGACATGGAAAGGTGCCCTTCTTGGGTTCTGAGAAAAACCTAGTTTGTTTCTTAGAGCTACCGATATCAGACTTCACTACCATGTCCCTCAGATTAGAGGCCCTCTGATAGGCAAAGAGCGGGGATTGTTGAAATATCGGGGGTAGTTGGGTATCTCCCTGGAAAAGTTGCCAGTGCTTTAATATAACTTGTCTTATGTCCCTATTGAGTGGGGTATATGGTGTCACCAGTGTAAGTCTTTCTACTTTCTCTGTTGTCCTGGTTCCCGAGAGAGTGTCTTGTCGGGAAAGGGTATCAACCCTCTGTCGCTGGTTATCGACCACATGTGCGGGATAGCCCCTCTCTATGAATTTTTTGGCCATAAAGTCTAAGCCTGTGATCACCTTATCCTCCTGTGAGACTATCCTTTTTACCCTTAGTAGTTGGCTATATGGTAACCCATTTTTTAAATGAGTCGGATGGAAGCTGGAGTAAGTCAGTAGATTATTGCGGTCAGTTGGTTTTATATATAAGTCACTATGGAGGCAATTGCGTGCCCTCTGGACCTGGACATCTAAGAAGGGAACAGTCGTAGTGTCACAATACATGGTGAATTTAATGTTAGCATCAAGTGTGTTTAATGAATCAAAAAACTCCTGTAAAAGGGCCCTCGTGCCGCTCCAACATATGAATACGTCGTCTATATATCTTTTCCAGACTAGACATTTAGAGAATAAAGGATGCGGATAGATACAAGTTTCCTCCATACGATTCATGTAAATATTAGCATATGTTGGAGTGACATTCGAGCCCATGGCAGTCCCTTTAATCTGCTTGTAATACCTGTCACCAAATAGAAAGTAGTTCTCTGTTAGAATGAAGGTCAGTAGTTCCCTGATATATTGTCTTGTCTCCCCTTGTTGGGTCAATCGTGGATCTTTGTTTAGTGTCCAGTCTACTGCCTCAATCCCTCTTTCATGATCAATGGATGTATATAAAGATTGAACATCCATGGTCACTAACCAGAAGTCACCTGATGGAATCTTTATATCTGCTAAGAGCGTAAGGAACGTGGTTGTGTCCTTGAGGTATGATTTCTGTGATGGGACATATTTAATGAGAAATTTATCCAGTATCTCTGCTGGGTGTTGAAATATGGACCCAGTATCGCTAACAATCGGTCTGCCTGGTGGGAAGAGAGGATTTTTATGAATCTTGGGCAAGGTATAGAATACTGGAATTCTTGGGTATTTCTCATTCATGTATTTGTATTCTCCCTGTGAAATAATATTTTTAGAGAGGGCCCATTGGTTAAGTCTATCCAATGTGTGCTTCAGGTTATGTGTGGGGTCTTGACCTATAGGTAGGTAGTTTGTCTTATCCGTTAATTGTGATTCTATTTCTTTTATGTAGTATGTACGGTCCATGATTACCAGTGCTCCCCCTTTGTCTGCCGGTTTGATAATTATCGAACTATCCTTCCTTAAATTGTTGATGTTTAACCAGTCTTGTTTAGTAAAATTGATATCTTGCCTATGGTAGCTGTGTGTGTGTTGGTATTTTTTCCTAAGTTTATAAATATCTTTTTTTACAAGATTGGTGAATATATCAATTGATGCATTGGTGTTCTGTGGTGTAAAGGAACTTTTAGATTTCAAACCTGTGTCTAGGGGAAGAACGGTACATGGACCAGATTCTGAGACGGTATCCCTCATATCCTACCTGTTTCCTTCCTCATGTCGATTTCCTTGTGTAGTCTGGGTATTGCTGTTTGTGAATGCTGTTGTTGTGTCCACGGTATGCTGACCTGTAGAAAAGAACGCACGTAACTTAAGTTGGCGAAAGAATTTATACATGCTGACATCATATTGGTGCCACTCTACATGAGGTGTAGGAATGAAAGAGAGTCCCTTATTCAGGGTCCCCTCCTCCGTGGGAGTTAAGGGCCTACCTGAGATATTGTGTATCAGAGATTGCGTCTGGATTGGGTCGATCTGTTTAGTCTTTTCTCTCGTTTGCCTCTTGTTAAAACCCCCCAGCCTGATGTTTCTTCCTGTCGTGTACTTCTCTCTAAAAAAGTCATTCCAGAGGTTGAGGAGGCAGAGGAGGAGGATGTAGCCCCTTCTGTATCTGAACGCCATCTCTGTGAGGTTGTGTCTCTGTTAGGTCTGAAAGAACGGTTATCTGTTCTGGAGTACCAGGTATAGACCTGATCCCTTTGGTAGTCTAATTCGTCTCTATGGAATTTTTTCTTTTTAAACTCCTCAGTTTCTCTCTGATACTCTTTCAGTTTGTCTTCTATCTGCTTTTTGAGTGTTTCTAAGTCGGTAGATGCAGTGACTGCTGCCAGTTCCTGCTCTGCTGTTGCTATTTCTTTAATCAGTTTAGTTAATTCTTTTTGTAGGGATTCAATGGTTAGTACCATAAGGTCCACTGAGCATTTATTTAAGATTTTGTACCACACTGTGCGGTGTTCAATATTATCCCTACACAATGTAGGATGTAACCTAACCCTTAGGCCCCTTGGGATTCTCTTTTGTCTCAGGTACTCACCTAGGGTGCTTACATGTAATTCCCAACTAATTTTCCTTTTTAAATCTCTCTCAAGCTTTTGAGCGATCCCCCGTTCACTCTCATTTGTTAAAAATTCTCTAGCTCCTCTGAGAGCTGAGGTAATACGGTTGATATCACCCTCCGTATAGGCAAACGTTGCCATTAAGTCTGCTATATACAGGTGAAAGAATGTGATCCTAGTGAAAAAATACCAAGCTTATAGTTCACTAAAGTGTTCCACAGAACAATATTTACAACAGTTTTGTAATAGATCTGTACTGGTAAACAGTTATAATACACATAAAGGTGCTCAGCACTAGGGCAAGTAATGTACAAAAAAACAATATGTGCTGGCACTCAATTAAGTGTTAGGTGCCGGTATTCGAGGTATAACCCCACAAAAAAACCTCCTAATCAATATCATAAACAAAATATGAAAACCGCACTCAATCAATGACAATAAGTGATAGTTAAACCTATGTTCAATTTCATAGTATTTATTGAAAAGCTTTTAAGAATAAATCATAAAGATGGTGGTATTTCATCAAAGTAACACAAAATTCATCCTATATACACCAACTATATACAAATATCTAGACACAGTGTCCTCCTTTGTTCAATGAATAGTTCAAAGTCTGTATATCTGTACACGTTAATTGGTGATCTTAAGCGCAAAAGAAAAATAAAAAATAAAAAATCATGTGGGAAAATGAAAAAATAAAATAGTGAAAAAATAAGCGAAAAATCTAGGAGAAAATAGCAAAATCGAAAAAAAGTGTAAAAAAATGAAAAAAAGTTGAAAAAAATGAGAATAAGAAAAAATGAAAAAATGGAAGAAATGCAAAATACTAAAGTCCTGATAAGTAGCAGTCCAGTATATAGTGCACTATATGTTACCCACTATCCGTGGGTTGATCTCACCAATGTCGTCTATTTCTTTCTGCTGTGTCCTGTAGGAAGATTCTGTAGTCTGTGAAAGATGGTCTGAATGGAGGGGATGGAACCAATTCCTGATGGTTGTACAAATGGTCGCCACACTGTATCAGCGGGTAGCTGGTCAATCCTGCTGTAGTGAATGAAGTCAATCGTAAGGCTCTGCTTTAGGTAGGCTAAAGTCAATCGTAGGGCTCTCCTGTGAATGGGCTGCGCGCTCGGGACATATGAGTCCCTTCGATGGCCCCAGTGTCCGTGCTGCCAAAGGAAGAACGTCAGGTACAACAGAGAAAGTAGAAAGACTTACACTGGTGACACCATATACCCCACTCAATAGGGACATAAGACAAGTTATATTAAAGCACTGGCAACTTTTCCAGGGAGATACCCAACTACCCCCGATATTTCAACAATCCCCGCTCTTTGCCTATCAGAGGGCCTCTAATCTGAGGGACATGGTAGTGAAGTCTGATATCGGTAGCTCTAAGAAACAAACTAGGTTTTTCTCAGAACCCAAGAAGGGCACCTTTCCATGTCTTAATTGTTCACATTGTAACAGTGTGATTAAGGGGGAATATTTTGTTCATCCCAGATCAGGTAAAAAATGTTATGTCAAAGATTATTACACATGCAATTCAGACTTTGTCGTGTATGCTCTAAAGTGTCCCTGTGGGCTCCTTTATGTGGGGGAGACCATCAGGCCAGTGAAAGAGCGGATAGGGGAGCACAAAAGGAGCATCAGGGCGGCATTACTGCACAATAAAGTGGAAGCTCCGGTACCCAGGCATTTTAAAATACATGATCATAATGTGAACCAACTTAGGTTTCAAATCTTAGACAGAATCCCACCCCTACGAAGGGGGGGAGACAGACAGAAGCTCTTACTCCAGAGAGAAACTAAATGGATAAGTACCTTGGAGACTCTGTCACCACTAGGACTCAATGAGGATTATGATCTCAAACATTTTTTATAATATATACTTTTCGGTATCCTCACTATTGTCTGCTCTATGATTTTGTGCTCCTTACAGAGGCTCCCCGTGACCAACTTTGGTCCGTGGCTCTTTCCTGCCAACAATTTGACCCCTCTGGGTCCGCTACCTGTTGTCAGTTCAGGGTCCCACACAGACAGGGCCCAGGGACACAATGGGGCCATGTTAGACAGGTGAGTTGCATTTCCAAAATTTCACTTGTTCCTTATGTTAGAACAACTTTTTTCTCCCTCTCTTTTTGTAATTTTAACTAAAACGTTCTTCCCCCCCCCCCCCCCCCCCTTCCCCCCTTTTTTGGAGAATATGATTAAAGATAATATTTGTTCTCTCCTTTTTATACAGCTGGTTACCCAACTAGCTTTCTTACATCAAGACTTCTCTTTTCCCTCTTGATCTCCTGTTACAGGTGAGCATTATCATAACTGTACAGTACACTACTCTGAGATTTAGGTTTATGCAAGACTGTTTCTAAGATATATATCTATTGATGCAGTACCTGTGTACTACTGTTTGATTACATACTAATCCATCATTAACATTTAATTTATATTCTTATATTTACTTGGATTTACATTCATATTCCTACCACAGGGTCTTAGTTGCATTTTTATCTGCATATGTATTGTGGTATTATAATAAGCTCGTATTTTCGCTAGCTCAATAGCTTTAGCGGTGTGTAACCAGAATGTCTGTTAACAATAAAGTTTTGTGAAATACGCATGACGCAATGACGCACGTATACGTTGGAATGCGGAAGTAGGATCGTGGATTAGACGCGGCAATGTTTAGCCGCCAATACTTAGGATATTTAAACCCTGACGTTCTTCCTTTGGCAGCACGGACACTGGGGCCATCGAAGGGACTCATATGTCCCGAGCGCGCAGCCCATTCACAGGAGAGCCCTACGATTGACTTTAGCCTACCTAAAGCAGAGCCTTACGATTGACTTCATTCACTACAGCAGGATTGACCAGCTACCCGCTGATACAGTGTGGCGACCATTTGTACAACCATCAGGAATTGGTTCCATCCCCTCCATTCAGACCATCTTTCACAGACTACAGAATCTTCCTACAGGACACAGCAGAAAGAAATAGACGACATTGGTGAGATCAACCCACGGATAGTGGGTAACATATAGTGCACTATATACTGGACTGCTACTTATCAGGACTTTAGTATTTTGCATTTCTTCCATTTTTTCATTTTTTCTTATTCTCATTTTTTTCAACTTTTTTCATTTTTTTACACTTTTTTTCGATTTTGCTATTTTCTCCTAGATTTTTCGCTTATTTTTTCACTATTTTATTTTTTCATTTTCCCACATGATTTTTTATTTTTTATTTTTCTTTTGCGCTTAGGATCACCAATTAACGTGTACAGATATACAGACTTTGAACTATTCATTGAACAAAGGAGGACACTGTGTCTAGATATTTGTATATAGTTGGTGTATATAGGATGAATTTTGTGTTACTTTGATGAAATACCACCATCTTTATGATTTATTCTTAAAAGCTTTTCAATAAATACTATGAAATTGAACATAGGTTTAACTATCACTTATTGTCATTGATTGAGTGCGGTATTCATATTTTGTTTATGATATTGATTAGGAGGTTTTTTTTTGTGGGGTTATACCTCGAATACCGGCACCTAACAATTAATTGAGTGCCAGCACATATTGTTTTTTCATAAATAAAATAACTTTGTACCAGGATGATTATCTGAACACACAACGTCTTCTAGCGATACCCAGAGAAGATAGTATGGATGAGTATAAAACATATATTTTTTCCATATTTGAGATTTTGCCATTTTATCCGAAGCAGAGTATGGTTCATCTGCATGACCTAGGTGTCGGTTTAAAAATCATCTTCATATCATAAACTGAATAATACATGAGTAGAAATCATTGACTTGTATAGATGGGACAATGTATAATTTACATCGAAATAGGAGCACTTTGATGGAGATGAATATATCAAACACTTAGTCCTGTCACTTGCTCTGTTTGCCTCTTTAAATACATTTCATCCAGTATACTCCTTTAGTATACCAGAAAAAGGCTCTTTTATCCCTTAACCCCATTCACTACCAAGTTATTTTCATTCAGGAAAAAAAAAAACATTCCATTTGTTTAAAGCATAGTGTGGACTGCTAGTACAAAACTATATCATAACAAGGTTCAGAATGTATAGCATTATATTTTGCGATACCTAATAAATCTAATTTATGTAAATGTACACTATTTTAGGTTTTTTTCTTTTCTTCATATGTCACAAAAGTGTTGGGTAATGTACATCTATATAAGTGCATGTTATGCCTTATCTTGCAATATTTGAAAATATTGTTTTTTTTATTAAAGCATCACTAGTTTAAGAAATTCAAAAGGTTACAAAATACACAAGTAATTATAAAAGTGTTATAGTAAGAAAAGTAGTAGACATTGCATAAAACAAAACTTGCTAAAGGGACAGTATAGGCACCCAGACCACTTCAACTCAATGAAGTGATCTGGGCACACTGTACCAGGCTTCTAAACCCTGCAATGGTAATTCTTGCAGTTTTTGAGAAACTGCAATAATTACATTGCAGGATTAACTCCACCTCTAGTGGCTGTCTATTAACTCCACCTCTAGTGGCTGTCTATTAACTCCACCTCTAGTGGCTGTCTATTAACTTCACCTCTAGTGGCTGTCTACCAGACTTCCGAGTCTTTAGGCAACTTTAGCTCAGCTAACTGATGCTGTACGTTCTCACCCTTTGCACAAAGACATCCTGCGTCAGTTAAATCCCCACAGGAAAGCATTATACAATGTGTCCCTATAGGAGAAGTCCCAATGCGAGCGTGGCTCTCACAGCATGCACAGTAGTCCCCCACTCCACCGAGCGGAGACGGCGCCTGAACCAGCGCCAAGGGACATCGACATTGGAATCAGGTAAGTAATAAAGTGTTTTTTAACCCCTTAAACTCAGGAGTGGGTGCAATGGGTGGGGGGAGAGGGGGGCGGGCTGGGAGGGGGTGGGGAGGGGAGGTGGGAGGGGGTAGGGAAGGGAGAAGGGCACTACAGGTAGCTATAGTGCTAGGAAAACAACTTTGTTTTCCTTACACAACAGTTTTCCCTTTAAGAAAGCACCCTCCCCTGCTTCTTGCATGAGTCACACAAAATTATTCATCAAATCACAGGCATACACATATTCAATAAATGAATGCTTTTATGCAGAGAAATAATAAGACAATAAGACGACATATTATTTTATTATTTTATTGAACTTGAACATTGATTTGAAAATGATGTTGCTTGCACTGGAAATATTTATGCAGCTGCCACCACTAATTCAGCCTCTTTCCTGATCGAGATATAATGGCAGAGACACTAGGAAGTCAGAATTGATCTGTTTCTGCTGCCTCAACTCCTCTCCCATTGTATAATAACTATTGATATAATATAGATACCTTCAGGTATAGCAAAAACAAAATAATAGGTCGCGCTAGATACAAATAGATGAGTAGTAACAATGTAAAATAAATAAATAAAAATATAAAATAGAACAGGATCAGAAAGAATCGGAATAAAATTGTTAATATTGATATATATATCCACTTACATACACTTTAACAGTAAGTCATGGAACAGTTATAATGAATAGTCCCAATATTTTATAGTCTGCTTGTATATTCCAATGAATAAGTCGAAGGCTTGATATACAAGAATTTCCAATGAAGAGAATGGATCTTCTAATTCATCGAGTGTCTTGACTCCGTGGTGTACATGGAAAGATAAAGCAAAGAAACTCCAATAGTGCAAACTGAGGACCAATAAGAGCAGGATGAATATAGGAGAGGTATATTACTCACCTATTATTGAGCATAAACCAGCTCAAGTATAATAAGCATTCAGTGGCGTCTGCCCCCCACTGGCGGGATAAGGTGAAGATAATTCCTCGGTATAAAAAAAAGGGGGAAGAAAAACAACCAAATATAGTGCTCACTGTAGATATGATAAAAATAAATATAAACAGTAGAAATGCAGGTACTCACATTTGGATGAGCAGGATATACTGCTCAATCTATTCGTTTGGGTGGTATAGTCCCCACCTAGGATTCTTTAGCAGGTATCAGCTTCACAGTAGTATATGACCAGGTAAAATAAATAAATAAATAAATAAATAAAGGATATATGGCAAAAATAATTCTAGGTAAAACCAATATTCCTTTAATAAGATAATAAATATATAAAATTAGCCAAAACGCGTTTCGCCACACAGGGCTTTATCAACTGGCAATAGTAAAAATCAGCCTGGTACATAGATGCTTAAATAAGCTGAGAAAACAGATGCTTATTCAAATTTTAGCGCCAAAATGACGTCATCAATACACAGTATAAAATACAAATATATATTAAAACAGAGAAAATACAAGTCATTAATGATAATAATAAGAGGATGAATAAAACCCTTAATTATAACTTTAAAACGAGTGTTATTAAGTAAGAAGAATACAAAATGAAAAAGGAGTAATCAGTCACGTGATCGCGGATAGCCGCGATCACATGGAGTTCCCTAAAGCCTTTGGGTAATGTAGTGCACAGCAAGGAACATGGGAGGACCGGATGAGTGGGAAGGACAGATTGACACGTGATCGCGATCGTCCGCGATCACGTGGCATACCGCAATGGGCATTGGGTAATGTAGTTTAGACGGAGGTCGGCACAACATAGCACACCTCCGTCTCGGTAAACGAGCAGACTGCATAAAATAATGATGATTGACTGTGCAAGGGAAAATAAAAACGAGCATAATGGACATAAAGGGAGTAGTAATAGAATGTATAGGGAAAAGATAAATAAATAAAAACGAGCATAATGAGAATTAAAAGGAGAGGAAAAAAAGGAAAGGAGAGGGGAAAAAAAAAAGGAGAAAAAACTTTGAAATAGTAAAAAGAGTGAAGAAAAGGAAATGTGTATATATAGACAGAGTATGATTATGTAAATATGTAGAGTGAGTATATGTTTGAGTGAAATGGATCTACAGGGATGACAAGAATATGTGCAAACTAGATAGTTGCCTTATAAATAAATAAACAGAGACAGCTTCTGAGAGAGTAGTGGGAAATAAATATAGAATTAATATAAATATAAATAAACAAGTCAGAATTAAGAAAAATTGTAACTTATATTGTAGCAACAGGATATAGGAAAATAATATGAGAGAAAATAGGTAAAAATAATAAAAATAAATATAAAAAATGAATAAAAATTAGATAAAAATAGAGTAAAAAGTAAAGATAAATATAAAGATAATCGATAGGAAAATAATAATAATAAATAACGGGAAAATAAATGGGTGAGTAAATAAGAAAATAAATAAATAAATGTGGAAGAATATATATAAAGAGATATGAATATAGAGAGCAGAGAAAAGAAAAATAAAGAGCAGAGAAAAGAAAAATAATAAAATAGTATATTATAAAAAGTTAAAAAGATCAAATTCTGCATTTAGTCCTTGTGGGGCAAGGGTTCTGAGTTGAAAGACCCAATACATTTCTCTTTTACCCAAAATATTGGTAATGTTACCTCCTCTCCATGGGAGGGTAACATGTTCTATCCCAATAACTTTCAGAAGTGTCGGGTCTTTATTGTGTATCATAAAGTGCTTAGAAACTGAGTGGTTGTCATAGCCCCTTTTGATGTTACGGCAGTGTTCTGCCACTCTTACTTTGAGACATCTCTTAGTCATGCCCACGTACTGTAATCCACATGGGCATTCCAATAGGTATATAACCCCTTTAGTGTTACAACCAATGAAGTCTTTAATAGGATAAGAGGTTTTTGTAATATTAGAAGAAAAATTAGTAATTTTCGAATTCGTGGTACCTTTTGTGGTTCTGCATACAATACAATTGTTACACTTAAAACAACCTTTAGGTTTAGATAAAAAAATTCTTATTTTGTTGTACACTTTTTTTTGTATAATTTTTGGTAAGTATTGTTTTGAAATTCGGCGCTCCTCTAAATATAACATTGGGTCTATCTGGGATGTAGTCTTTTAAAAGGTCATCTTGTTTCAGAATGTGCCAGTGTTTGTTTATGATTTTCTTTAAGGTTTTATTCTTGTTGTTAAAATCTAAGATAATGGGCAATTGTGGGGGATCTGCTTTTTTCACTTTATATGTTAGGAGCTCTTTTCTTTCTCTCTCTTTTACCAACTCCAGAGCTACATCTAATTTTCTTACTTCATAGTTTTTTTCTAAAAACATATTTTTCAATGAGGTAGATTGGGTAATAAAATCAGCTGTAGATGAGCAGTTACGGTGAAGGCGAAGAAATTGGCTTTTTGGGATGCCATCCAACCAGGGTTTATGGTGGCAACTCGTCTGATCTATTATTGTATTTGTACAAACTTCTTTAAAAAAAGTTTTTGTTTGGATGCATCCGTCTTGGATAAAGATATTTAAATCTAAAAAATTCACTGACGTATTGCTGAATTCTGAAGTTAAAACAATACCTCTATCATTAACATTTAGATGGTCTAAAAACAGTTTAAGAGACATTTCTGAGCCTTGCCAAATAAAAAATAAGTCATCAATATAACGGAAATAGGAAACCAGGTTTGCCCGCCAGCAATGATCACCCCAGATGGCATCGGATTCCCAATCCGCCATGAAGAGGTTAGCATAGCTGGGGGCAAACCTAGTTCCCATAGCTGTGCCCTTCTTTTGAATATAAAATGAATCTAAAAACCAAAAGTAATTGTTGGTAAGAATAATATTGATACCTTGTGTAATAAAATTAATTTGAGAATCTGGGATGGAGCTGTATTGTTTTAATATCCTTTCTACTGCCTGGCACCCAATATTGTGTGGAATTATAGTGTATAATGATTGTACATCACAGGTTACCAGTATATAATTGTGACACCATTTAAAATCACTTAAAAAAGATAAAAGAGTCAGAGAGTCCTTCAGATATGATCTCGTTTGTTTAACCAAGGGTTGTAATAAAATATCTATATATTCTGAAAGATTGGATAAAACTGATCCAATACCTGACACTATAGGTCTTCCAGGGGGTTCTTCAGCATTTTTGTGTATTTTTGGAAGAAAATAAATAACTGGAATTTTAGGGTAAAGGATATTAAGATAGTCTAATTCATGTTTATTTAAAATTCCCATCTCTACTCCATCTTTTAAAAATTCACTTAAAATTTCTTTGATATTGGAGGTAGGGTCATAAGATAATTTGTTGTATACCTCAACGTCATTAAGCTGACGATAGGCTTCTTTTATGTACATGGACTTAGATAAAATAACTAAACCCCCACCTTTATCGGCGGGTTTTATGACGATTTCGTCATCTTTTTGAAGTTCTTTTAACGCTTTCCATTCTTTCTGAGTGAGGTTTTGATGGTCATACTTATTGTGTTTAATTTTATCGAAATCTTTGAGAACCAGTTTTTCGAAAACTTCAATAGGGCCTGATTTAAAATTAGCAGGATAAAATTTAGAAGGATTTTTTAAAACGGTATGTGTAGTAGAGCTTTCCTTAGATGTGTCTGAATTGGGATGTTGTGAGGCTGAATTAGATTCCGTAGAGATGTGACTGTTATGGTTAAAAAATCTTTTTATTGTAGCTTTCCTTACAAATTTGTTAATATCGAGAAAGGCTTGGAAGGGTTTAAAGGCGTTAGTAGGAGCGTATTTTAAACCTTTACTTAAAACCAAAATTTGAGTGGCTGTTAAAACTTTTTGGGAGAGATTAAAAATTCCAAGTTTTTTCTCATCTATATGTTTTATTATTGTCTCTCTTTCCTTTCTCTTTTGTAATCTTCTTCCACTTCTCCCTCCTCTATACTTAAGCTTCTTTTCCTTGTTCTGGGTAGGTATGGGGTCTGTGTGTGAGGTAGGTTGTGTGTGCGAATATCTAAAAAATTATCCTCAATCTCTGAGTCAATTGACAGTAATTGGTACCTGTTGTTGTGAGAGTAATTAGGTGGTGATTTGGGAGCATCTGGATGTTTGTGGCCAAATCTAGGTCTTTGGGGTCTTGGTGTAGGTGTTGTGGATTGAGTGTAACTGGGCTTACACCACTGACACATTCGCAACTAAGAATAGAAACCAAAATTATGAACACACTCATCAAGCTAACTCTTACCGTCACAACAAATCTTCACATCACTCTTCTCCACTGCCACCATACCGTCACCGTCAAAACAATTACTATCCTCAAAACAGACAAAGACCCCCCACTCACTTCCAAAATAATTATGACAGACTACACTCTTCACCGAATAGATACAGAGTATCACACAACTACAAGACATCTAACCATCACACCAAAAAGTATCACAAATCACCAGACTATCAAAATTTCCCTCACCGCACTACCACAAATAAGCCCAGTTACACTCAATCCACAACACCTACACCAAGACCCCAAAGACCTAGATTTGGCCACAAACATCCAGATGCTCCCAAATCACCACCTAATTACTCTCACAACAACAGGTACCAATTACTGTCAATTGACTCAGAGATTGAGGATAATTTTTTAGATATTCGCACACACAACCTACCTCACACACAGACCCCATACCTACCCAGAACAAGGAAAAGAAGCTTAAGTATAGAGGAGGGAGAAGTGGAAGAAGATTACAAAAGAGAAAGGAAAGAGAGACAATAATAAAACATATAGATGAGAAAAAACTTGGAATTTTTAATCTCTCCCAAAAAGTTTTAACAGCCACTCAAATTTTGGTTTTAAGTAAAGGTTTAAAATACGCTCCTACTAACGCCTTTAAACCCTTCCAAGCCTTTCTCGATATTAACAAATTTGTAAGGAAAGCTACAATAAAAAGATTTTTTAACCATAACAGTCACATCTCTACGGAATCTAATTCAGCCTCACAACATCCCAATTCAGACACATCTAAGGAAAGCTCTACTACACATACCGTTTTAAAAAATCCTTCTAAATTTTATCCTGCTAATTTTAAATCAGGCCCTATTGAAGTTTTCGAAAAACTGGTTCTCAAAGATTTCGATAAAATTAAACACAATAAGTATGACCATCAAAACCTCACTCAGAAAGAATGGAAAGCGTTAAAAGAACTTCAAAAAGATGACGAAATCGTCATAAAACCCGCCGATAAAGGTGGGGGTTTAGTTATTTTATCTAAGTCCATGTACATAAAAGAAGCCTATCGTCAGCTTAATGACGTTGAGGTATACAACAAATTATCTTATGACCCTACCTCCAATATCAAAGAAATTTTAAGTGAATTTTTAAAAGATGGAGTAGAGATGGGAATTTTAAATAAACATGAATTAGACTATCTTAATATCCTTTACCCTAAAATTCCAGTTATTTATTTTCTTCCAAAAATACACAAAAATGCTGAAGAACCCCCTGGAAGACCTATAGTGTCAGGTATTGGATCAGTTTTATCCAATCTTTCAGAATATATAGATATTTTATTACAACCCTTGGTTAAACAAACGAGATCATATCTGAAGGACTCTCTGACTCTTTTATCTTTTTTAAGTGATTTTAAATGGTGTCACAATTATATACTGGTAACCTGTGATGTACAATCATTATACACTATAATTCCACACAATATTGGGTGCCAGGCAGTAGAAAGGATATTAAAACAATACAGCTCCATCCCAGATTCTCAAATTAATTTTATTACACAAGGTATCAATATTATTCTTACCAACAATTACTTTTGGTTTTTAGATTCATTTTATATTCAAAAGAAGGGCACAGCTATGGGAACTAGGTTTGCCCCCAGCTATGCTAACCTCTTCATGGCGGATTGGGAATCCGATGCCATCTGGGGTGATCATTGCTGGCGGGCAAACCTGGTTTCCTATTTCCGTTATATTGATGACTTATTTTTTATTTGGCAAGGCTCAGAAATGTCTCTTAAACTGTTTTTAGACCATCTAAATGTTAATGATAGAGGTATTGTTTTAACTTCAGAATTCAGCAATACGTCAGTGAATTTTTTAGATTTAAATATCTTTATCCAAGACGGATGCATCCAAACAAAAACTTTTTTTAAAGAAGTTTGTACAAATACAATAATAGATCAGACGAGTTGCCACCATAAACCCTGGTTGGATGGCATCCCAAAAAGCCAATTTCTTCGCCTTCACCGTAACTGCTCATCTACAGCTGATTTTATTACCCAATCTACCTCATTGAAAAATATGTTTTTAGAAAAAAACTATGAAGTAAGAAAATTAGATGTAGCTCTGGAGTTGGTAAAAGAGAGAGAAAGAAAAGAGCTCCTAACATATAAAGTGAAAAAAGCAGATCCCCCACAATTGCCCATTATCTTAGATTTTAACAACAAGAATAAAACCTTAAAGAAAATCATAAACAAACACTGGCACATTCTGAAACAAGATGACCTTTTAAAAGACTACATCCCAGATAGACCCAATGTTATATTTAGAGGAGCGCCGAATTTCAAAACAATACTTACCAAAAATTATACAAAAAAAAGTGTACAACAAAATAAGAATTTTTTATCTAAACCTAAAGGTTGTTTTAAGTGTAACAATTGTATTGTATGCAGAACCACAAAAGGTACCACGAATTCGAAAATTACTAATTTTTCTTCTAATATTACAAAAACCTCTTATCCTATTAAAGACTTCATTGGTTGTAACACTAAAGGGGTTATATACCTATTGGAATGCCCATGTGGATTACAGTACGTGGGCATGACTAAGAGATGTCTCAAAGTAAGAGTGGCAGAACACTGCCGTAACATCAAAAGGGGCTATGACAACCACTCAGTTTCTAAGCACTTTATGATACACAATAAAGACCCGACACTTCTGAAAGTTATTGGGATAGAACATGTTACCCTCCCATGGAGAGGAGGTAACATTACCAATATTTTGGGTAAAAGAGAAATGTATTGGGTCTTTCAACTCAGAACCCTTGCCCCACAAGGACTAAATGCAGAATTTGATCTTTTTAACTTTTTATAATATACTATTTTATTATTTTTCTTTTCTCTGCTCTTTATTTTTCTTTTCTCTGCTCTCTATATTCATATCTCTTTATATATATTCTTCCACATTTATTTATTTATTTTCTTATTTACTCACCCATTTATTTTCCCGTTATTTATTATTATTATTTTCCTATCGATTATCTTTATATTTATCTTTACTTTTTACTCTATTTTTATCTAATTTTTATTCATTTTTTATATTTATTTTTATTATTTTTACCTATTTTCTCTCATATTATTTTCCTATATCCTGTTGCTACAATATAAGTTACAATTTTTCTTAATTCTGACTTGTTTATTTATATTTATATTAATTCTATATTTATTTCCCACTACTCTCTCAGAAGCTGTCTCTGTTTATTTATTTATAAGGCAACTATCTAGTTTGCACATATTCTTGTCATCCCTGTAGATCCATTTCACTCAAACATATACTCACTCTACATATTTACATAATCATACTCTGTCTATATATACACATTTCCTTTTCTTCACTCTTTTTACTATTTCAAAGTTTTTTCTCCTTTTTTTTTTCCCCTCTCCTTTCCTTTTTTTCCTCTCCTTTTAATTCTCATTATGCTCGTTTTTATTTATTTATCTTTTCCCTATACATTCTATTACTACTCCCTTTATGTCCATTATGCTCGTTTTTATTTTCCCTTGCACAGTCAATCATCATTATTTTATGCAGTCTGCTCGTTTACCGAGACGGAGGTGTGCTATGTTGTGCCGACCTCCGTCTAAACTACATTACCCAATGCCCATTGCGGTATGCCACGTGATCGCGGACGATCGCGATCACGTGTCAATCTGTCCTTCCCACTCATCCGGTCCTCCCATGTTCCTTGCTGTGCACTACATTACCCAAAGGCTTTAGGGAACTCCATGTGATCGCGGCTATCCGCGATCACGTGACTGATTACTCCTTTTTCATTTTGTATTCTTCTTACTTAATAACACTCGTTTTAAAGTTATAATTAAGGGTTTTATTCATCCTCTTATTATTATCATTAATGACTTGTATTTTCTCTGTTTTAATATATATTTGTATTTTATACTGTGTATTGATGACGTCATTTTGGCGCTAAAATTTGAATAAGCATCTGTTTTCTCAGCTTATTTAAGCATCTATGTACCAGGCTGATTTTTACTATTGCCAGTTGATAAAGCCCTGTGTGGCGAAACGCGTTTTGGCTAATTTTATATATTTATTATCTTATTAAAGGAATATTGGTTTTACCTAGAATTATTTTTGCCATATATCCTTTATTTATTTATTTATTTATTTATTTTACCTGGTCATATACTACTGTGAAGCTGATACCTGCTAAAGAATCCTAGGTGGGGACTATACCACCCAAACGAATAGATTGAGCAGTATATCCTGCTCATCCAAATGTGAGTACCTGCATTTCTACTGTTTATATTTATTTTTATCATATCTACAGTGAGCACTATATTTGGTTGTTTTTCTTCCCCCTTTTTTTTATACCGAGGAATTATCTTCACCTTATCCCGCCAGTGGGGGGCAGACGCCACTGAATGCTTATTATACTTGAGCTGGTTTATGCTCAATAATAGGTGAGTAATATACCTCTCCTATATTCATCCTGCTCTTATTGGTCCTCAGTTTGCACTATTGGAGTTTCTTTGCTTTATCTTTCCATGTACACCACGGAGTCAAGACACTCGATGAATTAGAAGATCCATTCTCTTCATTGGAAATTCTTGTATATCAAGCCTTCGACTTATTCATTGGAATATACAAGCAGACTATAAAATATTGGGACTATTCATTATAACTGTTCCATGACTTACTGTTAAAGTGTATGTAAGTGGATATATATATCAATATTAACAATTTTATTCCGATTCTTTCTGATCCTGTTCTATTTTATATTTTTATTTATTTATTTTACATTGTTACTACTCATCTATTTGTATCTAGCGCGACCTATTATTTTGTTTTTGCCATTTTTCCTTTGAGGTTATTAGAGGGAACCTCATACCCATAGGTTGCAGCTTTCGATTTGTTTACCTTCCTATCAGATCACTCAGCGCTGATCCAATTCCTACCTTCAGGTATAGCATTGTCCCATCTAAAAGGCAAAACTCCTAAAGTTGCATAGGGCAATGGTCACAATTTCTATTTAACATTTAAAACACGTCAGCTTCATACTAGTAAATTCATACTACACTGAATAAAATTATAAATGCAACACTTTTGTTTTTGCCCCCAGTTTTCATGATCTAGAAAAAAAAAAGATCTAAGACTTTTTCTATGTACACAAAGGCCTATTTCTCTCAAATATTGTTCACAAATCTGTCTAAATCTGTGTTAGTGAGCACTTCTCCTTTGCCGAGATAATCCATCCACCTCACAGGTGTGGCATATCAAGATGCTGATTAGACAGCATGAGTATTGCACAGGTGTGCCTTAGGCTGGCCTGTGTGTGGGTGGGTGGGGGGTCAGTCTGTGTGTGTGTGCATGGGTTAGTCTGTGTGGGGTGGGGTCAGTCTGTGTGTGTGTGGGTCAGTCTGTGTCTGTATGCGTCAGTCTGTGTGGAGGAGCAGTCTGTGTGTGTGTGTGTATGGGTCAGTCTGTGTGTGTGGGGGCAGTGTGTGTGTATGGGTCTGTCTGTGTATGAGTATGAGTCAGTCTGTGGGTTTGTGTGGGTCAGTGTGTGGGCAGTCTGTGGGTTTGTATGGGTCAGTCTCTGTAAGTGCTTGAGCTCCAAGAGAGATACCTCTTGTCTCTTGACCTCTCCTGTACCCGATGGATAGGCAGCCTTCCCAACCACCACGGATCTGATTGGGCCACCCCTCCCTGCAAAGTAAGATCAGGGAAAGGAGAATATTCTTTTTTTTTTTTTTTAAACAATTATTAAAGTAAATTTTGTAAAGCTCTTCCCTATCCCACTCTCTACACCCCCTGAACACAGTACAGCCTCACAGACTGGGAATCCCCCACATACAGTACACTCCCACCAACACAGAGTTCACCTTTGCATATACACACAGTGCACCCCTCACACACATCATCTCTTCACCCACACACACACTTCTTCCCCATATACACTCCACCCCAGGGGCGTACCTAGAGCATTTGGCACCCCGGGGCGGGTCCTGTTTTTGGCACCCCCCTGCCCCCCCCCCCCCAAATTTAAATATAAAAACAACCAATTTTTTTTATGTATTTAGCACTAAGCAGTGTTTGTGTGTTTGAATGTATGCATGTTTTTGTATGGAGTATATGTGAGTGAATGTAGCGGTGTGTTTGTATGTAGTGTTGGCGTTTGAATGCAAGCATGCATTTGTGTGTTGTGTGGTATTTGAATGCAGTGGTATGGTTATATATAATGGTGGGGTGTGTATGTAGTTTTGACGTTGAAATGCATGAGTGTATTTGTGTGTAGTGTTGGCGAGATTGTTAGATGTTTGCACATATACACATATACGGACATACACACATGCAGATACATATACACATTGACACACATGCAGACATCGTGACGACTCTAGGAACAATATATATGGGGGGGCACATAAGATACCACAGTCAAAACAGGAGGGGGAGGGGGAGCAGTAAAACTTCTCACTAGGGGATGGGGTAATATGCTGCCATTGGCTGTCTGATGCCAGCATGCTGTGTTCTGCATGCTGGCCTCTGACTACACATTTGCATATTATTCACATTAGCCACCCAGATTTCTTGTTGTGGGCTGGCTGACAACTCTTAATTTCAATCTTTGTTTAGCAGATAACTCCTATTTGCTATCCTTTGTGGGATTGCCATATTTAAGGACACCAAATAAGGTGCTATCTGCTAAACTGCACCCTCATTTAGTATCTTTAAATATGGAAATCTCACATACGGGCACCAATTCAGGGAATGATCTACTAAACAGATAAAGGATAAAAACATGCCCTTTTCTTATTTTCAGTTGTTTAGCAGATAAATCCCTTATTTGTTATCCTTATGTGGGATTGCAATATTTAAGGACAGGAAATAAGGGAGCTATCTACTAAACACATACGCAGAGATACACATAATCACAGATTTACACAAACACAATCACTGACCCACAATCACATACACACACACAAATATTACATACATACACACATTTAATCATTAAGAGGTCCACCCTGCCTCCCTACCTTTCTCTAGAAGGGCTGGAGTGGATCCTCAGTCCCTGGTGGTCAGTGGTTGCTGCTGGGATCTCTGTGCTCTTTCTGCACAGGTCCATCGCACGCCCTGTAATGATGCAGAGGCCGCGATGACATCATATCCTGGCTGCCGGCTCACTGCAGGGCGAAGACCGTCAGACACAGTCACTCACACACAGTTACAGGCAGACAGTCAAACACGCAGGCAATCACACAGGCAGACAGTCACACATACACATACAGATTCACAGACAGTCACACCCACAATCACAGGCAGACAGTCACACATACACACAACACAGTCACAGGCAGTCACTCACACACACACAGTCACAGACAGTCACACACGCACACACACACAGTCACAGACAGTCACTCACACACACACGCACACGCACGCACGCACACACAAAATCACAGGCAGACAGTCACACACAGTCACACAATCACAGTCAGACAGTCACACACACAGTGGCACACACACACACACAGTCACAGACAGTCACACACACAATCAGAGGCAGACAATCACACAGGCAGACAGTCACATATACACACAACATAATCACAGACAGTCACACACACACAATCAAAGACGGTCACAATTAGGGATCGACCGATATTGATTTTTTAGAGCCGATACCGATAAGCTGTGAACTTTCATGCCGATAGCCGATAACTTGCCGATATTCTGTACATTTACCATTTTGAAAAAATAAACTCTTTCTAACGGTAAATGCACAAAATATACATGCCACATGTAGTGGATGAAGTGTATTTAGACAGGGGAGCTGTGTGTGTAGTGGATGCAGTGTGTATTTGTGTAGTGTGTATATATAGTGTATGCAGAGTGTATAGTGAATGCAGTGAGTGTTTGTGTAGTGTGTGTGTATGTATATATATATATATATATATATATATATATATATATAGTGAATGCAGAGTGTGTATAGTGAATGCAGAGTGTGTGTTTGTGTAGTTTGTGTATAGTGAATGCAGAGTGTGTGTTTGTGTAGTGTGTGTATAGTAAATGCAGAGTGTGTGTTTGTGTAGTGTGTGTATAGTGAATGCAGAGTGTGTGTTTGTGTAGTGTGTGTATAGTGAATGCAGAGTGTGTGTTTGTGTAGTGTGTGTATAGTGAATGCAGTGTGTGTGTTTGTGTAGTTTGTGTATAGTGAATGCAGTGTGTGTAGTGTGGGTAAAGTGAATGCAGTGTGTGTATATAATGCAGTGTGTGTATATAATGCAGTGTGTGTATGTAATACAGTGTGTGTTTGTATAGAGTGTGTTTGTGTAGTGTGTGTGTATGTAATGCAGTGTGTTTGTGTAGTGTGTATATATAATGCAGTGTGTGTGTTTGTGTAGTGTATGTATGTAATGCAGTGTATGTTTTTTGTACTGTGTATGTATGTAGTGTAGTGTGTATGTATGTAATGCAGTGTGTGTGTATGTATGTAATGCAGTTTGTGTGTGTGTAGTTTGTGTATGTAATGCAGTGTTTGTGTTTGTGTAGTGTGTATGTATGTAATGCAGTTTGTGTGTGTTTGTGTAGTGTGTATGTATGTAATGCAGTTTGTGTGTATTTGTGTAGTGTGTATGTATGTAATGCAGTGTGTGTTTGTGTAGTGTGTATGTGTGTGTTTGTGTAGTGTGTATGTATGTAATGCAGTGTGTGTGTGTGTGTTTGTGTAGTGTGTATGTATGTCATGCAGTGAGTGTGTGTGTGTGTGTGTGTAGTAATTTGTGTGAAATGGAGGGGGGGATTTTTTATGTTTATTATAATTTTTTTAATATTTAAATTGTATTGTTTTTGTTTCTTTTAGTCCCGTCCCCCCCACCTGCTTCTTACCAGGGAGGGGGGGGATATAGTATTCCCTGGTGGTCCGGTGGCTTGTTAAGTACTGTGGGGCAGCTGACAGCAAGCGCTAACTTACCCTCCCAGCAGCTCCTCCAGCTCCCCAGTGTAAATCTCGCGTCCCTTAGTGCCGCGCGGAGCTTTGCCATGGTAACCCGTGGCAACGCTCTGCAGCCGCGGGTCTCGCGAGATTTAGACATGGAGCTGCAGGAGCTGCTGGGAGGGTAAGTCAGTGCTTGCTGCCGGCCCCCCCAGAATCGCCGGGCTTGTAATGAGCCTGGCGGTCCTAGGAGGTATTATCGGCAATATCGGTAGCTATATTGGCCGATACCGATATTGCCGAAAATAACGAATATCGGCCGATTATATCGGTAAAACCGATAATCGGTCGATCCCTAGTCACAATCACAGTTACACACTCACACACAGTCAAAGACAGTCACAATCACAGTTACACATTCACACACAGTCAGACAGTCACAATCACAGTTACACACAGCACACACGGTCAAAGACAGTCACAATCACAGTTACACACAGCACACACAGTCAAAGACAGTCACAATCACAGTTACACACAGTCAAAGACAGTCACAATCACAGTTACACACAGTCAAAGACAGTCACAATCACAGTTACACACAGTCAAAGACAGTCACAATCACAGTTACACACTCACACACAGTCAGACAGTCACAATCACAGTTACACACTCACACACAGTCAGACAGTCACAATCACAGTTACACACAGTCAAAGACAGTCACAATCACAGTTACACACAGCACACACAGTCAAAGACAGTCACAATCACAGTTACACACACACACACAGACAGTCACAATCACAGTTACACACAGCACACACTCTCTCACTTACAGTAAGATTGGGCTGGAGGAGGAGTGGATCCAGTCCCTCCTGTGCTGTAGTTGGGGAAGCAGGGACTCCTTCCTGCTTCCCCTCTCTCTGTGTGCAGCAGTATGAGGCTGCATTTAGCTCCGCCCCCGCATCCGGCTTGGCTCCGCCCCCACGGCCGTTTTAGCTCCGCCCCCAAATCTCCGTGCAGGTTTCCTGCTTCCAGCCCCTGCGTGTGAGCTGTGTCGGCTGCCCGGCGCCCTGCTGCTACGGCACCCGGTGCAGCCACACAGCTCACAGAATAGCAAGCCTGGCCAGCCCTGGTGGCACCCCCCTGCCTGATGGCACCCGGGGCGGACCGCCCCCCCGCCCCCCCCTTAGTACGCCACTGCTCCACCCCATTACACACAAAATCTAGAGTTAATACAATGTTAAACCTACATCTGCACATCAATCAAGCCATAAGACTTGCTTTTCCCACATAAATCACAAATCTGCAGTTTCACCTACATACATATGTGTGTATACTAACTACAGCTCTTTGATAAGCACACCATGCAACCCCAATACACATACACTCACAATGCAGCCCCTAGATGCACATACACACGCACACATATTTTCCCACACACTCACAAATTGCTATTTTTATTTAAATCCACCCAGCCTTTGAGAGAGCTGAGTGGATCTTTCCCTGACGTCCAGTGTGTCTTCCTGAAGTTTCTCTCTGCTCCTCTGCGTGCTCTCTGTAGTGATGCCGGTGCCAGAGGGACGTCATGTCACTAAACAGTGCACAAAGGAGCAGAGAGGAACTGCAGGAAGGTTACTGCTCCCTCACGCGCCGCCTCCATGCTCCCTGTGGTGGCCGACTTTAATGTTTCCTGCGCTGCGTAGCAAAGGGCTGACAAATGCCAGACACCAGGGCGAAATGTCTATTTGCCATGGCGTCCTGATGCCTGGAATTTGTCGAGCCCTTTTATATGTATGTACATAAATATATATAACCAAAAAACATACATACACACGTTTTATAACTGCCCTCCTACTTTTGTCCCTGGCCCCTTATGTGCCATCCCCAAGTATGAATCCTCGAGATGCCACTGGTTAAGGTACGTAAATCTCTCCTTCTCCTGTACCACCTGATACCAGAAACCCAGTGGAGCAGTCATCTTCAAGGGTCAAAATATGCAAAGACCCCAGAGGGAGACAGAGCCACTTTAATGTGTGTTTTAACTGGTTATCATGAGTTGTGGTTATACACCATCTTAAATTATCCCATAATAGAAACATAGAAACATAGAATGTGATGGCAGATAAGAACCAATCAGTCCATCTAGTCTGTCCAATTTTCTTTCATTAGTCACTGGCCTTATCTTATAGTTAGGATAGCCTTATGCATATCCAACGCATACTTAAACTCCTTTACTGTGTTAACCTCTACCACTTTAGCTGGAAGGCTATTCCATGCATCCACTACCCTCTCAGTAAAGTAATACTTCCTGATATTATTTTTAAACCTTTGCCCCTCTAATTTAAGACTATGCCCTCTTGTTGTGGTAGTTTTTCTTCTTTTAAATAAAGTCTCCTCCTTTACTGTGTTGATTCGTTTTATGTATTTAAATGTTTCTATAATATCCACTCTGTCTCGTCTTTCTTCCAAGCTATACATGTTAAGTTCCTTTAACCTTTTCTTGTAAGTTTTATCCTGCAATCCATGAACCAGTTTAGTAGCCCTTCTCTCTAAAGTATCAATATGCTTCTGGAGATATGATATCCAGTACTACGTACAATACTCCAAGTGAGGTCTCACCAGTGTTCTGTACAATGGCATGAGCACTTCCCTCACTCTACTGCTAATACCTTTCCCTATACAATCAATCATTCTGCTAGCATTTCCTGCTGCTCTATTACATTGTCTGCCTACCTTTAAGTCATCAGAAATAATCACCCCCAAATCCCTTTCCTCAGATGTTCAGGTTAGGACTCTATCAAATATTCTGTACTCTGCCCTTGGGCTTTTATGTCCAAGATGCATTATCTTGCACTTATCCACATTAAATGTCAGTTGCCACAACCCTGACCATTTTTCTAGTTTACCTAAATCATTTGCCATTTGGCTTATCCCTCCTGGAACATCAACCCTGTTACATATCTTAGTATCATCAGCAAAAAGACATACCTTACCATCAAGACCTTCTGCAATATCACTAATAAAAATATTAAAGAGAATGGGTTCAAGTACAGATCCCTCAGGTACCCCACTGGTGACAAGCCTATGCTTCGAATATACTCCATTGACTACATCCCCCTGTTGCCTATCACTCAGACACTGCCTTACCCATTCAACAATATTGGAATCCAAACTTAAAGATTGCAGTTTATTGATAAGCCTTCTATGTGCAACAGTGTCAAAAGCCTTACTCAAATCTAGATTAGCAATGTCTACTGCACCACCCTGAACTATTATTATAGTTACCCAATCAAAAAAACCCAATAAGATTAGTTTGGCATGATCTCCCTGAAGTAAACCCATGTTGTCTCTGATCTTGAAATCCGTGTTTTTTTGATGTTCAAAAATCCATCAACATGGTCTCCATTACTTTCCCCACTACTGAAGTAAGGCTTACTGGCCTATAGTTGCCCAACTCCTTCCTACTACCTTTCTTGTGAATGGGCTCAACATTCGCTAACTTCCAATCTTCTGGGACTACTCCTGTTAACAATGATTGGTTAAATAAATCTGTTACTTTTGCTAGTACACCACTAAGCTCTTTTAATAACTTTGGGTGTATTCCATCAGGTCCTATTGAATGATTTGTCTTTACTTTTTTGGACAGTTGAAATAGAACCTCTTCCTCTGTAATAAATGACTAATTTGTCCTTTTTCCTAACTGAGGTCCCTTTCCTTCATTTTCATCTGTAAATACTGAACAGAAATTTTCATTGAGGCAGTCAGCTATACCTTTATCCTCTACTACATACCTTCCTTCTTTTGTTTTTAATCTAACTAATCCTTGTTTTACTTTCCTTTTCTCATTTATGTATCTAAAAATGTTTTGTCCCCTTTGTTTACTGACTGTGCTATTTTCTCTTCTGTGTGTGATTTGCAAGCTCTTATAACTTGCTTAACCTCTTTCTGCCTAATCTTATAGATCATTCTGTCTTCCTCACTCTGTTTTTTTTTTTATAATTACTAAATGCTAACTTTTAGTTTTTTTACTATTTTGTCCACATCTGCGGAGTACCACAGTGGTTCCTTGACAAGCCTAATACAATTTTCTGTTGCCTTCAGCAGTGCAACTTTTAAATAATCCAATTTCTCTTGGACTCCATTTAAATTGCTCCAGTCTGATAATGACTCCTTTACACATATTCTAATTTTAGAAAAGTCTGTTTTTCTCAAGTCTAAAACGTTTGTTTTTGTGTGGAGTGACTGTCACAGTTCTTAAATTAAACCACACTGACTGAGGATCACTGGATCCTAAACTTTCACCTACAGTAATATCTGATACCAAATCTCCATTTATTAACCCTATATCTAGTATGGCCTCTTTACGAGTTGGCTCCTCAACGACTTGTTTTAGAGACAATCCTAGTAGGGAGTTTAGAATATGTTAAGATTATCTAACTCTTGTCCTGGGGGCCTATACATACGAGTTACTGTGTGATTACCAAATTCTAACGTAACCCAAACGGACTCTATGTTCACCTCACTAACTTTTATTAGGCTAGATTTTATGCTATCCTTTACATATAGGGCCACCCCTCCCCCTTTCTTGCCTTTCATGTCTTTTCTATATAAAGAGTACCCTGGTATTGCTATGTCCCAGTCATTTTTCTCATTATTCTATGTCTCAGTAACAGCAACTAAATCTACATTATCAGTTGCCATTATTGCCACAAGTTAATGGATCTTATTCCCTAAACTGCGAGCATTTGTAATAATAATGCTTGAAAAAACTAAACAAAAAACATAATTGGAAGCTTAATTCCATAAATGTAGAAATCCAACTGAATAATTTAGTTTCACCAAAACTATAAACAGATCATTGAAGTATAGCGCCCACACAATGTCTGTCTCAACATGCACAATCAATTTACTGTATATAATGCATTATATGACACTATACTTCCATATGTGTCAGTATCAGCCTTGCCATACTACAAGCTACTGCTTCTTAACGTACCATTCGTTTTCTACTGCTAAATGTGCTTATTTAAACTGACAAGGGCGAATCTGAGATTATTCATATTTTTATCAGGAAAACATGTGTAGCACAAACAGCAGCACATGGCTTTAATCTACCATGACGACAGCTACTCTATTAAAGAAGGATAATTGTCAGTAACGTCTTTAGCACTAAATCCAGCAAACGAATGTTTGAGAAATGCACTTATTTAGCTGATGCTCTAAATTATGCACTTTTCTCTAGCCTACAATGGGGTACAGTAACTATCATCACCTGCATATCTGGGACCAAAAAAATAGAATTACTTAAAAGTGGTCATGACTTGGTAGTTGGAAGATTGATAGGTAATGATCAAAATAATATACCAAGTATTGTAGATAGGTAAGGGATACATTTTCAACAGATTGCAAAATAAGCCCTTACTTCTTGGAACCATTATCTCCCATTTATCTACTACAACTACAAATGCTATCTATTTCTCCTGTCTCTGAATGATGGCTTTGCTTTACACTAAGTAAAGATACATTAAAAAATATAAAAAAAAAAATTGAACCTGGAATGATGTAATAAGTGGAACAAAATACAGAACACGAAATTTAATTAATTAATATCACCCCTATCATTAATTAATATCACCCCTAGTGATATTATAACACATTTAAATATACAATTTACTTTCAAGTGGAATCATGCCACATAGAGATTCTATGTTTTAAACATCAAAACATCAACTTGGCTAATAAGGATTTTGGAAACCACAAACTTTAACAATCATTAAGTTGGGTGCCAACGAAAATTAACAATTCACTCAATCAAGGGAAATAATTTGCAAACCAATACACAAAAGCAAGTTACACGTGTTAGGCTGCGATACAGAGTCTGGGTATAAATATGATTCTGGAGCACACGCTAGTAGTGGATCATAAGCTGTTTTTAGAGACATTGTTGACTATCACAGCTAGTCAAAATTTTCATCTGAATATCCCAAAAGGCACAGTATCAGAACCTAGATATGAAGAACTGAACAAAAGTGGAAAGATATACTCCCATACCAATCCCTATTTTAACTAAATGATTGCCCCCTGCTCATCACATTACCCATGCTCAATGTCCATCCATAATAAAGAATATGTGTAGTGGAGAAGAGCTTGAAGGAGCACAGCTTTAATAATCATGAATCAAGGCGAAGGAGCACAGTTGTATTAATCATGAACACAAATTAAACTATAACATAATGTTTACCTGCTCCCATCTCTATGACATTGTCTCCACAGGCAGGTATAACTGATAGCCAGTGATTGGACCCAGGCTCTCCACTAAAGATTACAATGTGCAGGTGTAGTCCAGGGCACTTGACCTAAAGCTCCCATTTTAATAAATTGCTGAGACAGAAAAGAGAGAAGAGAGAGGGAAAAACAAGAAACAATATGATAAGCTGGGTGGTAGAACAATCTTTGTACTGCTCTGACCAGGAGTGAAAAGGAGCAGATAAAGGAGAATAGCAACATTTGTAAACATCCAAACGTGGAATATTTAGACTAAGCCCATCAATCCCTGGAAATAAAAAAAGGAGGGGGGAGAGGGGTGTGTTGAATGATAAGCAAACAGCACACAGTGATTTATACCCCATTTTCATACTGTACATCTCTTGATTAATCTGAAAAAAAAAAAACATAAAGCCAACATAGCATAATACTATTTTAAAATGTTCAGATTAATATTGAAGGTAATGAGTCACTCACAATGTCCAGAGCCACATAAAGTAGGCTCTGGCTATGAAGGTTTTTGATAGTATCTCTTTAGGCAATCCACCCCACTCCTGGATTAATAAAAGCTCCTCCAGTGATGAAAACATAAAATCAATTTACTTCAACAAAGAAGATCACAAAGCTTGAAACGCGTTGTGCTTGGACCATTCACTGTTTATTCGAGTTTGTTTGTTTAATGTTTATCTTTTTAAGTAAATTGATTTTATATTTTCATTACTGGAAGACCTTTTATTAATCAAGGAGTGGGGATGATTGCCGAAAGAGATACTATATTATTATTATTATTATTATTATTATTATTATTATTATTATTTTTATTATTGATATTTATATAGCGCCAGCTTATTCCGCAGCACTTTACAATAAGAGGGGAATTTACCAAATGAGACAATAACAAAATGTAACAGGGACAATAGGTAGTTGAGGACCCTGCTCAAATGAGCTTACAGTCTAGAGGAGGAGGGGTATAAAAACACAATAGGAAGGGTATTGAGGGAGACAGCAAATAGACATGGTGGGAAGGTAGCATAACTGGAGGTGAGAATGGAGTGTGGCCCTTTAGGGAGAGAGCAAGAGGAAGGTTTGAGAGATTGAAGTTACTCTTGGAGGCCATAAGAAATCCTGAAAAGATGGGTTTTTAGGGAGAGTCTGACAGGGATAGGCAGCCCGTGAGGTCTTGCAGGCATGAATTTGCAGTAAGGGTGCGAGCAGCAGTAAGGGTGCGAGCAGCAGAAAGGAGAAGGTCACCAGTAGAGTGGAGAGACTGAGAGGGGGCATACCTATGAATCAGTAAAGAAATGTAAGGGGGGCTAGGGTTAGTTAGAGCTTTATAGGTAAGGGTCAGTATTTTAAATTGACACCTATAGGGTACAGGAAGTCAGTGTAAGGATTGAAAGAGGGGTGAGGTGTGAGAGGAGCGACAGGGGAGAAAGATCAGCCTGGCAGCAGCATTCATCACAGATTGTAGGGGGGCAGAACGGCTTCTGGGGAGAACAATTAGGAGAGAATTACAGTAATCCATGCAAGAGATTACTAGAGCATGAACAAGATCCTTGGTAGCATCTTGCGTAAGAAAGGGACGTATGCGGGCAATGTTTTAAAGCTGTAATCAACATGTTTTAGCAACAGACTGGACATGAGGCGCAAAGGTGAGGCCAGGATCAAAAATGACACCAAGACAGTGAGCTTGAAAGGATGGGGTGTGGCAGGTACCGTCAAACTGCAAGGAGAGTGAAAGAGGAGGATCAGTGTTATGAGGAGAAAAAATAAGAAACTCAGTTTTAGAGAGATTGAGTTTCAGAAAGCGGAAGGACATCCAATCAGAGATTGTCCTACGTTGTAGGACAACAGGGGAGAGGTCAGGGGAGGAGAGGTATATTTGTGTGATCAACAGTGTCAAAGGCAGCAGAGAGGTCAAGAAGAATTAGAATGGAGTAGTGGCCTTTGGATTCAGCTGCAATTAGATAATTTGTAACTCTAGTCAGAGCAGTCTCTGTGGAGTGGAGGGGGCGTAATCCCAAGTGAAGAGGGTCAAGGAGAGAGTTGGAATTGAGGAAGCAAGTCAGACGGGTAAAGACAAGTGTAACGGACCACCTGGCACCCTGACTGGGTTCCTTCATTGAAGGATGCTCCAAGCGCTTCCTGAGGACTCCAAGCACTTCAGCAGACACCACAACCACCGAACCGGAGAAGCTGTAAACAGCTGAACAGGAAAAGCATACAATCAGCTTACACTCCTGGCAATCAGCATACAATCCAATTCCCCCAGGAACGATACGACACTTTGTTTTGAGGTCAAGCAGAACTGCCTGTACTGGCACATACAGCCTCTTTTATTCACAATCCACAAACATAGTACTGCCCACAGGGTTTTGAAATACAACCAATCAATCCGTACAATACACACAGACACTCCCACACAAAATCCTCCCCTCTGCCTGTGATATGATTACTGAACACAATGGTTAATATAGTTATCACAGGCAGAGAAATACAGTTTTTATAAAATATTAATAACTTCCAAAATATACATGCCATTCACATACATTTTCAGAATCAGCATGCTTGGAATATACACATATTCAAAAATCAGGGCAATCGGTTCAGGGGTTAAACAGTTAAGGGAAAGTCTTATTTGACCAAATAAAGCATGGCTTTTCTGCCCAAAACCAGTTCCACAGAGTCTTCTATCCTGGAGATAATTGGGAAGTAATCCAATTATCTCCAAGGACAGAGGCAAAACTCCATTAGCCATATGGTAGCAAAATACAATAAAATACATAAAAATATATAACTGTGCAGCTATTGCATGAAACAGGTATCTAAGATAGCTTAGATCTGAGCGCACATTATTACCGGATGGCGCTCAGATCACATACATACAGTTTAATCGCCATGGAGCCAAAGTCTTTCATACAGTCTTTCAGAATATGGCTTGGCTCCATGGCATAGCTATGTGGGGTAGCATGGCTTTAACAGTCCGCAGAAAGGCACAAACCAGCCTTTTTGCAGGAAAAAAGAACAGGGGCCATAGTCTAAAGGCAAGAGGCGGGCAAGCAGCCCCCTCCAAGGACACATGGCGAGGTCGGTTTCGCCACAACAATACCTTACTGGACTGACATTGACATTGCACATTGTTGCCTAGTTTGTTGTCTATAACAATTCTCAAATCCTTCTTGTGTGTTATGAATCATGCCTGTTCCATCAAAAGAAAAGAATGTTCTAATTTTGGACCCTGATCCATTAGTTTAAGACAACTGTTCTATTGAGAAAGCTGCAAATCCATTTGGAGGTATGAAAGACAGATTTAGAAATAGAGGTTATTGCTATAAATGCTTTGATGGAACTTGCTTTACTACTAAAACTATTGTTGAATAAAGAAGAGAAACATTCAAGCAGAAAAATAACAGTTTGGTCTGTGATATTAACAATGGGTTGACATCAAAATCTGTGAAACAAGCCATATAGTATAACTGAAATATGTTGAAGGCTGATTTGACAGCATCTATTCAATTGAAACCTCCCACAAACTACTCAAGATATAACAATGAAAGATACATATCTGTGTCCTGAAATACGTTAAAAAAAGGAGAGCTCTTAATACCACAATTTAAGATGCTTCAGTGTATGTCTTCTTTTACCTGCAGCCATATTATATTTATGGCATATTATTATTATTATTTGATTATTTATATAGCGCCAGCAAATTCCATAGCACTGAGCAGTCCATGGATGAACTAACAAACACGTAATTGTAACTAGACAAGTGGAAGCACAGCAACAGAGGGGTTGAGGGCCCTGCTCAATGAGCTTACATGCTAGAAGGAGTGGGGTATATTGATGTAAATGGTATAAGTAGGGATAATGAAATAGGTTGCTAGAAAAGTATGCACTCAGGGCTTAGTAGGTTATTTTTGACAGTTGCAAGACAGGAATCATGGGGGGGTTTAATTGCTACCAGTACTTCCTTTGCAGTGGCCCAACAAATGAAAAGTGGACCCTTGTAGAAGAATGTTTTTAGGCCCCCCTCTAGCATAATGATGGGCACAAGGTAGATCCCCATCTGTTGAACTCCCATGATGCTATTGCCCATCCTTGCAGGGTAGTATTTGTGAGCAGTGTTTGTGCTTTTGAATGTAAGCATATTTTTGTTTAGAGTATGTGAGTGTATGTAAAGGTTTTTTTGGTTTTACTGTTGCCTTTAGAATGCGGGGGTGTACTTCTGTGTTTACGTTTCAATGCAGGGGTGTGTTTATATGTAGTGCTGGATTTTACATGCATGTGTGCTTTTGTGTATAGTGTTGATGTTTGAATGACAGGGTTGGTTATATATAATATTAGCATTTTAATACAGGTGTGTGTTTGTATGTTATGATTGCATTTCATTGCAGAAGTGTGTTTGTATATAGTGTTGGATTTTAAATGCAAGTGTACATCTGTGTGCAGTATTGGTGTCTGAATGAAAGGGTGTGTTTGTATATCATTTAATTGCAGTGGTCTGTTTACGTGTTGTGTTAGTGTTTTGTTGATGGAATGTATCCACAAACACATATACATACTCATTAAGACACACATATACACACATACAAACACACTGACACACACACACACACACACACACATTCAGATACACACTGATACATACACAAACTGAAACACACATAGATACATACACAAACTGAAACACACATAGACACATACACTGAACCACACACATTAAGATAAACCCTGACATATACACACAACCTGACACAGAGATACACGCACTGACATATACAGACAACTTGACAAACAAATACATTCCCTGACACATACACACAAATTGACACATGTATACATACACAGAATGACACACAGATAATACAATGAAACATATATGCACATATGCACAACTTGACACACAGATATAATCACTGACACATACACACATTGACACACAGATACACACACACTGACACAGATACACATACATACACACTTTGTGTTATGGCACATGCATAGTGTGCTATGGGACAGAGCATTCCTGCATGGCTGGTTCACATTCCAGTGGTGCCACACTTGTCTCCTTCCTCTATGTTGGCTTGTTCGCCCGTTTTATTTCTGACGAAGGCCTCTGTAACTTGATGCAAATGTATGGTTCTGTCTTTCGTGACCCAATTGGTGACGCAAATGTGCGTGACCATGCAGACATCGTGCACACAGATTCTGGCATCACATGACTGTGGACAACCAATAACTACCCTACTAGGGCTATGTAAGCTTAGACTGGTATTATTGCTGTGCCCTGTCGTGATTTCTCTTAGCGGTTATCTGAGAGTGCATTTATATTTTTGATTCTATAGTATTCTGACCCCTGCTTCTATCTAGACTATTCTTCATTCTGTATTCCTTGAATTTTGGCTTGTGTTATCAATTACGTATTGTCTGTCTCGCTGACTTTGGTCTATTCTCCTTATTCTATTAGCGTTAAATGTGGCCACTCTAAGGCGTTAGCATTTTGGGTTTATTGTTTATTTGTTCACTTAAGTTCTGCGTGTTGAGTTTCAGTCCATCCTGACGCTCTGCCTGGCATTCTGTGTTTTCAATCAACACATTTAAGTATGTCTCTTTGTATTAAGTTTTACTGCCAAGTCACGTGCTGCCCATATTCAAACTACATTGTGCGATGGCAAAATTGTCAAGCCCGCTGCCAAACACTTTTTCACATTTGGCTCGCCAATTAAATTTTAGTTAATTTTTTAGATTTATTGCAATAAATCACATAACATTATTTAAGGATATAATAGAATAATCCTGGATACAAACATTGGACACTATCTTGGCCAAATGAGCTAAATGAAAAAAATATATATATATAAAACACTTGTTTTTTTCTACTCAAGGATCAATACTATTTATTTGTTTTATTTGTCTAAATAAATGCAACATGCTGGGAGAGATTTCTTGCAGAATCTATATTTTTATAATACTGTTCTGTTCTAATTTATATTAATTATTTTATTTCCTTTTCTCTTGATGTTTAACCACACCTGGAATGTTTATTCATGAATAATATTAACCTGTTGGCATGCAATGTGTGTTTACTTTGCAGGTGATCATAATTATCCATGGGCAGATGCTGGCTCAAGAAACGGTGAGCCTGTCTTTTATTCCTTTATGTGTTCTATTATTAGTAGGTTGTCTTGGTAAAGGTTCCATAGATGCAGAATGAAACAATGACTATTTGTATGTTATTCTAAAATAAAAGTTAAAGGGATGCTCTAAGCATTAAAATGCACAAAATGCTTGACAGGCTCATAGTTGCCATATGGGCAGTTGGAATTACCCCCAAAACTTAAACGCAATAACAAATGGACACCAATGTATGGGTCCATATGTCCACAGCTTTATTAATGTTGAGAACAATAAAATTAAAGAAGAAAAACACAGGCAGCACTTCAGGATATAGAAGGTAAATTTATTCGTGGGTTCACCACCTCACCTAAATAAGTGAGAAGTTTTGGCTCCTGAGAGCCTTAATCATGCATTCTGTTTTTGTTGAACAATAAAATTAAAGTCATTGCCCAGCCCCCCATATAACATATGTACCCTAAACAAAAGGCAATGACCCATATTTTCTGTAAATATAAATAACATAAATAACAATAATAACAAACATCATAAACATAGTATAAGTGCCAAACTTTGTTAAATAACCACATACCCGGATACCCCTACCACCCACCAGGTTCTGAGCCACCACCAAGCTTGAAACCTACCAAAGTTCATAACAAACTGTTTAGCCAAACGCTTAACCAGCAGCCTAAAAGCCCTATTCTATTTACACTAACTAAGAGCCTGTTTGTTCCCTAACTTTTTTCTCTCTAGCCCCGCCACAAGCTCAGACCTTGATCCCTTAGGCCGTCTGAGCTCCGCCACTCCTAAGGAACAAGGCCCTACTTAACCCTTCTTGGAATCCCAGATTCAAGAGATCCCACCCCACATCCGTGAGGTGGACCACATCCGTGAGGTGGACCCCGTCCTGCCTACAATACCCAGGCAACCTGTCCTCAAGTTCCCTGTGCCAAATTACCATTCCCTTGATTTTCCTAGTGAAACTGGCCAACAGGCTATTCACCTTACCCCAGCAATGCTCGATAGCGACCGTATCCCTGGCATGACGCCACTGAAGTTGTGGGACCATTTCGGACCAGACGACCAAAACCCCAGGTCCCGTAGCTGGTTAGTATCCTGCTTCATCCATTTTACCAAGCGTCTTAGTGACACTAAGCCCAAATCATTGTCCCCTGCATGTAACAGGAAATCAGGAGACCTCCCACCTGCCTAAACACCGCCCCAATAACATCACCCCAACTAGTTCCCTGGTAACTGAACCATTTAACCACGATTTGGTCCATAGGATAGCCCAGCTACAGACCCTGTTAATGAGCTGCAGTCCTCTTCTTTGCCCAGAACATGAACGAATGGCCCATGATCCAAGCAACTCGACGTGCGGAAACAAAATAAGACCATCAGCCTAGGGGAACCAGCGGAGAATCCCCCAAACCCACTACTTCATTCACATTCACACCAGCTTCATCCATACTTCATTCACACCAGCTTCCTCAGCCACATGTAGGAATGAAACCAAACATATTCCCACCTCATCGCTGAGCCCCAGACGTGTGGCCTCCGTAGCTGCCCCAATCCGGAAGGAGTGCGTACTGAATTGTTCCGGCCTCAGACCCAAACTCCGAAGCCCCAAGTGAAAAACCCGGGCAAACTGGAAGCGTAACAGTGCCGAACCATCCTCATGTAAGAAAAAGGCGCCCTCACCCACTGGGCGCAACGCCCGATAACCCTGTCAGCCAGTAATGAAACTAACTAAGGGAGGCAGGGGAAGGTATTGAATAAGTATATGTAATTTGACGCATCTGAGAATGAGTAGTCAGAAACATGGTATGACAGAGAAGGTGGATTGGCACAGACCCACAGGGGTAATGGATATTGTAGGAATTGTGGTATGTTATGTACAAGTAGATATCCTGATCTGCTTAACAGGATATGCAGCAAAGTAATGTACAACCATAAATAGGAGGTTGTGTAGTAAATCGTAGATACCTAGCACCTAAAGATATGATGATGTAACGTACATGGGTAAGATGTAAGGCCAGCTCATGGATCCAACCAAGTAATCTATGAAACCTACCTAATGAATATAGTATAAGGGGTATGATGAGTAATGTTGCCCTTAAGGCTGAGTACTCTGTAACCTGTAATAACCATGTTATCAGTAATTCCCTTGATTCGAATATCCTCTAACCCATGACCCATATGGAAGAAGAAATGGATACAAGTGAACAGCAGTCCTAATACTGAACCTAAAGATATAATCAATTATGTGAGAAGTATGTGTGTGGCCCTGCAGGGACCTGCTCGAGAGTAGAACGACAGACTTAAGATAAAACAGTAGTGCTGTTAAGAGACATAAACGTGGTAATATAGTCAAGAGAGTATACTATACACTTAAGTAGAATTGATGCAAGCACTGAAGGAAGCCACCATAACAGGTGAATTAGGATAAAGATCCTAAACTTAGTTGAATAATTATACACCAAGGCTTTAATTAAGGTAACTTGCTATGCAGAACTATTAATAACATCTAATCCCCAGTTAAGTGTCAAAGACCCGGTCTCCCTTGAATATAGAAACCGATACATCAAGTCATATGTTAGAAATGGAATGGTAGTAGCATAGGTGCAGGTTATACATTGTTGATGTTGGACATAGGTTAAGGAATCGAGCCTTAGTGACATGAGTATAGGAAATGCACCGGGTGAGCATTTAGAGGCTTAGTTGAGTGAAAACCAAATAGTGTTTATTTAAGCGAACCAGTGTATTGTCAGCATTTACTGACAAAGCATGAAAAACGATGAACATGCAATGCGTTTGCTTTGCCTAAATTAAAAATTATCTTCAACAAAACATAAAACTAACTTAAAATATCGACACAGTAGCAGTGATGGAGCTCCAATGCAGAGCGCTCTGTGGATCGGAAACAAATATAGTACATGTTTTACTGCATCTGATCACTATGATATGAATAAAATATTTACATTTATAAACCCACATAATTTCTTCTGGAGAGCAAAATTTTAGAGTTGTGCCCGGAAGGCCTTAATGTAACTTAGGTTAGAAGGTAGATAACCTCCCTATGATTTGAACAATAAGAACTGGCAATTAACCTGAATAACACAATTGAGTCCCCTACAAAGAGAAACATGCGTAACGTCAGAATATACTGAAAAGGCGTGAAAAAAATAATTAACAAGCAAGCGCTTGTTTGACCTGAATTAATCACTACAAATATAGCCAGTCCAATATCAAAATTGACCACTAGAGGTTGTCATTAAACATGCAGTAATTACCCGGCTTCAATTAAACTCCTGTGCAATATCAAAACTGACCACTAGAGGTTGACATTTAAAACATACAGTATTTAACTGAAACAGTGAAGTAAAACAATTCGGATTAAATTGTGTGAAACCTACTGCTAAAATAAGGTGTTTTGCTATAAATATACGAACGACCCTTGTGGTGGGCTAACTTTCGTATATAGCCGAACGTTCTGAGATGACGAAAACTGCACAAAATAATAGATTGAGAAAAACAACTTGGTGTTCGTTCATTTGAGCCGAACAAGTGCGTTCGTGTGCATGCTCCCGAAAGCCCGCTAAACCTAACTGGGATACGAACAGGCTGGAAATAGCTGAAAGACAGTACTATAGCCTAATTGTTCGCATAGTTGTGAGAATTCAGAAAAACTAATAGATGTAGGCGAAAAGAGAGTGAAGAGTAGAGCCGACCCAGGATGATGCTGAGCGCCCGTGACTGAGGCGCAACAGGTGGCTCGACAGGTGGCTCGACAGGTGGCTCGTGTGGCGAAACCAACCTCGCCACTATGAACTTGAGAAGCCTGGTTGCCCGCCTGCTGCCTTTGGACTATGGCCCTGGGAGATTGGGCCCTTTAAAAAATGTATCCGGCCCTAACAGAGTGCATGTCACTCATTCTGGCCCTTTAAATACAGTGGAGTCATTCGGTATTTATCCACTTCTGAGCGAAACGGTCCGTTACAATTGGTGGCAAGCGGCGGGATCGTTCCTACAACCAGAGGGACAGCTACAGACAACACCATTCCTGGGTTACAAACTTAAAATTAGGTAAATACAAACTCAGATAAACAACAATAGATGGCATTTTACACTGTGTCATGATTTATTTAACAAACAATAAAGCCAAAAAGTACACCTTTACAACTTCCATAGGAATTAAGAGGCTAAGTGGCAGACAGGTGTTGCTAATGACATGCCCTTGATTAATTGATCATCAGCAAGTGTGACCGCCTCTATAAAAGCTGAAGTTTTAGCAGTTTGCTGGTCTGGAGCATTCAGGTGTGTGTTAACACAATGACAAGGAGGAAAGATATCAGCAATGATTTTAGAGAAGCAATTCTTTCTGCTCATCAAACAGACCTCTAAGGCTATTTATAAACAATTTAAAGTCCATCATTCTACAGTGAGAAAGATTATTCAAAAGGAGAAAACATTCAAGACAATTGACAATCTTCCCAGGAGTGGACGTCCCAGCAAATCAACCCCAACGTTAGACCATGCAGTGCTCAGAGAGACTTCAAAAAAACAAGAGTTGCATCTTGACTCCACAGGCCTCAGTTAACATGTTAAATAATTTTAATAATAATAATAACAATAACAATAACAACAACAATAACAACAACAATAAACTATTTTACCAGGAAAGGTACATTCAGATTACTCTGGTTTTCAGATTACTCTGTGTAATAAACGTTTAACTCGCAAGTTGGGCTAAACTTGGAATTAATAATAACATTAATAACTAAAAATAATAACTTAAAAACCGAGTGTAAAGTCAGAGTCCACACTCCTTGCTTTCGGCAATTCAATAATATTTATTAAGAGAGGCTAATTAAACAAATAATACATATACATTTGAAATAGGCTAGTATATGTTGCTACTAAAACTAATCATTGACTGAATGGAAAGTAGGCTAAATTAACATAGTAAAACAGACATACCACTCCATTGATCATCAGCTGAGAGTAAGAGAGAGAGGGTGTGTATAGTGGGGAGAGGGGAGAGAGAGAGAAGGTGAAGAGAGGTAATTCAAAGAGAGAGAAAATGTGCTATTCACAGGGCTTTAAACAGGTTAGCCCCTCCTTCTGCAGAACCAGAGTGCCTCCTGGGGAAGGGGGATTGCATTGGAAGGGAATGGAGGAGGAGTTTATCAACAACCCAACTGATTTTGCCTGGTGAAAGGCCATGTGCTTCACAGAGGACTCCATTATTGCCTAAGGTTAGAATGGGGGCTTGAATCCCTGTATTAGAACACAATAACACTTCATTGGCATACAGTTTGACTGTTAATCACATCCCCCCACTTATTACACTCTGGTTTTCAAGTACCAGGGGTTGTTACTATGTTAAATGTTAAAGTTCATGACAGTACAATTAGAGAAAGACCGAACAAGTATTGTTTGTTTGGAAGGGTTGCCAGGAGAAAGCCTCTTCTCTCTAAAAAAAAAAACATGACAGCATCTGAACAAACCTTAAGACATCTGGAGAAATGTCCGTTGGGCAGATATGACCAAAGTGGATAGGTTTGGTCATAATGCACAATGCCATGTTTGACAAAAACATCTCATACCAACTGTCAAGAACAGTGGTGGAGATGTGACAATTTGGGCTTGTTTTGCATCCACAGGACCTTGCAGTCATTGATTTTATCATGAACACCCATATATACCAAAGTATCCTAGAGTCAAATGTTAGGCCATGCGTCCAACAGCTAAAGCTTGGCTGAAACTGGGACATGAAACAGGACAATGATCCCAAGTTGTAACGGCTTACCTTGGTTGGGAGTCTGTAGTGCAGATATATGCTCACCCTTGCAATTAAACACAGGCCAAGGTGGTCAGATAAGAACTCACCTGGCCTGTGAGTCTGTGCACGGGGGCTGTGCAGGTTAATGCTCCAAGTCGCAGTACAGAAACGGATAAAGCAGGAGAATAGTCGTGGGTTAGCTAGAGGTCAGTGGGTGCCAGAAATCAGGATAAACGAGTAGAGAGCCAAGGTCAGAGGATGACAGAAGTCAGGATACACGAAATAACAATCCAAGGTCAGGAATCAACAGGAGAACACTGGAACACGAACAGTTATACTTGAACCAGAGTCAATGAACTGACATTGCCCTCAGGGAGAGGCAGTGTCTTATACCTGGCTAATTGGTGATCAGCCACAGGTGTGCTGAGAATGTTGGAGCAGCCACAGAATAACGTCCCCCTAGTGCTGGATACAAGGCAAGATTAAACTTCAGGCAATTACTAGAGCTGTATAGTGGCTCAGAGGCAAAAAAGCAGGTTCAAGTCCCTCATCGTCTGGATGTCGCGGTGAGAACCGTGACACAAGCACACCAGCAAATCTACAACAGAATGGCTGAAAAAGAAAAGAATCTAGGGGTTGCAATGGCCCAGTCAAAGTTTAGACCTCAACTCGATTGAAAAGCCAGCAAACTTCAATGAACTGAAGCAATGTTGTAAAGAAGCGTGGGCGAAAATTCCTCCATAATGACGTGAGAGACTGATAAAATAATGTAGAAAATTATTACTTCAAATTATTTCTCCTACATGTGGTTCTATGAGCTATTGTAGTTTTTCACACATGTCTTTTGGCTTTGTTAAATAAATCATAACGTGGTGTAAAATGTCATGTGTTGTTGTTCATCTATTCAAAATCTCTAAGCTGTTCCCTTTTAATAATTATCACATTAATACTACTATAGGGTGGTAAAAAAAATCCCAGGCCCATAGTAGTCCAAACTGTAAGTCAGAACTAGCAAACAGAATCAGTTATCCAATCAATATAATGTATAAAATACAAATGCACAGTAAGTAGGTGAAGCCTTAGCTGTTTCATAGCTTTACAAATGCCAAGACAACATAAACCATCACTTGTTTTGATAAATGTGACTGCAACATTTTGCTAGAATAATTTATCACTTAAAAATTCTTTGTACAAGCGAGGTTTTACAGAGTTATTAGTCAGGAAAATTGCAAGTATAAACTTGAGCGTTTAATCTCGATGGTTCATGAGATATATCGTAATTGTTTTTTTTCTGTCTCTGTAAAAACATTTATTAAATAGTATTATGCCTCTTATGATGTAAAACTGCATCAGTAAAAAGAGAACTATGTACTGGACTGGGCTTTTCTGCTTTTTGTGCAGAACAGGATGTACGAAGATTTTCTTAATAATCTAAGAGAACATACATAATTCAATTTTTTCGAAATTTTTTAATGCCTCGTAACACACTTTATATTGCGTAATGAATTAAATGTAAGGCACAAAATATAACTAAATGTAATTTAAAAAAAAAATGTAAGAAAATTACATAATTTCAGGGTTAATAATAATACAAATGATAATGTCCAGTCATTTTAATGAAAAACAATTTCACTGCGAAAATGTTTTGTCATATGCAAGTGTCTAAAATTATACATGGTAAATTATTATGCAACGTATTGTGTTCTCCCCAAAATTTATGAAAATAATTTTCTGTAATGGTTAAGATGCATATTTTTGAACAAACAGATATGGGTGATAGTGGATTGATAAAAAAAAAATACTTTAAATACCACATGGTTGTGGAGGCACCTTTGGGATGAATAGCAGCTACGTTTTAAGGCAAATCTATAACTTTAGTGAAAGCTTGTCCTTCTACAATCTTTTTATGTTGTATGCTTAGAAGAGAGCTAGTTTATTTTTACTGGTTTGAAGTTCTTTAGAGCCATTGTGCTACTGAGCCATTTGGAGGACTGAAAGTTAACAGAGCACCTTTACATTTCTAAAAAAATAAAAATGATTTGAGTGCTTATTATAACTGCCAACTAGTCAAGCCGCAGGTTCAAAATACTAACAGTATAAAATGCTGCAATTGTTATATGAGGAATTCCCCCTCCCCATTGATAGAGTTATAAGATAAACTCTGTATTGATTCTATAATTGCAAAATGTGGAGAAAATTCCTCAGTTTAACTCAAAGGTAATCACTAAAAGCAATTAAGGGTCAATTCATAGGAATTGCAATTAATGTGTTCATCCAGTTCAAAGCAATTTGGTGTCTACTAAACTTTAGCAGAAAGTGGTCTGAAAGGCAAACATAGCATGGCAGCATTCAGATATTTATCAAAAACAGATTATTTTTTTTACCAGAATTGCTTTCAAACAGCCATTGACTAGGTCCTCTTCTTGGGCATAGCGGGTTGTCTAGAACTTTGGTCCCCAACCTAGTCCTTATGGACCACATGGACCACCAACTGTCACAGTTTTGTAGGTATCTCCATTTGAATAAAGAATGGAAACACAAAAAACCCAGTCTGTTGGTGGGCCATGAGGACTGGTTTGGGAACCACTGGTCTAGAACTCTAAATTAATGATTTTGAAGCAGGTGGGCAGTGACAGCAGATCTGGATCCACAAATTTACTAATATACGAAGTAAAATGTTTTTTCAAGACACTTTCTTGCCATTGGGTAGATATGCCCTTGATTTCACATAGTGGCCGTAGGTCTATCCCATGCATCTGATATTGGCACAATATAAACAATGCAGGCATAAGATTTGATCCTACACTGCAAAACAAATTAGTCTGATCTGACAATACTCAATGTAATACACTAAATTTTAATTTACGGTAACATTTAAGACAACTAGCCCACATTCCCATGTAGCCGAACATTTATTTCTTGAGCTTCAGGTGAAATGTTTAGGCTTCATTTTTATGGGTATGCAGTTTAAAAAAAAACAACAAAAAAAAACACAAAGTGTAAAACGCATGAAACATAAATTGAAAGAGACTAAAATATAAAAGATGAAAAATTCTCTTTAATAAGGCTTTTTAAAGATTAAAAGTTATTATAGATTCATAACAAATAAACCTTATGTTGAAGGCAAGTAGTTCATATAAATATATATAACACTTAACCTAACCTTGAATATCTGTGATGTATATCACCTCTATAATAAAATTTTATTAATGCAAGCCGCAACATCATGAAACTGAACTAAAAGGAAAGCAGAAATGTTCTCCACAGACATTAAAGATCCTTCCTCATTACATCTGTATTTTGTCAGGGTTTAATTATTCCAGCGGTGTTTGGGAAGTAGTTGTAAAGCTGCATTTCACACAGAACTATCAAATGTAACTTTCTTTGGAAATCATAATCCGTCTCAAATTTTTTTTTTTTTTTTTTTTTTTAAACATATTACATTTATATATTAGACTTAAATACAAATGTAGAAGTAGTGGCTAAGTCATTTTTTTCTCTTTCTCTAACATAAAATCTCGAGGATTCAGCTTTGCTTATTGATTATAGCAATGGAATCTTCAGGAATATACAGTTGCAAGAAAAAGTATGTGAACCCTTTGGAATGATATGGATTTCTGCACAAATTGGTCATAAAATGTGATCTGATCATCATCTAAGCAGAGTAAATGGTGAGAACCACACTCATTCCCAACGGCCAAGGGTGCTCCAGAGCAGGACCAGCAATCCCAGAACAATAGACAGAGAAGAAAAACTCACAGGCACTCCAAATTCAAGCCGCAGGCAGTTTTATTGTAGCAGAATGCAACGCAACATTTCGACCGGAAAGGTCTTTTTCAAGCTGAAAAAGACCTTTCCGGTCGAAACGTTGCGTTGCATTCTGCTACAATAAAACTGCCTGCGGCTTGAATTTGGAGTGCCTGTGAGTTTTTCTTCTGTGCTGATCATCATCTAAGTCACAACAACAGACAATCACAGTCTGCTTAAACTAATAACACACAAAGAATGAAATGTTGCCATGTTTTTATTGAACATTGAGATGAGATTGGAGGTGTTGGTTACAGCTGCCCTGCCCTATAAAAAAAAAAAAACACACACCAGTTCTGGTTTGCTTTTCACAATAAGCATTGCCTGATGTGAATGATGCCTCGCACAAAAGAGCTCTCAGAAGACCTACGATAAAGAATTGTTCACTTGCATAAAGCTGGAAAGGGTTATAAAAGTATATCCAAAAGCCTTGCTGTTCATCAGTCCACGGTAAGACAAATTGTCTATAAATGTAGAAAGTTCAGCACTGCTGCTACTCTCCCTAGGAGTGGCCGTCCTGTAAAGATGAATGCAAGAGCACAGCGCAGACTGCTCAATGAGGTGAAGAAGAATCCAAGAGTGTCAGCTAAAAACTTACAAAAGTCACTGGCAAATGCTAACATCCCTGTTAGCGAATCTACAATATGTAAAACACTAAACAAGAATGGATTTCATGGGAGGATTCCACAGAGGAAGCCACTGCTGTCCAAACAAAACATTGCTGCACGTTTACAGTTTGCACAAGAGCACCTGGATGTTCCACAGCAGTACTGGCAAAATATTCTGTGGACAGATGAAACCTTGAGTTGTTTGGAAGAAACACACAACACTATGTGTGGGAAAAAGAGGCACAGCACACCAACATAAAAACCTCATCCCAACTGAGAAGTATGGTGGTGGGGGCATCATGGTTTGGGGCTGCTTTGCTGCATCAGGGCCTGGACGGATTGCTATCATCGAAGGAAAAATGAATTCCCAAGCTTATCAAGACATTTTGCAGGAGAACGTAAGGCCATCTGTCTACCAGCTGAAGCTCAACAGAAGATGGATGTTGCAACAGGACAATGACCCAAAGCATAGAAGTAAATCAACAACAGAATGGCTTAAACAGAAGTAAATATACCTTCTGAAGTGGCCCAGTCAGAGTCCTGACCTCAACCCGATTGAGATGCTGTGGCAGACATCCCAAGAATATTGCTGAACTGAAACAGTTCTGTAAAGAGGAATGGTCAAGAATTACTCCTGACCGTTGTGCACTGATCTGCAACTACAGGAAACGTTTAGTTGAAGTTATTGCTGCCAAAGGAGGTTCAACCAGTTATTAAATCCAAGGGTTCACATACTTTTTCCACCTGCACTGTGCATGTTTACATGGTGTGTTCAATAAAAACATGGCAACATTTCATTCTTTGTGTGTTATTAGTTTAAGCAGACCGTGATTGTCTATTGTTGTGGCTTAGATGATGATCAGATCACATTTTATGACCAATTTGTGCAGAAATCCATATCATTCCAAAGGGTTCACATACTTTTTCTTGCAACTGTATATGTTATTATGTCCTTCTACATCTGTCTATTGGTTTGCTTTGGCTTACGTTAAAGGGGTCTTTTCAGGTTACAGAATACAAGCTTGCCTGTAAAGTACTCTGGTCATAGCATTACTTTTTTTTAGGAATAAATAGGTAGAATGTGAAAGAGTCATCTCTACTGCTGTGTTTGCTTCTTATGGATATACTAACAATTACACCCAAAAAGTAAATTTCTATGTGCATCTAAATTAGCATTTGAAACATATTTCCTACTGTGTACTGAGGGCAAATATTTTAGAATGTTGTCCTCTCAAAATTAACCATGTCATAAACATAGTTCAATGGTTTTGGTAAATTTCATTGAAAGCCTAACTTGTCAGAACTGTAACTTATCCATAAAGTAAATTGTGTATGGTTAAAGACAGGGTCAAACTATGCAGATTATGAAAAACAGACACAATAACAGCCATGTGCATAACCAAACTAGGCAAAAATATAATAGGTCCATCTCTAGAACTCATAACCTAGACTGTGTAAACTATTCAACTGAGACCAGGTAACCTAGACTGTGTATATTCGACTGTGTATATTAGACCGCGTAACCTAGACTCTGTAACCTAGACTGCGTTACCTAGACAATGTAATCAAGACTGTGTAACCTAGACAGCGTAACCTAGACAGCATAACCTAGATAATGTAACCTAGATCCAGTAACCTAGATCCAGGCACCCTAGATCAAGAAACCCAGAATGTTTAAAACTGCCACACTGTCCATGACCTAATGCTGGAGTAAATTGTTCAGCCTGGGTCAAACCTAAAATGTTAATTCACTCCTGGAAATAGGTACAGCATTATAATCAAGTCAGCAATTGAAGTGATCTTATTGTGATATTCATATATCTGACAAATTCAAGGTTTGCATGCTTGCAGAGCAATTCCTCTAGACAGTTAATTACATGCTGGTTAATTTTAAAGGATTCCCCCATTCTATCTTAATCTGTTTTTTGAAGGTTTTACAGTCCCTTTAGGCCTCAGCATAGTTTAATTCATCTTTTTTTTTTTTCGTGCAACTGCGATCTGTCTTACTGACATTGCATTGTAGAGACTTAGTCATGGTTAATGCAGGACTAGGCAATGTCTGATACTCAAGCTGTTGTGACAACTCCCATGACTATCTTGCCCGGTAAGATTATCATCGTACTTGAGGAATACTTAGCTTGTTACTGGCCAAGCATAAAGAAAATCATTCTAAAAATGACTGACATATCAGATTAGACTTTCTGTAGTTTCATAGTCCTGTACTCATGAGGAGGTGGGAGTTTGCCTTTGTGAGGTTGTCAGTTCCACTTTTCTTCTATTAGGGGGGATTTTAAGTTCATATGATAATTTGTTAATGCATTAAAAATGTAGAATAATCACACCACAACAGCAATGTTTAGAAATATACAATAAAGAGGGAGGTAAATGTAAGAATTATATTTATTATATAATTATAGCTTGATGGGGTTTGTAATATGAGGAATAGCCAAGATAAGGGATACTTAAGATTCATTTAAGCTTAGGGGGACCTGGATAAAGTAGGCAGGTTAAAGGATCACTATACAAAGCGTTTTTCCTGACATTATAGTGCCCTGAGGGTGCCCCCACCCTCAGGGTCCCCTCCCGTGGCGCTGAAGGGGTTAAAACCCCTTCAGCCACTTACCTTATTCCAGCGCTGGGCTACCTTGGCGCTGGTGACCTCTCCTCCTCTGCCGACGTCAGCTTTCCCGTCCGATATCAGCGGAGCCAAATGCGCATGTGTAGCAAGTGCCGCGCGCACATTCAAAGTATCCATAGATAAGCATTTCTCAATTCTTTCCTATGTACGCTCTGCGTGATGGAGGCATAATATGCCTGAAGCGTCGCAGATGCGCCTCTAGTGGCTGTCCGGAAGACAGCCACTAGAGGCTGGCTTAACACCAAATGTAAACATATCAGTTTCTCTGAAACTGCTATGTTTGCATCTAAAGGGTTAAAACCTGAGGGACCTGGCACCCAGACCACTTCATTGAGCTGAAGTGGTCTGGGTGACTATATTTTCCCTTTAAGGTAAAGTAGGACTTACTGTTAGGGTATCTCCTTTAAAACGTATGTGAACTGTAAGTCAGATGATTCTCAGCCAGGTAAAAAAATGTAAGGAACCAGGTAAAGCTTTTTCATGAGACTCAAAGCATACGCTAAACACAAACACAACTTTTCACAGTACATTTTATAGGTGATATATCCTCTTATTCATACTGTGTTTTCTTCACATTCAAATCTATTTAGTTATGGTAAAAAGTAAAATAAACAAAAAAATATGTTTTGTAGTTTTCTGAATTTCACCCCCTTAGCCACACCTCTCCCTTTTCTCACAGCAGTTTTGAAACAGCTATGACTCATTTAGCACTAAACAAAATGGTTTAAAGCTGAATGGAGGGAGATGAAGCAGCTTCAGTGCTTACAGTGTCCCTTTAATTATAAGTACCAGGAACTTTGGCCAGCACCATCTGTAGCCCAGACAGCCTCCTATGCATAATAGAAGTGTAGCGGAGAGTAGTGTTAGCAGGGCTTCTTCTCCGCTGGTTACTCCAATAGCTATTCAGGAACAAGCTTGAAACTTCAAGACAGCAGGCATAAATACAAGATAATCACGAATATCCCATGACCCTTCCCAATAACTGGACGACACTCAGTAGTAGGAGCAAAACTGATACTTTAATGGCCAGGTTGCCTTTTATGCAGGTTTTGCCCCAAAGGTTACCACCCAGGTGGACCTTGTGGAGCACCAATAAAAAATATACATCAACCAGTAAAAAAGAGTTAAGTTCCAAGACACTCCCATAAACTGTATACCTCCCCTTTGCTTTTCAAAACAGAAAAATAAAATTTTTCACACTTTTCTGAAAACTCCCCAAAACCATATCATACATTCATAAGAAGAGAGTTAAAGGTGTCAAAGAGATGTCTGGGATTGTGGGAGCATGAACTAATGAGAGAGGAAAAGTATGACTGTTTGGCGAGGGCAAGGGCTGCGCTGTATGAACACAATATGAATCAGCATTCCTCCTCCTCCAAACACGGCGAGTTGAGTTGATGCCAAAGAGCTTGATTTTGGTCTCATCTGACCACAACACTTTTACTTACTTCTCCTCTGAATCATTCAGATGTTTATTGTCAAACTTCAGACGGGCCTGTACATGTGCTTTCTTGAGCAGGGGGACCTTGTGTGCGCTGCAGGATTTCAGTCCTTCACGGTGTGCTACCAATTGTTTTCTTGGTGACCATGGTCCCAGTTGCCTTGAGATCCTCCCGTGTAGTTCTGGACTGATTCCTCACCATTCTCCTTATCATTGAAACTCCACGAGGTGAGATCTTGCATGGAGCACCAGACCGAGGGAGAATACCAGTTATTTTGAGTTTCTTCTATTTGCGAGAAATCACACCAACTGTTTTCACCTTCTCACCAAGCTGTTTGGCGACGATCTCGTAGCCCATTCCAGCCTTGTTTAGGTCTACAATCTTGTCCCTGACATCCTTGGACAGCTCTTTGGTCTTGGAGTTTTTGGAATCTGATTAATTGATTGCTTCTGTGGACAGGTGTCTTTTATACAGGTAACGAGCTAAGATTAGGAGCACTCCCTTTAACCCCTTAACGCCGTTACGACGTACCATGCCGTCACGCATTAAATGGGCTTTAAAGCCGTTGCGACGGCATGGTATGCCGTAACGGCTTGCAGCCCCAGCAGGTGAGTTGTACTTACCTCCGCCGCGATCCTCTTCTGAAGGGCTGCCTGACAGCCCAGACATCCCCCCTGCGGCAAATGAGGCCCCCGGGGGCCATGTGATCGCTCTCAAAGAGCGATCACATGGCCCCCTATAGCTGGCTATGGATCTGCCAGCAGGGGGACTGTCTAAAATATCAGACAAAAAAATATAAATGTACAGGCACTCTTCTATCTGTATTCGTGCAAAATATCAAGGTGGCCCATTAGCCTCCAAATAATATAATACAATAATTGATACTGCACTCAAAATAAGGCAAAAAGATAGTGGGTATTTAATCATGGATAGTGAATCAATTTCATATATATTTAAATATGTACAAAAAAGGTGAAACAATGGATACTGTGAATGACAAGTATCCTATGGCAACCAGTGTGTTGTCATGTAAAATACACGGTATCCTTACAAGAGTTAAATTCATATAAGTGTAATAGACATAGTAGTAGTGTGAGAAATTCTCAATCTGGAATATTGACCAATATGGACAGAGAAGTATATACAGTATATACAATATATACAATAATGGAAAAAATGAATGAAAAAAGAAAAAAGAAAAACGAAAAGAAAAATGAAAAAATGAAAAAAATGTATATACAGTCACCAGTGTGTACACACTATTGTATATGGGTGGATCTCACCAATATGTTCTGCTGAAAAAGGGAAAAATCCAGTTCCAGATATAACTTTCTTTGTTATGGATTGTAGATTGTTCCTCCTCTGTTGGTTGGAAATGGTGGATGTGGCAGATACTTGGTAAATCCTTAGCTGGTCCAGGTCAGATATATCCAGGGTGTGGACTCTTGTGTAGGATAAGTGGGCTACGCGCTCGGGCCCCTTCAGCCCCTTCAATGGCCCTGTGTAGGTAAGAAAGAGTGATGAGTCCATATTTATGTCTGTTTTTCGGCGCGCCCGCTTGTTCGCGCGGGTCGCGTCCGAATGACATAATGACGCACATGACGTCATTACGTGCTCCTCTCCGTGTGCGCATGCGTGTATTGGTTTCACCTGCGCATGCGTCCTCCTGCCGACTGCGCTATGCCGGAGGAAAATATCTTCAAGCAAAGTACATTATACCAAGTTTGTGGTATTAAATACTATAAAATAATGCAAAATACTAATGTATCAAAATACGAGGTATAAAGAAATAAAGTGTAAATCAAGAGGACATAAAGAGAACATAAATACACACTCTTAGTATATTATTTATAAAAACAAGCAAAAATACATGACAAGACCTGCAAATTATTTGCAGGATATATAGAGGGGTATTTCTACAAATATGGGAGGAAATTTTTATTCATTAGTCGGGGCACTGTCTCAGATGAATAAATCTATTGTGAAATTGAATCAACCCAGTACCTATGTTCATAATCATAAGGCTAAAGTACTTTTATATTTGAAATAAGTAATATTGCAACAGATAATCAGAAGGTCAATGATTCCTTCCACCAAAAATGAAAAAATGAGCGCATGAATGAATAAGTAAAAAAAATTGTAAAAAAATGAAAAAATTAGCAAGAGGGCATACTCACCAGCAGTGTAGCGTGTGAAGGATGCCCATGGGTTCTCTTGTGTTGGACCCCGCTTTCTGTCGGGTTGCGGACCATACTTGGAGAACTAGAGATCCTTAAGGGATAATAGAGACCAACATGCCAAGTATAGACCACAGTGTATAGTGTAAGATAGAATGAAAGTACAACATTTAGTTTGGGGGACAAAAACATGTGCTCTCTAGATGAAGGTATACACCCTCCGTGGATAACTTCACAAAAAGTGTTTGAGGTCATAGTCCTCATGCAGACCATCCGGGTGTAGTGTCTCCAAAATGCTAATCCATTTTGTTTCCTTACATAACAGTGCTTTTTGTCTATCTCCCCCTCTCCGTAGGGGTTTAATACCATCAATAACTTGGAAACGTAATTGGTTGACATTATGTCCTTGTTGTAAAAAATGCATCGGTACAGGTTTCTCACAGGTCCCTCTCTGAATAGCTGCTCTTATATCCCTTTTATGTTCTCCAATACGTTCTTTCACAGGTCTAATTGTTTCTCCAACATAGAGAAACCCACATGGACACTTCAAAATGTAAACCACATAATCGGAGTTGCACGTCTAGTAATCAGGTATTTTATATAACTTGCCTGATCGTGGGTGAACAAAACATTCACCCTTGATTATGCTGTTGCAATGTATGCAATTTAAACATGGGTGAGTGCCCCTCTTGGGTTCTGAAAATAATCTTTTATGTTTTCGACTACTCCCTATGTCAGAGTGTACCAATTTATCTCTTAAATTCTGTGCTCTTTGGTAGGAAAATAAAGGTGGGCTTTTAAACTCGTTTGGTAGGTTAGCATCGCCCTCAAATATGTTCCAATGTTTCATTATGATTTTTTTAATATCATGGCTGTAAGGTGTAAATGGCGAAATGAAAGGAATTCTATCTATCGCATTTCTAGTGCCAGTTGGATTAAGTGCCAAGTCTCTATCCATTTCCAAGACCTTATTTTTTTGTTGTTCGACTAATCCCAGTGGGTAGCCCCTATGTATGAACTTATTGCACATAAATTCCATCCCTAAATTGACCTGATCCTCCTGTGAGATTATTATTTTGACCCTCAAAAGTTGACTATATGGAAGGCCATCCTTCAGATGTTGTGGGTGATAGCTAGTGTACTCTAAGAGATTATTTCTGTCTGTTGGTTTGGTGTAGATATTCGTGTATAATTTACCTGCAGACAAATATACTTGAGTGTCAAGGAAGGGAATGGTTGTCCTATCACATGTCATTGTGAATTTAATGTTAGGGTCCAAAAAGTTCAGCTGGTCAAAGAATGTGTCCAACTGTGCTTTCGTGCCCCCCCCAACACACAAATATATCGTCTATAAATCTCTTCCAAATAAGGATCTTCTCAAACAGTGGGGCGGTGTATATGTGTACTTCTTCTAATCTGTTCATGTAGATGTTGGCATAGGTGGGCGCTACATTTGAACCCATTGCAGTCCCTTTGACTTGTTGGTAATATTTATCTTCAAAGAGAAAATAGTTCTCCGTTAGGACAAATCTCAATAGGTTCAATATGTATGTCTTAGTATCTGGATGTATAATTGTAGTAAAGTCCTGGTCCATTGTCCATTCTACTGCTTCAAGGCCACCCAAATGGTCTATGGCTGTGTATAGTGATTGTACATCTAGGGTTACTAACCAGACCTTTGAGAATTATCCAATGGTGAGGGTTTCAATAATTTTCAAGAAGTCATTAGTGTCCTTAATATAAGACTTTTGTCTAGGTACATATTTAATCAGAAACTTATCCAGGATTACTGCTGGGGGTTGTAAAATGGAGTCTGTACCGCTTACTATGGGTCTGCCAGGTGGTGCCTGTAAATTTTTATGTATCTTAGGGAGAGTATAAAAAACAGGAATAGTTGGGTATTTTTTATACATGTATTTATACTCCCCCTCTGTGATAATGCCCTTCCCATGGGCATCCTTCACACGCTACACTGCTGGTGAGTGCCCTCTTGCTAATTTTTTCTTTTTTTCATTTTTTCACAATTTTTTTTACTTATTCATTCATGCACTCATTTTTTCATTTTTGGTGGAAGGAATCATTGACCTTCTGATTATCTGTTGCAATATTACTTATTTCAAATATAAAAGTACTTTAGCCTTATGATTATGAACATAGGTACTGGGTTGATTAAATTTCACAATAGATTTATTCATCTGAGACAGTGCCCCGACTAATGAATAAAAATTTCCTCCCATATTTGTAGAAATACCCCTCTATATATCCTGCAAATAATTTGCAGGTCTTGTCATGTATTTTTGCTTGTTTTTATAAATAATATACTAAGAGTGTGTATTTATGTTCTCTTTATGTCCTCTTGATTTACACTTTATTTCTTTATACCTCGTATTTTGATACATTAGTATTTTGCATTATTTTATAGTATTTAATACCACAAACTTGGTATAATGTACTTTGCTTGAAGATATTTTTCTCCGGAATAGCGCAGTCAGCAGGAGGACGCATGCGCAGGTGAAACCAATACACGCATGCGCACACGGAGAGGAGCACGTAATGACGTCATGTGCGTCATTACGTCATTCGGACGCGACCCGCGCGAACAAGCGGGCGCGCCGAAAAACAGACATAAATATGGACTCATCACTCTTTCTTACCTACACAGGGCCATTGAAGGGGCTGAAGGGTCCCGAGCGTGCAGCCCACTTATCCTACACAAGAGTCCACACCCTGGATATATCTGACCTGGACCAGCTAAGGATTTACCAAGTATCTGCCACATCCACCATTTCCAACCAACAGAGGAGGAACAATCTACAATCCATAACGAAGAAAGTTATATCTGGAACTGGATTTTTCCCTTTTTCAGCAGAACATATTGGTGAGATCCACCCATATACTATAGTGTGTACACACTGGTGACTGTATATACATTTTTTTCATTTTTTCATTTTTCTTTTCGTTTTTCGTTTTTCGTTTTTCATTCATTTTTTCCATTATTGTATATATTGGATATACTGTATATACTTCTCTGTCCATATTGGTCAATATTCCAGATTGAGAATTTCTCACACTACTACAATGTCTATTACACTTATATGAATTTAACTCTTGTAAGGATACCGTGTATTTTACATGACAACACACTGGTTGCCATAGGATACTTGTCATTCACAGTATCCATTGTTTCACCTTTTTTGTACATATTTAAATATATATGAAATTGATTCACTATCCATGATTAAATACCCACTATCTTTTTGCCTTATTTTGAGTGCAGTATCAATTATTGTATTATAAAATATCAGACAGTCCCCCTGCTGGTAGGTAGTGTCAAAAAAAAAATATTAAACATGTTATAAAATAAATTAAATGCATTTTCATATATATATATATATATATATAATATATGTATATATATTATATATATAATATATATACATATTATATATATATATAACGTCATACGCAATGTATTTTAATATTAATATAAGTATATATATTAATATTAAAATACACTTAGAATGACGTTACATATATATAATATGTATATATATTATATATATATAATAGATGTACATATATATATTATATATAAATACGTATAATTAAAATAATAAATAAAATAATAAAATAAATAAATAAAATATTGAAACAAAATTTAATATAAATTATATATGCATATGTAATTTCATTCTAACTGTATTTTTTTATTAATATATATATCGGTAACAAAATACACTTAGAATGACATTCTATATATATCTATCTATATATAAAATACAAATAACCGCAAATATATATATATAGATAAATACATATAATTACATAAAAGATTACATTAGTATACACGTAGAATTTAAATACCTTTAAATGCATATATATTAAAATTCTACGTGTATATTTAAATAATCTTTTAACGTAATTATGTGATTTGATTAATTAAAATTTGATTGACATGCCTGACAACACAGGGAGAAAGTGCAGAGAATTTAATTCGCAAGCACTATATTTGACCCTGTAACTCTCCAAGACACCATAAAACCTGTACATAGGGGGTACTGTTTTACTCGGGAGACTTCGCTGAACTCAAATATTAGTGTTTCAAACTGGTAAATTGTATTACAACGATGATATTTTAAGTAAAAGTGACGTTTTTCGCATTCTTTACAAGCGAACGGCACTTTTATGGTCTATATTATTGTTGTAATATGTTTTACTGTTTTAAAACACTAATATTTGTGTTTAGTGAAGTCTCCCGAGAATAACAGTACCCCCCATGTACAGGTTTTATGGTGTTTTGGAAATTTAGAGAGTCACATATAAGGCTTGCATTTCATTTTTTTCACATTTAAATTTGCCAGATTGGTTATGTTGCCTTTGAGAGCGTATGGTAGCCCAGGAATGAGAATTACCCCCATGATGGCATACCATTTGCAAAAGTAGACAACCCGAGGTATTGCAAGTGGGGTATGTCCAGTCTTTCTTAGTAGCCACTTAGTCACAAACACTGGCCAAATATTATTTTTTTGCTTTTTTCACACAAAACCAAATATGAATGCTAACTTTGCCCAGTGTTTGTGACTAAGTGGCTACTAAAAAAGACTAAACATACCGCACTTTCAATACCTTGGCTTGTCTACTTTTTCAAATGCTATGCCATTATGGGGATAATTCTCATTCCTGGGCTTCCACACCGTCTCAAAGGTAACATTACTAATCTGGCAAATTTCTATTTGAAAATGGAACGTTCTATATTTGACCCTGTAACTTTCCAAAACAACATAAAACCTGTTAATGGGGGGTACTGTTGTACTCGTGAGACATCGCAGATTACAAATATGTGCATTTTTTTGCAGTAAAATCTAACAGTGTTATGACATTCACAGTTAAAATGTCAGACGGAAATGCAAATTTAAAAAAAAAATCTTATTTTCTCACATTTTTTTAAATTTTATTCATAATAAATTATGTTCCATATATGAATAGTTAATGATAGATTAAAGCCCTGTTTCTCTTGAAAAAAATTAAATATAATAAGTGTGGGTGCGTATAATTTGAAAGAGGGGAACTATGGGTGAACAGACATATAGCGCAAATTCCAGTTTTTGTTTACGTTTTGTTTTGATCAGAACGTGCACTATTGACTCCGTCCTGAAGGGGTTAAGAGAGTGCTCATAATCTCAGCTCGTTACCTGTATAAAAACACCTGGGAGCCAGAAATCTTGCTGATTGATAGTGGATCAAATACTTATTTCACTCATTGACATGCAAATCAATGTATAACTTTTTTGACATGCGTTTTTCTGGATTTTTAAAGAATTGTTTGTATTCTTTCTCTCACTGTTAAAATACACCTACCATTAAAATTATAGACTGATTTTTTATTTGTCAGTGGGCAAACATTCAAAATCAGCAGAGGATCAAACACTTTTTTCCCTCACTGTACATACATGTAAAATAAATAATGGTCCAGGCACTCCACGATAGCAAAAAATAGTAGCTTTGTTGGGGCAAAAACAGCAATGTTTCGACACTACTGGGTCTTTATCAAGCTTGATAAAGACCCGGTAGTGCTGAAACCATGCTGCTTTTCTCCCAATAAAGCCGCTACCCAGTGGGGGCTGAAGAATATAGAACAATAAATGAAATCCTATACTATGTTTAGACATTCACCATGAAGAACATGTTTTTTTTTTTCCTGTAATGAGGCCTAAAAAAATCTTGCATAAATGTATTAAGTATATGTGTAATTGTATATTACATAACTGCAATTATAGAAAAGAGAAAATTATATTTCTAGCAATGTACATATTTATTACTTTTATTTTTACTTTTATTTTGATTGCTGGCAAATTCATGTATCACACTAAGGTTTATAGATCAGATGAGCCAGAAGTGCTTAAAAAACTTATTTAGAGCCATAGATGATGCATGAAGGAGAAATAAATAAACAGAAGATCTTCATGAAAAAGAAAATACAATAAAAATAAAAGACTATATTATCTTCACATAATACAACAGCTATTAGAAGTGACATAAATTAGGATAATTAAAGACATGCATAATTGTCTGTCATCTTTTTTTTTATTCTTTGTGAAATATTAAAATATAATCCAAAACTAATTTTTCATGATTGTATAAAAACTATATTATTTTTTTGAATGCTCAAGTTGACAGCTTGAAATCTTAGAAGAAGCAATTATACAGTACTTTTTGTACTTTTCAGAAATCAATGTAACTAGCATTCTCAGACAGATTGAAAACTGCAACAGTATATTATGACCAAGAGAGGTAAGAAAGTTGACAACAGGTATCATAAGCAGACACACTGCTTTTGATAAAGACAGTTATAAAAAAAAAAAAAAAAAAAAAAAAACTAAACAACTAGGATAGACCTGGTCTGATTGGATAATTACATACTGATTTTTTTTATTTTTTTTATTTTTATTTCTCAACTGCTTTGTTTACTTTTTTAAACTCGGATACTCACAAAATGTAAAAGAAAAACCTACCACTAATTCTGCAATAAGACACTAACAGCTGCCAGGATAAGTTTGTTATTACTCAAATTGGTTAGTTATCAGCACTAGTAACCGTGTTCAAGATTATTTAAATTTAAAGTAGTTGGCATATTTGATGGTTGCTACTGAGATAGCCAAAAGGGATAGTCAACTTTTGGCTGTATCTCTGTATTTCTCAGCTCGTAGTAATGATCTATTTTTATTGCATTTTTCATCAGTGTACTCAATGTACTTTTATGCATGTTTTCACTTAATAAAATTAATGAATAGCCTGATATTGTCACACTTAAAGGGGAACTCCAGTGCCAGCCCAATCCCCGGTTGCTGAAGGGGTGAAAACCTCTTCCGTAACTTACCAGAGGCAGCGACGTCCCACGTCGCTGCTTCTTCCTCCGCCGCCGCTCCTCCCAGTGATTGCGTTGGTCGGTGGGCAAGTCGGATCCTGCCCACCGGCCGGGGAGACCTAATGCGCATGCACGGAAATGCCGCGCATGCCAATTAGAGCTCCCCATAGGAAAGCATTGAAAATGCTTTTCAATGCTTTCCTATGGGGAAATCAGCAACAGCGTGAGGACATCCAGTGACGCTCTAGCACAAGTTTCCTGTGCTATGTACACGGAAGTGCCCTCTAGTGGCTGTCTAGTAGACAGCCACTAGAGGTGGAGTTAACCCTGCAAGGTAATTATTGCAGTTTATAAAAAACTGCAATAATTAAACTTGCAGGGTTAAGAGTAGTGGAAGTTGGCACCCAGACCACTCCAATGGGTAAAAGTGGTCTGGGTGCCTGGAGTGTCCCTTTAATAATACTAATTTAATTGGCTGACTTGATCCTCACCTGGAAAATAAACAGTGACTCTGCCTATTGATAACCTTAAATGATTACTCCAAGCATCATAACCACTACAGCCAACTGTGGTGGTTTTAATGCTGGGAGTACCATGGCATTGGCTCCCGGTAATGGGCAAACCATTTTGCAATGATTTACCCTCTTACTTGGGTCCTGCCTGGCCTGGCCTCCAGTGGTGATGAGTGATTCTATAGAACTGGCATGTATTGACAGAGAGCATCATCTGAGTGCTCTAAGCCAATGAATGACCATCTGTGAAAAAAATATATGCACATAATTGACATTAGTCAGCTTGGAACTCTTGTTCCAGGCTGCTTGATAATGCTGTCAGAGGTGGAGTTATACCTCCGACAGTTAGCCTTGCTATCTGTGTATGTGCAGTGTTTCAAAATTAAACAAAGACTCCAAGCACCATGACCACTTTAGATCACTGAATTGGTCATAGTGCTTGGAGTAACCCTTTGCATAAAATAAGCTATTTACATGTGGTTTCTTGGAGTTTCTCCTGTCTCCTTGGGTCATTAATAATAAATGAAATATAAAATCTGAGTCAGTGGCGATAAGCATTTGTATAAAATTACTCCAAATATATTTCAGGATTTAGATGAGCTAATTGCTTTATAATGCAATAGTTTGCCAAACTTACAGAAATGCGTAGCCCTTTATTGAGCAAGTAAATTATTTTAGAAATTCAGTAGAAATAGAAAAACACTGCAGCGCAAAACAGTTGGCTATAGAAATTCTATTTCCTCTGTTCACACTTAAATCATTACTTAATAATTTTGCAATTGCCATTTAACATATTTCACATATAATGATCATAAAATATATTTAAAGATCATCAAAGGGTTTATTAAAGGTCACTGAACTTGGCTTGGAATAATGAAAAATGTCAAAAAGTGCTACATATTTCCAATTACAAAATATGTCCTGTACGATAATTGCCGGAAATGGTACTTGCAACATTTCAATTATGGACACCTCAATCTTGTGGTCTAATTGTCTGTGATTTTCTGGAGGGAGAAAACAATAAAATAAGTTCCCTTATATTTTTCCTACAACGTTTGGTGAGTAGAATAATTGTGAAAGAATCAGTTTGTTTTTGCACAGGTTTAAAAAGTACAAGAGTGTTAATTAAAATATGCTTGGAATCACAAATGTTCAAATGCTCAAAACTATGTCTTGTAGTCAATAAAACATGCTGAGACAATCTGGAATAGCAATGTTCTAGAGTAGACAATTGTTTTAGAATGCATTTCCCATAATCCCTGGGCAATCTAAAATAATAACAGCTGGGAAATCACACTTATAAAGTGGAATGTGACAATCCATTGATATTATTGTGTTTCATTATAATTATGTTTTATACATTGCCAAAACATATTTGATGGTTTGCTACAATTATACAGTGGAGGTATAAAAAAACAAGCAATTGTCAGACAAAATAATATTGACAGGTACAGAAGATAAAGTGGGACCTGCTTAAAGAGGAACCGCTACTTCGTGTTTATACTTATCCATCCACTACATTTAGTTAATTTGTTTGTGAGAGCTCTGAAAACCAAAATGTAACATCGAAGTCCATATTTTAATCATAGAGCTAAGTGATCCTATCCTGTAGTGTGGGCTGAACTGGAGTGTGATATCACTTGCTAAGTCTTTAATTTGTCTACTTAATATACACTAATCAGCCTCAACCTTGATACCACTGACTGGCAAAAGTGAATAATATGGGCTATGGCATTACAATGGCACCTGTCAAGGGGTGGGATATATTAGACAGTGAGTTAACAATCAGTTCTTGAATTTCATGCGTTAGAAGCAGGAACATGGACAAGCAAATTGACTTTGACAAGGGCCAAATAGTGATGGCTAGATGACTGGGTCAGAGCATCTCTGAAACGACAAGTTTTGTTGGGTGTTCCTGGTAGGCAATAGTTAGTATCTACCAAAAGTGGTGCAAGGAAAGACAACTGGTGCACTGGTATCAGAGTCAGGGGCACACAATACGCATTGATGCGAGGGGTCCACTATAGGAAGAAGGCAGGCCGGCAGAGGCACTGTTATGCTCTGGGCAGTGTTTTGTTGTGAAATCTTGGGTACTGGCATTTATGTGGATGTTACTTTGACATGCACCACCTACCTAGTGATTGTTGAAGACCACGTTTACCTGTGGTGCTCCCTGATGGCAGTGGCAGTATAATGCACCCTGCCGCACTGCAATACATGCTCAGGAATGGTTTGAGAACATGACAAAGAGTTCAAGCTGGTGCCTTGACCTCCAAATTCCCTAGATAGCAATCCAATTGAGGTGTGAAGTGTGCTGTAATAACAAATCCAATCCATGGATGCCCCACCTCAAAACTTGCAGGACTTAAAGGATCTGCTAATGTCTTTGTGCCAGATACCACAGGACACATTTAAAGGTCTTGTGTAGTCCAAGGATTCAGAGCTGTTTTGGTAGCATAACGGGGACATAGAACATAATAGTCAGGTAGTTTTAATGCTGTGGCTGATCACCAGGCTGTGTACCTGGTATTAGAGCATCACATTAAAAAGTTAACATAAATTTAGACAAATATAATTCTTTTTTTCAGTGGGTGTAGTTTCCAGAGAAGTGACAGTTCCACTTTAAATGAATCTGCAATCTAGCAAGTTACATAAAAAAACAACATGATATATACATTGATGCTCATTCGATGCAAGAAGAAAGCTTTACCGCAAAAGGAGAGTTAGGGTCAGCATCAATAATCCATTTTCTACTACAGCACATCTGGGATTTAAATAAGCTCATTGCCTCATGCTCAGTAACTCATATTTTGCTTTTATTTAGATAGTCTCACATGCCTTCTTTCTAATGAGATGGCTGAGATACTTTTCGGTAGAATCAGTGCTTTATGCTATTTGACATGTAGCTCTGTAGACCAGTAGTGCCGTAAAAGGCAGATATCATGGTGAGTTTTAGGACCATGACTTTAATGATGTTTAGCCATTCTAATAACATTGAATTTGTAGTTATACAACATCTGGGGTTCTACCTTTTGTTTTGTTTTTTTGTTTTTTTAGGAAGGACACAATAATTCATCTCTCTTTTATCAGTGTTTATGTAACTATGCAGGGGTGCCCATTTATATGCACCCCCAGCACAGAAACTAGCAATCATAACATAGGACCAAGGAAAGTATTGACTGGTTTATAAGGTTTTTTTCAAATTCAACTGCTGTGAATGGAATCAAGATAGGCCTGTTACATTGCACTGTATTGTTTTGTTTTTCTATACTAGGCTAGGCTTCTTCTCATTTTCCTCAGTTAAAGTAATATTATTATGAACTACATTTGCTTGACATTGCTTATGCAAGCAAATGAAATGGTCTATGAATGCTTCTGCTTCTCACTGGTGACTGGAAAGTCCCAAAGAATGTGCCTCAGTGAATCAATTCTCACATTTAAGTCTGAAAGGAGGTACATTCCAAGTATTTAATACATAGATCAATATTATTTAATGACAGAACAGAAGAACATGATATTTTGATTACTGATTCAGATAAGTGATGGAGCACCTGTTCTTTATCAGATTTAGGTGTAGTCTTCCATATGTTTCGGGGTGCCATTTACTGAGACACAGTGTTGATGAAGGGCTGTGAGATTAGATCAAAACACTTCAGAATCTGATAATGATCAGTTTCTAGACACAAGATTCCCATACTGTCAGAAAAAAATGTCCAAGAACTCCAGCAAAGTGATATAGCAATTGAGACTTTTGGAAATAATTAAAATTACTGTTAAACTTATCTTTATTCCAGGGTCAAAAGAGTATTCTTGCTGCAGCCCCAAACCTCATCCTTAGAGCTCACCATGCAGTGCATAATGGTGTGGAACATAAATGGAAATGTTTTAAATTGTCAAGGAAAAGGTAGCACTGATGCCTCAAAATCACTACATTAAGAGGTAGCAGCTTGGATGCTTTACTTGTCTCTTTATGACCAATTTAAGGAAACATTAGCTTGCCTTTAAACACAGAATGAGCAGTGTGGGGGCAAGGCTTATAAAGCTTTCCCATGCCCTGCAATTTGACTCGGAGCGCTCTGATTGGTTGGTTTAAGGTAAATCTTGAGCCTTCCATTGTCACTAGGGCCCCACCCTATGCTCATGGAGGGGGCAGGGAGGGACAATTGGTCCTTCCCCCCTATTTTCACTAGAGCCCCCACCCCCTGCTCATGAGTGCGGGCCGGGGGGACACAATAGATCCTCCCCCCCCTATTTTCACTAGGACCCCCACCCGCTGCTAATGGGTGGGAGCCAGGGGTGGGACAATAGTTCCCCCTGTTCAGTGGCACCGCAAGTGGGGGCCCCCGTGGATTATTTTTAAAGGTGCCCCACCTTTATTTGCCTGATAACGAATGCACATGTCTAGGATCCAGTATTGGAGAGGTAACAGTGGTTGTGCTGCTGTGCATGTGTATATCCATGCCACTGTTTATTATATTTATTATTATTTCATATCATATGTATTTCAGCTGAAGCTTTTTAGGTAATTTATTTTTTTGCAAATGGAATCTCAAGCTTGAAATGTACTTAACAAAACTCTCCTCTATCACTGATGACAAGAAATACCCCAAGAATACATTTAAAATGATGTGGATCTAGTACCATAAAATTATCCTTTAATATTACTATAAAAGAAATCAAAACAGAATATATACACTCAGATAACCTTTGTTCTTTAAATAAGACTCAATCTTAAAGTACCAGCATTATCTGGTAAAAAAATATATTCAGGTCATACATATTTAACATATCTATGTATGTACCACTATTTTGTATGTTACATTGTGAAACTGTACATAAAATATTAATCATGTGAAACATGGTGGATGATGTACATATTGCTTCAGCCACATAATGCTAGGAATTTCTACTAAACTTTGCTTGGACTCCATTTCTTGTAGAATTTCAAATATGTTTGAACCTTTTGATTAAACTAGCAAGAATATTCCAACCATTAAAATCTCAGCCTCTTTCCATTTCAATGTACACTATTTTGTTCCTGCTTTTTTACTTTACTTTATCACATTCCTCGTTGTCATGCAAGGTCAGCTTTGTGAATCTCAAATTTCGCCCTTTACTACCACTTCAAGCATCTCCTTCCAGCTATATCCTTCTTCTATAGAACTAAAATGATGTTTTGGTGTTTTATAAATACATATATAGTCCAGTGTGGAGAATGGACCTGTTACTATGGAAACTAAGCTGAAGTACTGTTATCCCTTATATTTCACTATTATTGACTGAAATCCCTTTATGGACCAGTTGGTAACCTGATTATATGTTGTTTTTTTATGGGGGGTGGGGGGAATTCTGCATGAAAATTGAGTGTTTACATACTATCAGCATCCAGGTCTGCACGAGGATACACGAAATATAAAGGAGAAGAAGATATGCAGAGAGCAAGCAGCAGAGACCTGAGGCATACCCAATTCGGCTGTCCTTAGTTTTAAGGTCAAATTCTGCTGTGCTTCTTACCCACAGCAGGGTTAACACAGTTAGGCAGGAGTGATCAAGCTACTACGATCTAATAATAAAGGAGGACTAAAGAGTTCTCACAGCTCCTGTTGCAAAACCCTTTTTGTCAGAGAAATTATGCCCATCCCTTTTAATTTATTGAAACTTCCTTTGCAAATATCTGTCTAGAACCAGCTGTGGCACCAAGAGCACTAACTTTTATGGACCAACAATTCATTTAGCGATTGAATTGGTGCATTTCTATGGTGTGAATTGAATTTCTTACTTGGATAGGTACTCCTTATTGCTTACTGTTTATAATATTGAGATGTGGCAGAAAATTCTTCTATAGCTTCTCAATGAGAAGATATTTACAGTTATAGTATGTGTAATTCAGGGCCGGACTGGGAAAAAAAATTGGCACGTGCAATTTTCAATCACAGTGGTATGAATATACTCACAATGCAAATTATATATCTACGTAATAAAAATTATAATTGAGGTGGCATTACTATCCAAAACCTCTAAGGGGCCTCTGAAGATGTGGAGCTGGGTGGGGTGCTTAACCCCAAAGGAAATCTGGTCTGGATTCCAATCTTACATAGTAAAAACAAAAGGTAACAAAAGATAATTTTGCAGTGCTGCCAGGTTCTTCTCTCGTGAGCCTGGAGCGTTGCTGCGGTTACTATGACAATGCTCCGGATCTCGCGATAGTGAGCTCTAGCCCAGGAGCTACAGGCTAGAGTTCACTCCCCAGTAGGACCACCAGGGCTTCACCACCAGACCACCAGGGCTTGCTTTGGAAGATCCCACCACTCTGGGCCAAGGTAAGAAGGGAGGGGAGATATAATAATTACTTATGTAATTAAAAAAAAAAAACCTATATACACTGTATATTCATTTATTTATTTATTTTAAATTAATATATATATATATATATATATATATATATATATATGTGCTCCCATCTGCCCCACACACACACACACACACACACTTTACCGCTCACACCTATGGGACCCCCCTCACGCATACTGCAACACTCGTACACATGCACGCCTCATGCACACAATGCACCCCTCAAACACATACACTTCACCCCTCCCAAATACACAGTACTCCTTACACAGACACTTCACCCCTCACACACACACACACACACACACACACATTGCACCCATGTGTGAGGGGAGCATACATTGCTCCCCTCACACACACATTGCACAACACACACACACATTGCACCCCTCATACACATACTATACTCTCCTTATTCCATACTACAGGTCCTATCCTTTCAAACTGCTCATAAATGGTGTGACTACTTTCTCTGGGAGGGCGTCACGGCACTACTGGCACCATAACCACTACAGAGGGCTGTAGTGCTTATTGTGCATGGATTGTTCCAGTGCCCCTCCCGAGATTAGGTTCTGGATCCACCTCTGGTCCAGTGGTGGATAGTGAGCTTTATCCTGCAGCTCCTCTGGCTGCAGGCTAACTTTTCTCCTCTCACGAGGTGAGCGCTGCATCAGAGCCTTGCCATTGTAACGTGCAGCAATGCTCTGACCAGCATGCTCACATGAGGAACTTACAGCCTCCCAGGTCCTTCCCTCTCTCTCCTGGAATGAAGTGCCAGTGGGTTGGTGAGGGAGATCTTTGATCTCCCTTCTGGCCCGAGAAAGTAAACAGCGGGATGGCTCTGCATGGGCTGGCAGGGGACATGAAAGGATCAAACCTGTCTGCTTTAGCCCATGGCATTGCGGTGGGAACCATTTACATAAAATAAAATAAGAGTCTTATATATGCATTGGTAACAGAATTATCAGGCTGAGGTCACAAATAAAGCAGATATTAGTGCACAAGTAGAGGCAACGTCATGAGTGTATTAACATCTATACTTAAAGGAACAGATACACCAACTACACCAAGAAAATAAAGAGGTCAGTGTATGGCATAGGCTTTATTTTTCATATTGGTGTTCCACATATCAAATATATAAAAATAAGGAATCTCTGTATAGTCAGAAGGAAGCCCTGCCAGAGCCTCAGAAAAGTAAAATTTCCCTAGTCTGAGTGCTACTGTATGAGGCCAATGGATCCACCAACAGATAACCACATATGGATTAGTCATGACACATTAAAATAAACCTGACCAAGCAAATATGACAAGAGAAAAACACATGCTAGAGAAGACATGCTGCCATCTTGTGGACCTCGGTTCACCCAACCCCCAATACTGAAAACTGTTCCCCAGCAAAGCCCATAGCCCTCCACACCCAGTCCAGCAGCCCTGTCAGGATGTATCAAGGACAATGTGCTCCTTCAGCACAAGGTCTTCCCACAAGCCCACACACCGTACCCATGGACCTGTCCATATCTGATGGGAAAATCAAGATGTGAATGGTATCAGAGAGGTTTTCCCTCCAAAACCCAAGGCCCAGGTAAGAAGCCTGAAGAAGGTGCCCTTTTTTAAACCTGGTTTTCTTTGCACCTTAGGTAATAGGTCTAATGCACAGGCTTGTAAGGAGGTGAATTTCATGAGCGCTGAGCCAACCACATCCAGAACTGGGAACAGATCTCATCAAATGCTTCTTTAAAGGTTTACAACCATGTGGGCTGTGACAATAATGGCCATCTGAGATTAATCATTTGGCCATTTTAAGTGTAGCGTTCTCATAGAAACATAGAAACATAGAATGTGACGGCAGATAAGAACCATTCGGCCCATCTAGTCTGCCCAGTTTTGTAAATACTTTCATTAGTCCCTGGCCTTATCTTATAGTTAGGATAGCCTTATGCCTATCCCACGCATGCTTAAACTCCTTTACTGTGTTAACCTCTACCACTTCAGCTGGAAGGCTATTCCATGCATCCACTACCCTCTCAGTAAAGTAATACTTCCTGATATTATTTTTAAACCTTTGTCCCTCTAATTTAAGACTATGTCCTCTTGTTGTGGTAGTTTTTCTTCTTTTAAATATAGTCTCCTCCTTTACTGTGTTGATTCCCTTTATGTATTTAAATGTTTCTATCATATCCCCCCTGTCTCGTCTTTCCTCCAAGCTATACATGTTCTCCACTATAGATCGGCCCCGCCTGTCCACAGGTCTCCGTAAACAGCATGATAGTCTCCAGGGAGGGATAGGATAACCCCCACCGGTTCAAAGGGGGGAGAAAAGTTGCCTGCTTTATGTTGTGTCGAAACGCCAATGTGCGGTAGTTGGGAAAGAGAGCTGGGCAGTGGCCTCGGATCACCTTCAGGGCTCCAGAGTTCCCCAAGTTGGGCAGAGTGGCAGCACCAGCAGTCGATTACACAGTTAGGCTCAGATTCCTCCAGTTTGGCTATGTTTACCTTAAATTTGAATATTTCTTTGAATTCACTTTGAATTCTCACTTTAGTAAATAACTCTGCATATGGTTTGTGAATTTCACTTTGAATTCCCAACAATTCAAACTTCAGAGCATAACCCTGATAGTATGAAAATGAACTGATATAGAATGTAAGTTGATATGTAGAAAGCCATAGCCTGTGCAATGAAGTATGCAATAACATTAAATATAGGTTATGGAATATCATTTGGAAACTATAAGATGTAATATTTAATCATGGGATAATATATGACAGTTGGGGTGAATTAAAACCTGGGATAAAATGACAACCTTGCTGTCATTGTCAACCCACAATTATGACACATCTCAGTTAGAATTAAGGAGATAGCACAATAATGAAACATCACATTCATACTTTGTTCTATGCTCTTGCTAACTAAAGAATGGCAAATATGCTGGATTTTAACTTCCTGTGTATTCAGAACCTCAGATTGGTGGACTCTGTTGCTTATCTATATTTTACAATGTATTATGAGTGATGGTACAGGTACAAAAAAATCTTTCTAACATCTGGTCTTCAAGCTTTTTCTCATGCTACTCGAACCCTGTGGAACTCTCTACCCTTAGAAGTAGTTGGAACTATTTCTGTGGAAATATTTAAAACAAAGAAAAGATAGACATATCTTTTTTTTTATCTTTCAAATTTTGAATAATAACCACTTCATTATTTTTTATCTAGATTTCACTGTAAAGCATTTGGGACGGATTTATCAAAGTGTCGCAGATGGTTTTCCAACTTTGGTGATTTTTGCCTCAGTCTATTAAATCTGTGTGCGTTTTCCATCTGCTGCTTCTTCTAACATTAACATAGAAATACACGCGATTCTTTCAGCATTGCGACTGATTTATCAATTGTTGCGTCACTTTTTTCCACCAGAAAAAAATTCTTACACTTTTTTTTTATCGCCACACTAAATTTACCACTCATTTCTGAAATAAATATTTCTGTGAAAAATGTGTGAATTTAAAAAAAAGCTGACACTTTTTTGTCTATTTTTAGAACAATGAAATATGATCAGATTAGAGGCCGACATTAAAAGACACTTTTTCAGAATACTTTGATACGTCTCCTCCTTTGAATCTAACTAAGAAAGGGGGGAGGGAGTGGAAGGGTTAGGTTCTCAGCTATATTATTTATACATTCACACTCAATAACCTTCTATTTAGTTATTTCAACACGCTTGAATGCAGCTGATAAAACATATATCTCAAATATTTATGAATGAAACAATAAGAGTATAAAACAAAATGAGAATATGTCAAAATATCTGAATTCATCTAAGATCTCTGCCTCTTTCTAATATATTTATTTATTTTGATTAAAATTGCATAAATTGCATATATTTAACAGTTCTTGTTTCAATACAGTTTGTTATTAATTGAAAAAGTAACGAGGAAAAAAGTAAACACATTTAAATCAGATTCAACTTTTTGTTCTATAATTACAATAATAAACCCCTCCAGGGCAGATGTATCTGTTCTGTTATTTCAGTAGCATTATCTTGATAATAAACACTGTGCATACATGCTGTGGAATGGAGGTGAGATGAGATATAAATATGCCTTTAATGCCTTTATAATTGGGGCTATGAATAGATGCCAATTAACAGATCTCTTTGAGGAGGCAGACAGGGAAGACACTGCTATTTTGCATTCAAAATCAGCATGTTGATTTTGCTGGAGTGTGTGTCTAATGTGGCGAAGAATAAACTGTTTTTTTTTTTTTTTAAAGAACCTGTTCATGTGAACTTGACTTAAAGGAATGTTGTAATTATCACTGCAGCTGTTTTAATATAGGCATAATTGTTAGAAAACAGTATGTATTTAATTTAAGGTTACTTGAAAACGTATTTTCCGATAGGGAAAGCAATCAATAGGGCTATCCTTGAGCTGCTACTTTAGTTGTGCATTTGAGTAATCCAAGATAGTCAGTTAGTAGTAAAGTAATAATATGTGTAGATCATTGATTTAAGGCACTGTACAGATGGAATTTGAAAGTTGGTTCGAAAGTGATCTGTCATTTAAAGTGACGCTGTAGGCACCCAGACCACTTCAGCTCATTGAAGTGGTCTGGGTGCTGTGACCCCTTTGCCCTTAGTGCTGCAATGTAAAACATTGCAATTCTAAAGAACCGCAATGTTTACATTGCAGCTCTAAGTCTGCCCTCTGTGGCTGTCTACCAGACAGCCACTAGAGGGCTTCCGGAATCCCAACTGACTTTTTGTCCATTATCTAACGTTGGACGTCCTCACAGACCTCCAGCGTCAGATTTTCCCCACATGAAAGCATTGAATAATGCTTTCCTATGGAGAGGTCTAACGCAAATGCGGCGGGTTGTCAGGCAGGTCCCTCAAATTACAATCAATAAAATTACTTAATTATGTAAAAAACATTACAAAAATATGCACGTAGAATTTATGTTATGTTTTTACATAATTAAGTAATTTTATTGATTGTAATTTGAGGGACCTGCCTGACAACCCAGGCCGAAAGTCCAGGGAATTTAATTTGCTAGCACTGTATTTAACCCTGTAACTTCCCATGACACCCTAAAACCTGTACATGGAGGTACTGTTTTACCCGGGAGACTTCGCTGAACACAAATATTAGTGTTTAAACAGTAAAACATATCACAGTGATGATATTATTAGTGCAAGTGAATATTTTTTTGCATTTTTCACCCTCAAATGGCACTTTCACTGATGATAGCATTGTTGTGATACATTTGACTGTTTTGAAACACTAATATTTGTGTTAAGCGAAATCTCCCGAGTATAACAGTACCTCCATGTACAGGTTTTAGGGTGTCATGGAAAGTTACAGGGTTAAGTTCAGTGCTAGCAAATTAAATTCTCTGGACTTTCGGCCTGGGTTGTCTGGCAGGTCCCTCAAATTGCAATCAATAAAATTACTTAATGATGTAAAAACATTACATAAATATGCACGTAGAATTTAAATATATATACATATTTTTATATTTGAAGTCTATGTTTATATTTATGAAATTATTTATGTAATTATGTTTATGGATATATATGTACAGGTTTTATAGTGTTTTTGAAAGTTACAGGGTCAAATATAAGGTTTGATTTTTCCTTTTCTCACATTAAAATTTGCCAGATTGGTTATGTTGCCTTTCAGATTGCATGGTAACCCAGGAATGAGAATTACCCCCATGATGGCATACCATTTGAAATATTGCAAATGGGGTGTGTTAAGTCTTTTTTAATAGCCACTTAGTAGTCACAAACACTGACAAAAGTTAGTGTTCATAATAGTTTTTTGCATTTTAACACACAAACAAATATAAATGCTAACTTTGTCCAGTGTTTGTACTAAGTGGCTATTAATAAAGACTAGACATACCCCATATTGTATACTCTGGGTTGTCTACTTTAAAAAAAATATGTACATGTGAGGTAGGATTCAGAGATTTATGACAGATAACAGTGTTACAATGTCACTATTGATACAATTTAAAAATATATATTTTGAAACAGCAATGTACTACTTGTACTTATAGCCCTATAACTTGCAAAAAAAGCTAAGAACATGTTAACATTGGGTATTTCTAAACTCAAGACAAAATTTAGAAGCTATTTAGCACAGGTGTTTTTTTTTGGTGGTTGTAGATGCGTAACAGATTTTGGGGATCAAATTTAGAAAAAGTGTTTTTTGTTTTTTTTTTCATCATATTTTATAATTTGTTATAGTAAATTACATGATATGATGAAAATAATGTTATCTTTAGACAATATCATTTAATGGCAAGAAAAACTGTTTATAATATGTGTGGGTACAGTAAATGCGTGAGAGGAAAATTACAGTTAAACACAAACACCGCAGAAATGTAAAAACAGCCTTGGTCCTTAACGGTAAGAAAATTGAAAAACGGTATGGTCACTAAGGGGTTAAAGTAACATGCAATTACTAATTAACTAATTTCAATGCTATTACTATATCACTTCTCAACCTTACTGAAACAAAATATCCATATGTCTCCGAGAGCAGATGTGGTGTTTGTATATAAAAAAAGATCAAAGTGTCATCTTAGAAACATCTTGACATGTGTGGTAGGGAAATAATGTGCAGGTTATTAATAGGTAATATCGAGGAAAACATTTTTAGCATATAATTAGTAGTCTGAGGGGTGTTTTGAAGGCCAGGACATGTCACACTATCTTAATGACATTCTAGAATGACATCAGTAGAAATTTATATCAGAGGTTTGTACTACACGAAAACTATTGAACAGAGATAACCCATAAGAAATCCTGGTGAGTCTCTTGGTCACAGGTGGCACCTAGAGGGGGTGTCATTTTGCCACACCACCCTGGATGAACTGTCACTTTGGGTGCATTGATTTTGCATTTGTCCAAATTTTGGGCAATTTGTTAATTCTTACAAATTGTAAGGAAGTTCTTTGCCACTCATTTGGTGCCCCTGCTTCCCCGTGTAACCACCAAATAAGTTTCACGCTATTAGACACTTTTGCCATTGCAAGGTAGGTTTTTTTTAAAAGATGTATTTGAAGCTTCAGTTTTCTATATAAGTGGTACGTTGGTTTATGATTTTTTGCAAATTGGCTGATACATACATATGGTGGTAATATATCATTAGTTTTAATTTGTTTATGTTTTTAGAGAATTGTCTGTCAAGACACCTGGTTGAATTTGCGACAGTAGATGTTCTATATTTTCACTGTAAAGTGCTGATTTTAGAACTACTGAACAACTGAATTATGTCTGTTTAGAGTTCTGTATGTGCATAGTATCAATAAAGGTGGTTTGTGTTTCAGCTTGAGAGTTGTTTGGCACTATTACACAATTTGTTGCTCCCTGTGCTATATTCTTTGGTTGTGGACTTTTGATAGTGTTTCTGATACTTAATGTGGTAGATCTTCCCCTTTTAAAGATGTAATGATGCAACACCCACTTCATTAAATTATCCAGACAAAATTGTGTCATTGTTGACACCACTTACGCTTTGAGGGGAGTGGCTGTTAAGGAAACACTGCGGGCCTATAAGTATTTGAGCATTACATATGCTCAGTGCCCTGTTGTGGTTTCCTTCTTGTTATCTGGAGTTATATTGTGTTGTTACATGGTTTTTGATCTCTGCTTGATCAATGATTCTGTATCCCTGACATCAACTTGTCTTATTGAATATGTTTAACTCTATTATCTTTAGATAGACTTTTGACTGTTTATTGACCTTGCTATTTCTCTGTGCATTTTACGTTAAGCCCGGTCATGCTAAGGTCCGGTAATATATAACTATCAGTTTCCTTGTTCAGGGGAACTATTCTGTGTGTTGGGTTGTTTCTATCCTGACACGAATTACAAGTTAACTAGTTGCAATTCAATTAAAATATATGAAAAATGAACTGCTTGTTGGACAAAATCTGTCCCTACCATTTGTTCACTCCTTATTCATTTAATTACAGGGAGGGAGCTACCATAATTAGATCATTTAAAAATAGAAGCAGCGAGAGCAGAGCTTTCTTCCCTAAAATCCTTGAGAGGTTAAAGTAATTCTGCATGCTTAGAATGATATCTCCTGAACTTAGTGACAAAGCTTATGGGGTCAATATGACCCCCATCACTATAAAGGATGTTTTAAACCTTCCTCAAGCATCCACTCTCCATGATGTGAATAGAACGTAGCTACTAATCACTATGAAACTAGTCATAAAGGACTAGCAACTGAGCACAACTCAGTAATGGTAATATGGTGTGTGCTGGATCCTAAAATATAACGTGGAGTGGATTAACCCCCACTCTGGGATGCTGGTGAGCAACAGTCCGCTCTATGTTTAGGGTATATATTAAAATAGAAATTAAAAATATAGTACACGCTGTAAATATTCTTAGTGCAAATAAAGGAACATCACTTACAAGTGTAGAGCACAATGGGGTTTTGCTCAATCAAGCAGTTTAGGTGGTATGTTCCCCATCAAGGACAGTGACTGAGACCAAAGGGAACTTACAAGAATCCAGAAGCCAGATTTGTACCACTGACGCTCATACAAGTGGAGCTTTCAAGAGCTCCCAAAATCTGTAAGTGTATTCCTTGGTTGTCCTTCCATTTTACTAGAAATACTACACTATATATTTATCCATCTCATTAAGAATATCATTAAGAAATACTGTACAAGCAAGTTACATTTATCTGGAAAAGAAGAGACTTCGGGAGTGTTTGAGCTGCCTATCCTCGTCTAATACTACTAGAGCGCTAAACTACCATATATACTCTCTTTATAAAATGGTATATTTTTTTATATCTATTTTTTCTCCTAATAAAACAATAGTAAGATGCTACATTGAAATTGACTACACAATTTCAAGGATAATGGTTTGAGTTAGTTAGTTAGTTAGTTAGTTAGTTATGGAGAAAGTTGTAAAAAGTTTAAACTTGTTCTTTGAAGGCACATTATAATGCACATACTTATATACAATAGATATTTATTGAACCAATAAAAAATGTCTACCACTGAGACATGGTCAAAGTTTATTTTAACTTGGAGCAGTTTTTTTTTAAACATCTTTAAAAAAATAAGAACAATTTACATTTCATTGCCTAGATATGTTAATCTATCAAAAAGTATGTTTTTGAAAATGGGCTTGGATAAAAAGTTTGATAATGGAATGATTACAAAACATATTCAGAGTTTGTTGATATGAGAAAAATGTGATTTGGGAGTCAAGATAGCATTATTCCTTTTTTTGAATTCCTACTGGGAATAAAATTAGTATGGGATTTACTTTCTTATTGATCAACAGGAGAATAGGAGGTATAAATAGTTCAGCTTTTTTAACCCAATGAATATGTTACTTTGATTTGTGACAGAGTGCTATGCGTTTTCATGGATATGTGCCTGTGATAAACTCCCCTTTTCCAGTGAGTTTGCCACGGGTTCCTGGAGAAACCTGCTTGCCAGCCTCCTGCCCACCGACTTTGGACCCCATGAAAAATAATGTTAAAGTTTCTGTTTGTGCCTTTTGAACTTGTAATGCTACACTTTGATCTCCCAAAGAGATTTGAAGCGGCACTTCAAATTTCTGAACAACCGCACGAACCAGAGACCACCCTGGAGCTTGTTAACACCTATTAACAACTTGGAACGTTTCTCACCGCAGTGTTCTAATTGTTCATATGGGTGGCCGCAACTCCAATGGACAACCACGAGGTGGCAGCAGTGTTTGGGCATGAATCTCATGAAACTAAAATCGGACACAGAAACTCCCGAGCACCGCTGGACTTCCATCATCGCCTGCATTCGGTTCTATACACTTTAGAAGGGCACTGTTTGGTGAAATAATTCATCTGGATGAGGGGCACAAGCTCCAGGGTAAGACTATTGACTCTGTTTGGTAGTTTGTTAGTTTTCAAAGTACCAAACTAGACCGACCAGAAGCCCTAATTCTCTGAAACTGTTTTGGGCATGGGACCATGCCTGCGGTCGGTCAAATAAATGACTTCCAGGAAATTCCTGAACCCCTGAACTGATCTGGGTGATTTTTGGATATGTTGGTCACCCAGATCAGGGCTATCAGGGGATGTAACATTCGTGGGGATTTGTGTATTTGTAGGGTACTTTTTTGAAAAAGTATGTTTGTAAGGACCCAGTGCCTGAAGGTATCTAGATCAAATTCTCCATTCCGCTCTAGGAGAACGGTTACAGGGCCCCAGTCAAGCCACGGCAACTGTGAGCAGAAGTGCTGCGGCTTGTCCCCTGTTCCAGCTAGGAAGCGGTCATTGGCAGAGGTACCCAGTCGGGGTACAGGGAGCTCCGCTACAGTGCCAAATGAAATATCTGGCAGAACCAAAAATTTGAAAAAATCGGCCAATTAATGTTTTGCAACATATAACATAATATATTTTTCAAAATGTATTTATTTATTTATTTTTCAGTATTCTGGAAGGTACATTTTCCTGACATTTGGTTTACAGATCAAAGAAAAGATGAACAAGTAACAATAAAGGGCAAAAAGGAAGAGACAAATATGGATATTTATATATATATATATATATATATATATATATATAAAGGGCAACTCATCTTTGTTACCCTGTGTTGGTCACTTCTCACGTGATCTGTGAATAAAATCAATATTTAGTCAATGTCATTAATGCCATGAATCATATTTTATCCCATGAATATTTTTTTTTTATGCTACTGGTGGAATTCCAAATAAAAAAAAAACTAACGAAACAGCTCACTTATTTCTAATTTCAGTTGTTACATGATTCGGTCATATGGTATTTCGCAATTCGGACTATACGCTGATCAGGGGGAATTGCAATTCATTGTAGCCAAATGCACAAGTGTAATATCTATGAATAAAGGTGAAATCTGTGACTAATCCTCAAAATAGATAATGCATAAAATACTTCTATCTTTAGATGTGGTGTAATGCATATTTTTCAAAAGCACACAGATAAGGATCAATGAAAATGAGAAAATAATGAAAAATGTAAAAAGAAAGATAATTCAGTTGATTTTAAAGAAAAGCAATTAATGAAAGAAAATTACAACCTCATGATTCACAATGCAGATAAGTCTAAAAGCGTAATACAACAGGATAGTAATTTCTATTTCTGGGAATATGAAAAGCAAATGTCAAATGACTACATACACCAGAATCCTAAACGAGCAACACTACGATTTTTAAAGCCCAGCTTATCAGTCGTTATAACAATAGTTGGACTCTTGATCACAGGAATGCATTTTATAGGTAAAGATAAAGATATCAATGGATTTTTCTGTCAAAATACAAACTGATATACTATAGACACCAAGTTGCCCCATCTTGGTTAAGGTTGCAGATTTTGAAGATGAATTATCTAGATCAGGGTTTCCCAATTAATTTTTCCAGTGGAACCCTTTGACATAGTGTATCAACATTGTGGAAACCTGCCCCACCCCCCAAAAAATAATAATAATGTGCCTGTGTGTGTCAAGGTGTGTATATCTGACACACAGATACACACACTGGCAGATATATGTGTTTCAAGGTGTGTGTATTTGTGTTTGTATGTGCCAGTGTGTATGAATCTGACACACAGATACACACACTGACACAGATACACACACCTTGACACACAGTGTGTATCTGTGTGTGTGTATGTATGTATCTGTGTGCCAAGGTGTGTGCGTCTGTTTCAAAGTCTGTGTATCTGTGTTTGTATGTGTCTGTGTATCAAGGTGTTTGTATCTGTGTTTGTATGTGCCAGTGTGTATGAATTTGACACACAGATACACACATTGGCAGATAGTGGCACACAGATACACACACCTTGACACACAATGTGTATCTGTGTATGTATGTATGTATGTATATGTGTGTCAAGGTGTGTGTATCTGTGTTTGCATGTGCCGGTGTGTGTCAAGGTGTGTATATCTGTGTTTGTATGTGCCAGTGTGTGTATATCTCTATGTCAGTGTGTATATGTATCTGACACACAGATATACACACACACTGGCACATAGATACACACTGACACGCAGATACAGACACCTTGACTCACAAATACACACACACACACACACACACTCAGATACACACAGTGACATACACACACTTGCACCTACAGATACACACTGACACACTCGGATACACACACACAGGCACATACAAACACACTGATACATACTGGCACATACACACACACACTTAAATGCACACAGTGACACATACACAAACCTTGAAACAGATACACACACTGACGCACACACTCTTTGACAGACACACACACTCTTTGACATGCACACATACACTCTCACTGACAAACACACATACACTCTGACAAACACACACTCTTTTACAGACACACATACACTCTCACTGACAAACACACACTCTTTTACAGACACACATATACCCTCTCATTGACAAGAACAGATACATTCTTACTGACAAACACTCACTGACAAGCACACATTCACTCTCACTGACAAACACACAAACACATACAAACTCCCTAACAGACACACATACAATTTTTTTTTTTTTTACATTTTCCTCCACCCAGCCTTTAGGAGTGCTGGCATGGAGTCCCTGGGGTCCAGTGGGGCTGCTAGCATGAAGTCCCTGTGGTCCAGTGGGACTGGCTGCAGCTTGGCGGTCAGGAGGTTTGGCAGACAGGTGAGCGGTGGAGGCGGGCAGCGAGGGAGCAGTGAGCTCTGATCTTCCTGGTCAGCTCCCTCGCGCGGCTCCTAGTGATGCTGGAGCCAGAATGACGTCATATTCCGGCTCCGGCATTACTGCTGTGCGCACGAGGGAGCTGAGCAGGGAGATCACTGCTCCCTGCTCCCTCGCTGTCCGCGGCCATTTTATTTTCACATTTTTTGGCGGAACCCCAATTAGTGTACTGCGGAACCATAGGGTTCCGCGGAACACCAATTGGGAAACGCTGATCTAGATATTTTCTTCAGGCACTGGTATATAATATGAATTGCTGTGTTTAAGATTCTCAACATGTTAGACTATTATTACAGCTATAATGGCAATTTGAGTTGCGATTAATAAACTCCTCTATTCCACTCGATGAGAGTATTTACTTTTAAATATATTTTTACCTTTTCTCCTCCACAAAGGTAATTTTCTTTAGGAATTGATTTTTGCTCCTTTAAATGTCCAATTATTTTAAATAGCAATTGGGGCCACATTTATTCTATTGTATGCAAATCCTTTTTTTTTTATTGCTGCTAGAAGTCTCAAATCTTTGGAGCTAAGACTCTTTTCCAAAAATACATTGTTTGAAATGGCTGTTATATAGAAGATTTGTGCTTCATTTGGTCTGGCAGAATGAATGCCCTCACCTTCTTTCTTTTCAGCAATACACGCATTTAAAATTTACCATGACTTATAGAAATACCATTTTATCATTCTTGGATTTAGATCTGTACTTTAATATGACAATTATAATAATAACTAAAACTAATAGAAAACCAACTCACCTCTACCTTTCAGTCGCTGTCATCTTAAATGTCACAAAAATATATTCTATTTGGGGACTTTCTCCATTCCAAAAGAAACCTTTTTTTTTTTTTTTTTTTTAACATGCTGCAGGTCCGACGTGAATAGAAAAAAAAACTGTTGCAAAAGGGATATCCAGGAAATAAGTGCTGAATTATAGCTATCAAATGGCTTTTGAAAGTCATTAAAGAAATATTATTGCAGGAAAAAGCTAAAGTTACTTTGGCACAGCTAAAGAGCATTCCATTCTTTAATAACAGGTACAATTTTTATGGAAAGGACATATGCTGTTCTTTAAATAATACCTGTTATGGTACACATAAGTATAGCTGTATAGAAATATATTAAATAGATTTTTAGGCCCCTAAAGCACATTAGCTTGCTATATAGTCACCAGAACAAATGCAGCTTAACCCTTTAAGACCGGAGGGCGTACTATTACGTCCTTTTTAAAGCGGCTCTAAACGCCGCAGGACGTAATAGTACGCCCTCCGTTTTTTTGTTACTTACCCGGTCGCCGGCAATCCCACGCCGGCGATCGCGGTTGGGGGGACTCCCATGGAGCCCCCCGCGGCACCTCCGTCCTCTTCAGCCCCCCCCGGGCCATGTGAGAGTGAGGTCCTTGCGAGGAGCTCACAATCACATGGCCGGGATAGCTGGCTGCAGCAATGCCAGCAGGGGGACTAACTGTAATGACAGTTAGTCCCCCTGCTGGCTGGAAATAAAATTAAATTAAGTAAAATAAGTGTAAAAAAAAATAATTATATACTTAGATCATATATATATATATTATATATAAATATATGATCTAAGCATATATATACACATATAGATACACACACACACTGTTTAGGTGTATTTTAATATTAATATATATATAATTATATATATATATTAATATCAAATTACACGTAGACTGATACTGATTAAATATATATATATAATTATTGTTATATATATATTTATATATAATATAAAAAAATATGTAAATACGTAAAAAAATAAAATAAAAAAAATAAATAAAAATAAAATATAAAAAAATATATAGATGTGTTTTATTTTGTTCTAACTGTATTGTGATATTAATATATATTTATATCAAAATACACATAGAACGAAATAATATATATATATCTATATACATAAATATATACGTATATATCACTATATATATACCTATATATAAATAAAAATATAAAAAAAATATATATATATATACGTATATATACACATATGTATATATATACATATATTAATTCTACACATATATTTATGTAATCATTTTACATAATTAGGTATCCTAATTAATTACAATTAGCGGGACCTGCCTGACAACCCATGCCGAAAGTATAGGGAATTTAATTTGCTAGCACTATATTTAACCCTATAACTTTCCAAGACACCATAAAACCTGTACATGGGGGGTACTGTTTTACTCGGGAAACTTCGATGAAAACAAATATTAGTGTTTCAAAACAGTAAAATGTATTACAACGATGATGATCGTCAGTAAAAGTGACGTTTTTTGCATTTTTCACGCACAAACAGCACTTACACGGACGATATTATTGCTGCAATACTTTTTACTGTCAAATATTTGTGTTCAGCGAAGTCTCCCGAGTACAACAGTACCCCTCATGTACAGGTTTTATGGTGTTTTCAAAAATTACAGCGTCAAATATAAGGCTTGTGTTTCATTTTGTTCACATTAAAATTCGCCAGATTGCTTACGTTGCCTTTATGACCCTATGGTAGCCCAGGAATGAAAATTACCCCTATGATGGCATACTATTTGCAATAGTAGACAACCCAAGGTATTGCAAATGGGGTATGTCCAGTCTTTTTTAGTAGCCACTTAGTCACAAACACTGGCCAAAATTGGCGTTTTTTGCATTTTTCACACACAAACAAATACTAACGCTAACTTTGGCTAGTGTTTGTGACCAAATGGCTACTAAAAAAGACTGGACATACCCCATTTGCAATACCTTGGGTCGTCTACTATTGCAAATGGTATGCCATTATGGATGTAAATTTATTTCCTGGGCTACTATACAGTCTCAAAGGCAACGTAACCAATCTGGCGAATTTCAATTTCAAATGTAACACGCTATATTTGACCGTTTAACTTCCCAAAACACCATAAAACCTGTACATAGGGGGTACTGTTTTACACGTGAGACTTTGCTGAATACAAATATGTGTATTTTATTGCAGTAAAAGCAAACAGTATTATGACATTGACAGTTAAAATGTCATGTAGAACTAAAGAAATAAAAAAAAATCTTATTTTCTCCCATTTTTTTCATATTAAATTATGTTTCATAGCTAAATATTTGATATTAAATGAAAGCCCTGTTTCCCCTGAATAAAATGATATATAATAAGGGGGGGTGCATTTAATATGAAAGAGGTGAATTACGGTTGGACAGACATATAGCGCAAATGCCAGGTTTTGTTTACATTTTGTTTTGTTCACAACTTGTACATTTGGCTGCGGTCTTAAGGGGTTAATGTAGTGGTTCTGGTGTCTATAGCATGTCCGTGCAGCCTTTTGAATGTAAACATTGCCTTTTCAGAAAAGAGGCAGTGCTTACATTGGTGCCTGGTAATACCAATACTGGCAGTCACTCAGATGGCCACTAGAGGTTCTTCCTGTATCAGTACTGCATGGTGTACAGCATCGATGTTCAGCATCTCTACACTCTGCATTGAGGCCCTGTACGTTCCCCATAGAGATGTTTGATTCAATGGTTCTCTATAAGGAGATGCTGATTGGTCTAGCACGTCATTTTGATGCACATAAGTCATTGCCTCAAAATGATTTCCTATGGAAAAGCATTGGATTGGCTGAGATAATCAAGTTTGATGATCTCAGCCATGGAGGCATGTGGAGCTTGGCAAGCTGTGGCGAGACTGGCGTGGCATGGGGGAAAAGTTGAGTAAACTCTCCTTTTTAAAATAAGGCAATGGGGGCTCATAACTAAAGAGTTATTTTACCACTTTAGGGTCAGGCATACATGTTTGTGTTCCTAACACTATGGTGTTACTTTGATATTTTAAATATATATATATATATATATTAGTGCTAATTTAAATTACGCCTATACATTGTGTTAGCAGAATGCTATTAAATGTATCCACTGGAAGAAAAAAACAGGTAATTGAAGTCCAGACTGGCCCACTGGGATACCCAAAAAATGTTCTACTGCACTAGGCGAGTGGCTCCTCAGCCTCCACCTTGCACAGCACTGTGTCGCTCTCCCTTGGTGCTAAACAGCCAAAATATCACATCTATCTCAGGGTAGAGCAGCCCACACTGGACCCCAGGCTAAGGGACCTGTTCCAGTTCTCCGAAAGGTAGGGAGATTTTGAGCATCTGAAAAAAAACAAAAACCTTCAAATATATGCTTTTGTGTTTCTGTGTGAGAATGTCTGTGAGTGTGTGAGATTGTGTCTGCAGTTGTTTGTGTGCTTTTAGTGTTTTTGAGTGTGTTCAACTGTGTGTGCATGTGCCCCCACACTAAAGCCTCAATCCCGCACAACACAACACAGCCCTTATCCCAGGGGCGTAACTAGGAATCACAGGCCCCGGCAATCATTGAGAGGCCGTCAATAAGCTCTCATATACACTGACATACACTCACTGACACAAACACTTACAGACAGACACACAGTCATTAGCACACAACTGTTTAACCAATATGAATTTTCAGTGAAAGACACACACACTCACTGACAGACACACTCACTCATTGACAGACACACTGATTTAAAACAGACACACACTGATTTGACACACATACACATACCCTCAGGGTCCTTTCCCACCACGCCCATGAGGACAGTGAATTCTATTGGGGGGACAGGTTGTCCCCGTGGATTTCCTATGCAGCCAGTTCAGCATGTCCTTGTGCTCCTCCAAGATTCTAGATAGCTGCCCACCATTCTCCCATCCATCCTCCAGCCCGAGGTGCTGCTGGAAGAACACCTGCTTAGCAGGTTGGGGGAGTCCGGCAGGAAGAAATGGAAGCACGGCATTCTGCCAACAGCACAGCCGGGGGCCTGAGATGCCCCCACACTGGAACCCACCTGGACACATTGAATGGTAGTATCGTGCACATCTCCTTTAACAGCAGCATTAGGACCCGGTGACCTCACACAACGTGCACCGCTAGGACACTTCTCCAACTTTCCTGGGCACAGTGTGTGGTATTTTTACCATTTCCCTATCCCCTACACTAAAGCCCTAATCCCACATAATACTGCTCACTTAAGCTCCAATCCCCCACCATACTGTTCCTATACCCCCACTAAATCCCAAATCCCCCACAATACTGCTCCTAACCCAACACACAAAAGCCCCAATCCACACAATACTGTTTCTATCCCCCCAATAAAGCCATAATTGCCCCAAAACTGCCCATATCCCTCCACATTAACAAAGCAATCCCTCAGAATACTTCCTTATCTCCCCACACCAAAACCCAGTCCCTCACACTACTGACACTATCCCCCAAACCAACGCCCCAATCCCCACAATACTGCCCCTATCCCCCCCTAAAACCTCCATCACCCACAATACTGCCCCTATCCCCCCACAATTGAGCCCCAATCCCCCAATAATGCTCCTATCCCAAACACAATAAAACCCCATTACCTCACAATACTGCCCCTATTCGCACAATACTGCCCCTATCCCAACAGTATGACACCGACACACTGGCTTCATTGTTAGCATGTTGGCATCTGAACCTATAATTCCTAACCAGTGCTTGCAGTAATGACTAGGGAGGATCCTTAGCAACTAAAGGTCATGCGTTGTGTTTGAGTGCTTGGAGAGCAGGACGTCTCTCCTGTTCTCCCAGGAACTTACTTATTCAAGATAGAAGACTATGCCGAAGATTGATTGACATGTGAGAGAAAAAGTTTCTCTTAGGTTTTTTTCTCCTAATCTATACATTTTACCAGTAATGAGTATTAGATAAAGTTTAGATGTCTTGATAACCTCTCCTATAGAGACGAAACGCATTGTGGGTGTTGTAGACTGTTTCTACAAGTATTTGGGCTCTTCCCCTTTAAGTCATTGGTGACCTTTTATGAAGTTATCAGTTACATTCACATAGGGCCGGCCATAGGAGTGTCCGAGCTGTGCGGCCGACACAGCTCACACACTTGGGTTCTGGTGGTGATGAAACAAGGCAAGACACATGGAGGCGGGGCTAAAGCGGCAGCAGAGGTGGGGCTAAATTGCCAGTGGGGGCGGTGCTAAGTGTGGCCTCTACCTGCTGCCCAGTATCGCTGCACACTGAGGGGGAAGCAGGAAGGAGTTCCTGCTTCCCCAACTGCTAGAAAGAGACTGCAGCCTTCACTCCTCCCCCTTCCAAAGCATAAGGGAGAAAGGTACCTGTATGTCAGGATCGGGACAGGGATCCAACACGCAGAGTACAAACAGTAGCCAGATACGTATACCGGACCTTAGAATGGCCGGACTAACGTAAGTAGTACAGTATAGAATGGTCAAAGACAAGCCGAGGTCGAGGGTAACAGAAGACAGGTAAGCGAGAGACAAGCCGAATCAAGGGTAACAGAGATAAGCAGAGTAAGGTAAACAAGCCGGGTCAAAACCAAAAGGGATAATAGAATACACAAGCACTGAGTGACTAGAACAAGCTAGAACCACGACAGGGCAATGAGCTAATGAAAGAAGCTCTGTTAAATACCCTGTTCAGAGCAGTAACCACGCCTCCGAGGCGTCTTGATTGGTCCTGCAGCAATTGACTGACAGGTCGTTCCGGGGGAGTGTCCTGAAGACTACTTCCTGCCTAGATGCTGTAAAAGGCAGTCACTCCCTCGCGGCCGGCCTAGCATGACCGGATAGACCGCGGGGAAGGGAGCCATCAGACCGTCTGGATGGAGGAACAGCTAAGTCTCTACCTCTTTCGGAGGTAGAGACCACAGGTACCCTGACACTGTATGTGTGTGTCTGTAACTGTGTGTGTGTGTCTCTGTAACTGTGTGTGTGTCTGTAAGTGTGTGTGTGTTTGTCTGTAACTGTGTGTGACTGTCTGCCTGTAAATGTGCGTGTGACTGTCTATCTGTAACTGTGTGTGTCTGTAACTGTGTGTGTATCTGTCTGTTTGTAACTGTGTGTGACTGTCTGTCTGTAAATGTGTGTGTGACTGTCTATCTGTAACTGTGTGTGTCTGTAACTGTGTGTGTATTTGTCTGTTTGTAACTGTGTGTGTGTGACTATCTGTAATGGTGCGTGTGGCGGACATGCTGATGGGAAGAGGGGTTTCACCGCCACATATGTTCTTTTCCCCCAGTGTGAGTAGAGCTGCAATAATCCTGGAAACGAGAATCCTAAAACGTAGTGAAATCGCTGTTCCCTACAGACACGAGACAAGGCTCTGTGTTGAGGTTAAAACTGGAACTGGCCTTTTATGCAAGTCATCATGCAAGGGGTTTCTGGTGACACATTCCAGGGGCATTCTCCACTAGACCTGAGAGGGGACAGCAACATAAGCACACACATGATTACATTACCTCTCACGTCCAGGGCAAGCATAATAAAAATATCTCAAAATATATATTTAACAGTGAGATATCCCTTCAAGTTCTATATCCCCAGATAGCCTGGGTCTGAGCGCCCAACATATCTAGAAAGCGCTCAGATCCCATGAACGCAGCCGAAAGCCACCGGGGTATAGTGTAGACCGACCGCACGCGAGGCGCCTGCCCAAAATAGTTCCATGAGATCAAGCTGTGCGATTGGTCTCTTTCGGGAATATCAAATACACAATCTTTATGTACAAATAACAGTTTGTGCATATGTTCACAGAGTATCTGTGGTTCGAGAGATGTTTCTTCCGAATGCAGCTTTGTTCGTATTAATAACGCTGAACATATTTGGCAATGTTCGCGCTGTTGAGTGTCCGATTTTAGCTCCATACACTTGACGACCAAACACAGCTGTCTGTTTTCATGTCCCAAGATGGCCGCCGCCACGTGTTCGCACATACGAACGACGACCACCCAGCCGACCGCTTACAATGTTGAGGTGCTTGCGGTTACAGAGGAGTTAGCAGAGGTTAATGGGGTCAACAAGCGGCACACTCCACATATAGGTGGTCTATCGTTCAGTAGATTATTCGGTATTTGAACGGGGAAAAGTCGACGTTTGTGGTGAAGTATTTCACCGAACAAACAGGCAAAGGGAACAAAGATCTGTAAAATCCAGGGACAGGGAGGCAACAGTAATCTGGCTGCATTAACCTTTCTACCTGGAGGGTCAAATGTTCTTCTAAAAGCAGCTACAAATGCGTTATAGTTATAAACTAATGGGTTATCGTTCTCCCATAGTGGGTTGGCCCATCTCAGAGCTTTCTCAATGAGTAGGGTGATAATAAATCCTACTTTTGCCCTATCTGTAGGATAAGAGCGAGGTTGCAATTCAAAGTGGATACTAATTTGGTTTAAAAAACCACGACACTTCTCAGGAGCCCCACCATAGCGTACTGGGGGGGTAATGTGAGAAGAAGCACCCACTGTGGCTACCTCTAGACCTGAACCGACAGGAGAAACAGGGGTATTACGTATCTCCTCTGGTGGGTTATTGGCACAAGCTAATAGAGCCTGTAGCGCAAGCGCCATCTGATCCATTCTGTGATCCATGGCTTCAAACCTAGGATCAGGAGCAGCCAGCTTACTGTTTGTACTTGCAGGATCCATTGGCCCTGTCGTAATGTCAGGATCGGGACAGGGATCCAACACGCAGAGTACAAACAGTAGCCAGATACGTATACCGGACCTTAGAATGGCCGGACTAACGTAAGTAGTACAGTATAGAATGGTCAAAGACAAGCCGAGGTCGAGGGTAACAGAAGACAGGTAAGCGAGAGACAAGCCGAATCAAGGGTAACAGAGATAAGCAGAGTAAGGTAAACAAGCCGGGTCAAAACCAAAAGGGATAATAGAATACACAAGCACTGAGTGACTAGAACAAGCTAGAACCACGACAGGGCAATGAGCTAATGAAAGAAGCTCTGTTAAATACCCTGTTCAGAGCAGTAACCACGCCTCCGAGGCGTCTTGATTGGTCCTGCAGCAATTGACTGACAGGTCGTTCCGGGGGAGTGTCCTGATGACTACTTCCTGCCTAGATGCTGTAAAAGGCAGTCACTCCCTTGCGGCCGGCCTAGCATGACCGGATAGACCGCGGGGAAGGGAGCCATCAGACCGTCTGGATGGAGGAACAGCTAAGTCTCTACCTCTTTCGGAGGTAGAGACCACAGGTACCCTGACAGTACCCCCCCTCTCAGATACGCCCACCGGGCGGAATGAACCGGGACGAGATGGGAAGCGAGAGTGATACGCCCTGCGGAGACGGGGAGCATGAACATCCTCCTGAGGTACCCAACTCCTCTCCTCAGGATCATATCCCTTCCAATCAACCAGATATTGTACTCTCCCCCGGGAGATTCGAGAATCAATAATAGAGTTAACCTCATACTCCTCCTGACCCTCCACCTGAACGGAGCGAGGAGGGGCTATTGTGGAGGAAAATCTGTTACATATGAGTGGTTTCAGCAATGAAACGTGAAACGAGTTCGGGATGCGTAAGGTATTAGGAAGAGCTAAACGATACGCAACTGGATTGATACGGGTCAGCACCCTGTAGGGTCCAATATAACGAGGAGCGAACTTCATGGATGGCACTTTTAAACGGATGTTCCTCGTGCTCAGCCATACCCTATCACCTGGAACAAAGACCGGAGCCGCCCTTCTACGTTTATCAGCGTGTTTCTTAACCAACATAGAGTTGTGCACAAGGATTTGTCGAGTTTGATCCCACAACTTCCTCAAATTGGCAACATGAACATCAACCGACGGCACCCCCTGGGAAGGAGAATCTGAAGGAAGAATAGACGGATGAAAACCATAATTCATGAAGAAGGGGCTTGAATGAGTAGAATCGCAAACGAGATTGTTGTGTGCAAACTCCGCCCAAGGAATCAAACCGACCCAATCATCCTGGTGTTCAGAAACAAAGCATCGTAAATATTGTTCAATTTTCTGGTTGGTACGTTCAGCAGCTCCGTTAGACTGAGGATGATAGGCAGAAGAAAAGTTTAATTTAATACCAAGTTGAGAGCAGAAGGACCTCCAAAAGCGGGAAACAAATTGGGAGCCTCTGTCCGATACAATTTGAGAGGGTATCCCATGTAGGCGAAAAATCTCCTTAGCGAATATCTCTGCCAATTCGGGAGAAGACGGGAGTTTAGGCAGGGGAATGAAGTGTGCCATCTTAGTAAACTTGTCAATCACGGTGAGGATAACAGTCTGTCTTTTAGAGATAGGTAGATCGACAATGAAGTCCATGGCCAAACAGGACCATGGTTTTTCTGGAACCTCCAAGGGGTGCAGGAATCCACATGGAAGCGTATGGGGTTGTTTGGTTTTAGTACAAACTTCACATGCAGCGATGAACTCCTCAATATCCCTCCGTAAAGCAGGCCACCAGAAGTCCTTAGAGATCAACGCGTAAGTTTTGCGAATACCAGGATGTCCCGCCATCTTGCTATTATGTAAACACTGTAAAAGTTCCAGTTGAAGAGCAGGAGGAACCAAATGACGACCCGCAGGAGTCTGTATAGGTGCTAGATGTTGCAACTTAATGATCTCGGCCAGTAATGGAGAATGAATCCTGAGATTCGTATTAGCAATGATATTGCATTTCGGAACTATAGAAGAAAGAACTGGTTCAGGTACAGTAGAAGGTTCATATTGGCGAGATAATGCATCGGCTTTAGAGTTTTTAGAACCAGGTCTGTAAGTCAGTACATAATTGAAGTGAGTCAGGAATAAGGACCAACGAGCTTGTCTAGAGGATAAGCGCTTAGCCTCCCCTATATAGGACAAGTTTTTGTGGTCCGTCAAAATCGTAATAGGGTGTAGGGTCCCCTCCAACAAATGTCTCCACTCCTTTAAGGCTTTAGTGACTGCTAACAGTTCCCTTTCCCCGATGTCATATCTGCTCTCAGGCCCAGAAAATTTCTTAGAGAAGAAACCACAAGGGTGTAACGGTTTATCCACCCCTAACCTTTGAGACAGAACAGCCCCAACTGCTGTCTCAGAGGCATCGACCTCAAGCAAGAAAGGCAGAGTCGTATCAGGATGGACTAGAATGGGAGCCGAGGCAAAAAGTTCCTTGAGAGTCTTGAAAGCACCAAGAGCTTCCTTAGACCAGAACTTAGTATCAGCCCCTTGTTTGGTCATATTGGTAATAGGCGCAATGATAGAGGAGTATCCTTTAATGAAGCGCCTATAGTAGTTGGAAAAACCAATAAACCTTTGGATAGCTTTGAGTCCTTTGGGCAAGGGCCAGTCTAAAATAGATTGGAGTTTTACAGGATCCATTTTAAAACCTTCCCCAGAAATCACGTATCCAAGAAAGTCTACCTGAGGCTGATCAAAACTGCACTTCTCCAATTTGCAATATAGACCATGTTGCAGCAGCTTGTGTAATACCTTTCTGACCTGTCTATGGTGAGTCTCAATCTCCTTAGAGTGTATTAGTATGTCGTCCAGGTAAACAATAACACAATCATGCTGAAACTCCCTAAGTACCTCATTAATCAAATCTTGAAATACTGCAGGCGCATTGCATAGTCCAAATGGCATAACAGTGTATTCGTAATGGCCATACCGGGTATTGAATGCCGTCATCCACTCGTGACCTTGCTGGATTCTCACCAAATTGTAAGCCCCTCTGAGATCTAACTTGGTGAAGATTTTGGAGCCCTTAAGACGATCAAATAACTCGGTAATCAGTGGGATAGGATAGGCATTTCTGACAGTTATTTTATTCAAGCCTCGGTAATCGATACATGGTCTCAGCGTGCCATCCTTCTTCTTAATGAAAAAGAACCCAGCCCCGGCCGGAGAAGAAGACCTCCTGATGAATCCCTTTTCTAAATTCTCCCGAATATACTCCTCTAGAACCGAGTTTTCCTGAACAGACAAAGGATATACATGGCCCCTCGGAGGCATAGTGCCGGGTAGAAGCTTAATCTTACAGTCAAATGACCTGTGTGGAGGCAAAGAATCGGCATTCTTCTTGTCAAACACTGCCCTTAAGTCTAGGTAAAGGTCTGGTATTTGTCTTTCTGTGGACTGAGTAGGATTCTCCGGTATGTTAATATTAGCTAATGGAGAAACCTTGCACAAACACCGATCCTGGCAGCCCTGGCCCCACGAGAGTATCTCTCCTAACTCCCAATCGATAATAGGGTTATGTTTTTTCAACCATGGGTACCCCAGAACTATGGGAACGGAAGGAGACGAAATGAGCATAAGAGATAAATTCTCCACGTGTAGGATACCAACATTTAAATCAATGGGTATGGTCTCACGAAAGATAACAGGGTCTAGTAGTGGTCTACCATCTATGGCCTCAACGGCCAAATGTGTCTCTGTTAGCTGGGATGGGAAAGTGTTCTTACTAGCAAAGGCTTGGTCGATAAAATTCTCAGCAGCACCGGAATCTATCAATGCCATAGCCCTTACTACTTCCTTCCCCTAAGTTAAGGAAACTGGTAGCAGAAGCCTGTGATCTTTATAATTAGGAGTAGAGGACAAAATAGAAACAACCAAGGCCTGTCCTCTAGAGAGACTTAGGTGCGAGCGTTTCCCGGGCGGTTAGAACAGTTCGAGAGTAAATGACCCTTGGCCCCACAATACATACACAAACCCTCTCTTCTCCTGTGCTGTCTTTCCTCCTCAGAGAGGCGGGTATACCCTATCTGCATAGGTTCAGTAAGCAAAGATATCGTGGAGTCAGGACTTGGAAAAGCGGGAGCTAACCTAAAAGAAGGTCTCTGGTTCCTCTCTCGAGTGTTCTGTCTCTCTCTTAGACGTTCATCTATACGAGAGATGAACGAAATGAAATCCTCTAAATTCTCAGGGAGTTCTCTGGTAGCAACCTCATCAAGGATTACATCAGATAGGCCATTCAAAAATACATCCATATACGCCTGCTCATTCCACTTGATTTCTGCCGCCAGAGACCTGAACTCTAGTGCATAATCCACCAGTGTTCGGTTCTCCTGTCTCAGGCACAACAGTAATCTGGCTGCATTAACCTTTCTACCTGGAGGGTCAAATGTTCTTCTAAAAGCAGCTACAAATGCGTTATAGTTATAAACTAATGGGTTATCGTTCTCCCATAGTGGGTTGGCCCATCTCAGAGCTTTCTCAATGAGTAGGGTGATAATAAATCCTACTTTTGCCCTATCTGTAGGATAAGAGCGAGGTTGCAATTCAAAGTGGATACTAATTTGGTTTAAAAAACCACGACACTTCTCAGGAGCCCCACCATAGCGTACTGGGGGGGTAATGTGAGAAGAAGCACCCACTGTGGCTACCTCTAGACCTGAACCGACAGGAGAAACAGGGGTATTACGTATCTCCTCTGGTGGGTTATTGGCACAAGCTAATAGAGCCTGTAGCGCAAGCGCCATCTGATCCATTCTGTGATCCATGGCTTCAAACCTAGGATCAGGAGCAGCCAGCTTACTGTTTGTACTTGCAGGATCCATTGGCCCTGTCGTAATGTCAGGATCGGGACAGGGATCCAACACGCAGAGTACAAACAGTAGCCAGATACGTATACCGGACCTTAGAATGGCCGGACTAACGTAAGTAGTACAGTATAGAATGGTCAAAGACAAGCCGAGGTCGAGGGTAACAGAAGACAGGTAAGCAAGAGACAAGCCGAATCAAGGGTAACAGAGATAAGCAGAGTAAGGTAAACAAGCCGGGTCAAAACCAAAAGGGATAATAGAATACACAAGCACTGAGTGACTAGAACAAGCTAGAACCACGACAGGGCAATGAGCTAATGAAAGAAGCTCTGTTAAATACCCTGTTCAGAGCAGTAACCACGCCTCCGAGGCGTCTTGATTGGTCCTGCAGCAATTGACTGACAGGTCGTTCCGGGGGAGTGTCCTGAAGACTACTTCCTGCCTAGATGCTGTAAAAGGCAGTCACTCCCTCGCGGCCGGCCTAGCATGACCGGATAGACCGCGGGGAAGGGAGCCATCAGACCGTCTGGATGGAGGAACAGCTAAGTCTCTACCTCTTTCGGAGGTAGAGACCACAGGTACCCTGACACTGTATGTGTGTGTCTGTAACTGTGTGTGTGTGTCTCTGTAACTGTGTGTGTGTCTGTAAGTGTGTGTGTGTGTGTTTGTCTGTAACTGTGTGTGACTGTCTGCCTGTAAATGTGCGTGTGACTGTCTATCTGTAACTGTGTGTGTCTGTAACTGTGTGTGTATTTGTCTGTTTGTAACTGTGTGTGTGTGACTATCTGTAATAGTGCGTGTGGCGGACATGCTGATGGGAAGAGGGGTTTCACCGCCACATATGTTCTTTTCCCCCAGTGTGAGTAGAGCTGCAATAATCCTGGAAACGAGAATCCTAAAACGTAGTGAAATCGCTGTTCCCTACAGACACGAGACAAGGCTCTGTGTTGAGGTTAAAACTGGAACTGGCCTTTTATGCAAGTCCTCATGCAAGGGGTTTCTGGTGACACATTCCAGGGGCATTCTCCACTAGACCTGAGAGGGGACAGCAACATAAGCACACACATGATTACATTACCTCTCACGTCCAGGGCAAGCATAATAAAAATATCTCAAAATATATATTTAACAGTGAGATATCCCTTCAAGTTCTATATCCCCAGATAGCCTGGGTCTGAGCGCCCAACATATCTAGAAAGCGCTCAGATCCCATGAACGCAGCCGAAAGCCACCGGGGTATAGTGTAGACCGACCGCACGCGAGGCGCCTGCCCAAAATAGTTCCATGAGATCAAGCTGTGCGATTGGTCTCTTTCGGGAATATCAAATACACAATCTTTATGTACAAATAACAGTTTGTGCATATGTTCACAGAGTATCTGTGGTTCGAGAGATGTTTCTTCCGAATGCAGCTTTGTTCGTATTAATAACGCTGAACATATTTGGCAATGTTCGCGCTGTTGAGTGTCCGATTTTAGCTCCATACACTTGACGACCAAACACAGCTGTCTGTTTTCATGTCCCAAGATGGCCGCCGCCACGTGTTCGCACATACGAACGACGACCACCCAGCCGACCGCTTACAATGTTGAGGTGCTTGCGGTTACAGAGGAGTTAGCAGAGGTTAATGGGGTCAACAAGCGGCACACTCCACATATAGGTGGTCTATCGTTCGGTAGATTATTCGGTATTCGAACGGGGAAAAGTCGACGTTTGTGGTGAAGTATTTCACCGAACAAACAGGCAAAGGGAACTGTAAAATCCAGGGACAGGGAGGTCTGTCACAGTGCGTGACTGTCTGCCTGTGACTGTGTATGAAACTGTCTGCCTGTAACTGGTGTGTGTCTGTCTGTCTGTAAATATGTGTGTGTGTGTGTGTGTGACTGACTGTAACTGTTTGCATATGGCAGTCTGTCTGCCTGTAACTATGTGTGACTGTCTTCCTGTAACTGGGTGTTTGTGTATGTGACTGTCTGCCTGTGACTGTGTATGTAACTGTCTGACTATCTGCCTGTAATTGTGTGTGTGTATGTGTCTGTCTGACTGTAACTGTGTGTGTGTGACTGACTGCCTGTAACTGTGTGTGTGTTTGTGTGACTGTCTGCCTGCAACTGTGTGTGTGTGTGTGTGTGTGTGTGACTGTCTGCCTCTTACTGTGTGTGACTGTCTGCATGGAACTGTGTGTGTAACTGTCTGCATATGACAGTCTGTCTGTGACCGTGTGTGACTGTCTGCCTGTAACTGTGTGTGTGTGTGTGTGTGCGTGTGACTGTCTGCCTTGAATGTGTGTGTGACTATCTGCCTGTGGTTGCCTGTAACTTTGTGTGTGTGTGAGACTGTCTGCTTTTGACTCTGTGTGTTACTGCCTTACGAATGTATGACTGACTGTGTATGTGACTTTCTACCTGTTACTGTGTGAGTGTGAGTGAGACTGCCCGTGACTGTATGTGGCTGTATGCATGCGAGTGGCTATGCGCCTGGAACTATGTGAATGTGGCTATATTTGACAGTATATGTGTATAACTGTGTGCATCTGACTGTATGTCTGACTGTAATGTGTGCATGTGACCAGGACCGGTGCTAGGATTTTTAGTTACACAGGCGAAGATGCATTTTGGTGCCCCCCACCCTCGTTTAAAATAAGGTTCATACAAACACAGAAATAATCATACAGAGACATACAGACACAGACAGAGACATACATGCAGGCATATAGACATACATACAGAGGCATACCGTCATACAGACACATACATACATACATACATAGACATACAGAAACATACATACAGAGACATCCAGGCATACAGACACATACATACATACAGGCATACAAAGACATACATGCATACAGACACATACCGTCATACAGACACAAACATATATACAGGTATACAGAGACATACAGGCATACAGACACATACGTACAAAGACATACAGGCATACAGACACATACATTTGTACATACAGAGACATACAGGCATACGGACACATACATTTGTACATACAGAGACATACAGGCATACAGAAACATAGAGACACATACATGCATACAGAAACATACATACAAAGACATACAGGCATACAGAGACCTACATACATACATACATACATACATAGACATACACAATTACATACTTACATCAGTTCAATCTTGTCCCCTGGATGCATGCTGTCTGGCTCCTTGGAGTCCTGTCCTGCAGCCCAGCCCCATCACAGGGCGCCAGCCGCGCTGTGTGGTACACAGGGATATGATGTCATTCATATCCTCGCCCCCTCCACACAGCCTGCGGCAGACACCAGGGTAGGTGCAGTGGCGTACACTTGACCCATGGGGCCCCAGTGCGCAAATTGATCCGTGCCCCCCCCCTCGCGCTTACTCTGCGCGGGCCGGGGCCACAACTCATGGCGGCGGGCACCTGGTCGCAGGGGTTGCAGGGCTGTGACCCCTGCGACCGTGGTATGTACGCCAGTGCATGCAGATGCACATACAATTAAAGGACCACTACAGACACCCAGATCACATCAGCTCAATGAAGTGGTCTGGGTGTCAGGTCCCTCTAGTTTTAACCCTGCAGCTGAAAACATAGCAGTTTCAGAGAAACTGCTATGTTTCACTGAGGGTTAATCCAGCCTCTAGTGGATGTCTCACTGACAGCCGCTAGAGGAGCTTCCGCTATTCTAAAACACTGAACGTCCATAGGAAAGCATTGAGTAATGCTTTCCTATGGGCGGTTTGAATGCGTGCGCGGCAAGAGCATTCGGAGCTGAGAGGCGGAGGGATCCCCAGCGCCACACACATGCTGAAGACACACACACACTCTCACGAACAGATGCATACACACCAGCTAACAGACACACACATTTACTGACAGACACACTCAGCGACAGACATACATACACACTCACTTACAAAACATACACTCTCACTGACAAACACACACTCACTAATACACACACAAACACACTCAGTAAGAGACACACAGTAACACACTTACTGACACTCACTAGCAGACACAATCACTGACACTCACTAGCAGACACACTCACTGACACACTAGCAGACACACACTGACACTCACTAGCAGACACACACTGACACTCACTAGCAGACACACTCACTGACACTCACAGACACACTCACTGACACTAGCAGACACACTCACTGACACTAGCAGACACACTCACTGACACTAGCAGACACACACACTGACACTCACTAGCAGACACACACACTGACACTCACTAGCAGACACACTCACTGACACTCACTAGCAGACACACACACACACACTAACACTCACACTAACGCATGTTTTTTTTTTTTATTTAATCCCCCAGCCTCCTTACCTTTTTGGAGTGCTGAAGGGATTCCCTGGGGTCCAGTGGTGTTGCTGGGCTCCTGGGCTCCTTGGCTGGCTCCCTGGCTGGCTGGCTCCCTGGCTCCCGGGCTGGCTGGCTGGCTCCCGGGCGGGCGGGCGGGCGCGAGGGAGCACTCTCCCATGTGTGCTTCCTCTTCAGCTCCCTCGCGCACCGCGTAGGGATGCCGGCGCCGGAAGATGACGTCATCTTCCGGCTCCGGTATCAGTATGCGGCGCGCGAGGGAGCTGAAGAGGAAGCACACATGGGACAGTGCTCCCTCGCGCGCCCGCAGAACCGGGCGCTCGGCCACGCTACAATAGGTTGGCGGTTGGAGGGGAGCACAGTGCGCTTCCCTCCTTCCGGTCAGCCTGATTTTGCGCCCCCGGGGCCGGTGCGCCCTAAGGCGGCCGCCTGGGCCGCCTTATGGTAGCGCCGGCCCTGCATGTGACACTGCAAAAATACACACTAGCATTCACACATGGACCTACAGGCATTATTTTTTTAAATCTGAATTAAATACCCCTATACAAACACTACATCATTAAAATGCACGATCCATGGATGAGCGAGAGTGACCAGGGAGGGGTGCTGTGAATTTTTTTTGGTCGGCCTTGCTTTCACAAAGCTAAGGAGCATGCTTGTGAAGTGCTTCACTACGTGCTGTACGTGCCTTCTGTCCACTGAAGCAGAGTTTGTGGATCTCCCTGGAGCTTATGTTAGTGTGGTGTGCTGGGGACTTACATCTCTCCCTTTACCTAATGCCAACCATCTGCCTCTGCGGTGGTCAAGTCTGAAGGAGTCTTTGATTTTCTGCACATTTTATTTTAGTTTGTGGTGGGACCCCCTGTGATAGGGTAGTGTCACCTTCATTTTATTTTTAAGCCTAATTACTCTGGGCTGGCCTTTTCCTTCCAGTGACTTTTTATATTCTGTTATTTTTTTTATTTTATTTTTTATCTGTGTAGTTGTTTTTGGTCACTTTCTATTAACCGTTGACAAGTTATACTGTTATTATTAGGTATCTAACTTGCTGCTACTTTGTATGTTTATGTGCAGCTAGATTAAACTACCAATATCATGGCACCTAATTATTAATTATATTTAATGAGAATTGCCCTTATATAATTCTTTTTACTTCTGCTTTTTTTCCTACTACTGCTGTCTTCTCACTTGATCTATGAATAAAATCAGCATTTAGTGGCTGCTCTCTAGCCATCATTTTGCCCATTTAGTTTGTTTCATGATAAGTCCATATAGTGCATCGGAGTCAAAGAATTCGGATATTCAGACTAAGATCAATTAGTTTGAAACCAAGTGAACACTCCAACATTATAAACAAATTATTTAGAATGCTGCATTGTTCGTTTAAGCCCACACAAAACCAAAGTATCTCAATATTAGTGGTTGCTTATCTAATTTTAGCTTTTAAGATAAACATACAAGATGCATTACTTACTGCTTAAACTGATCCAAGACGCCCCGATGTCATTCAAGTAGCTTCTACTGGAATACCTGGCCATTTTTCTCTGAAATTGTTACCATGCTAAATTTACTTTAAGGGCAAAAAAAATAATAAATAAAACAGTCCGCATATGTTCATAATTTTGTTTTTTTTTACATATCTTTGGGCAAGCAATCTATACAACAAGCCACAGTTTTATTTTAGCTAAGCCTCCCATATTTCAAATAATCATTACAATCGTAGTTTTAAAGAACTCTACTGAAGGAGTTAACAACAGTGGATTTAAAATGTATTTGCTGTAATGCTCTTTCAACTCCTTGGAAATTTCAGATGTTTCAGGCCTGAAAGTGGACACATTTTAGCTCTTTCTAATGCAATCACCCATGAGCAGTTAATAGCTTAGAAGATAGATCAGTCCAAAGTCTTGGTCTGCCTTTCCCTATTGCCATCTTTTGGATTTAAACAGACATTTTATTTGCTCTGCTTTAACCAGCTGCTTCTGTTATCTGGAAATGTTCTGTTTTCCTTTCATTATTGGAAGGAGAGAGCCGACTGTCTGCTGTCTAGGAAAATGGTGTTATCCATCATCATTAAGTATGTAATGCAATTTTCGGGGGTCTTCATCCCATCCCACTGTCAGACTTGTGATTATTGATAGGAGGAAGCTAATGGAGTTTTGTAATGTAAAGGGTCAAGATGGGCTCATGAATTTCACCACAAAAACCTTACCCTGTCGTGCAGAACAATGCAGAGGAGCCAGAAAACACTTAGACAAAATATCCCACCTGAGCCAAATGTATAATCCTCAAAAAGAATGATGGATATGAGTAAACTAAATGGAGATGTTTCTGTATATAAAAAAAAAGACTTTTATGCATTTTAAATATTAGATTGTTTTCTAATCAAGTATTTGTTTCAGTACAATGGGAGCACAACATGTCAGCTGCTTTCTCCACAGTTTCTTTTTTGGTGTCTACTCGGTAAAGAGTTACTTAAGGTGGGTTGGCAACTGCACTGCTGAGGTGTGAACCCTTTTCTTCGTAGTGGTTCCAAATCTTTCACATCAGTACAATACATTAGTTTATCAATAAATAAAAAGTATGGAGTCTCTCCATAAATGTCCAATTTTTCAACTCATCGAGTCTATGCTATTTATCACCCCATGTGATGGCGGGAGTAGCTAAGGCACTAAAAAGGTAGGACTGGATATTTTCCTCATTCTCTTAAGCATGGCTATAACAGAAATAAAGTCCTCACATTCCATGTTGGTAAGCATCCAAATGAATATGGCAAAACCGGAAGTGACGTTTAGGTGTTTCAAGTTGGAACACATCTAAGGGAACAGATCAATGAACCATGCCTTCAACTCTGAACACACTAGAGCAGGTACAGGCAACCTTCGGCACTGCAGATGTTTTGGACTATACCTCCCACATTGGCGTACATACCAGGGTCGCAGGGGTCGCGGCTGCGACCGGGCCCGGCCCACCAGGGGGCCCGGCCGCCCCTGCGACCCTGTATGTACCCACTGGGCCAGCCTCTTCTCCTGGGGGGCCCAGGAGCCGGCCACCTCCGGGCCCCCCGAGGCTGGCCCTGCTTACACCCGGCGGGCAGTCAGGCTGGCCGGTGCGCGAGGGAGCACTCTCCCCTGAGTGCTTCCTCTTCAGCTCCCTCGCGCACCGCACTGATACCGGAGCCGGAAGATGACGTCATCTTCCGGCGCCGGCATCCCTACGTGGCGCGCGAGGGAGCTGAAGAGGGAGCACTCAGGGGAGAGTGCTCCCTCGCGCACCGGCCAGCCTGACTGCCCGCCTAGGAGCCCAGCAGCACCACTGGACCCCAGGGATTCCCCTCAGCACTCCAAAAGGTAGGGAGGCTGGGGGGATTAAATTTAAAAAAAAAAACATGTGTAAGTGTGTGTGAGTGTAAGTGTGTGAGTGTAAGTGTGTGAGTGTAAGTGTCTGAGTGTAAGTGTGTGTGTGTGAGTGTGAGTGAGTGTTAGTGTGTGTGAGTGTTAGTGTGTGTGTGTGTGTGTGTTAGTGTGTGTGAGTGTGAGTGAGTGTTAGTGTGAGTGAGTGTTAGTGTGTGAGTGTTAGTGTGTGTGTGTGTGTGTAAGTGTGTGAGTGTAAGTGTGTGTGTGTGTGTGTGTGTGTGTGTGAGTGTAAGTGTGTGTGTGTGTGTGTTAGTGTGTGTTAGTGTGTGTGTGTGTGTGTGTGTGTGTGTGAGTATTAGTGTGTGTGTGTTAGTGTGTGTGTGTGTGTTAGTGTGTTAGTGTGAGTGTGTGTGTTGGTGTTTGTGTTAGAGTGTGTGTGTCTGCTAGTGAGTGTCAGTGAGTGTGTCTGTTACTGAGTGTGTTTGTGTGTGTGTGTTAGTGAGTCTGTTTGATGTCTGTTAGTGAGTGTGTTTGTCAGTGAGAGTGTATGTTTTGTAAGTGAGTGTGTATGTATGTCTGCCGCTGAGTGTGTCTATGTCAGTAAATGTGTGTGTCTGTTAGCTAGTGTGTATGCATTTGTTCGTGAGAGTGTGTGTGTGTGTCTTCAGCACTTACCTTTCTCCAGCGCCGGACTCCCATGGCGCTGGGGATCCCTCCGCCTCTCAGCTCCGAATGCGCATGCAGGGTTAAAACTAGAGGGACCTGACACCTAGACCACTTCATTGAGCTGATGTGATCTGGGTGTCTGTAGTGGTCCTTTAAGTGTGTGTGCATCTGCATGCACTGGCGTACATACCGCGGTCGCAGCCCTGCAACCCCTGCGACCAGGTGCCCGCCGCAATGTTTTGCTGCCCCGGCCCGCGCAGAGTAAGCGCGAGGGGTGGGGGGGGGGCCCACGGATCAATTTTCGCACCGGGGCCCCATGGGTCATGTGTACGCCACTGACCTCCCATGATGCTTTGCCAGCATTATGTATGTAAGAGCATTATGGGGGATATAGTCCACAACATCTGGATTGCGGAAGGTTGCCTATCCCTGCACTAGAACACCTGAGAAAGCCATTTAGAAAGCGGTATAAGAGAAGATGTTTACTAAAATTCCCCTTAGGAAGTGTGCACATCTGGCAACATGCGTTGGGATCTCTGTATTTTATTATCCTGTTTTAGTTATTTTATTTGTTCTCTATGATTACTGCTGCCTGCTGTCTATAAGTATGGTTATGCTGAAAGGGAAATTCACTCATCTGACCACATGGAGTGGTGATATGCTTGATTTTAGCTGCTAAATTGTACGTGTGATTATTTTTTAAAAGCACAGTTTAGTGGATAATCCAAACTCATTTTTGGAAGTGAAGTTTTTTTCCTTTTTTCAATAAAAATATTTATTTTGTAAGTGATTTTTCATTTTATGGTGGTGGTTTTTGCATCACATTACAGTTCCGTTTCACTTACTTTGTGATTTTGCATTTTCTGTTACCAATGCAAAGTGTCAGCACATATAGTAGATAACCCCCTATTTGCACAATCAGGGTATTCTACACAAAATGTATAAAATAAAAAACAACATATATGTCTTATATATAAGACATAAAATAAACAGCATATATATCACAACACATGCTATTTAAAAATTTTAATCATACGGTATAATGTTCAAGGGTCCTGGGGTAATCTATATGGGGGTATCTTCTCAAAGGTTTGGATCCACACTCCTTGGATGCAGTACATAAGAAAGTATCCAAAATGATACAAGGAAAGCCAAATAGTGTAACACTGTATTTATTGTAAACAATAAAACCCCTCTCCCAATATGGAACCCTTACATTAAAATGTTGTGGTACTCGTTTCCACGAAACCACATAGTAAGCATTGGTGTATAGCACTCTGATAACTTTACTGCCCAGTCCTCTAGTCATGCGGGTTCTGGCTGCTCTCACAAGCCGAGATTCAGTAACCCCCGTCTGGAAGGACGCATGAGCTGGAAGTCGCTACTCTCCTGCCAAGCTTTAAACAATCGTGCTGCTCGCACTTCAACGCGTTTCCCCCATACTTTTGGGCTTTTTCAAGATCTATGAAAAAGCCCAAAGGTACAATAATGGGGCAATAATGTTTGAATTTCCCAGTTATTTTGTTGACAAGTGACCAAAGATAATGAAACATTGCTGTCACATGATCCTCAGAAGAGCTCTATTCTTCCCTCCCAGCTCCCAAGCACAGCTCCCAGGACCCCAGCACTAGCAGCAACTTCCTTGGGGACAGGCTGGCAGTGACTGCATGTAAAACTTATCTTGGGTCTTCAGCCACTGTCATGGTTGCAAGTACCCCTGTAACATGAGGTTCTTACCGCTGATCTGACTCTCTGTGCTCTCCCCAGCCAGCTTCCCCCTGACTGTGAAGCTAATTAAGCTTTACACATTGGGTGCCTGACAATAATAAGCTATACAGGCAGCGAGGGAGGGAGCCGGCAGGGGAGTGCAAGGGGAGGCCGATCAGCATCAGACACCTCATGATACAACCGTGCCTGCCACCATAAGTGGGGATCAAAATGGAGCTTGGCCAGTGGAGCCCCTCATAATATAGGCAACCATTGCACTGACAGCATGGCTCCCCCAGCACCCCCTGCACCACATGGCTCCCCCGGCACCCCTTTGATATGAAGGCAGGCGCCGCTGTCACTTATCTCCCACAGATTCCCCTATAACACAGACAGGCAATGCACAGACAGTAGTACCTGCCACTTAGTCCCCCACCTACCCCCTGCATTCTAAGGCAGCAGGTACATGTCACTAAAGTAGCCTGGCCACCATACAAGCTGCTCAATTAGTTTGTAAAAATATCTCTGTTATAACATTTTCTCCTGAGGAATATCTTTTTTATTGCTAGGGAAATGCTTTCTAGCAGTTTACGGTAAAATTATTTTAAAAGTAATCCTTTAAAACAAATGGTGTCTAAATACTGTATTACACTTGTAATTCAAATTTAGTCTAAAAACCTATAATTTGGAGGTAATAGGTCCATGTATGCATATTCATATTTATGATTAAAACCATTTAGTCAAATCCATATGTATAGTCTGGCTTGAACTCTTTGTCATGTTCCTGAAATAGTACCTGAACAATTTTGCACAGGGTGCATTATCCTGCTGAAAGAGTCCATTGACATCAGGGAATACCATGGCTATGAAGGGGTAAAGTGACCTGCAACAATATATAGGTAGTTGGTACCTTTAGTAACATCCACATGAAATGCCAGGACTCAGGAAATGCTAGCAGACGATTGTCCAGAGCATAACACTGGCTCCCCCAGCCTATCTTTTTCCACTAGAGCATCCCGCTACCATCTCTTCTCTAAATAAATGACACACACGCACCACAACCTTCACCTGATCTAAAAGAAAATGTTATTTATCAGACCAGTCAACGTTCTTCCATTGTTCCATAGTCCAGTTCTTACGTCCCCATTGAAGGCTCTTTTGGCAGTGGACAAGGATCATTATGGGCACTGTTGTATTTGTATGATAATTAAAAAAAAAAAAAAAAAGAAATTACACAGTGTTAGCAGGGCCAGAATTAGCAGGGTCACAATTACACATCCTGACCAGTCTGCAACTACACAGCCCCATACGCACAAAGTTCTGACACCTTTATATTATGGCCAGCATTACAGCAATTTGAGCTACAGTATCTTTTCTGTGTGATCGGACCAGAAGGGCTAGCCTCTTTCCCCACATGCATCAGTGAACCTTGGGCGCACATGATCCTGATGCTGGTTCACCGGTTGTCCTTCCTCGGAACCACTGTATACTGGAAACACCCTACAAGACTTGCCATTTTGGAGATGCTCTGACCCAGTCATCTAGATAACAAAATTTGGTTCTTGCCAATCATATTGCTTGCCCATTTTCCTCCTTCCAACACATGTAAGTTAAGAACGGACTGTTTACTTGCTGCCTAATATATTCCACCCCTTGACATGTGCCATTGTAACAATACAATCAATGTTATTCACTTCACCTGTCAGTGGTTTTAATGTTGTGGCTGATGTAGCACTGGATATAAATAAATATGAAAAAGACATCCTTTTTAGATTTGGCAGAACACATTAAAAGTTAATTTAAAAATGATAGACAATGCTTTAAAACTTTTTTATAAGACAAAGACTGCAAAACAATGCAGGGAATGACAATCTGCAAAATGTTAATCTTTTAAATCCATTTGAATTTATAAAATGTGTGTGAAAGAATGACACCAAATAACAGCCATTCTCTAATGTAAAGAACATTTGTACAAAGACAGTTTTACCCGATGTAAAATAACCAGGAAAATATATGTTAGATGTAGACATCAGAAAACTACAATAATATTTCATATGAATAGAAAATATGCTATAAACTTGAACGCATATAATAATGCATTCTAAAAACTTATTTTAAACGTGTGACAATTTATGGGCAAACTATATTGCCCACCATGCATACATTTTATTTTTGTAACTAGTATACAATTATGGCACTGCAACTAATATTTTACATATACTTGATAACATTGTAAGTCGTATTGCTCATTTGTTTGTTTTTAAGATGAGAGAGAGCAACTGAAATGGAGTGCTTATCTAAACCAAGACACTGTTTTATCATCTGTGTAATCCAATAAACACTGCACAATCTTCTTGTCCATATCCAGACCTGATGGTCATAGCTGGATGCACACAAAGCCAATCTTAAGCCTATAGTTTGATGAGAAAACATAATAACTGAGAAGTGATTAATAATAACTTAGACCAAACATGTTGGATATGCCCTGAATACTAAGCAAATGCTCAGGGACAGCAAGGCCCATTGCAGATCATTGTGGTTGTTGATGATGACCTCTCGAAAGAAAGCCTATAGTTGGATGACTAATGTGTCAAGGTTCCAAAATGAATTCTTAAGCCTTGATAACACATTTGGCTCTTTTAATTGCACAGATTGCAGAGTCTGTTTTTTTGCCAATAGTTTATTAATTACCCTAGTAACAAAATGTAACTGCAAGACATATTGGAGCTTGATTTGTATAAAGTCACTGTAATTCATGTTTAGAAATTATACAAATTGATTATTTCTTCAAATCTAAGTTCCTATACAGTAATGTTACAATTAGGTTAAAATCCTTTATCTTTCTATTCATTGATCAATGGGTTACTAGGCTATTTAACAGGTACAGGAACCAATAATTGGAAAGTATCATAGTGCTTTATCAGGCTATGTGGTCCATGTTAGTCCATTAGCTTTAGTTTCATATGTGTGATGTGTGCTTGATTTTTATTTTTAATTTGTTTGCCTGCAGCCAACTTTTTCTTTGCATGTGTTTTGAGATTTTAATGTCAGACACATCAAAAAGTGATTCCCTTAATATCCCTGAACAACTGTCATAGCTTGGTCTTAGAAAAAATAGTGCGCACATCTAAAACACATTAGCTGTTTTTTAAGTCTAGTCATACCTACATAAGGAGAGATTATTACAATTAGTTACTTTTGTAAGTAACTTGCCTTTAGCAAATATCCAATTTAAAGATTTTTCCCCAAATTGTAGTCTTTCTCGCAAAATCATTTTCAATGTGGCTTTTAATAGATAAGCCCACATAATAATTGTAAAAAAAAGTCTAGGTCATTAGTCTAAAAGTTTTATTAATGAAGAAATACATTATTTTGTGTATTTTGAGAAACAGATGGAAAAAAAAAGGATATTCAATGCAATGTAAACCTTTTACTAGTTTTCAAAATGTATCAAATGTAGTTAACATCCTATTTGCAAGTAAATCAGTAGAATATGAAGACATGGAGTCTTCAGTGAACTTATTGCATAACATATTCAAATGCACTAGTTATATATATCTTATATATTTTTTGTTAGATATTTACATGGCATCAGAACCATACGTTAGTTACAGAATTCACCCCTGGAGTGGAAACAATGTATCAGATCTTTGAACTCCTCTTTTCCGTTACCGTTATACCGTTACCCAGTTTACAGTAAAATGTTCCTAATCAGGAGTAGTTACGCCTACTGTTATCTTCAGTTTACTTTTAATGGTATAACAAATATTATAAAACCCCAAATAAGTCTGTATCCTTCCAGGTTTACCTTCTAGCTAAGGCGATACATCTGTGTACAGTCAATGTAGGATGGTGGTGTTTGTCTAAGGAAACATCTGTCCCTGCAGGTCGTGTCCTTGATTTTACTGAGGTTGAGGCAAGTGATAATGGTACGCATATGATCAGAGTATTTCAACAAATAGTGCTGGCAAAGTGACCGGATCTTGGTTATCATGGAGAAAGTAAGGATAATGTGTGTATTGTCCACATTCATGTGTCAATTTGCCTGTTTACATATAATCCCTAAGCAGCATCACCTCAGTGTGTCAAAGCTGTGACAGGTTTTTGTCATGTTTCAGATCAGAATGAAATTAATTTGCATGTTCTTGTATTTAGTGCAGCTGGTCACGGTTGTGCTAAGAAAGCATCATTTTTAAGTGTTGATCTTACGTATATGCCACACAAGGCTAGAAAGACTTCTCTAAAATAAAGAAACATTGCATTACGTGTAAGCCGTGTGAAAAGATTATTCACAAAGCCGCTGAAGATACCACATTCCATTACTAAACCAGGATTTTCTGAAGCCATAGCTTGAAAAAGGTTAATTGTAGATCTGACATGTAATCTGTTGTGTGTCTGGCACTACAAACTGTGTGCAGCACTGTGAATTTCTGCATATTAAATTGATTAAATCATTAGCCCTATTATGAGGATCAGTCATCTTTTTTGGGGTGCAGCTTTGGAAATTCTGTCAGCACAAAAAAAAAATAGACTTATCCAAGAAGACAGATTCCTGTTGCTTCAAAGGAGAGTAATTGCTGGCTACACATAACCATACCCTCTTTGTCATAGAGAAACTTTGGCATGAAGAAAAAATCTGTTTCGCTGGGATATTAATCATCACAATCCATTTAAATACTTGCAATGAAACTGGTTAAAAAATAGAAAATAATATTCAGTCAACACAGGTACCATGGGTGTATATGGAAACCTCAGGGCACCAGTGCAAGGATCTGGTAAGGCCCACCCCCTCTGCTATAGAGCAGAAGTGGCCATTTGATAGATTCTCAGCTACTGTACAAATCCTGCAATGCTTTGCCAGCTGTGGATCGACTATTTACCCATCTTTGGGCATTCTATTTGTATGCAATGTCTGTGAATGCAGGTATGTTTTTGTATGGTGTATATTTGTGTGAATGTTTATGTATTTGTGTATAATGTTGGAATTTAAATGCAGACGTGTGTGTTGTGTTGGTGTTTGAATGCAAGTTTTTTTAATATAATGTGTTTGTCTGTAATGTTTTCATGCAAATACACAGATACATACTTTGAAACACACAGACACTGTCACACATGCATGGATGCATACACTGACTCAAACATGCACAGATGCATACACTGATACACACAAACACTGACTCACATGTACAGATGCATACACTGACAAATGTAAACACTGACACACATGCAAAGATACATACACAAACATTGATGCATATAGAGACACTTACATAGAAACATAGAATGTGACGGCCCATCTAGTCTGCCCAAAATTCTAAATACTTTCATTAGTCCCTAAGAAAAAAAGTTACCTGCGCTCTCTCCTTAATCCTTATGTATATTTAAACAAATGGAGGTCATTTAGTTACTCCAATGGCCACTGGAGGGAATGCCCGCCTGCCAACGTCAAGGCAGACCCCCGTAGACGGGTACTACTCTGACCCTTTACCTTGCTTCCTTGAGCTTCTGGCAAAAAATACATCTAATAAAACAGAAAGGGGTATTTTTTATATACACCCCTAAATACTTGTTAACACATGGAATGGGTGGCAGCATTGGGGAACACATGGAATGGGTGGCAGCATTGTAACCTATCATTAGTCCCTGGCCTTATCTTATAGTTAGGATAACCTTATGCCTACCCCACACATGTTTGAAAACCTTTACTGTGTTAACCTCTACCACTTCAGCTGGAAGGTTATTCCATGCATTCACTACCCTCTCAGTAAAGTAATACTCCCTGATATTATTTTTAAACCTTTGCCCCTGTAATTTAAGACTATGTCCTCTTGTTATCTCTCAGTCCAGCTCTCTCTCCTGTGGTCCTGTAGTGCTTACTTCAACTGCCTCCCTCATGACCCTAGTGTGTTTGGCTCCAAAGGAACTTGCCTGTGGCCCTGCCTCTCTCACTTGTGTGGCAGGACCCCATTGCACCCTAGTTCAAGGCCTGTCCTGGTGGTCCAACGCTGCTGTTGGCTATTATGGATTCCCTGGTGATGTGGTGGTATATCACATTCCATAACACCCTCTCACTCTGACTCACTAACTGGTCGTGAGTCTTGAGGGAGAGGAGATAGAGTGTAGGAACAGGAGGTGCAGAGCGTGCAATATACCACCAGATCACCAGGGAATAATTTTTATTGGATATCCGGCAATATATTACATACAAATTTCAATGCACTTTTCATTGGAGGCAGAAGTATGCCATGGTACCCTGTGTGGCCACTCAATTAGAATACCTAAAACCCAGGTTAGAGAAGTGGAGTCCACTGATGGACTCTGTGGCAGGCTATCAAATTGTAAGTAAAGTGTTGCCCTGCTTGCTGCTCCCATCAATGAATTAATGATGGGCCACCCTGACAGGTGGAACTCCAGGGCCTGGGAAAGTCATGACCTTTGCAACCCTGGTAGTTCCCCTATTGACAGGTGCAATGCTAAAGCAGACTGAGTCCACGGCTGTAAATACATCTAATGTGAAGGATGGTCTAGTACTTTAAAGCATTGCAGAAAGACATGTTTCACAAAAATGTAATAGTAGAGTTAGCAAATCTTCTGCTATTGAATAGGTTAAGACACACTGTGCTCTCAGCCCCATTTAGTTGAGAAGAGGTGCTTTGCACTGCAACCAGGCAATGATCTGTAAATAAAGTCTTTGGAGATGTCTTATAATGTGAAATTACTGTGGCCCTCAAAACTGCATTATTATCTTGCTAGAGACTATACATCCCCATTGTCTTCTGTTCTATTCTTTGCTTCACTTAGGTGTTCAGACTCATTTTCTAGAAAGCCTGTGTTCCGTTGATTGAAAGGAAAAGTGCAATGGAGGTGATATTACTGCAAGTTTCAAAGAGTGAAATTTAAAGGTCAGGCAAGCGATGACACTCTCTATGATGCAGGATAATCTATTTTTCAATACCTGTTTGGTAGCATTCCCAGTTTTGTTCAGCTTCTCAACAGTCAGGTGATTTATATACAGAGCCTCGATCTGAATGCTGGGCAAAATATAATCCATATGATGGCGATGCATTTTCATTTATTTCTCATTTAGTATAGAGTTGCAGGAGGAGAAGGCAAACATCATGGATTGTATATGTCTAATGAGAGTAAACAATTGGCTAAAGTTATTGCAGCTTTGAGGCTATTTTTATAAATGTCATTCCGGTGACATGATGTCTAAAACATTTATCATGTTATATAAAATGTCACTGTTTGGGAATGGTGGTAAATACAGAGAAAGGATGTAATAGGATTTTTGAAAATAACATTATGTCCTAAATATACATATAGATATTATACCGTAATGTGCTATATTTAGAAAACAGAAAACCGTGAACAGGTCTCTAATTTTGCAGATAACACGTTTCAGAATGAGAGAATAATAAATCTCTAAATATATAAAAGACATTTTATATTTTATAGACATTGCGATATATTCACTAGAAGCTGGCTCGTAGTGAATTGAAAAGTGAATTGCAAAAATAACTAATAGAAAACCTTGACCATTTCACTTGTAGTCACAATATGCTTATTTTCGCCTATGATTTTCAATCCAGATTTCAACCCACTATTATATCTTTACATCTTTATGTACTTTTTTGCTTTCCCATTAAATGTGCATATACATATTAAACATTGTGTTTTTCTAAAGGATCAATAGGATATAGCACATAGCACAGTATTACATCAGCATAAAATATTAGAACTCGGGTTAGAACATTTTTAAAAGCAAAGACAAGTTTCATATAGTTTGCTCAGAATAATTTCTACACAACTTGTGCAGATTAAAAAGACACTTCAAATTAAATTCCAAATAAAGGGGGCGTGTCCGGCGGCCGACGAAGATGGCTGTGTGAACGAGCTGCTCCTCGTGGCCCCAGCATATACCGCTTCAATGGAGCATACCCCACACGCACTCTCCTCAACATGGGGCGCACTAAGAAGCCGACAGAGCCCCAGGGTACCCCGAGACCAACGGGATCCGGGGCTGAATCCTCTATCCGCTCCTTCCTCGTCACTCCACGGGACTTTGCGTCCCAGCCGGAAATGGAGGCCGCAATTGAGACCGTGACTCCCGCCGGATTTTCCCCCTCTTCATCAGCCTCCCCTGAGACACAGGGTACTCTAGACGGGGACCTGCGCGCCCTCCTGCCCAATCTACTGACTAAGGCAGACCTGGACGCCCTCTCAGACCGCCTCAGCAGAGTTATAAGAGAGGAACTGGCCCAGGTAAGGGCAGATGTAGCCTCACTAGACACACGCCTTACTGTCACAGAGACAGAAACTGGCACCCTCCAGTCTGATGCAGACCTCGCCCGCACCTCCATTACCAACTGTGAAACCAGCTTGGCCCACCTGACCACCTGTGTAGATGATCTGGATAATAGGGGCCGCAGACTCAATCTAAGAGTGCGGGGGGTGAAGGAGGGGGGCCCGACAGAGAACCTCCCAGAGATCCTACGCACAGTGTTTAGCCATGCCCTGGGTGGACAACAAATCCGTAGACTGGGACTGGTCAGAGCCCACCGCGCTCTGCGCACACCTCCCGCACCCGGTGAACAGCCACGGGACATTGTCTGCTGCCTTGACAACTTTGCCATGAAGGAAGATATATTGCGCGGCGCACGCCGCATGAACACAATCCGCATCGATAACCAGCATATTTCCATATACCAGGATCTCTCCCGCTACACCCTGCAGGCAAGAAAGGCTCTCAGGCCAATCACCATGGCGCTTCAAGCAGCAGGTGTTCCCTACAGGTGGGGATACCCCTTCTCGCTATCCGCACGCAGAGGACCGGACCTCCACGTCATAAGGTCCCCGACATATGTCCCAGGGTTCCAGCGCTCCCTTGGGCTCCCGCAGGTGCAGGTTTCGAACTGGCTGACCCACCAATTCATACGCCAAGCTACAGGCCCTCCACCACCACCACCGAGTAGAGATCAAGGCAGGAACAGGGCCCACGTGACCGCCCATGGCACCCGGACCTAACAGGGCCAGAAGAGTAAACACCGCAGCAGCCATATCATGACAAGAGGTGACGAAGCACCAACGCGACCATTCAACACTCCATGAACTTGTGAGTACTTTCCATTGACTGGGGACATTGTCCATACACACACTACATCACAGGGGGGGAAATGGCAAGCTTCTTGGGGAGGGGGGCACGTGGGGGACCGGGACACAGTCCCACCCTGGGAAGGGGGGAGAAAAAAAAGGGGGGAAATGGCAAAATAACACAGCAATAAAGATAACAACACGAAAAGGGTGGAGGGGGAGGGGGGAAGGGGGAGAGAGGGGGGAGGAGAAAGAGGGAAAAAAATATATATAATGAAAAAAAAAAAAGAAGGGGGAAAGAAAACAGGAAAACACGAAAAAAGAAAAGAAAAGAGAGAACTGAAAAAAAAAAGAAAAAAAAAAGGGGGGACAAGGGAGAGAGGGGAGGAGACCACACGAGGCATTTCCCATGCACAGTAGGGGGTAAAGAAAAGGGAGGGAAGGGGGGAGGGAGGGAGGGAGGGAGGAGGGACGCACAGGTCGCAAGGGTGAGAGGGTGGGAAAGGATAGACAGCTCTGACACATATGGCGTGGGAAAAATAGGACGAAAATGAAGGCAGGGGATAGGATCAAAGAGAATACACAACTGAGGACACCACAACGCGACCAGGCACCCCGGAGCAAACGCGGGGTGGAAAAACATATGCCTAGAACAGGCGATGACACCCCCATCGTTAGGGTTTAATGCACAGGCGTATGATTCGAATGTAACTAGCAGCACCACACGGTGAAGCTCACTAACGCGACACACGCACCGATCCACCTATAGGACCACCAGACCCGCGCCCGCGTGCCCCCTTCCTCACGGAGACACAAACCCAATCCCGCAACGACCCACGGAATACTCACACCCACACCCCGCAACCCACACAATGGAATATGACCAAGGGAAGACCGGAGACATGGAACACACAAAACAGGCTAGACACAGATGACACGGCACATAACATGCCCCACGACCAACACACATAGGGGTAGCTTACACAGACAGATAAAAGGGCCTACACAAGCCACACCACCACACTATCAGTCAAACAGTGGTCATTGTCTCGGACGGCTAGACGGACGGTTGTACCCTATACCCGACGCTGTTCAGGACAGACGGAGGCCACCCCCCCATCGACCAGGAACTGGTACGGGATACCCGAACCCCCCACAGGGTAAGGACTAGAAGCACCCCCACTTAGGCAGAGTGCCCCCTGTCCAGGAGTGGTCCCGGGCATCAGTTCCTCTGAGCCTGTGGTCCTCACTACCAGGACATTAGTCCACTTACCCGATCTAATACTAGGTCACATCAGGACCAACTCCGACACACCACAGCACACACACACACACACACACACCCCTCTTATTTCTTATTCTCCCTCTCTCTCTTATTTCTCTTCCTCCCATCCTTGCCTACCCCCTCACGCCCCGATCCCTCCCCACCCACCGCTGCGGGTGTCACAGATGGCCGCCCAGGGGACGCAAGCCCTGGGGACTGCCCGCTATATCAAGGAAAATTTGAACGTCATTTCATACAATGTCCGGGGCCTCAACATACGGGAAAAATGCTCCCGACTCTTACGAGATCTGAAACGATACCATGCATCCGTAGCGTTCATCCAAGAGACGCACTTCCAGGAGAACCGTACACCATCCCTAAGAGACCGCAACTACCCACAAGGACTCTTCTGCAACAACCCACTGCGCCGCACACTGGGCGTCGGTATCCTGTTCTCCAGGGGGACCCCATTCGTTGAATCAGACACACTTCGCTGCCCTCATGGCAGATACATCTTTGCGAAGGGGACCATACACGACCAGGCGTACACCTTTGCGAATATTTATGCACCAAATGCTAACCAATACAGATTTCTCCGAACGACACTGACCACCCTGATGGGATTCACGGAGGGCACAATGATTATAGGCGGAGATTTCAACTTACCGCTCCATCACCAAGACATTTCGGCAAACCCCGCTCAACAGACACCCAACAGACACGCGCGAACGATACAGCACCTACACCACCACCAACTCACGGATTGCTGGAGAGCACTGAACCCCACTGCAAGGGACTACACATTTTATTCCACGACTCACGCCACCTACACCAGGCTGGACTACTTCCTCCTGCCATACCACCAACTAGCCCTCCTCATGGAAGCAGAAATTCTGCCCATGACCTGGTCAGACCACAACCCCATTCGGATAGGACTCAAGTCACCCCTGTTTCGACCCCGCCAGGTCTCTTGGCGCCTCAATGAATCGATCCTTGCAGACCCAATCCTGGTCACAACGACAAAACAAACTATCCAAGACTACTTTCTCAACAACGAAACCGAAGACACAACGCCCCTGATGTGCTGGGAGGCACACAAAGCAGTACTCCGTGGACATTTTATTGCGCACTGCTCGACGCGGAAAAAGGCACACAACAAACAAGTACAAGAACTCAACAAGGACATAGCGGACTGGAATACCGCCACAAACGGACGATGGACCCGTGCACATACCGCGATCTAATTCTCAAGCGTACCCAGCTCACCGAACACTTGTACCGAGCAATTCAACGCTCCTTCCAACAATTCCAACATCTGGTATATGAACACGGAAACAAATGCAGCAGACTCCTAGCAAACCTGCTGAAACAGCGCAGAAATCACCTATATATCCCCAAGATTAAAAACACTGACCAACAAATGTGCCATCTCCCGGACCAAATCGCAACGGCGTTCACCCAATACTACGAAGACCTCTACAATTTACAAGGTGACGCACAGGCTAACAGGACACCCTGCAGGACCGAGGCCATTCATACATATCTCGAAGCAGCCGGACTGAAACAATTATCTACCCCAAACCGGGATGAATTAGAGGCCCCCATAACAGTAGAAGAACTGGCATACGCAATCAGAAAAGCAAAGACGGGGAAAGCACCAGGGCCAGACGGACTACCGCTACAATACTATAAAACCTTCCTACCAGACCTCCTGCCGAAACTACATTCAGCTCTGAACTCAATTCTAGACGGCGCTACCCCCTCAGCCCCATTCACGGCAGCAAACATCACCCTCCTCCCGAAAGAGGGTAAAAACCCGACATCCTGCGCAAGCTACCGCCCGATATCGGTCCTGGATGTGGATGTCAAACTCTTGGCGAGCGTGCTGGCCAACTGTTTGGCACCATTTCTCCCAGACCTTGTCCACCCAGATCAGACGGGGTTCATCCCCGGAAGAGAGGTCCGAGACAACACCATACGGGTACTGAACCTGATCTCAGTAGCAGCGCAATCCGACCAGCAGACCCTGATCCTCTCCACGGATGCCGAAAAGGCTTTTGATAGGGTGGACTGGGAATTCCTCTTCGAAACCCTCCGGAGCCTGGGCATCGGCCCTAAATACATACAATGGGTAGAGGCGCTCTACAGCGCACCGACAGCTAGACTCCGCATCAACGGGGCCCTCACAGACCCGTTCCACATTCGCAACGGAACGCGCCAAGGGTGCCCCTTATCCCCCCTGCTCTTTGCACTAACCCTGGAGCCATTCCTTAACAACATCAGTGGCAACGAGGCGATCCATGGACTCCGTATAGGCCGATCACACCACAAAGTCCTGGCATACGCAGATGACCTGCTCTTCATTGTACAACAACCGGCCACGACACTCCACACGATCATGACTGAATTCGAAAAATACGGCAAGGTCTCCAACTTACGCATCAACTACAGCAAATCAGAAATCTTAAACCTTAATGTTAAGCACACCCAAACACAGACGCTCAAATGCCGCTTTCCCTTCCGCTGGTGCACCACCAAGCTGAGATACCTAGGGGTCTGGTTCACACCAGACCCAGCGGATCTCTACCACTACAACTACCTACCACTTCTCAAAATCGCGCAGGCCGAACTTCAGGCCTGGAATACCTACTACATATCGTGGCTAGGCCGCGTCAACGCGGTGAAGAGGACCCTACTCCCTAAATTCCTCTTCGTGTTCCAGACGATACCAATCGCAGTGCCGAAGAGCTTCTTCACATCCATCCAAGCGGCAGTCCGTCAGTTCATCTGGAAGGGCAAGGCCCCCCGAATAGCCCACTCCCAGTTAACACTCCCTGAAATTAAAGGGGGACTGGCTCTTCCTGACTTCAGGAAGTATTACACAGCGACCCACCTCACCCGAATCATCAGCTGGTCGACAGCACCAAGGGACAAGCTATGGGTTCGACTTGAAGCAGATAGCTCCGAATGCGACCTCCAAGCCCTACCGTGGATCACCCCAGTAGCGAGCCGACGCACCACACACGCGAACCCATTTGTGAAAGCCACCCTCCACATCTGGCACCAAAACGGCCCCAAATACTACCTCACAACACACCCGAGCCCTCTACTTCCACTCAGGAGAAACCCAGAGTTCCCGGCGGGGGACATGGGGCCCACCCTGAGAGCGCGGACCGACACCACAATACCCCGAATGCTGGATGTACTCACACCCCCTTGCTCTATAAAGCCACTTACAGACCTTTTTCCGGACCAGAGGCATACCTTCCTCCACACTATAGCAAGGGAACAACTGCAGAGATATGCACGCTCGATCCCCCAACGACCGAGCCTAATGCGGGATTGTACAGTTTGAGTCCATGTGCCGGTTGGAGGCACCCCCCCGAGAGCGATCTCCCAGATCTACACCACACTGACGACTGGACGATACCTCCTAGCACCACCATGCATTCGGCGTTGGGAAGAAGACCTAGACGTAACGCTCACGGACGCAGACTGGAATAAGATCATAACACTCACCCAGAAGACCTCAGGGTCGGCGAGGCTCCAAGAAAATTCGTATAAAGTCTTTACGAGATGGTACATCACCCCAACGAATTTACATGCTAGAGACAGCACGAAACCGAACACGTGCTGGCGATGTGGAAAGGAGCTGGGATCGTTCCTCCACCTATGGTGGGACTGCTCCCTCATCCGCCCGTTCTGGGAAGCGGTAGGCCGAGTGCTTAACGAAACCACAGACGAAAACATCCCAGTGGCACCGGCACCCTTTCTACTACACCATACAACGACACCCGCACTGGCATACAAACGATCAGTGATACCGAGGCTCCTCAATGCAGCGAAAGCAACAGTCCCAATCTTCTGGAGACAACCATGCACCCCCTCACTCAAGCGCTGGGTGGAGGAGGTGGAAGACACCCGGAGATTCGAGGACCTGAAGGCAACGACTGCAAACGCCAAAGAAAAACATCTTACGAGATGGTTCTACTGGCTAAGACACATTGCCTCGGATGACTTCGTGATGCTCTTGAATGCATCTGAACACTGAGAGGAACACATGGGCAGCATATGGGGAGAGGCCACCTGAGGCACCGGCGGAGTGGAGATTCCCGGAACAGAGATGGGAGACAAACAGAGGCCGGCTGACTAAGATACCCGCTTGCCGCCAAGCCGCCCCTCCCCCCCCCTTTTTTTTCTCCTCTCTCTCTCTCTTTCTCTTCTTCTCATCCTCTCCCCCTCATCCCCACCCTCTCGTCCCCCCCACACAAATACCAGACCCACACCTTACACGACCACAACCCCTAGAGAGAGGCACACATGCACACAGACGTACGAACATAAACCAGACCCCAACTAACAACATAACCTACAATTTTAACCAAAGCACAACTCCATGCACTGCCTACTAGCACACCAAGACTCAGAACAGATGCTACGGACTGAGCCACAAAAACGCTCCCACTATCCCGAGCAATATAGAACGGTTGACACCGCTAACATCGGAACAACTGGCAACATTGACCGCCTAGACACAAGAAACGATGTACTACCACAATGGCCGCACCCGCTGACTAGCCGGGTACAATTTCAAACCAGATACACCATATGCAATGCCTCTGGCAGGCACCAAAATAACTGAAAGTGATATATAGGCCATGACCACGTAGGTGACAAGAAAACATAATCACAACAAACTAGCCAACCCAAGATTACTACAAGCACCATCTAGCACAAAGCTACTCCGCTAGCTAGCTACCACAAAGCACCTACCCAATCCAGCTAACACGAGATGACTATAATAAACCAGAGGACAAAAAAAAAAAAAAACTATATACACAAACCAGTTAACACAAGGCAACTACACAAACTAACCAACACAAAACAACTACGCAAACCAATTAAAACAGGACAACCACACAGACAAATATTACTTCGGGTTATACCCGCCTAGTCAATGTATCTTGAAGTACGCACCTACTTAATTAAACTAAATACGCATATTCAATATACTTGTTTCAATGTTACCGCCTCTGCGTAGGCGACCGTATGCTGTTACAATATTACGTTTGAATGCCATAAACAGAATGTGATGACAATAAAAACGATTTAAAACAAATAAATAGAATGAGGGTCTCCAGGAATGACACCCTACCTTAGCTATACCAGCTCATGCCAGCGATACACGGCTGTGATGGGCTAAGGGTTATCAGCTGGTGCTCTCAGCCAATCACTGCCACCCATTGCTACTCCCACATTAGCCAAAGCAACAGAGAAAGGAACCTGACCATCATTCAATGTTAAACCAATGAAGTAGTTATAGCATCTAGAGCAGGGGTAGTCAACCTTTTAATACCTATCGCCCACTTTTTTTTTTTTTTTTTTTTTTATTCTTTATTTTTGTTGTGCATGGTTTGACAGAATGATGTACCACAACAGCAAACATAATCACAGTAAGTTTACAGGTTTAAACATACGTGGCAATGAGGTAAAAGCAAAAATTTTTTTGAAACATTGTTGAACATAACATTATTTGTCTTGGCGTTTGCGAAGTAGGTACATGTCAATATTAGGAAAGACAATATATAACGGTGTAGGTTCCCGCTTGTATAGATAGTAGGAAGGACATGTCAGAAAGTCGAAAACAGAGGAGTGACAAAGGGGGAAAACATGACATGCATCTGCATCCTAGCGTCAAACAGTTAATGAGTTAATGGTTAAGAGGTTGACATGAACGATTAATCATATCTAATGTAGTGTGTAGACTTGGTGCATTAAAGATAACTGCAAGTTAAGCTAGATCTAGGTAGGACTTAGTAGACAACAGTATTGTGTAGTGAAACCTGCTAAAACAGGCAAGCGTATATAGTCAAACTAGTTTCGCTTAAGGTGATAAGTGTAACGCTGTGCATTAGTAAGACTAGGAGCGTTTATGTTTTAGGTATCAGTTGCACATATTTAAGTGTATAGATAAATCAGCAGTTTCACCGCCAGTTTTGGAATGAATAAGCAAGAAACAATAAACTGTAGGCAGCTATATGGGAGTGACTATGATGTCTTTTTAACATCTATTTTGGTACCGGCAGGCTAGGGTTGAACTGCAAGTCCTTTAGGGGACATGGGTACCTTGCTTGAGGGTATGTGGCACGATCAGCCAATACCTCGGCTTGGCAGATCCATGTCTTCCCTGGGGGTTCTCCTGAGTTGCCGTTGCGGCAAAAGTCCTTGTCTCAAGTGCCTCCGTGGGGTTCTTTGCCTGTGCCGTTCGCTAGGAGGAGACTGTGCTGCTTCCCGGGCGGTCTCGCGGCGATCAGCGTGAGTTCCTGGCTGTGGATTTGTGTCTCGGTGGTCAGAGGTTTCCGGTGTAGCCGAGTGGTGAATGGGCTCTCCCTGGTGTGCGTGGGGTCGGTTGTCGGCACATGAGGGACCATTGGCCTTTTCCCGCCTGTTTGTTCCCTGTTTCTGGCCGGAGGCCGCTCTGGGGGCTCGAGGCAGGTATCTGCCTATGTTGCGCCGGATAGTCGGGTGAATCCATCCCACTGTCACCCTCAGTGCTTGGTGGAGGGATTGGCCCATGGTGCTGGACTGTGCCTGCAGGCTGTTACTTAGCCGGGTGATGAATTCCTGGGTGTCCCTGGGTGACTTGGAGAGAGGGGGCTTTTTGGCGCCAGGCGCGCTCATACCGCCATCTTGCCTGGACCCCTACCTTCTCGGTGAGGTGCTGGATTGGTCGTCCGTTTAGGCTGCTGTGCTGGGGTGATCACTCCCAGCGGGGACCGGGATGACCCCCGCCGGTCCAGAGGGGGGGGTAGCAGGGCTTCACTCAACACTTGTTTTCGCGCAGGTCTCGTGCTGGAGGGTCGGCCGCCTCCTCCAGGCCTCGGGTCCCGCTGCTTTTCCCTATCGCCCACTTTTGCATCTTTGCTGATGGTAAAATTTCCGTACCGCCCACCTGTGCCGCAGTAACTAATTTTATAGCACAGGTGTGATTTTTATTTATTTATTTTTATTTTTTATAAAGGAGGGATGTGTGTCTGTGAGGTGCTGTGTGTGTGAAGGGTACTCTGTGTTTGTGTGTGAAGGGTGTAGTGTGTGTGTGTGTGTGTGTGTGTGAGAGGTGCAGTGTGTGTGAAGGCTGCTGTATGGGTGTGAGAGAGATGCTGTGTGTGTGAAGGGTGCTGTGCGTTTGAAAAGGGTACTGTGTGTGTGAAGGGGGCAGGGTGTGTGTGTGTGTGAGGGTGCAGTCTGTGTGTGTGTGTGTGTGTGTGTGTGTGTGAGGGGGCAGTCTGTGTGTGTGTGTGTGAAGGGTGCATAGGGTCTTTGCTGTGTGTAGGTGGGTGAGATGTGAAAATCTATCTTAATGTCTCCCCCTCCCTTCTTCTTACCTCTCACCAGTGAGAGGAGACGTAATGCTGCAAGCCATGGTGGTCCAATGGTGGCATTTTCACTTTAGCCTGCAGCTCCTCTGGCTGCAGGCTGACTCTCTTGTCCTTCTGTGAACACAGCACTGCTCCAATCAGCCTGCTCATGGGAGGAACACAGAGCCTCCCAGGATCTTCCCTCCCTCTGCTGGAAGCAAGTGCAAGCGAACCAGTGAGGGAGATTTTACCAACCCGAGAGGAAAAGGCAGAAATTTTAAATAACTATTTTTCTTCGGTATATATTAATGAGAATCCTATGGCAAGAGATATGCATATGATTGCTGCAACAAACTTGCAGATAACTTGTGATTGGATAACTCGAGACAAGGTGCTACAGCTATTAAAGAAAATTAATGTAAATAAAGCTCTGGGGCCTGATGGTATCCACCCACGAGTACTTAAGGAGCTAAGTGGGGAAATAAGTGAACCTCTGTATTTAATTTTTCAAGATTCTTTTGTTTCAGGTATTGTACCGGAGGATTGGAGGAAGGCAGATGTTGTATCTATATTTAAAAAGGGTTCAAAATCCTTGCCTGGAAATTATAGACCTGTGAGCTTAACTTCTGTGACTAGGAAATTATTTGAACGGCTATTAAGGGATAATATTCAGGAATTCATTGGGAAGAATTGTGTTATTAGCAATAATCAGGATGGTTTTATGAAACATAGGTCATGTCAAACTAACCTAATTGCATTCTACGAAGAAGTAAGTAGAAATATAGATCAGGGTGTTGCAGTGGATGTGATCTACTTGGATTTTGCCAAGGCATTAGATGCGGTTCCTCACAATAGGTTAGTCTTCAAACTAAAAGAAATTGGTCTAGATGAATATTCTTCTTCTTGGGTAGAACATTGGCTTAAGGATAGAGTACAGCGAGTTGTCATAAATGGTAAATTTTCAAGCTGGACAAAAGTGGTAAGTGGTGTCCCTCAGGTTTCTGTTTTGGGACCGCTTCTATTTAACATATTTATAAATGATCTTGAAATGGGCATTTAAAGCCATGTATCAGTGTTTGCAGATGACACAAAACTTTGTAAAGTAATAAAATGTGAGCAGGATATTGCCTTGCTGCAGAGGGACTTGGATAGATTGGGGGAATTTTTTCCTAGTTTGTTGCAAAATTGGAAGCGCTTCAGACTGGGTTTTTGCCTTCTTTTGGATCAACAGCAAAAGCATATGTGAGGAAGGCTGAACTTGATGGACGCAAGTCTCTTTTCAGCTATGTAACTATGTAACTATGTAACTACCACTGGTCTAGAGTGTCCTCATGTAACCATTTTATCCCAAACCTTGGTGGAATTTCAAAGACCTTGTAGTCCCACTACCACAAAAAAAACCCAGACTTAATTTCTGCTTTTGTGCCATATGCTTTAATGCTACACATTATGTAGGGTTGCCACATTTCTTGGAAAAACAATACTGGCAATGCTAATTTGCATAATTAATTATATATGCGTAACATCGCAGGATATGATATGACATATTGTAGGTTTAAATAGCCAAGCTGTGCATAGGCTGAATTGGAGAATTGTATCAAATCAATTATGTTTGCCTAGAATTTACAATTAATGTTTCAATTCACTAAATTTCACAGTTCAATGAATACACATATTTAGATTATTCTCTAAATGATAGAATTTAGGGTAAATAATTGAAAACCAAACTACAAGGTTAAGGCCAAAGTAGTGGATTTGAATTTTGTTTTCCAGTTCTACTATAATCCCAGCATGGCAATTAAAGGAACACTATAGTCACCTAAATTACTTTAGCTAAATAAAGCAGTTTTAGTGTGTAGATCATTCCCCTGCAATTTCACTGCTCAATTCACTGTCAATTAGGAGTTAAATCACTTTGTTTCTGTTTATGCAGCCCTAGCCACACCTCCCCTGGCTATGATTGACAGAGCCTGCATGAAAAAAACAACTGGTTTCACTTTCAAACAGATGTAATAATAATTGTATCTCAATCTCTAAATTGAACTTTAATCACATACAGGAGGCTCTTGCAGGGTCTAGCAAGCTATTAAGTTATAGCAGGGGATAAGAACATCTTAATTAAATAGAACTTGCAATAAAGAAAGCCTAAATAGGGCTCTCTTTACAGGAAGTGTTTATGGAAGGCTGTGCAAGTCACATGCAGGGAGGTGTGACTAGGGTTCATAAACAAAGGGATTTAACTCCTAAATGGCAGAGAATTGAGCAGTGAGGCTGCAGGGGCATGTTCTATACACCAAAACTGCTTCATTAAGCTAAAGTTGTTCAGGTGACTATAGTGTCCCTTTAATGGCTTGCATTTTGTAATTTGTTTTTGTTGCTTTGTGTGAATGCACTTGTGTATTTAAGCATGTAGGAGTGATACAACTGGGAAGCCAGCCAGGAAGTTTCCTTCTACTTCCATTAGCTCAACAGAGCATGCCCGTCTTTCCCTCTTCTCAATAAGCAAGACTACGACTCATTGAGAAGCATTAGAAAGTCGTGATCATGTGAGACAGCATGCATGGCTCCAGCACAGAGACTTCTCAGTGAGAACTCTATGATTGGAGTATTCCCCAGCACAGACTGAAACTCTTTGCCTTAGAAAGAGGGAATGGCTTGCAAAGGCCACAGGCAGCAAATCTGCATCTGGGCAGAAAAAAAAGAATAATTTCTTCTTGTCTGTGGAGGTATATCTACTAAATAGTGGGGAACAAATTGAATGAGTTTTCCGTAATGTAGTTTAAAGGATGTCATTGTGCAACACCTCTTATTTTATGTCTCCAAAGTTTACTACCTTCCTAATTCTATCTCCACCTCAACTTCCTATTAACAATCCCATCTGCATCTCTCCACCTTTATCAACCCACAGTTGTTTCTCTCCTCTTTTATCAATCCCCATCTGCATCTCTCCACCTTTCTCAATCCCCAGCTGTGTCTCTCCTCCATTATCTACCCTTCATCTTTCTCTCTTATACTGTGCAAACCCCCATCCATATCTCTCCACCTGTCCAAAGCCACATCTGTCTCTCTGATCCTGTTAACCTGTTAACAGTGGCTCTCCTACTGTTGAACCCATCTGTGTCTCTCTCTTCCTATTAACACCCATGATCTTAATCTCTCTCTTGCTTTTAACCCCACCTGTACCTCTCCTTGTCTCCCATTGTGTTTCATCTTGCAGCTTGTCCTCCCACTTCTCTCTCCCCCCTCATTTACTTGATTTGCAGTGTGCAATACTAGCCACATGGCAACCTTAACATCATGGGAGGGCTGGCAAGGTAGTTTTAAGCTGAAACAGCAAACCATTTTTCTGAAAATTAAAATTGAAAGATGTGGTATTGCATGTGTGTGTTTGCACAGTTCTGCAGGAGTGAGACAGCAGGCAGGAAATTAACAGGACCATTGCTGGTCTGGGATTGTGCCTGTATTGTATGATCTGCATCAGTAGGACCAATCATACTAAGACAGATTTATTTAATGCGCAAAAAAGAGGCCAGTCATTTGTACTTGCCCACAGGTAAAAAGTTTGCAGCCCTCCCCTGCCACACATTTAGAACATGTCCAGATTTGTTATGTAGCCCATGGAGCAGCGTAGCTAAGGGGAATGGGCCTTGACATTGCCAGGAGACAGGCCAGCTAGCTGTCAGTGGTTGGGGGCTGGATTAAGGTTGGAGTGGGGTGGAGTTATTAGGGGAGTATAGGTAGCGGCCATTTTAAGTCTAACGGTCACTTTTAATCCAAAGTTACACTTACCTGTTTGTTGTCCCACCCACCCTCCCTTTGCTTTCAGGTGTTTCCCGTTTGGTCACGGCGGCGGGGGATGGAGAGTAAAGTTAGGGGGAGGAAAGAGTGAGATGGGGGGAAAGTTTGGAGTTCAGGGCTAATAGGTAGGCCTTTGGACTGGTTTGGTAGGTTCGAGCTCATAGGTAGCTCCGAACCAGGGTGTGTAGGGGTGTCTCGGTATGCCCCTACACTGATGCCCTTTGGTGGCAATGGATGGTGCCCTTGGTGTCAATGGTTGATGCCCTTCGGTGGCAATGGTCAGGTTTCTATGTTAAAACTAATATGTTTCAATGTTGGGGTATTATGTTTATTATGTTACGTTGGGGTGGGTCATTGTCCCGGGGTTAAATTGTAAACTGATGTGGTAAACTGTGCAGGCCAACGTGGGCCTGATGTGGACAATGACCTTTATAATTGATGTTAATTAATTAATAAATAAAAGCTGTGATATGCTTTTGCCAAAACCCTGGTGTCAGTGTCATTTATTGTAATAAGTATTTGGTGGGGGGTTTTTTGTGCATATGCCGACAAGGCGACTGTGCACATGTCATGAATTATAGAGCCAAATTGCAGACATTTCAATTTCATTTTTCAGATTTCCATTTTCCACAGATTGATTTCATAAGCCCATGTCTCTGTGTTTTGGAACAAGGTAGAGAAGACCACCTGCATTTTACCTCAATAATGGCATATTATTTGTAAAGACAAGTTGAGTAATTATTAAATTACTAAAAATGGGGCATTTTTAGTCTTTTCAATTGGTCATTTCATCACTAATGTCCGCTAAAATGTAGTGGTAATTTTTAAAAAAAAATAAAATCGAAGTGCTAACTATTACTGCCTTACTGCAATGTTCTTTCACTTCTGAATTATACACCTGTGATACCGATCTGACAAGACATCAGCCTAGTAAGTCCCTACATCTAAAGAAAGTTAATCTGCAGCAATAAGCTTGTTACCCAATGCCTACTGCACACTTGCTGCTGCTATTTAAGACAACCATTTCCAGTGGAAAAATTTAATACGTACTTTTTTCAGATTAAGAGTATCATTCATCCTATTTTCTGCAAAATCACCTACTGAATTTGAGTATAATGAAAGGTCACCTACAATATTTTAGATTTCATACAAAGAATTCAAGTCATGTGTGATCTTTCAGCTGTACAGTACCAGCTTGTGTTTTGTTGAATGAAGTAAGTGGGTGTTAGAGAAACAGTTTGAGGCACATATTGTCCTATGATGTATAAAGATGTGTCATCTTCTTTCTTTTTTTATTAAAGAAAAAAAAAAAAAACTCTGCCAAGTCTTAGATAGATATTTTCTATAATCAACATTTTTATCATATTTTCTTTCTTAGTGTGTTTTTTTTTTTAACAGATACGTACACTGAAGTATGTGTAGACAAACTTTTTGTTCAAGTAACAATGAACATACAATGCAAATTGTTATGGTTAACTTCACTCATCACCGTTGATAAACTCTATCTTTAAAATGTTCTCTTGTCATATGACCCACATTAGTTTTTCTGTGTTTCAGCTTTTTATTATCCATTGTGCACATCTCTAGTTGGAGCCCAAAGTCTACTGAAGACCCACCACATACGCATATGATATTTCACCTTGGGTATTAACATCTATGAGCATAAATATTTAATACAACTGATGGGGTGCCTGATACAGGCTGGTGCTTCCTTTATTTTAACCTGATATGTAGTCCATTGCCATTGGATAGACACCAAATCATTAGTTGTGTGTTAATGTGAATTTTTCTTCCATTGACCTACACATGCGTTAATTAAGTTCCTTAGGATAAAATTATCAGTGGAACTGGACCTGTTGTGGCTAACATTTCCTAGCATTATCGAACATTTTTTTTTCTGTTTAGAAGCTCATCTGGAATCTTTTCCTACCTCTTGAGATACAACTCAACCCCTTATTTAGTAATACTCAGGAGAAGAGGTGTGACTGCTATTGCAAGAGCAGTTTCAGTTATTTCAAGTTTTTGATAGTTTACAAACCTGGTTTGGACTTTTCTAAAAAGCCCATGCTTTACTTATACATGGGATTTATATCTCACCTTCGTAAGCCACAGTTGAATGTACAAGGTGCTGTAGAAGCACAATTAGGGACAAAAGTAGTCTATTATTTTTAAAATATCAAGTGATGCTGAAGTCTTCCTGGTTAAATTAAGGAAACCGGCTCTGGTGTGCATATGCTAAATGATATGATAGAATTATTCTTCCATGGGACCATAAAAGAGTACTTTTATATTCAGGGAAATTTTAATTTATTTTGGGGTTCTTATGTCTGTGAAAGATGTGGAACATTGAGAGCAGGAAAACACCAGGAATCCATCTGGCACCACTAGTGAATGCAAGACAGAGCATCTATCTGGAACTAATTTACTTGTCTACTTTACCCACACCCCACCACACATGGGACGTGGATATGGAAATAATGGAGTCTGAGACTTCCTGTTGATTATTTGGAGGTCCATGGGACTTTGGCTATTTATTTATTCCCACTATAAGTCAGGTGAAGGGTAAGCTGGACCCATTGTGCTGGTACCCCATGGTTGATAGAAGAGATTCTGTGAAACCCACACACATGTTGTGGGGGGATGAATAATTAGGTGGATAGCTTCCTGATCAATAGTTAAGTTCTTTATTAACTCCTACAATTTTAACCCACAATTCTTTTTTTGTAACTGTGTACTGTGTGTAAGGAATATTCTCCCATGTTTTCCTAATTAATACTGGGTAGAGGGGCTACCTGCTAATTTATTTTAAATGGAAACTTTAACTGACAGCTGTGATCGCACAAGCAGTCAGTATAGGAGAATTATTATGTATAGCTTGGTACATTATTTTGGAGGTCTACATTTATACATTTGTTTCTGGTGGACCATATGGACGATGCTAAAAGTTGTATTTACTTTTATATTTGCCTCTGAATTGCCATGTTTTTCCAATTTATGCCTAACAGTTTGTTGAATAAATACAATTATTTTAATTTGCAATATAGCACTTAGTAATATAACAACCCTAAAAGACTGAAGAGAAAATAGTGGTGACACCTCAATGTCACTCATGTAAGACTTATATGTTCTCATGTTGCTAGGCAACACAACAAAAGCCTGAATAAAAAGTACATTACTGATAAAACAAAAAACAATATAAACCACAGACAGTTGGATCTTTTAGAAAGAAAAAAAACTGTTTAAAGCAGAAAGGATGTTTTCATTCTTAACATCCATTTTGGCTCTGAATTAATTCACAGAGTGAAAATTAAACTACAAAAACAAATGCATATATAAATGAATAACTAGATACTTTGAATTCAATGCCATTTACTATGTACATGAATGCTTGATTTATGTGTTTGTTAATTTGCAATTGATTGTCCTTAACATGTTTTACTTTTTTTCATTTGTATAGCCCCTTAGAGAAACTCCGTTAGATATCTGACTCTGTTAACTTAGATGCTTACAGATACTTTTTTCACACTTTTTCCACTTTTCTGGCTTTAAGATTCTAAAAATAAAAAGGAAAAAATAATTTGTATAATAATTATATGCAATACTAGGTATTAATTGTTCACAATGATATGCACATGTAATGTCATTTCCGAGAAAAATCAATTATCAGATGCGTGCATTAGACTCATTTATACTAACTAAGCACCATTTGAATGAATACCCTAGAGTACAATATGCGCTATGTTGCTGACTGTTTGCATCCTTTTGCCAAAGTGAGTCTTCCAACAGGGCGATCCTGCTGACACTTTACAACCCACTCATCCTCTAAATCTGGTTTCACAAACATGACAATGGCTTATGTTTACTCCAGTGGCTTCTATAAAGCACCTTTGGGATAATATAGAATAGGAGGTTCACTGAATTTATGTATGACCAAAAAAATCGGCAAAACAGCGTGAAATTGTTGAGTCAGCAATGATCTCTAAAGACTGTCTTGCTGAAGACATGACATAAAGAATTCAAGATTTTCAAGAGCACCCAGCAATGGATATATCTACTTAATAACTTAGCCACTTAGCTTATTTAGTATTTCTAATTGCATGCTTATCGGGTAAGAGAAAAAGGGATGATCTACAAGCAAGATTATGGCTGGGTATAATTATATAATGAAAATAAATATGATAATAATTTAGCAATTTGCCGAGAACTAGATCTACAGTAAGTTCTCTGTCCTTGCAAGAAAAAAATTTGGCTTAAGAAATTTTAGCTTTTCTTGTATATTGGGAAATGTCCTCATAGTACTTTGTTCTTAAGCTCCTGGATAAAGAAATATACAGTTTATTTTTCCAAACATTTACAAAGATCCTCTGGTGTTTAATATTAAAAAGACGCAATCTTATTAATCCTATAAACCATAACCATATATTTCATGGACATAAAACACCACCTGATGCTCTAGTCTAGTCTATTTACATGATGCACCCTGTACATGCGGCATTACGCGATGACATGCTCAAGTGATGCAATCATTGGATGCACTGCGTTTTTTATTGGCCTCCTAAGAGGGAATAAAGTTGTTTGTTGTTTTTTTATAATGAAATAATGAAGTAACTTTTACATGCCTTTGGAAAAACAATCAATTTTATAAACACTTGTATTGCTGTAAAAGCCCAGCAATGATAATCCCTTGTGAAAACAAGACTCACCTGTTACAACATATAGTTTTTTTGTTTTTTTTTTAACTGTGCATACATGATTTACACAGTACAGGGAGGTCTCCAATATTTTTGTTTTCCTTAATAGAGTGAAGGGCCAGATTTCCAGTTAGGCAGAGTAAGCACCTGCCTACAAACATGTTCTTGAAGTGCCAACTCTACCTGTTAAAAGCAGCCAACCTGGGTTCTAGCTATCTTCCCAGACAGCAAAGACGCAAACTGATGCTGCAGGACTCTGGAACCACATTGTTAAAGAGACACTCCAGATCCCTAAAGCATTTTAGTTTGCTGCAATGCTTTATGAAGTGCTCTGGTTATCACCTTATATAACGCTACCGTCACCTCTGCCCTGGATTCTGCAGCCTAGCCCAAAGCGTGCACCTCAATGAAGACTTATTTCTAACTGTGGCACACTAAGTTAACCCGATATCTGCAGAGGTGCTCTGTTCAGCGGAACACTTCTGAAGAAAGTCTTCACCTTGTCATACTCTCTCTATTATAAATTCACCTTGCACAGCCCCCACCCTTGCTAAACAATCATATATTTCCTCTCTCATTAGGTCATGCTCCTGCAATCACAGGCATCTCTTTGATACCTTCAACTCTCTCCTTCGCCCTGCTGAAGCCACCGCCCAAACTAACCTTTCAGCAGATAGCTTTGCATGCTACATTAATGTCAAGATTAAACAGTTAAGGAAAGAATCCTCCACACTTCACTCCTCTCTCTCTTAACTGCACTTGGACTGTATCTTCCCTACCTTTCAGGCCATCTCCCTGGCAACTGAACACTAGATGTCTGTGCTTCTCCCCTCGTCCCACCACTTGTCCGCTTGATCCTGTTCCTTCTCACATTATGAGATCTTTCTCCCCTTGTCTTGTACCTGTCAGGATCTTAGCTGGTGTGGAGTCCGACATGCAGAGTTATACGCTCACCATTGCAAATAAACACAGACTAAGATGACCAGGTAAGAAGACAACTGGACTGTGAGTCTGTGCATGGGGGCTGTGCAGGAACAGTGCTCCAAGTTACAGTACAGGCAAGGACAAGCAGAAGGGTAGTCAAGGTATAGCCAAAGTCAGGGGAAGCCAGAGATCAGAGTAAACAATGAGATAAGCCAAGGTCAGGAGCCGGGATCAAACTGGAGAACACACAATCAGGATACATAATAACAGGAACAAATAACGAGAACCAGAGTCAATGAACTGACACTGCCCTCAGGGAGAGGCAGTGCCTTATACCTGGCTAAAAAGGCATCTGCCTCAAGTGGACTGAGATTGACAGGAGCAGCCACAGGTAAAGTCCAGCCCCCTAGTGCTGGAGATAAGGCAAGATTGAACTCCAGGCTGATACATGAGCTAAATTGTGGCTCAGAGGTAACACAGTAGGATTAGGCCACAGTTTAAATCCCCTGTGGGGCGGCTAAGCCTGGCTGCCTGAATGGCATGGTGCGAACCATGACAGTACCATCCTTAACGCACATCTTCAACACTTTCTTTCTTCTGTTGTTGTCCCTGCTCCATTTAATTATGCTACCATCATACCAACCCTAAAAAAGCCATCTGTTGACAAAAAGACTTGCCTTTTACTCATTTGGCTTGCTTCTTCAATTTCAACTCTGTCTTCGACCCTCTTCAATCTTGCTTCTGCCCCTTCCATTCTACTGAGACTGCTCTGACTAAAGTTACAAATGACCTAAGGCTCTGTTTTGGTCCCCTTGTGTTCTCTCTTTATACTGCCTCTCTTGGCAAACTCATTAATTCCTTTCCGCTACCACTTGTACACCCATGACACCCAGATATATCTCTCCTCCCCTGGTTCCTCCCCCACTGTCCTACAACATGTCACCACTTGCCTTTTTTCCATCTCTGACTGAATGTCCTCCCGATTTCGGAAAATCTATCTCTTTAAAACAGAGATCTTTATTTTTCCTCTTCATAATACTGATCCTCCTCTTTCACTTTCCATGCAAGATATTGCCATAGCATGAACAAACTCCTTGACAGCTTCTTTTTAAGAAAGAGGCAGATGTGGGCAATGTTTTTAAGGTGGAATCAACAGATTTTAACAACAGACGGGATACGTGATGCAAAAGTTAGGCCAGGATCAAAGCTAGCACCAAGACAGTGAGCTTGCAAGGATGGGCTTATACTATAAAATCTATAGAGTTATAGAACTTTCAGACCTGCTTAGTCTGCACCAGTAAGGTTTCTGACTTCAGCAATGGACTTTGCCATTGGGCCATCACATCCAGGATGCTCTAAAAGACAGATGTGTATTGTGCCAAACCCCCTTTTCTAGGGAGTTTGTCATGAATGTTTGGAGGGCCTGCTTGCCTGCCTACTGCCCGCTGACTATGACCCCTGTATGTATTGCCCTTTAACCCCTTAAGGACCAAACTTCTGGAATAAAAGGGAATCATGACATGTCAGACATGTCATGTGTCCTTAAGGGATTAAAAGCTCTAGTTGGGCACATTGGATTTGAAAAGGCTGTTTCTGCCCATTTAAACTCCACTGGAAAGGTTTTGCACTTCCGAAGTGGCACTTCGGAAACAGCCAAAGTGCCGAAGTAGTCGAAGTGGCCACCATTTAACATACAAACACGTGGTGGCGGCCATTTTGTTTAGTCGAACGTCGTTCAGCGGTGTTTGGTCGTCGAGTTCATGGAACTTAAATAGGACACTCGACGGCACGAACACCGCTGAACTTTACCTTCTCTGAACTTCGACTAGAGTCGGCGTTCGACATTTCGAACAGCACTTTAACATTGACATTTGCACGAATGGTTGCCGTTCGTCTATTTGAACTGCATTTAATATGGGAAATAGACCGGCGCACAGCCCAATTCTCTGGAACTGTTTTGGGCATGAAAATGTGCGTGCGTTCGGTCAAATGTGACTTCCATGGAACTTTTGAACCCCTGCTCTGATCTGGGTGATTTTTGGATATGTTCACCCAGATCAGGGCTATCCATGGATATACCATGTATGGGGATATGTTGTATTTTGGGGTACTTTTTGGAGTTTGTATAAATTTATGTTTTTTCTGCCTGTGGATAATTAAGTTATTCCATTATCAAGCTAATTATATCACAGGCAAAGGGGAGGGCTTACTGACTGTATGTGGGCTTTGGTAACGTTGTGTCCTGGGTTCCACAAGTTCCACGTGGGTGGTAACCTTGTGTGGAAATGTATATATAAGAAACAATAAAACCTCAGCTCAGTCTGTTCCTGCTTACACTCCACAACTGTGTGTCGTCCTGTTATTGGAGGGAAAGATTTGCTCCTGTGTCTGCTGTTCCAGCTTACAGGAGATTCAATGGGGGAAAGTTCTTGTAAGGACTAGAGCTAATTCCCCATTCGCTTCCAGAGTTCCCAGGACGGAGTGTCCTCCAGTGCCTGGAGGTGTCTGGTGGAGTGCTTGGAGCCCTCAGGAAGCGCTAGGAGCATCCTTCAACTGAGGTACCCAGTCGGGGTGCCAGGTGATCTGTTACATGCATATTGTCCTGTTTTCTAGGAATGTCATTGAGTAACCTCATCAGATGAGATTCAGACCTCTTTAAAGTAATGTTTTTCACTCAATATGTGTGTCTCTAGTGTATGTTGTTAAACAAGGCATGGGGCTTATGGTTGGGGTTAAGTGGGCAAAGCCCAAAAAGTCAAGGATCAGAGTAAAATTTCAGAGTCCAACGCTCCACCATCTCTAAGCTCTCTGAAGTGGTTGTGCTTCCTAGAATCGCCTGGTGCATTCATTTAGTTTAATATCAAACAGATAAAGAATGGGTTGATAAGCTTAAGGTCTTCCAGGTGCTGAGAGACTGTCCACATCTTGTCCACATTGAACTGGACTGACACTTTCCCCTACCTATCATATTACTCATCGATAACACTCCTCCAGCACTCTGAATCAAAGGCATCCAAGTTAGACAAAATTGGTATTGATAATGTTGAAGTGGTAAATCTGTTTTTACCAATTTAGTTGAGCTGAGGTGACCTCTCTACAGAGGGAAGACACTGGTTTGATATTACTGACAATGCTAGGGGATTTTAGGCAGCATGTTGCTTCGAGTGTCTCTTTATTTTAAAGAAAAATCCTTCATCTAAAACATTAACAGCAAGGTATTTTATCTCTTTGTTACATTGTCTATTTGCTAAAAAAAACACAAGCAAAAAAAAAAAAGTCTACTAATAATAAATATGAAAGGATAGCTTACTGGATGCCTTATGGGTTTCTTTTAAAATCAAGTTATTAATCATATAATAGCTGGTGAGGTAATGTGCTAATATCTTATGGACTGACGGGTAAAAGACTTTTCAATCAATACATCATAAACTGAAATCACATGTGAAAAAGCCTTCAAGAAATAAGAAAACTAACAAAAACAATGAACCTTTCAATATATTTCAACATTCTATAAAATACAGTGAGATTTGAAAAGAGCTAGTTGGTGGGCTGAAATAGGAAATACAAAAATATATCATAGTCACTGATAGAAAAATAGAAAAAGTAAAATTCTGGTGCATAGACATTTGAAATTAGAAAATGGGTTGTTAAGAATCAGGAGTAATCAAAGTTCAGTTCTCGGTCACTTTTATTAAATATGCTTACAAATTGTTATACAAGGGGTGTGAGAAGTCAAGTATTTGTAGAAAGGAAATTTTAATGAATAAGAGAGAACACAAAATTATCTGCATAGTGAGTTCATTTTATCAGTTACAAGTAGGCCCAAGTAGGATGTCGAAATGCCTGTTTATAATCAAGGCTATAATAGCTTATTTACAAAGTACTCATATTAGTTTGTTTAACCTAGAGAGAAATATTGTTTGCATTTTGAAGACAATATTATTTTTCCCCTTTGGGACACACATTGAAATTGCTCGAACCACAAGATTAGTAAAAACATTGATAGTTTGCAAACTTTTCTCATATGTTTTACTATGTTATGAAAAACCTACCACTTTTTTTTTGCTATACATAAAACACCCATTCAAATATGAGTTGAGAAAATCATAATCATAATAGGTCATAAGACAAAAGGTTGTGTGATTTGTGAATGTCTCCAGAACCTCGAGATTACATAATGTTTCCTCAGTGATCTTATATCTTATCTATCTTATATGCTATTTGTTTCTTAATCAGGGTTAAGTAAGAGCTAATGTTAGGTATATGGTTAGATAGGTATAGAATTCATTTAACCTGTCCAGGATTGCTGGGATTTACACTCATAGGATATAACTGATATAAATTCTCTCTCTCTATCTCTGTTTCTCTTTCTCCCCATCCCTCTCTCTCTGCCAGTTGAAGACGAGAATTGCTCTATCACTGCTTCAATAGAACCTCTCCTCTATTAGTTTTAGGAAAGGGACTGAATTAATGATGACAACTGTAAATAATAAATGCTGCCCAGCAGTGTAGATCTCACCGGCTTATTTACTACATTGAGGATTCCAAGTGAATACCACGTGAATTTAAAATTTAAGGCTGGAACTTGAGTCAAAGCTGACTTGTGCAGTTCCATTATTTTCACCTTGAATTTTAAATTCACTTTGAATTCTCACTTTATAGAACCCTGACAGTGTTTTAACATGATCAATATATCAACATAAATATGGTGTTTCCATTATACCCTTTATATTATACCTACGCCAGGTGTTTAAAAAAAATAAAAAATATTTATGGACTGAAGTACTTAATTTGACTTAAAAACTAGTTGTAAAAGGACACTATAGACACCCAGACCACTTCATTTCATTGAAGCGGTCTGGGTTCAGTTCCCCTTTCTCCTTAACCCTGCAATGTATATTTACATTGCAAGGTTGAGATTGCCTCTAGTGGTGTTTCCTTGATTTACGTGGAGTTTAACTTTATGAAACAACTCTAGACATCCTCATGTTTTGCATGAGGATGTCTTACATCTTTAAAATGCCCCTGGGGAAGGATTGATTCTATGCTTTTCTATGGGGAAGACCTATTAGGTTTTGTACTGTTTTGTAGTGTGTTGACCTTTAACCCCTTAAGGACCAAACTTCTGGAATAAAAGGGAATCATGATGGGTCACACACGTCGTGTGTCCTTAAGGGGTTAAGTTGGGTACTCTGTATAATTTAAATTGTATTCACTGCTCCACAGCACTCTAAATTTTTCTATCTCATGATGGTAGGGCACAACATGTTGACTATTTACAGGAAGAAAATATTTCAAAACATACACTTCAGAAACACTAGCTGTAGGTTCATAATTTGAGCATTATTCTGGGTTTTACCATCTATGAAATTTAATGTCAAATACAATTAACTAACGAATGCATACTACACAACAAATTAGATCATAGTGTTTTAGATGACATTGTAAAGAAAACTATTAACTTATACGTGTATTTCATAATTTTTCCTAATTTTCAAGCATTAAAGCATCTGTCAGTGGCATTAATATACAGTGTGATTAAGTTAATAAAATTCGTGCAGGCATCGGCAGTGCTTGGAAATCATTAAGATGTGTTGCAGTCTATTAATGACTCCCTACATTTGTTTGTATTCATACATATAGTAATGGTAATGGTGTCATCAACTGTAATGTTGATCAGCATGATGAAAGCTCAGACATTGACTCCCGCCAGCTTATGAATTGGAAATAGCTGAGTCTTTTTGAATGTTTTCCTTATAGTCCGTTTCTACACATTTCAAGACTTAAACTCTGTGATTTGCATTTGCAGTGACGTTTAACTGCATTTTCAAGTGCAAAAACAAAATGTATAACACCATGGTAAAATACAAAAATAAATAAAATTAAAAGAAGACTGCGAGGTCTAACCCAACAAATATGATTGCTGTGGATCACAAAAAGTAACACAGGATAGTGGTATGGCGCTAAATAAAAAAAAAATGGTGCAGCTATATCACCTGTCAATCAATCTTTACACATTCACAAGAATACATAAAAATACAAAAATACAAAAAAAACTGAAACAGTAATAATATGTGTAACGGATAACCTGGCACCCCGACTTGGTACCTCCGTTAATGGATGCTCCTAGCGCTTCCTGAGGACTCCAAGCACTCTGGCAGACACCACAATCACTGAATCTGAGAAGCATATGAATGCTCTCAAGCCTCTGAATGCTGTAGACAGCTGAATAGGAACCATACGAATAGGCTTGCACTCCTAGCAGTCAACTGGAACAGCATGCAATAAATCCTTCCCCCAATAATGAGACGACACATCACCTTGAGGGTAAAACAGGAACTCTGGACTGGCTCATCCAGCCTGGCTTTTATTACACTTGTACACTTACAGGCCACACCCAGGGGGAGGCATAAAATAACCAATCACATGCATGGTTCCACCCACACATCCCCTCCCCTCAGATAACAGTAAACCCAATTATACGGCACACATTTTTAGCCAGGTTCTGGATGTACCCCAAAAACAGGGGGGTACACCTTTAAATCCAGCATCACTGGATAGCCCTTATTCAGGGGGACAACATATCCAAAAATCAGTTCATTCGGATAAACGGTTCGGGAGATATGGGGTTCCAAAGATTTGACCGACCGCATGGGTAAAGTATCCGAAAACAGTTCCATGCATTTTGGCCCTGCGGTCGGTCACAGACAAGGGAATGAAAACAGACGAATTGCCTGTGTTATAGAGCCTGGAGAGGGTTTGAATGAATTCCCTTGTTTGTGGGGTTCTTTCTACCGAACGGCGGGTCATTCGGTAGTTTCTATACGAATTTCTGGAAGTATGGAGGTCTCAGCGGTGTTTGCCTAGTCGAGTGTCCGATTTTAGTTCCAGACACTCGACGGCAAAACACCGATGTTCGGTAGTTTAAGATGGCCGCCGCCACGTGTTCGTTTCCCGAATGGCGGCCACCCAAAGGACAAAGAATACATTACACTGATTGCCAATTACCCGTTTGCAACATTGTTGCAAACGGTAATTGGAGGCATACTTATTCCTGGGTGGTGTGGTTGTTCGGTAGTTTCACTCAGTATAATGAATGGAGTGATTCTACCGAACAATCAGGTGAATGCTGCATACATATAACCCAGGTTAACTGAACACATTATAACATATGTAATATTAAAGGCAGTATATTGTAATATGCTCCACAGTCTTAAAGGGACAGTAGTCCCAAAAGTCCCAATATGTCCACCGATGCTTTTAAAAGGGCCATCAGAAGCAATATAAAGTACAATATGCCCCAAATAACCCAGGGGCCATAGTCAGCAGGTAGGAGGCTAGCAAACAGGCTTCTCCAGGGCCCAGTGGCGAGGTTGGTTTCGCCACATTTCTCCCCTTTTCCAAACGAACTAACAGGGTATCTGACCCCCTGCCGGTCAGTGCCCTTGTTAGTCCAGCAGCCCACCCACACAACAGCAGTACAGCCCACCCACAATAAATGGTTACTACACCTGAGTAAGGGAAAAACTTGTCCAGGTCCAGGTGCCTCACCACGGCTGTGTGGGGGACTGGTAGGCTGTTTTGGTGGGTTGCAGAGTGGGCAGAGACCAGCGGTACTCTGCCCTGGTGCCAGCACTACCACGGGAGTAGTCTGGTTGGAGCCTGGTTGCTGGAGACCGACTGTCTCCCCTTTAGCTGCGCAGCTCTGCTGCTGGAGACCGACTGTCTCCCCTTTGGATACATAGCTCCGCTGTTGGTGGGGGAGACCGACTGTCTCCCCTTTGGCTAAGCAGCCTTGTTGCTGGGGGACAGGACTGACTGTCCTTACACCCTGTGCTGTAGGTGCAGAGCCCACAGTCCCATCTGCACAGTTGTGGGGCTTACAGTCTCCCCCTGGTACATTAAGCTGCCGCTGGGGAGAGGTGGTAACCAGCTCCTCTCCCATTAGAACACTCTGCCGCTGGGGAGAGGAGGTAACAATCTCCTCTCCCATGCATACTTTCAGTCTTTGTGGAGGGAGACCGACTGTCTCTCCTCCCAATGCAGTGTCCTGCTGCTGGGGAACGGAGACTGGGCTCTCTATTCCCAAAAAATCACGCTGCTGCTGGGGGGTAGGACCAACTACCTCTGCCCCCTGTAACTCAGCCTGCCGCTGGGGAGGGAGGACGCTGCTCTCCTCTCCCTGCACTTCACACTGCCTTCCCGGCATATCACTCTGCTGCAGGGGGGTAGGACCAACTACCTCTGTCCCCTGTAACTCAGCCTGCCGCTGGGGAATGGAGACTGGGCTCCCAATTCCCTGCAATTCACACTGCCGCTGGGGAGGGAGGACGGCCCCTTCAGCTCCCTGTAACTTGGGCGCAGAGACCACGGTCCCATCTGCGCTGGTGTGGGGCTTACTGTCTCCCCTTGGTGCGCTAAGCTGCCGCTGGGGAGAGGGGATAACAGGCTCCTCTCCCTGAACCGTAGACTGCCGCTGGGGAGGAAGGACGACACCTTCAGCTCCCTTTTGTCTGCTAGGTACTGCAGGAGCTCTGCCGTTGATTTCCTTATGGACTGCACAGTTTTCTCAGAGGGGTTGGGTCCAAAGAAAGCCAGCCGTATGGCAACCAGTCTGTCCAAAAGCTCCTGAGTGTAGCCAGGCGCCATGCTTGCTCTGCTGAAGTTGCTTCTTTTGTGGATAGGGGTGCTGTATGGGTACTAGCGTTGCCCTCCCTTTGAAATCCAAACGAACTGTGTCTCCGAGCTGCTTTACCTCACACTAGTACGGCATCCCACCGCTGCCACCAATGTAACGGATCGCCTGGCACCCCGACTTGGTACCTCCGTTAATGGATGCTCCTAGCGCTTCCTGAGGACTCCAAGAACTCTGGCAGACACCACAATCACTGAATCTGAGAAGCATATGAATGCTCTCAAGCCTCTTAATGCTGTAGACAGCTGAATAGGAACCATACGAATAGGCTTGCACTCCTAGCAGTCAACTGGAACAGCATGCAATAAATCCTTCCCCCAATAATGAGACGACACATCACCTTGAGGGTAAAACAGGAACTCTGGACTGGCTCATCCAGCCTGGCTTTTATTACACTTGTACACTTACAGGCCACACCCAGGGGGAGGCATAAAATAACCAATCACATACATGGTTCCACCCACACATCCCCTCCCCTCAGATAACAGTAAACCCAATTATACGGCACACATTTTTAGCCAGGTTCTGGATGTACCCCCAAAACAGGGGGTACACCTTTAAATCCAGCATCGCTGGATAGCCCTTATTCAGGGGGACAACATATCCAAAAATCAGTTCATTCGGATAAACGGTTCGGGAGATATGGGGTTCCAAAGATTTGACCGACCGCATGGGTAAAGTATCCGAAAACAGTTCCATGCATTTTGGCCCTGCGGTCGGTCACAGACAAGGGAATGAAAACAGACGAATTGCCTGTGTTATAGAGCCTGGAGAGGGTTTGAATGAATTCCCTTGTTTGTGGGGTTCTTTCTACCGAAAGGCGGGTCATTCGGTAGTTTCTATACGAATTTCTGGAAGTATGGAGGTCTCAGCGGTGTTTGCCTAGTCGAGTGTCCGATTTTAGTTCCAGACACTCGACGGCAAAACACCGCTGTTCGGTAGTTTAAGATGGCCACCGCCACGTGTTCGTTTCCCGAATGGCGGCCACCCAGAGGACAAAGAATACATTACACTGATTGCCAATTACCCGTTTGCAACATTGTTGCAAACAGTAATTGGAGGCATACTTATTCCTGGGTGGTGTGGTTGTTCGGTAGTTTCACTCAGTATAATGAATGGAGTGATTCTACCGAACAATCAGTTGAATGCTGCATACATATAACCCAGGTTAACTGAACACGTTATAACATATGTAATATTAAAGGCAGTATATTGTAATATGCTCCACAGTCTTAAAGGGACAGTAGTCCCAAAAGTCCCAATATGTCCACCGATGCTTTTAAAAGGGCCATCAGAAGCAATATAAAGTACAATATGCCCCAAATAAACCAGGGGCCATAGTCAGCAGGTAGGAGGCTAGCAAACAGGCCCAGTGGCGAGGTTGGTTTCGCCACAATATGTTACCCATTTCTTGTTATGGGAAATTTCATGTACAGCTGAATATCTTAAATTAATAAAGAAGAAGACTTCTTCTCATAGTGTATTATGATTTGCAGTTGTAAGTGTACACACACATACTGGTTAAACTCACTATTTAAGGAAAAAGCAATGTAGGCTCTATTTGATAGTAGTGAGTTAGCAGTATCACAACCAAGTGTTAAGTATTCCCATCAGTAAGTCTCTTCTGAATTTTCCTCAAGAATGTTTATTAAGCGGTGGAATACAGAAAATAGGTGGTTAAAATCAAGTTTAGCAACTAAAATCTTACATGTATGCTTAAAGCCATCCAAATAAGCACAAGCACAACTCATTTCGACCTGAATCTTCATCAAGGTTAATTCTCTTTTTTGAAAGAACCACTAGATTATTTCTAATCTACACCATGGAAGCAAATCCACAACTATGCAATGCACCTTGATGAACCTCGATGAAGACTCTGGTCAAAATGAGTCGTGCTTGTGCTTACTTGGATGGCTGTTAAAGTAAAATTTATGTAGAAAAAGCAAGTCTTATGGCTTGACTGGTGTGTGTATTTGTGTTTAGCAATGTATTAACTATCCACTTACTTCAGGTGGAAGGGGTTTTCATCCACACTTTTTTCCCCACCACAACTCTTTTAGTATATATATATATATATATATATATATATTTATATACATATTGCAATGGAGCTCCCGTACTCCAACTGAGTACCTCTGCCAAGTCCGCTTCCTAGCTGCAATCAGGGACCCTGGAATGCTTCAGCCCCAGGAATAAGTTCTCAGTGACCAAAGCTTGACTGGAGTCACTGAGAACTTCTTCCACCCTTGACCAGGCTGCAGCTCACTTCTTCCAGGCAGGTATTGTCCCCTCTGCCTATAATCTGATAAGCTCCTAATTTCACAAAAGCACTTGTGGCTCTCAGGTCTAGCTCTAGTTTTGTCTTTCCCCAGGCTACAGGGACCAAGCAGCAAGCCTACAGGTCCGAAGACTCTGTTACACAGGACAGGCAGTTCCAAAATCAACTAACATACAACAATTCTTTATTTAGGACTAGTTTTTGGGTGGTGAAAAGCATTAAAAATACAAATATATAGAACATTGGAGAACAAGCAATTATAATTAATATATGAACTATGTAACTTTTTCATACACACTAAAAAGCAACTACTTATTTGCCCTTATTTGCAAACCACCATTATGTAAATGTACACATTTCTATTCAGTCAGCAGAGTTCTCAACTAACATTATACAGTTTAGTTTTTAATTTCTACCATCACATGCCATTGGGACCAGGTCCATAGTCTGTGGGCAAGGGGCATTTGTACACTGAGGAAGGAACATGTCTTTCATATAAAGGTATGGTTCCATAAGTGGAACTTATCTTCTAAGCTGCACATTGTGTTACCTCATGTTTTTACAGGTCAAAAGTAAGGAAGAACCTCACTTTGATCATTCTTATTTAAGGGCATAGAGAGAAAGGCAGTGAAATTGTGACAATAACATGAAGACCTGGCATTACTTGGCACTATAGTGTGCCAGTGTTGGGGACTTTCTTGTGGGGGTTAGAGGATTAGTTCATTTTATGTATTTTTTTAAGTTTGTAGGGGACAGGTCACTTCAGAATTTGTTACTCTAAATTCTGAAATCAATTTTAGGATGAGATGGATTTGAATAAGGTTAAATTTAAAAGTCTTTCACGTGCATTACGTTTCTAGAGATGCTTTGAACTAGTTAATAAACGTTGTTACCATGTGCAAAACATTATCACTGACACTGGAGTAGCAAATAATACTTGGTTTTCTATGATAAAACAAGCTGGTGTGCAATAAATGTTATAACTTGTGAAAAAGCCCTCTAGCAGTAGCAACAGTATATAAAGACAGATGATAAAATATCACTCTGGTTGTTTTTGTCCAATTCCAAGGGTAGATTAGTAATTGGGCACAAGAATACCTTGTAATTTCTTGTGCAGCAGACTGGCTGCAGTCCAGTAGTCCTTGAACCTCCTGGAAGTCTTGGATGGACTGCTTTGTTTCAACATGGTAAAATAAAACTGTGATTTATATGGAACTGCATCACATATTTTTTATAGCCTATGAGATAATGAGTACCATTTGTGAATGTATATAGCTTAGAATGTGCAGGTCCTTTTAACCGATTGCTGTCAGTTCCGGGATATTGTAGTGTTATGTAGAACGTTCTAAGGAGGATGTTCTCGTGTTCAAAGTGTTAGTAGATGTATTTGAACCCAGACAAATGGTAGCGAGTGACTAAAAGGTAAAATGGCATATAGTCTGATGAGAGTTTCTTGGAAGAGAGTGCTCAAAATTTAGCCTGGGTGGATCTTATTGACAAGAAAAGAGAACATGTGTTAATATTTACATCTACAGATGTCTGGGTATGACGGCTACTGAGATGTAAGATATGAAGAAAATCTGGGGGGTTCATCCAGTGGAGGATAGTTAGTAGGGGCAAGAAAATCAAATCAAATCTAACGGCATTGTAGGGACTACTGATAAATGCGTTGTAGAAAAAAATAGGTGTCTGTCATGATTATATGTATCGGTTCCATTTTCCCCATTTTAGATGATTGGAGATGCAGCTGATTTTGAAGAAGGTGTGCATTCCCATGGGGTAAAATGGGAAGAGTCTAGCAAGTCTTAGGGGGACAGCACTCCACCATCTTAAAACTTTACCAGCTGCTACTGCTTTTAACGCATATCTGTTGTGGATATACAGAATAAAATAATCACATATACACCCAGGACATTCTTGAAAGCGAGAGAAATCTCAATGTATGCTTCCTGGTAAATTATTTTATAAATAAATAAATATATAATGGTGCACCTGCATATCACAACATAACTCTAATTGCCCTTTAATGGATTTCTACATCATTTACCGAGCACCACCCTTACGTAAACATGTGTGTTAAAACTAACACAAAAAAAATTATCATATTTGGTTGAAAAAGTACACAATCTTATAAAATAAAAAAAAATAAACAGCACACATTGAAAAGATAAATGTTAGTTGCCTCTACCCTATTACCAAGGGTAAGCTTAAGTATGCAATTTATATTAAAAGCTCTTCAGAAGTCATTTAAAACATTTGTTATTTTTATTATTTGTCTTGATAATATATGAGAAAAAACATCAAACATATTTTGAGAGAATGTTACAAATACATAGTTCTTGTGTAAGCAACATTTTAGGGACACCATAAGAAGTTTAAATGGACACTGTAGTTGCCAGAACCACTACAGCTTAATGTAGTGGTTCTGGTATCTATAGCCTATCCATGCAGACTTTTTAATGTAAACATTGCCTTTTCAGAGAAAAGGCAGTGTTTATATTGCTTCCTAGAAACACCTCTAGTGGCAGTCACTCAGACTGTGTGGCACTAGCATTCAGCGCCTCCACACTTTTCATGGAAGTGCTGAATGTTCCTCATAGAGATGCACTGATTCAATGTATCACTTTGAGGTGATTCTGACTGGCACTGCACTGCGTTTTGCCGTTGGTAAAGCATTGGATTGGCTGAGATCATCAAGATTGATAAATTCAGCTGTGGTGAGGGAGAAAGGGTAAGTTTAAACACCTTTTCAATGCTAACTAAGGGGGATCAGGGTGCTAAACAGTTAGCTTAACACTGTAGTGTTAGGAATACATGTTTGTATTCCAGATACTATAGTGTTCCGTTAATTGTAGTGGATGTATACTGTAGAAAATAATAAGACATAATGCTTTCAGTATACTTGACTTGAACGGACTATAAATATTATACACCACTGATTCTATATTCACCTTCTGAGAAAGTATATAAAATAGATAAAACAACAAACATTTATAAGTGTATACTAGTTTACTTGTTACAGTAAACAAAACTTATCTAATAAAAATCTGAATCTGAGCCTTACTTGAGACACATGGTCATGTTATAAAATAGCTCAGGTAAAATTAAGTCTGATATTTCAAAATGCATTCTATGGCACGTGTTCCAGCTTAAAATATCTTTCCATATTGGTTCTGGCACATGAACAGAGAACAGGCAAATACTAACAAAAATAAAGTAAAATATAAAATACCACATAATACTGGGTATCGGCACACCAGAAGCATTGCTTGAATACTTTCTATTTCGCACAAATATTTAACCTTCATTGTCCAACACAAAAAAAGCTTATGATGTTTCAGCTGGGGAACAATATGTTCTAGATGTATACCTGACAATATTCTGTGGCAGATGTTCAATACAATCCCTGTTTGTCTAGTGCACTCTAGGGGAAGAAGGCAAGATGTAAAGTCTTTTTAATTGTCCTTCCGGTCTCACCAGCACTCCAGGAAGATTTATAAATTCTTCATGTGTGGGATTCCATAAAGAAAACGCACAATTGACAAAACATACTTCTGTTGTTTTGCTTTACATACTCACTGCCCCATACTGTGCACATAAAAAAAAAAGTTTTTTTTAAATCGCAAACAATAAGAATCCAGAGTTTTGGATGAGTGATTTATGGCAAGATCCGAATTTCTTATTTCAAACAATAAAAGCTATTTTTTTGTAGCTTATGCAGAATACATGTTTTAATGTATTTATATATAGACATTCCACAGAGTTGTACAATGCCGTTGCAAATATATAAGCAACAAAGCAATAAGGATAAAACGATGGCTTCCCTGATACATGACAGGTAAACGAACAATATATAAATGTACAGATATTTAATAAACAGGACAGAATACTTATCGGGTAGTATGATCGTTAACTCAAGTTCAGGAATACAGTAAAAGATGCCTGAAGATATCTAATGCTTCAAAGCACGTGTGGCTTCTGAACTATGTTTTGGGGCTAACTTTAAAGACGGACCTCAATTGGTGTCCCATCATCTGCATGTCTGACCACTGCGGCATAAAATATATACCGCTGGAAGACTCTGTATTACATGTAAATGGACGGAGAATGTTCCCAGATGTGGGCTGTTAATTAAGAAAATCAGCATTATGTACAATATGGAGGAGCTATCGGCCAATGCATATAATTATAGAAATATATAATATATAAATATGTTTTTAAAAAATACTGCTTCTCCTTTTTTTTGCTCTATTGGTTACTTTTTTCTCTTGATCTGTGAACTGAAAATCTGTGAACTCAAATTGAACTGCCGTATGGCCAATATTCTGCTCTCGTGAATTTTTTTATTTTCAGACAAAGCGGTGAAAGTCTAGTTTTTACATGCAGTCTGTATGTAAAAAATAAGAACAAAATGTATCCTCACACTTTCTTTACATTTCTTGGATTACATGGATTACTAACAAAAAGTATAGATGACATGACATGATTGGTTTATTCTCACGACCCCTAATCAAACACTCTTGCTCTTGACCTCTCCATTTAGCAGAGAATCCAGTTATTATAAACGTGTGTCCTGTCCAGTCTTATGTATAGCAGCCATATATCACACAATGCATAGCAACAGTGCAACATTGCTGGGATGAAAAAAAATCATGCATTTTCTTGCAGCATTTACAAAACGTTTTAATAAAATGCACGACCGAATGTATCTGGCAGGATGCACTTTCGTATATTTTAATTCACTTGCTCTCTTGCAAGTGAAAGATAATTTTAAATACTATTTGCCTGGAGGCAAGTGTTAATTGTGTGGTGATTGGCAAGCACTTGCTAGCCAGATACCACAGTATATACATTAAACAAATAAATAAAATAAAAAGCTTATGGGGGTTAAGAAAACCGCTGTAGTACCGTTTCTTCCCCAGAAATAAGCCCTAGCTTATTTTCAGGGGATGCCCGTATAAGCCCTACCCCAAAAATAAGCCCTAGAGGTCATCGCTAGTTTACTAATCTATGTTCGGGGAATATGCCTAAACAAAGATTTGCGGGATTCTATGCACTAGCAAGCTAATCTATGTTCAGCAAAGTTTCCCTGAACATAGATTTACGAGATTCCATGTACTAATAAACAAATCTATGTTTGGGGGAATTCCCCGAACGTAGACCTGCTTTCTTGTTTTCTTGCAAATTCTTGCAAATTCCCTTTATGACCGTGATGTGAGAAAGGAACCCGGTCGGTAAGTGAGGACCACTTGTAATATATAAACATAAGACACCCCCCTAAAAATAAGCCCTAGTTTATTTTTGAAGCAAAAATTAGTATAAGACCCGGTCTTATTTTGGGGGGAAAATGGTACTGTATAGGAGGTTTAAACCTGCCTATGCCCTCACCTGTCATGTGACAGTTGGGGGTATATCTACTAAACACCCTTGCTATTGTTTAAATAATTAGGGGCCCCACCCACCACCCATGGAAGGGACACTAGGCTCTCCCTTGTGATTATTAATATTGGGGGCCCCCACCCACCACCAATGGGTGAAACCTGGAGGGGACACTTTGTCTTCCCCCCAAAATGTTATAAATAACATAAAATAGCTTTCACCCGCTGAACACAAGAGCCCTGGGAGTCTGATGTTTTTTGAACGTCACTATTTTGGACAGAGGTTTCAGATGTCCCACCTGAAATCTGATGAAGCCACTCTCCCAACTTGGGAGTTACAACCTAGAGTGCTCCTATCACAACTGGGACTACTACTGTCTTCACTTTCCACATCCTTTCTAGCTCCTCTTTCAGTCCTTGGCATTTGGTTACCTTCTCATGTTCATTCTTCTTCATGTTATAGTCACTGGACATCACCACATCCACCACCATTGCAGTCTTCTGTTCTTTGTCTAACTTCACAATGTTGGCCAGTACTTGCTTACCTGTCTGGAGCTTGAAGACCCACAGGATCATAGCCCTGTCATTTCTAACTAAACGTTGTGGTTCCTCCCATCTGGACCAGCAGATCCACCTCATATTTTGTGCAGATGGTCCGCTACACAATCCTAGCAACTTAGTTATGCCTCTCAGTATATGCTGTCTATGCTAACATCTTTCACCTGGCTACTTAGTGTTGGATTATCTATATTTATTTATAATCATAAATAGCATCAGATGCTCTGCATTTCTGGCTTGTAAGAATACAATAAAACATAAGACAATATAAATAATGTATAACAGTGACATGTATGCCTTTGACAGAAAGAGTTGAACCATTTTGTGCTCTTTATATCAACATTATTAAGGGATCACTAGGTTATGTTTAATAACTGCTTGTGATACTCCAGGAGAAATATCTAACAGTTACTGCTTAAGGCATTCACTAAATTTCAGAAAACAATAAATCCAATTGGCTTAGCATTTAAATTCATTAGGGTTAAACTGCCATGTACAACATTGTGTCATTGGAGAGTTGTAGGATTTAGCCAGTACCACTCTGTTGTTTAATTTGTTTGCTTGTTGTAAACAGAGATTCAGTTTGTCTCAAAACTGTTGCTCAGTTCAATTAGCATAAAGTCACATAGCTTCTCATAAATATAAATATTGAATCACATGCATGTGTCTCTCCTTTATTTAAATTGCTAAAAAAAAAAAAATTGCTAAAAAAAGTATATTGTATTGTATCACTAACATCAGGCAACCCTTAAAATCCATTAAATATGCAGAGAATTCCCACTTCAAAAGCTTTACACCAACAAAACCAGCCCTTTCAACTACTCCTTATATATATATATATATATATATATATATATATATATATATATATATAAAAAAGTTTTTTTCCATAATGAATGTCTTTACCTATACACAAGTCTCTACAGTTTTTTGTTTTTTTATATAACCAAGCTAACAAAATGAGCTGTACTTGAGTTCACATTCTTAGCAAGAGAATGAGCTTCAGAGCAATTTATACAGCAGGCAAAAGCATTCACTCATAATCTTCATCATCCTCACCTTCCTCCTCTTCATCTTCTTCGTCCTCAATCTTGTCATCATCTTCAGGCTCAACCTTCTTTTTAGAAGCAGCTGGCCTGCCTGGTACTTTTTTGCCAACATCACCCTTGCCCTTTGCCCAGTATGCAGCAACATCCTTCTCATATTTTTCTTTTAGTTTTGCTGTTTTTTGCTCATATGACAGTTTGTCTTTTGGGGTCTGCTCGGCCCACATCTCTCCCAATTTCTGTGCTGCATCAGCAATAAACAGTCCAGGGGAATCACTCTTTATTTGTGGACGATGTTCCGAGCAGAAAGGGAATAAGGCTGACGGTGGTCTTTTTGGTGCATTTGGGTCCTTCTTTTTCTTTCCTTTCTTCTCTTCCTTAGGTGGTACATAAGTTTTCATTTCCCATTCATAGCGAACCTTATCACCCTTTGCCAAATCTTCAAACTTTGATTATTCCTTGGCAGACATGGTCTTCCATCTCTCTGAACATTCTTGGAAAACTCTGCAAAGTTAACCGATGAGTATGGGTGTTTCTTCTTGTGTTCCTCTCTGCATGTCTGCACAAACTAGCCATATGAGGATATTGGCTCAGATAATCACTTCTGATGATGTCACCCAAGTAGGCAGATGAGGGGCAGAGGCAGCAGCTGCAGACTTGAATACAAGTAAGATATTACTACATTTAGGGAGGCAAGGGAGGCCAGGGGAGCTAGATGGTGGTTTTTAAATGTCTGTGTTCCTGACCTTAAATTGTTCCTTTAAGATTGAGCAAATTACATCACAACCTAATTTAATACAGGCACAGCCAGGGCAATTGATGCAAATGAGGAGAAATAGAAATTATTTCCCCTCCACTCTCTCTATGCTTTCTCTATGATGACTGCCCTGAGTAAAGGGCAAAGTTTATATTAATGCTTGACAAGGAGACAAGTTAGACACCCCACTGCAGGACATAAATATTTAAACATCTACATTTAATTTATTTTCAGACCTCATAAACACATATTTTTTAAATATGGGGAATACCGTATATACTCGAGTATAAGCCGACCCGAATATAAGCCGAGGCCCCTAATTTTTCCCCAAAAAACTGGGAAAACTTATTGACTCGAGTATAAGACTACGGTGGGAAATGCAGCAGCTACTGGTAAATTTCTAAATAAAATTAGATCCTAAAAAAAATATATTAATTGAATATTTATTTACAGTGTGTGTATAATGAATGCAGTGTGTGCGTATGAGTGCAGCGTGTGTGTGTATGAGTGCAGCGTGTGTGTATGAGTGCAGCGTGTGTGTGTATGAGTGCAGCGTGTGTGTGTGTATGAATGCAGTGTGTGTGTGTGTGTGTATGAATGCAGTGTGTGTGTGTATGAATGCAGTGTGTGTATGAATGCAGTGTGTGTATGAATGCAGTGTGTGTATGAATGCAATGTATGAATGCAGTGTGTGCAGGGCCGGTGCAAGGATATTTGCCCCCCCCATATGTCCTGACCTCCCCTCCTCCTCCCTCAGTGGTCCTTACCTCCCCACCCCCGTGTTCCTTCACCCCCCTCCCCCAGTGGTCCTGACTCACCCCTCCCCTAGTGGTCCTTACTTCCCCCTCCCCTCCCCTAGTGGTCCTTACTTCCCCCTCCCCTCCCCTAGTGGTCCTTATCCCCCCCTCCCTCCCCTAGTGGTCCTTATCCCCCCCCTCCCTCCCATAGTGGTCCTTATCCCCCTCCCTCCCATAGTGGTCCTTATACCCCTCCCACAGTGGTCCTTATACCCCCTTTTTTTTTTATTATTTTTTTTTTTAATTATTATTATTTCTTATTTTATTTTTTTTTCGTCCCCCCTCCCTGCTTGATACATGGCAGGGAGGGGGGCTCTCCTTCCCTGGTGGTCCAGTGGCAGTTCAGTGGGGGGGAGAGGGGGGCTGGCAGAGCTGTACTTACCTGTTCTGCAGCTCCTGTCAGCTCTCTCCTCCTCTGCGCCGTCCGTGCAGCTCCTTCTATCAGCTCATACTGTAAGTCTCGCGAGAGCCGCGGCTCTCGCGAGACTTACACTGGGAGCTGACCGAGGTGCTGAACGGACGGCGCGGAGGAGGAGAGAGCTGACAGGAGCTGCAGAACAGGTAAGTACAGCTCTGCCAGCCCCCCTCTCCCCCGGTCTGTATTATGGCAATGCAAATTGCCATAATACAGACCTTGACTCGAGTATAAGCCGAGTTGGGGTTTTTCAGCCCAAAAAATGGGCTGAAAAACTCGGCTTATACTCGAGTATATACGGTAAGTAAACATAGTATTAAAAATTCTGTGAAGTGTCGTTTCCCCATTATGTGTCAATATAATGAAATGGACTTGGACATAATACAATATGAATGGTCAGATCTTTGAATACATGTCTGTTGTGACCGTATTCTCTATCAGAGGTCATACTGGAATGAAAAGGTAGAAGAACTGTCTTTTTTATTTCCTTCCTTCTTAAGGTCCAGATTTTGTAAGTATCTTCACTGTAACAGAATTGGGAAATACTTATATGCCTTGTTTTTTTTTAACTTGGAAAACTTCAATACTACAATGTTTTAAATGACATTGTTTTAGAGCAAAATGTTCTACCTTATTCAGCTTCATATGTACTTTATTATCAGGTCTAATCCTCTTATGCTCACCATGCAGGATAGTAGCCAAAATATGCTATCATTTGAGATACATTTTAGATCAGTGGCGTACACACAACCCATGGGGCCCCGGTGCGAAAACTGATCCGGGGGCCCCCCTCCCCCCGCGCGAGCGCTTACTCTGCGCAGGCTGGGGCCGCAACACATGGCGGCGGGCACCTGGTCGCAGGGCTGCGACCCGTGCCACCGCGGTATGTATGCCAGTGCATGCATAAACACATACACTTAAAGGACCACTACAGACACCCAGATCACATCAGCTCAATGAAGTGGTCTGGGTGCCAGGTCTCTCTAGTTTTAACCCTGCAGCTGAAAACATAGCAGTTTCAGAGAAACTGCTATGTTTCACTGAGGGTTAATCCAGCCTCTAGTGGCTGTCTCATTGACAGCCGCTAGAGGATTTTCTGCGATTCTCACTGTGAAAATCACAGTGAGAAGACGCTGAACGTCCATAGGAAAGCATGTGCATTCGGAGCTGAGAGGCGGATGGGGACGGAGAGATCCCCAGCGTTAAGCGTTAAGGGAGAAAGCGCTGGAGAAAGGTAAGTGCTTAAGACACACACACACACACTCTCATGAACAGATGCACACATTTACTGACAGACACACACTCAGTGACAGACGCACACAAACATACTCAGTAACAGACACACACACTAACACACACACTCTAACACTAACACACACACTAACACACACACAAACTAACACACACACACTCACTAACACTAACACACACACTCACTAACACTAACACACTCACTAACACACACACTCTAACACTAGCACACACACTCTAACACTAACACACACACTAACACACACACTCACTAACACTAACACACTCACTAACACACACACTCACTAACACACACACTCACTAACACACACAAACTCACTAACACACTCAAACGTTTTTGTTTTTTTATTTAATCCCACCAGCCTCCTTACCTGTGGGAGAGCTGGGGGGATTCCCTGGGGTCCAGTGGTGTTGCTGGCCAGGCTGCCACCCGGCTGGCTGGCGGGCGCGCGAGGGAGCACTGTCCCCTGGGTGCTCCCTCTTCAGCTCCCTTGCGCGCCGCGTACTGATGCCGGAGCCGGAAGATGACGTCATCTCCCGGCTCCGGTTTCAGTGCGGTGCGCGAGGGAGCTGAAGAGGGAGCACCCAGGGGACAGTGCTCCCTCACGCGCCCGCCAGCCAGCCGGGTGACAGCAGGGCCAGCCTCGGGGGGCCCGGAGGTGGCCGGCTCCTGGGCCCCCCAGCAGAAGAGGCTGGCCCTGTGGGTACATACCTGGGTCGCAGGGCGGTCGGGCCCCCTGGTGGGCCGGGCCCGGTCGCAGCCGCGACCCCTGCGACCCTGGTATGTACGCCACTGTTTTAGATGTTACGATTTTGCAATAAGCAATCTTTAAGTAGCCCCAAATTCAAAGATTCACCCTGCAGGTGACAGCGGTGGTTAAAGAATCACTGTAAGCATTATTATTACTACAGCGTGTTGAAGCATGGTTCCAGTGCCAAGTGTGTCCTCATTCCTCCCAAGGAAAAAAACATCAAACTGAGCTCTAGACACCGCTCTCTGCCTCCACTGTGGCTTGGACCGATGTGCTGAAGCTCTCCGCTAATGATCAGACCTTGCAGGGCTTAGGTCATGACAGCTAACAGAGGCTCTTAAGCAGGAGCTTCAACCCTATTGGAGTACAACAGAGAGGCTGATCCTGGCGTACCCCAGGTAAAGGCCAAACAGTTCAATAAAAGTTTGACTAGATACAAAGGGGAGCACAAAGACACTATTGGCAACATAACCACTATAGCTCACTATAGTGGTTGTGGTGTTGGAGTGTTCCTTTATGCTGAAGGCTTCACTGTACATTTATCGATTTAAAGTGGATCTAGCCTGCAGATAAATCTGTCTGACTCTTTCAAGCCCTACACACCAAGCTTGTGCACTAGAGAATTAATACATGATATTTTATTGATTTATTTTTATTACCTTTAATTTAGAATTTAAAAATAATACAATTAACTTGTACTGTACATAAGAACATAAATTCCCGTTCTCATCTTATGTATGCTATTGAATATATGTCTGATAGTCAATGTTATGATTAATAGTCAGCATGCTAAAGTACTGCTGAGGAGTTTTATACTAACGAGCTGTCCTTCTAGTTAAATTATACAGTACATTTCATGCTAGCTTTACTTTTCATTGGCATAAGATATGTTAATCAAGGTAGTGGGGTTTGTTAACTAAACACTAAATTGTAATGAATTGAAAAAAATTTTTTAAATGTAGGCTTAAATAGTCAAGTTGTGACTATAGCTGAGTTGGAGTATTTTTGGGATACATTTTGCTGGCCTCCATTTCTGAGATATCTAAGACGGAAGTTCCCTTTCCACTTTAAATGCATGCCATTCGCAATATAAATGTATTTATTTATAAAGGTAATCCCTATTTGGATGGAACTCATTGGATGAAACATTGAATGTGACGGAAGATAAGAACCATTCGGCCCTTCTAGTCTGCCCAATTTGTTAAATACTTTCATTAGTCCCTGACCTTATCTTATAGTTAGGATAGCCTTATGTATAACCCACGCATGCTTAAAATCTTTTACTGTGTTAACATCTACCACTTCAGCTGGAAGGCTATTCCATCCATCCACTACCCTCTCAGTAAAGTAATACTTCCGGATATTATTTTTAAACCTTTGCCCCTCTAATTTAAGACTATGTCCTCTTGTTGTGGTAGTTTTTATTCTTTTAAATATAGTCTCCTCCTTTACTGTGTTGATTCCCTTTATGTATTAAAATGTTTCTATCATATACCCCCTGTCTCATCTTTCCTCCAAGCTATACATGTTAAATTCCTTTAACCTTTCCTTATAAGTTTCATCCTGCAATCCATGAACCAGTTTAGTAGCCCTTCTCTGAATTCTCTCTAAAGTATCAATATCCTTCTGGAGATACGGTCTCCAGTATTGCGTACAAAACTCTGAGTGAGGTCTCACCAGTGTTTTGTACAATGGCATGAGCACTTCCCTCTTTCTACTGCTAATCCCTCTCCCTATACAACCAAGCATTCTGCTAGCATTTCCAGCTGCTCTTACATAGTGTGCCTACCTTTAAATGATCAGAAATAATCACCCCTAAATTCCTTTCCTCAGATGTTGAGGTTAGGACTCTATCAAATATTATGTACTCTGCCCTTGGGTTTTTACGTCCAAGATGCATTATCTTGCACTTATCTACATTAAATGTCAGCTGCCACAACTCTGACCATTTTTCTAGTTTACCTAAATAATTTGCCATTTGGCTTATCCCTCCTGGAACATCAACCCTGTTACATATCTTAGTATCATCAGCAAAAAAGACATACCTTACCATCAAGACCTTCTGCAATATCACCAAAAAAATTATTAGAATAGGAGAATAGGTCCAAGTACAGATCCCTGAGGTACCCCACTGGTGACAAGCCCATGCTTCGAATATACTCCATTGACTACAATCCTCTGTTGCCTGTCACTCAGCCACTGCCTTACCCATTCAACAATATTAGAATCCAAACTTAAGGATTGCAGTTTATTGATAAGCCATCTATGTGCAACAGTGTCAAAAGCCTTACTGAAATCTAGGTAAGCATAAGCAAGGTCTACTGCATCACCCTGATATATAATTTTAGTTACCCAATCAAAAAAAGCAATAAGATTAGTTTGGCATGATCTCCCTGAAGTAAACACATGTTGTCTCTGATCTTGAAATCCATGTGTTTTTAGGTGTTCAGCAATCCTATCCTTTAACATGGTTTCCATTACTTTCCCCACTAGTGAAATAAGGCCTACTGGCCTATAGTTGCCCGACACCTCCGTACTACCTTTCTTGTGAATGGGCACAACATTCACTAACTTCCAATCTTCTGGGACTACTCCTGTTAGCAATGATTGGTGAAATAGGTCTGTTAATGGTTTTGCTAGTACATCACTAAGCTCTTTTAATAACTTTGGGTGTATTCCATCAGGTCCCATTGACTTATCTGTCTTTACTTTTGCATGTTGAAATAGATCCTCTTCCTCTGTAAACTCACATGTAACAAATGACTCATTTGTCCTTTTTCCTAACTGAGGCCACTTTCCTTCATTTTCATCTGTAAATACTGAACAAAAATATTCATTGAGGCAGTCAGCTAGGCCTTTATCCTCTTCTACATACCTTCCTTCTTTTGTTTTTAATCTAATTAATCCTTGTTTTATTTTCCTTTTCTCATTTATTTATCTGTCCCCTTTTTTTTACTGACTGTGCTAGTTTCTCTTCTGTGTGTGATTTGGAAGCTCTTATAACTTGCTTATCCTCTTTCTGCCTAATCTTATAGATCATTCTGTCTTCCTCACTCTGAGTTTTTTTTACAATTACTAAATGCTAATTTTTTGTTTTTTACTATTTTGGCCACATCTGTGGAGTGCCACTGTGTTTTCTTGGATTTTTTGCTTTTACTGACAAGCCTAATGCAATTTTCTGTTGCCTTCAGCAGTGCAACTTTTAAATAATCCCATTTCTCTTGGACTCCATTTAAATTGCTCCAGTCTGATAATGACTCATTTACACATATTCTAATTTTAGAAAAGTCTGTTTTTTTAAAGTCTAAAACTTTTGTTTTTGTGTTGTGTGACTCAGTCACTGTTCTTATATTGAACCACACTGACTGATGATCACTGGATCCTAAACTTTCACCTACAGGAATATCTGATACCAAATCTCTATTTGTTAACACTAAATCTAGTATGGCCTCTTTACAAGTTGGCTCCTCAACGACTTGTTTTAGAGACAATCCCAGTAGGGAGTTTAGAATACGTGTGCTCCTGGCACAAGCAGCTATTTTGGTTTTCCAGTTCATATCAGGAAGATTAAAGTCACCCATGATGATAACTTCCCCCTACATTGTCATTTTAGCTATTTCCTCAACTAGTAGATTATCTAACTCTCCTATTTGTCCTGGGGGCCTATAAATCACACCTACACAAGTTACTGTGTGATTACCAAATTCTAATGTAACCCAAACGGACTCTATGTTCGCCTCACTAACTTTTATTAGGCTAGATTTTATGCTATCCTTCCCATGCAGGGTCACCCCTCCTCCTTTCTTGCCTTCCATGTCTTTTCTATATAAAGAGTAACATGGTATTGCTATGTCCCAGTCATTTTTTCATTATACCATGTCTCTGTAACAGCGACTAAATGTACATTATCAGTTGCCATTATTGCCACAAGTTCATGGATCTTATTCCCTAAACTGCGAGCATTTGTAGACATCACTCTAAGCTTATCATTTTTAACACACTTGCTACACGCACCATCTGTCCTTGTTTTGGGGGGCAATTGGATTGATGTTTTATCAGCCTTTTGCTTCCCCCCCAGTTTAAATATATCCTAGCAGAACCTCTGAACTGCTCACTGAGAACATTTGTTCCCTTTTGAGAAAGATGCAAACCATCTTTTTTGTACAGTTTATTTCCATTCCAAACAGAACTACCATGAGAAATGAAGCCAAATCCTTGCTCCCGACACCATTCACCAAGCCACAAGTTAAAGTCCCTAATACGCATCTGCCTTTCGTTCTGAGTGTTATGCACAGGCAGAACTTCACAGAATGACAGTGTGGAAGCAACCTGCTGTATATCATTGGAAAAAACACAAAAAACTTCCTTTACCTTTGAAACCTCATTGCAAGCCAAGTCATTTGTCTCTAGATGGACAAGTCCTGCTGTGCTCGCTTAACAATATTACAAATACGTCTCCTGTCTCTGTGAGCGGTAGCTCCTGGAAGACATCTCACAAGACCACCATTGTCAACAGCATTCTATTAGGCCTCACCATAGTCTCCAAGCCTGCCTCCACAACACCACTACACTGCCATCTAATGTTCTCAGCCAATGAACATTTCTTTTTTTCCTTTCACATTCTTTTTCTCAGCACCTACCACTAGTTATGCATTTTATTATGTGACACTCTACTGTCTTCAAGGTTCCAGTACTTTCTAAATTAAATTAAAGTCCATTTGTATTTACTTCCTAATTGACTATTATTTTCTATTAACCTTCCTGACTCATTCTGGGGTTCACATTCCTAGCACTATTGGGTTACCACCATTTTATACTGATTTTGTCCAGTTAAAGATGTGTATATGAATTAGTATGTTGTTTAGATAATTTTTTTTGCAGCCTTGCTTATGTTTATTGTTGACAGCAATAATATATAATTAACCACAAAGAAGGGGAAACATGATGTATATATTGGTGAAATGCAACTTCTTCTTTAGGTATTTCTCAATAGTAGAATTAATGTAGAGAGGGGCTGTGGTGCAAAATATCCCCCCCATGCCCTTCCCTGCAAGCATGGTCAAAAGGTAGACACACATAGAGATGCACTGAAACACATACAGATACACATACTGACACACATTCACAAACACTGACACACATGCCGATAAACAGACACACAGATAAAAGCACTGGCACACAATGACACACATATAACCATACAGATACAAACACAGACACACATGCAGGTCACGATGTACACATTTTCAGCCACCATGTTTCCTTCCTTTTGGGTGCAGTAGGTTAGCTTCTGTTGGCTGAGGTTTTTGAGAGTTAGAATCTAGCTCTCCCAATCCACACCCCTCCTCTCTGCCTTCTCCTCCCTGTCTCTCCCGAGTGGCTTAGTCTCTGTAGTTGAGAGTTAGTGACCGGCTCTTACTTCTTCCCAGTGCTGCCTTTACATTATTAAAGGGGCCCAGTAGCATTGTTTATGGGCTGAAGCGCACGACCAGGACCCTCAAGACGCATGCCCATTGGGTGGCCCTAAGTGCACGTCTGCCATGGTATTTTTAAAGAGGGATTGGACCAAGGGCACCTGAGGAACGTAGGAAGTATCAAACCATTTAAAATGAATTTTAGTACTGACATGTAATGGAATCAAGGGATTTCTGGCATCATAACCATTTCAGTGCTCTGTTGTGCTTATGGTGTCTAGACTACTCTTTAAATTTTCCATTCACTACAATTCAGTGTTAAGTAAATTATCCTCAATATATGATAATATTTATAATGATATCTTCTATAGGAGATTTAATAGTAATGACTTAGATGATTTTTGTTTGTTTTTTTCTTATAGAAGTATATGAAGATTAAATATTATATTTTCAACCATTAGAGAATTTACAATTTTTAGTATTGAATGTCTACCATAAAGCCACATGCTTACTTTTAAACCAGAAACCTACGGCATTTTACAACACGATTATCTTCATTGATAAAAGTATACCATAGACCACTAATAATTGCTGTTTAGAAAACACTAACTTGTCTTGAAGCACCTGAAATATTATAGTAGACTTAAAAACAGCTTGATATGCTGGGGATGTTATATACAACACAAAGCAAGGAACAAGCTCATTAGAGATTGAAGTCTAAAGACTGGTAATGATTATGTGTGGCTTGACTAAACGAATGTGTCTCCTGTTGAGTTAGATCCTGCCATATATATGACATTGTGCACATTTATTTATATAGGGCTTACAAATGTACCTAGTGTTTCACACTTCCTGTTACTACGTGTGAAACTAGCTGATGTTAACCTTTTATGGTCCAATAAATTTAACGTTTTTCAGCAGGTCGAGAAAAACCCTGCATACTTTAAAATTAACACAGCTATATTTTCTTATAACTACAAAGCAATTAATTATTACTATTCCAAAACCTAATTTTAGTTAGTCAGTCTCTATATTTTTTCATTGTATGAAACTTTTTTAAACATAGACCCAGGTGTAAGTTTTACAGAAGAAGGCAGTTTTTTTTTGTCTTTGACCTTAAATTTTTCTGTTGCTACATACTGCACAATCTTTGGGAATGTTCTTTACATTTTTCATCACAAAGTGTGGTTTTCCATTTAGCCTGTCTTATGTGCCTTGTGTTGATGGCCTTCCCCGTTTTCATGAATTGACATTTCAAACTTGCCCAATGAGCTGCTCAATCAATTCCATTTGAAATGTTTTGTGTGTAACTACCTTCAGGTATCTTTGCTTTCAGTCTTGATTATATAGAATAAAGCTGTTTAACGTTGCGACTTCAAGCAGCCAAAAGAACATTTTCCGCCACCAATTTAACGACTTTTGCAGAAATCATAACTTCCACCGTGGTTGTCTGCTCTCTCCACAGCACCCATGTGTTTGGTGTGTTCCAGAATAACAACTGGCTTTGAAATTGTTATTAATTTGCCTCTGGCAATTATACGTTGTATACTCAGTTGAACACAGGGATACAAGTCTTTTATCTTTCCATTGCAGGGCTATGACTTTATTATCCTTCCGATATGCAGTTACCTTGTGAACTTTTATTGTCTTGCTCTTCATTCGCTGTGGCAAATCTTTGTGGTTGGCTATAACAGTGCCAGTGGTGTGGATCCCAAGGCACAATAGTTCTCCACAAAGTTGAGGTCCTGTGTAAAATTGGTCTGTAAGCACATAATAACCTGTTCCTTGAGACACTGAAAGTAACATATCATCACACGAAGGACAGTTTTACTGGTAAATGGAAGGTCAGAGCAAACTAAACTTTTTGTAGTAGTTTTACCGAAATAAGGAACAAATGCTACTAGGTAACCCGTTTTAAAATCACATAAGCAATAAACTCGAAGTCCCCATTTGGTGGGCTTCTATGGATTGCACCATTTGCTTACATCTGCTCACTTTCACACATGTTTAGCACTCAGCATGGAGGATCGGCCGTAGTCTCCAGGGAGAATCCTACGTTGGACCACAAGAGGTGAAGTATGTTGTCAGATATAGGTTTATACTGTCATTATATCCAGTGGTGGCTAGTGAAGTTTTACATTGGTGGGGTATAAGGATCCAACACCCTGCATTTAACTCTTTCCTCTTAAAACTACTTACTATCTCTGTTCCTTTGTATTGGCATCCAATCAGTATGGAGTTGAGGGAAATAGCAAATCTAAGCTTTACATGGAAAGATATTCACACTTGTCTCAAGCACACACACGTCTTAAAAGTCTTAAAAGTAAAATGCCCTCTTGGAAAAAAATCCCTACTGTGTGTTTTTATTTTTTATTTTAACATAAAACGGTGGGTTGTTGCACTATCAGCCCCTCTGGACATGATTTTACTGATTTGATCACTGGACAGTGCAAAATGTATGCTCCATGATGAGGCCACATTCATTTACACATTAAACTGCTGTATCATAAGTAATTACAAAACACCCAGCATTACTTAAAGAAAGTGAATGGGTTAGCTAGCAGTGAGAACATACAATACTGGAAATTTATTATCAGCCAGAGTGAAAACAGAATGTACTGGGCAGTGGGGAAGCATCAACTTCTTGTTAATCTGTCTATTGATTTTAAGGAGATTTAGAGGCATATATCACTATACAGTAGCCTTGCATCATGTCCAAACTAAATTAAGAGTAGCAATTTTGTTCTGTAGCATGCAGGTAGATATTCCTTTCTGGACTATTGCCAAATCTAATGTGTTATAGATTTAACTACCTCTCAAATAGCAGATGGTACATCATTAATTTGTTGACCATGGTGTGATATTAGGGGGACTAATGATGTGTAAAGATGGTAACATTGTGATTTAATAAATCAGTCAATAAATAAAATGAGCTAATAGACTTGGAGATTCACTTTACTCCGAACTATAATTTGTCCAAATTTGGGCCAATTGAGTGTTTGTCTGAAATTCCCATTTCTGAACCACCACATGCCAGAATCTAGGAACAAATGACTCACTCATGGAATATTCATTATGATTTGTGATTCTGAGTACCATTCCAAGTGCCAGAAGAAAATTAGTGTTGGTTAGGGGACAGCCAGTAAATTCAGATTTTATTCACAGATACAGATCAAGTGACAACTGACCAATAGAGGGGTAAAGGAGTAGCAGTGAAAAAAATCTATATTTCCAAGCAGAAATCTTCCAGCTAATTTGAAGGCAGCTATTGAGGAAGACAAAGTTACACCATTGTTACCTTTGCTATGCGTGTGTGTGTGTGTGTGTGTGTGTGTGAGAGAGAGAGAGTAGGTCTCTTAAAATAACTTTGAGTGGGAGATAGAGGATTACCTTTGTGCTATTGATGCTGGTGTGAAACAATGATTATGGTACTGCTGAATTTGTCTAGCTTCCAGTATACCTTCTGTGTGTCATTGGCACTTAAAACAATTTTGAATGGGAGATAGGATATTAATCCTAGTGTAAGATTAGGTTGACAATTTGCAGTTTTTATTTAGGCATTTATTTTGTTAAGTGTTTGTAGAAAGAAAAACTTTTTCGGGGAGTGTGTTGTTCAGTAAAGAGCAAAAAAAGAAGAAAACATTCTTCTTGCCAAGCTTCTGCTTTAAGTTGTAGATAGCCTGCTTCATTCATCCTAGTGTAAGACTGGTGGTTACAGTTAGTGCCGTGTCCTACTATGAACCACCGCCAATTAACATTCATTTTGAATCACCAATTTACAGTTTGACAGTTGTTGTTTGTTTTTGTTGTTAAGTCCAATGTGTGGTGTGCAAGTGTGCAAGTATTGCGCAGTGGCTGTGTGCTGTGTACAATCTAGTGTTTCTGAAAAGAAAACACAATAACATTACAGTAGTAAATCCACCAAGCACCAACCCATTTTGCAACACAGACACCTATTTTAGCTGAATAAAAGTGTGTTAGTTAAGCAAGCATTCATATCCCAAATGTATTGTAATAAGAAACCCAAAGCCACCATCATCATTGTTGTAGCCTAGTCCCAATAAGACATTGAAGAAAAGTAGGGGAAGGTTTTGTGTTCCCTAACCCACCACCAGCATTAGTGCCATGACCTTAAAGAGTCAGCAGAACTCTTGAGGACTGCTGATACCTCCTCCACTGTTGTCTGCACCACCACCACTAGCAGCATGATGGTTATGTCCAATTCACCACCCAGGAGGCACATTTATTTTTCTCTGCCTTCTCATGCTGCAGTAACTTTTGCTACCGCTTTCACTGGCATTGTAGCTCTTTGTATCACAGTTAAGTCACGTGTTATAACTTTTGTTCTTTATGGTGCTAGGAGCAAGGGATTGATGAGAACAGTGGACTTTCGTATATATAAATAAAATCCTAGTATAAGAGAGAAATAAACAAAGAATGTGAGATATTGGAGTCTAAGTAGAAAAAAGGTGAACAGAGAGAGTAGCTTTAAATGCCACTACAGACATTTTGGTGAGAAAAGCAAGGAAGCAAAGAAAATTGATTTTTAATGTTAACCCCTTAACGACCGCTGACGGTTCAGGACCGTCAGCGGTAAAACGTGCGTTTGGACCGCTGACGGTCCTGAACCGTCATAACGGTTTTGGGCTACTTACCTGATCGCCGTCGGTCCCACGGCGGCGATCAGCTCTCCTCCCGGTCCAGGGGGGTTGCCTGTCTGCCCGGGCAGTCCCCCCTCGGCAGATCAGGACCCCACGGCCATGTGATCACTCGATCACATGACCGCAATAGGGGTCTGTGTATCTGCCTGCAGGGGGACTGTCTGTGCTGACAGGCAGTCTCCCTGCAAGTGAAAAATCCAAAATAAAGTGTAAAAAAAAAATCTGTGTAAAAAAAAAAAAAATAATATGTGTATATATATGCTATATATACATGTATTATATCTATATATACCTATATATAATATATGTATATATATCATATATATAATGTCACACTAAGTGTATTTTTATATTTATATATACGTATATAATTATAAAAATACACTTATATTTAAATTACACACGAATATATACAATATATATAATAACTATATATATGGTATATATATATTATTATAAAATACAAATAATATGTTAATAAAAATAAATAACAAAAAATAAAAATAATTTTTAATAATTAAAAAAAAATTATATATATATATTCAGTTTTATTCTAACAGTATTTTGATATTGATATATATATATTTATATCAAAATACACTTAGAATGTAATGATATATATATCTATGTATAAATAAATAAATAAAAATAATACGAAATATACATATGTCCACATACATAATTACATAAATAATTTCATAAATATACACGTAGACGTCAAATATATAAATATGTATATATATTAAAATTCTACGTGCATATTTATGTAATATTTTTACCTAATTAAGTAATTTTAATGATTGCAATTTGAGGGACCTGCCTGCCAACCCAGGCCAAAAGTCCAGATAATTTAATTTGCTAGCACTGTGTTTAACCCTGTAACTTTCTATGACACCCTAAATCCTGTACATGGGGGTACTGTTTTACTCGGGAGACTTCGCTGAACACAAATATTAGTGTTTCAAAACAGTAAAACATATCACAGCGATGATATTGTCAGTGAAAGTGAAGTTTTTTGCATTTTTCACACACAAACAGCTCTTTCACTGAGGATATTATTGCTGTGATATATTTTACTGTTCTGATACACTAATATTTGTGTTCAGCGAAGTCTCCTGAGTATAACAGTACCCCACATGTAGAGGTTTTATAGTGTTTGTGAAAGTTACAGGGTCAAATATAAGGCTTGATTTTACTTTTTTTTTTTTTATTGAAATTTGTCAGATTGGTTAGGTTGCCTTTGAGAGCGTATGGTAGCCAAGGAATGAGAATTAGCCCCATGATGGCATACCATTTGCAAAAGAAGACAACCCAAGGTATTGCAAATGGGGTATGTTCAGCTTTTTTTAGTAGCCACTTAGTCACAAACACCGGCCAAAGTTAGCGTTTTTTGCATTTTTAACACACAAACAAATATAAATGCTAACTTTGGCCAGTGTTTATGACTAGGTGGCTACTAAAAAAAACTGGACATACCCCATTTTGAATACCCTGGGTTGTCTACTTTAAAAAATATGTACATGTTAGGTGTGTTTCAGGGATTTATGACAGATAACGGTGTAACAATGTCACTATTGATACATTTAAAATATATATATATTGAAACAGCAATTTCCTACTTGTATTTATAGGCCTATAACTTGCAAAAAAAAGCAATAAAGCATGTAAACACTGGGTGTTTTTAAACTCGGGACAAAATTTTGAATCTATTTAGCAGTTTTTTGCATTAGCTTTTGTAGATAAGTAAAAGATTTTTCAAGTAAAAGTCCAAAAACATGTTTTTTTTTTTATTTTTCACCATATTTTATTATTTTTTTTAAATACAATATATGACATAATATATATACTGGTATGTAAAAAAAGCCCTTCTTGTCGTGAAAAAAACCGTATCTAACTTGTATGGGAACCGTAAATGAGAGAGCGGAAAATTACAGCTAAACACAAACACCACAAAAGTGTTAAAACTGCTCTGGTCCTTAACGTACAAACATCGCAAAAACAGGCCGGTCCTGAAGGGGTTAATAATGCATAGCAGAGTTTTCTGAGATTTCAGAAAACCCATAACATGGATTTAAAAAAGTTTAAAACAATTGGTAAACTAATAAATATACTGGTAACAAAAAATGCAAAACTGACACCCAAAGCAACTGTTGAACTCGATATACAGGGTTATTCATTAAAGTGCATATTCAAAGTTAATTCAAGGTTAATTTTACATTTAAGGTCAAAGCAGCCAAACTGGAAGCATAGCTGACTTGGATAATTTTTCCAGTTTGGCTACCTTCACCTTATGTTTCATATTCACTTTGAATGAACCTTAAATTCTCACTTTAGTTTTCCGTTTGGTTTATGTGAGGAAACCAAATGGAAAACCTTCCCATTTTCTTTGCCCATGATTTGTCAATCCTTAATCATTAGACTTGTAGATGACAGAAAAAAAAATGTGATGCATAAAAATAAAATAAAAAAATCTATCTTCCCCATGCAGCGCTCCACACAGACTGAACTTGCACCGCAAGGGAATAGCCCTTATAACTCTTTTGCTTAATGCTTTGCAAGGAAGCTACTCTAAGCAGTTGCCAGTCCCCTTTCACGGCATGCCCTTCTCAATAACTTGATAGGGGCCCCTACTAAACCTGGCATTGACTTTGCAGTGAACACGAACATTGCATTAATGCAAATACATTTACATCCTAAATATTGAAGGCTAAATTTCCTGCTAGCTAGAAAAATATTTTTATTATGATTATTATTACTGGCATTTATTAAGCACCACAAATTCTGCAGCACTGTACAGTTGGGGAAAAAGACAGTACAATATGCACAGAATCGTACAAAACTCTGCCATGAGCTGAGATCTAGACATTGAAGCACTTTTATACAAAGTTCTCAGCTAGATAGCCCATGAGCTTACAATTAAAATGCTAAAATGGTGAGTGGAGGTACCAGAGAGTTGATGGAGATTTGGAGCAAATTAAAGAATAATTGCAGTCGCTTGTAAGATGTAAAGGGGATGAAGAGGTAATTGACTTAGATCTGTAGCAGATGGAGAAACATGCTATAAAGTACGAAGAAACCAGGATGGGCAGGAGGAGTGTTTGCAGTGCTTGGTGAAAATTAAGTTTCTCTTTTTTTCTGTTGATGGTTCGGTGAATGGAAGGATTCTGGACGGGAATGGAGATAAGAACACAGGTAGGTGAATGTATTTACTGCTAAGTTGGCCAAGGAATGGATAGAGATAGAGGGGATGGAATAAGCAGAAATGTGTTGCATATATTTAAAACATTGACCAACCAAATTTTGTCATCCAAAATATTAATAACTATACCACCATAGGGGTAAGCTACAGGTAAAGATCATAACATTGTTATAGTAAAAATAAAAATATGGTGACAAAGGATAGAAAAAATGAGGTGGGACTATCTTCCAGTCCATTTCATACATCAACGTTTGCTGGATGAGGTGAAAATGAGGTTTCTCTTCTCTTCTGTTGGCTGGTTACATGCATGGAAGGGCTCTGAAAGTTTGCTACGTGGTGGGAAAATGAAGTGTTTTTTTTTCTGTTGATGACTTGGTGAAAGAAGGACCTTTGAAAGTTTGCTGGGTAAAGTGAAAATAAAAGTTTGCTTCTTTTCCTGTTCATAGTTTAGTAAATGAAATGCCTCTGCCCTTAATGTTTTTAAAATAACGGAAGACTGAAACATTTGACATTTTATTCCCAATGAATGAACTTTTGAACACATTTTCTGTTTTGCGCATAAAAACCTTTCCATTCCCATACTTAAAATGAGTGCACAGTCTAAAAAGCACATTTTCAGACCAATTCGCAACTCAAAGTAACATTGATATGCATACACAATACATGTTTATACAAAAATGCTAACTAATACAGTTTGTGGACCACAAACAATGTCCATGTCTAATACTATACAGTGCAATGTTTTTTTTTTTTTCATATTTTTATTTGTATTAAACTATGTTAGTGAAAATGTGCAGAACAATTTGACATTTCACTCATTAAAATGTTTTTGACCCTTTGGAGTGTTGTTGAATGTTGTTGTTTTGGAACTCACAAGGTTTAGCTCAGCAAGAGTGCATCTTTGGGGAGCTGGGGTTGCATTTAAACAACCCTGCTTTATGCTCTTGCTCAATCACGTTGATAACTTTTTGGACTTCTATTGAGTTATGCGTGAATGGATTTACTCACAAGTAAATATGTTTTTAACCTACTTTGTTGATTTTTTGGGAATGACTTTTAAAAACTGCATGAACAGCTTTGCAAATAAAAAAGCACCAAGAAATCAATAAAGAAAAAAATATATTACTTCACTACAATAAATCCCGTAGTAATGTAGAAAGCATGTTAGATAGTTTAAGAACCCATTCTACCGAAGCATAGCGTATCACTTTTTCCTGCATCGGTGAGTTCATTTAAAACTATTGTTGGTCTTTAGGGCCCCATTGCTATAAACAGAGAATACTTAAAAACTATTCCCTCATTAATGTGGAACTATTTGGAAGTGTCAGTTCACCATTCCCTCACTTGACTGGAGTGAGTATTGAAGCAGAGGTAAGAAAAAAAATACACTTATTTCCTTAGCAACTCTTTGTCTATGATGAGAAGGCACACAGAAGAATAAGTTAAACCCAATCCAGAGTAGCTCCATCTCAATTGAAGCACATAGACAAAAGGAAGAATGGGCACACACAAAAAAATCTGATTTATTGAGGCATACACAAAGCTTGTCTAAGCTGCTGAATGGATAACTGGCTAGGTGAGGGGGTAGATGGATGGGTGGATAGACATTCGGGTTGGTGATGGATAGATAGGTGAGTGGATGGATGGACATAGGAGAATAGATGAAGGAGTGGATGTATGGATGAATGGGTGTGTAGATAACTGGATGAAATGCCGAATGGTTGGATAAATGGAAAGATAGGTGGATGGGTGAGTGGAGGGATGGATGGGGAGATTAATGAGTGGATGGATGGTTGGGTGGAAAAAATGATGGATGGATTGATTCATGGATGTATGAATTCTTGTATTAATGGATGGAATAGGGAAATAGATTAAAAATCAAAAAAGTAAAAACATGTCAAACAAGCAGGGGAGTGTAATTTATACCCTCTAACTCATCATAGTTTTTATTTATCTTGCAGGAATGCTCTGACCATGTTTTTGAAGGAACTCCCAAAATGCAGAAAGTAGCACGTTTTGCCTTCTATTGCCAGCTCTACAAATGTTTACGGTTCCAGAACAAGGTCTGATAAGAAAAAATAGCTGTCAGGGTGCTTGAACCAAAAAGTGGGTGGTTGCAATATCTGGGTTATAGCATATTCCCTTTGCCTACAAAGGATTAGAAAGTATGTATAGAAGTGTTTAACAGTCTACCAGGGGAGAGTAAACAGCCTACATACAAACATGTATTAATTATACCTGCTGGGAAGTGGAAAGTGATTAATTTAGCGCATATGATTTATGCTTATTGTACTGGTCTTAAAGAGCCAGAAACATTTAACTGTTGCATTGTCTTTTATGCAAACCCAGTTCATGTGTATTAGATGTTTCAACTTTATGCAAGATGCCAATTATAAAAAAGAATCAAGGACTATTTTTGTTTTAAAATGTAATTATTATTACTTATTGTTTTCTCTGCACACCCTGGGATAAATATAAGCTTAATAAACTAATTGTCTGCTCATTGTAAATTTTAATGAAATATAGAAATGACGTAGTATTATTTTGGGATTGCTATTTCATGTCTCATGCAAGGGAATTAACTAATGTAATGTAACAAAGCCCAAGCCGATAAGACACTTTTGTATGTATTTAATGTATTCCCAATACACACAGACTTAATATTTTTACATTGTATTGAAATGTTCTGGCACTTACTTTTAATTAATGCAAGTTATGGCCCACAGCATTCAGTGCCTATGGGAATAGGAAAAAAATGTAGATAAAAAGTAATATTAAGTTAACATATTAAAGCAAATTAATGACATAACATAGAATTTTTTTTTTTTAATAGTAAATGTTATTCTAAACATAATTTATTTAGAACCATCCAAAACTGCAACCCTGATATGCTGTAAGTGGGAAAACGAAATTTGCTTTTATAAAAATGTATTTTATTTTGTGCCCTCACCAACTGTACTAAAAGTCAAAGCTGACCTCACATAGACTACTTTTCTGATTTATCTTGTTTGTCTCACCTACAGACTTTCTGCTTGACTATGTTAATATTGCCTGTGCCCATGATGTCGATAAAATCCTGCCTTGTTCCTAGCTTTTTATGTACAATTAGCTAGTAGTATTCCAGTCAAGTTACCTCTTATTGAAAAGTTTTCCAAATCTTTTTATTTGAGTCAACCCTCTTGATTCCGTCCATTAACAAGTCAGTTGACTCATTCCTCAGTTAAGCTTGTTGGCTCTGTAGGTCATCAGCAAGTGTCAGGAGTGTCAGAAGCCACCAAAACAATTTTCTTTTCCATGAAGAAAGACACCTGCGGAAGATTTACCAGTGACACCATTTTGTAAATTTGATAAAATATATATTTTTTCAATATGCAACACATTTTTTTTTTAAAATACACATTCCTTCATATTGTTATTTTTATGGATTTGGATTGAAATTTAATTTATTAAAGGACCACTATAGTGCCAGGAAAACATACTCGTTTTCCTGGCACTATTATTATTTCTCTGAAACTGCTATGTTTATAAAAAAAAAAAGGGGTTAAACCTAGAGGGACCTGGCACCCAGACCACTTCATTAAGCTGAAGTGGTCTGGGTGCCTAGAGTGGTCCTTTAAGACTTTAAACATTTTTAGTTTTTTCTTATGAAAGCACAAAGGCGGCCATTTTGAGGGACAGGATCAATAGAACATTTAAAGAGAATTGATTGACACCACACCAGAGTTAGTCTTATCTATTCAGCAAATGTTTAAAGTAAAGTTAGATAATAATTTAGAAATTTTGTTTATATTTATATGGTTGGATAAAATTCCAATAGCAATAAGAGTGAATATAATGGGGGCGATTAGCCAAAGCATGAAACATGGTGCAAATATGTAAATGAAAGGAGTAACGAGTAACCACTGGATTGGCATGCTGGATCTACTGTTTTTCATGGTGATTATTTTAATGTTAGTACTTTGTACTATTTTCAGAACATAACTGTATGATAAATCCTCTGCAATGTCTTTACATGAATGCACATTTATGATTGAATGTTATCTGATGTGTTTTGTGCTTTCTCAGTGGAAGAGAACAGCAGTAGGACAGTATCAGTGCAGTCATTAAATCATGGTAGAGATTGTTTGGGATTAACCAACAAACAAGAAAATTTGCAGAATTCTATGTTCCAGTTTGTTATCGATTGTGATACATTCGAAACATTAATTGTAGAAAAATCCATTAAATATTTTAAAAAAATGGTTGACACAGAACATTAATCTATAGATTTACATTTTAATGGGACATTCATAAAACTATACAGATTAATTAAAATAAGCCTACTTCTACATCCAACATGTGATAGACCTCAAATAGTTCCACTGTAAACTGTTCTGCCCTTCTCCAAACCTGTTCATTGTTTATTTTTATTAACATATATATATTATATTTTTCATATTATGTCATTAAAATGACACCCATTTTTTAAATATATTTTGCACTGTTAACAGGACAAAATGTTCTTATGCAAACCAGTGCAAATGGTGACAAAAAAGGCATATATTTTAGAATACACAATAATTTCACTGCTGCCTCAGTTGGGTTACTAGGGGGGCAACAGAACACGCCTTCCAAAACTCCTCAGCAGTGGGAAAATAAACATCTTCTACTGTTTTCATTGTAATAAAACCTGATTTTCAGCTACAGTGAGTAGATGATACCCAGGTTTACCTTTCAGATTACCGTATATACTCGAGTATAAGCCGACCCGAATATAAGCCGAGGCCCCTAATTTTACCCCAAAAAACTGGGAAAACTTATTGACTCGAGTATAAGACTAGGGTGGGAAATGCAGCAGCTACTGGTAAATTTCTAAATAAAATTAGATCCTAAAAAAATTATATTAATTGAATATTTATTTACAGTGTGTATATAATGAATGCAGTGTGTGTGTGTATGAATGCAGTGTGTGTATAAATGCAGTGCAGTGTGTGTGTATGCGTGCAGTGTGTGTGTGTATGCGTGCAGTGTGTGTATGTATGAGTGCAGTGTGTGTATGTATGAGTGCAGTGTGTTGTGTATGAGTGCAGTGTGTTGTGTATGAGTGCAGTGTGTGTGTGTGTATGAGGGCAGTGTGTGTGTGTGTGTGATGGAGAGCATTGGTGGGGGGTGGGCATTTTTTATTATTATTTAATTATTATTTTAATATTATTTTTTCTTATATTATTTTATTACTATTTTTTATTTTTTTTATTAATATGGTAAGATTGTTTATTTAACAACCTTCCAGTCTATTTGCACCATTGTTTTCAGAAATTCAATACAAACAAATAATGGTATAATAAAATTCTTCCAATCTGACTCTTAGTGTTTGTAATATCCCCCCGCTGTAAACATGGCTAATTACTTGGTTAACTATGCCTAATTATACACCCATACAGATAAAAAAAAGTTTTTAATTAATATAAAATTATGTCTAAGTTAAACATTGTCTACTATCCTGCATCGCACATTTTTTTTTTTATTATCAATATATATATTTTTTTTTATTATCAATATATTTTTTTTTTTTCGTCCCCCCTCCCTGCTTGTTAGCTGGCCAGGGAGGGGGGCTCTCACTCCCTGGTGGTCCAGTGGATGGGCAGTAGGAGGGGGCTGTCAGGAAGCTGTAACTTACCTTCACCGCAGCTCCTGTCAGCTCACTTCTCTCTTCTCCGGTCCGTGCAGCTCCCAGATCAGCTCCCTCTGCAAGTCTCGCGGTCGCGCGGAGCGTTGCCACGGTAACCCGTGGCAACGCTCTGACCCCGCGGCTCTCGCGAGATTTGCAGAGGGAGCTGATCTGGGAGCTGCACGGACCGGAGGAGAGAGAAGGGAGCTGACAGGAGCTGCTGTGAAGGTAAGTTACAGCTTCCTGCCAGCCCCCGGTCCTTGTCTGTATTATGGCAATGTAAATTGCCATAATACAGACAATTGACTCGAGTATAAGACGAGTGGGGGTTTTTCAGCACAAAAAATGTGCTGAAAAACTCGTCTTATACTCGAGTATATACGGTAAGTTGGTTGGATGTGTCAAGGTTATGGGATAAAGGAAATACACCCTCTTCGAATTATATGGTTTTACATATCAGGACATAAAAACAATCATCTGTTCCTTAGAAGGTCTTAAAATTAGGTAAATACAACAACAGATAACATTTTACAACGCGTGTGTGACTGTCTGTGATTGTGTTTGTGTCCGTGTGCGTGACTGCCTGTAACTGTTTGTGTGTGACTGTATGTGTGCGTATGACTCTTTATGACTGTGTGTGTGACTGTCTGCCTGTAATTGGGCATGTGACTGCCTCTAACTGTGTGTATGTGACTGTCTGCCTGTAACTGTTTGTGTGGGCAACTGTGTGCGAGTGATTATGTGCCTGGGACTGTGTTCCTGTGGCTGAATTAAAAAGTACATGTGTATAACTGTGTGCATCTGACCGTGTGTCTGACTGTGGAACTGTGTGCATGTGACACTGCAAAAATAAACGCCTGCATTCACACATGTGCCTACATGCATTTTTATTTTTTAATTTGAATACCATACACAGTCAATACACCCTTAACAAATATCACACACAGGCGTAGACCCGATTTCCAGCACGCTGGACCACCAAGCTAACAACAGGGAGGGAGAATGATACTACACACACTGTATGTGACCAGGATGGGGCGCTGTGAAGATTTTACGCCAGGGCACCTACAGGCCTAAGACAGGCCCTGCTCTAAAGCCACTCCTCCTGAGATCAGTTTCTTATTGAACAACAATAGAAACATAGAATTTGATGGCAGATAAGAACCATTCGGCTCATCTAGTCTGCCAAATTTTTAAAATACTTAATTAGTCCCTGGCCTTATCTTAAAATCTAGGATAGCCTTATGCCTATCCCATTGACACAATGACAATGATCTACTGTCATATTGAACCATGCAGGTTCAAGAAAGGAGAAAAAAAGAGGCACGTAGCTTAAGAAGTTGAACTAATTTTGTTTATATGATCTTTACTTCTAGGCAACAAGCAGAAACTATTTTTTTTTATTGTATTACCAATAATAGTATTCTTTCCTTTTGTCCATCATAATTTTACTAATTCTGTTTTGTAAAACATCTTTTCTAAAATGTAAAACTTTCAGTAGCAGTTTGGGTATACTATTTTCCACTGGATTAATTTGTATTGTTCAATATAAAATCACGCAATGAGAAAAAGACATGACCTTTCTCCTTTTAATCTGTGAGATACACATGGCAGTAAACCCATTGTTTTTCACTGTGTCTAGGCAGCAGAAAACCTTCACTTTTAACCAGAATAGATATTTCCTTCCCATCTATTGTTATTTAGATTGTACTGAGTATATTGAGAGTAAAAACTGTATTGTTTTAGGATGGTAGCAGAAATCTGTATTTGTTAAAAAAGTTTGTGTTAATGTTACTGACAAATTAACTGACTTGCTTAACAATTTGCTGTTAAGCACATCTGTTTAATATTTTGTGTGTGTTTTTCAATTGCATTATAAGCTATATACTCAAATAGGTTATCAAAGGTGTTGCTTGGAGGGGGGGTGCACTTTGGGAGCTGAAGACCTGGTTATGGGGCTCTTTCAATGCAGATCTCTACAGGTGGTGTAGGAGACAGAATGATGTTAGTGTTTTTTTTTTTTTTTCTTATATCAAACAGGCACTTCTCATAGCAGCCACCTATTATTAAAGATCAATATTGCTTCATCAGGCATCATGACTGGAGGGGATGGTGCCCACCAGATGAAAGTCAGGAGGGATGCTGGGGAAAAGAACTACCAAAGGTAGTGTGGCAGGATTGCATTGAATAGTGCGCTGTAAAGAATGCACTTGCTTCCAGCTATGCTCTCTCTCTGAGATTCCAGAGAACATCATGAGCACACTATTCATTGGTAGACTGGAGGGGACATAACATAAAAAGGCAGGTTTATGTTATGACATATTCCGACCTCTCTGTTAGAGTAGGGGTCATCAAGTTTTTTTCTGTGGGTTTCCAGCTTGATGTGTTTCTGGAACCTAGCGCCGCCCCTGCAGGCTATCATGAAAAATGTATTAACTGGATCAACATGAAACAACACATTCTGAGCAGCAGGCAGAACCACGGTGTAGGCTACACATGAAATCTCTGGGTGGTTTTCTTATTGTGGCCAGGCATTGAAAACCGCAGAGCGACAAACTTTCAATGTAACGTACAGCATCTAGAGTTATATTAATGAGAACAGTAAACAGTTTTCTTGCACCAACAGGTGGCCATAGGTGTGTGTATCTTTTAAAACTGCACAGTGCATAGAGAGAGGGGGTGCTGTCTGAGCCAGCAGTACTCGCTAGCTCTAGAGTTCCATGTGTGGCACTGAAACAAAAAGATAAGTGATGGACAAACTGCATTTTTTGCCGTGCTCAAGTCTAGAAGTAATTAGCTTTTTCACTAGTGAGCTTCACCACTGCTTATAGTGCTACCTGTTGGATAGCACTAAGGAAGAAGAATCCCTGTTGCCTGTAGGTGTCTGGTGGCAATTACAGAAGGATGTTCCCTTTACAGGATGTATTGTATATAACATCATACTAAACCACTGTTTATTGAATTGTTGTTATTTCTCTCCCAATGGTTTACATGGGTAATAATTTTTTATTTTTGATATGCACAAGATAACACACATGCTTGCGCTGCCACGACAGCTAGTGCAAGAACAGTAGAATTAAACAATAGGAAACAATCATGGCATTAGAATAATCTGCACATTATTTTAAAATTATAAAATAAAAGTATGCTCAGGCTAGGTAACTGGTTAGGCCGGGTTAAAGTCAAGCATTTGTTGGTAGGGTATCTAGTCTGAGATGTGATCTTGCTATAACGTGCATTACATTAATATAAACAGTTCGAAACAATCTTAACATTAGAATCACCTGTCCATATTTGTGAAGTAAAAAACAAAAATACGACATGCTCAGGCTAACTGGCTAGGCAGGGTTAAATTCAAGTATTTGTTGGTAGTGTATCTAGCCTGGCTAGTAACTGAGATGTGATCTTGCTAAAATGTGCATTATACCAATGTAAACAGAAGGGAGCAATCATGGCATTAGGATCATCTGCACATATTTTTAAAATTATAAAACAAAAATATGATATGCTCGGGCTAGGTAGCTGGCTAGGCATGGTAAAGTCATCAGAAGATAGGCTCCCCTTCATAGGTAGGTCACCCAGTGTGTCCAGAGAAGGCTCCTCTTCGGAAGCCTGCACGGCCATTTTAGGTGCACCGCCACGTGGCTCCCTGCTAAACAGCAGGTCTCCAATATCTCGGGAACCTTGCTCCTTAGCGTTATCCCGCTTCTTCAGTTTCTTCCCCATCAGATCACCAACAAGTGGCAGCTTTTGTGGTTAATATCTGTGGCAAATCAGCCCGCATAAGACCTATTAGGCGCTTTGGCATATGGAGCTCGAGCTAAACACGTCTTGTCAGGCAGCCTGTAGCTGCACCTTCACGTGGGTAAAATTTTAAGCAATTAAAAAAAAAATTTTTATGCTAGCCATAAGCATTAAATTCCACTTGTTGATGTCAATTATCTTAACTTGCTCCAAGCACAACTAATTAATACAGTCTATTCTCATTTTATAATCATCCCAATCTTTGCTGGATTTTAAATTTATCTGGAAGGCTAGTAAAAGTAGCAAGCATTTCTGTCAAGTCACAACTTTCCTATCAGAAATTACTGCATAGCATTCCACCCACTAAATGCTGTTTTACATATAATTTTAAAAGTAAAAGGCAACGCAAACAAGGTAAAACTCAATAATAGGTTATGGCCAGCTGTAACCTGGTAAATCTGTGAGTTGGCATAAGCAAGCAGTTGCCTCCAGGTATAGTCCGTAAATGAACTCCTTGGGTGACAAAGGTCTGAAGCCTCAGCCCATTATTCAGTCTGATTTCAGGGTGAAGGACATCCTACACTGGGGTCTTAGACTTCCTACTAGATGATTGAGCAGAACAAGATGGGTTTAATAATGTGTTTGCTGTTGACATATCGGTAAGTTGAACTCGCTGACCACCAAGGACCACATCCACCTTCCTCCAATCCTCCGGAACACTTACTGAAAGAAAAGAATCTTGAAAATAGAGGTTCACTTGTTTCCACACTTAGTTCCTTAAGTACTCATGGATGAATACCGTCAGGTACTGGTTGTTTATATTAACTTTCTTTAGTTGCTGCAGTACCTTGTCTTGCGTTAGTCAATTACAATTTTTCTGCATGTTTTTTTTTTCTGCAGTCATTTACATACCTATTCCCATAGGTTCGTCCTTAATATATACAGAGGATAAATAGTTATTTAAAATTCCTGTCTTTTCCTGGTCTTCATTAACTAACACCCCCATTCCGGTTTTTAGTGTACCTACATTTTCAGTTTTTGTTTTTTTAGAATTTACGTACATAAAAAAGCTTCAGGGTTGGTTTTGCTCTCTTTGACTATCATTCTTTCATTTTGAAGTTTAGAGAATCGAATTGCCCTTTTGCACACATTATTGGCTTCCTTATATCTTTTGTAGGATGCCTCTGATTTGTCCGATTTAAAGGCTTTGAATGTCCTTTTCTTAATTTTAATTTCTTGATTCACTTTTCTATTAAGCCACATTGGTTTCAATTTGTTTCTTTTATATTTATTACCCATTTATATTACCCATTTATATTTTTTAGTATACCCCATGTGCTTTTGTTTTTTTGAGTTTATTTCAAAGAACACTATATTGTGATCACTATTTCCTAAGTGCTCAACTACTTTAATGTTGGTCAAAAGATCAACGTTGTTTGAACATTATATAATACATTATAAGCCGCCATCACATTCCGCAATGCTGTCCTTGGATACCAATGGTACAATTAAATAGACAAAAGGTACAATACAAAATTTGACAACATTTAACAAACAAATGCAGTAGGAGTTGAGGGCCCTATTTCAGTATGAACAAGAGTAATAGATCCCTTGGGGCTCCCGCATGGGCTCTTGGAGATTTTATTAGTTCTAAAATTAGTTCTAAATGAGTCAATAGCTAATTGGTTTTAGAAGGGGCCAGTTAGGAAGACAATAAACAGATTAAAAAGTGTGGTGACTCTGTGTCAGGCAGATCATCCTCAATGCCTCTATTTCTCAGGTTTCTTTACATGTTTTTGTTTCACTTCCAAGGATTATTCCACCTCCACATGTAAATCATTATGGTGGCTCCATTTAGAGCTGGTATCTTCCTCAATTGCTTAAATATGCACAGTCATGACTACCAAATAAAATGTTAATTGCTGGCATGTAACTGCTCCTCAGTGGACAATGAACAACCAAGCATTTCCTTTTACCCTAAAGCCATCGCCATGTCATCTATCTTATTCTCATCTGTAGTATAAATGGAGGGTTCCCATCTTACAGAGCCTAGGCTGTGAAGATAAGAAACATCTTTGGAGCAAGAGGAAAGTACGCTTTCACAAGGTTTTTTGTTTTGTTTCAATATCAGAAGTAAACTGCAGATCTATAAAAAACAAACATAATTTGCAATTGTTGCCTAAATTTTGCACTTTTAGCATTGTCTCTCTGGAGCCCTAAGAACATATATCTGCTTTGTTCCAAGTTCTTTCCAGCATGTTTTCAATATGCATTTTTAATTATTATTTATTATCAGTAAACTGACTATAAGTATTATTATACACAGGGTAACTGAAACATGTGAATGATTTTGACATCAAACATTTACTAATTTCAATAATTTAAGCCAAGGACATGTAAGCCTTTCTAACAGTCAAACAAATGTGAATTTAGGAGTATACCTCACATAATAAAGAAATCTTAATTTTATGATATTCTTATTGAGTTATGTTTGTGGGTTTTCTATTTTTGTGTAGGGGGACCATCATCTCTACCTTGGTTTCATTGTTACAAATATTAGCAGAGGTAGGTATAAACACATTCTCTTACATGATTCAGCATTAGACGCTGCCATTGTTCCATGATAAAAATAGATAAACATGGATAAAATATTTAATTTAATACAGTCTCAATATCCTTTGTCTTGTATTAAATGAGGGTAAGAAAAAATTAACATAGAAACACATATGTGAATATTAGAAATGAATATTCAGTAGGTGAGGAATTAAAAATAGTCAAATACCCTGTATATGCGTATTTGGAAGATATCTTTTTGGTATTTCTGGGACTGCAAAATCCTCAAAACATCATCAGACTGCAAAAATAAGCATGCATGTTGGGTGGAATCATGTATCTGTATTTCACAGAACACTGCAGACTACTCTGTGCTTTAATTGCGAAACGAGTTTCTCCATCACGTAAAGACAAATAACATGTAAAGCAGTCGACCAAAGACTATAACTAAAACTAAATTGAAATTTGCCGCCATAATTAACACTGGCATGTAAAACACATGGGGGAGGGAGGAGAGGAAATGAGACACATGGGGGGCTTGGGGATTGAAACACATGGGAGGCTGTGGGTTTGAGACACACAGAGGGCTAGGGGAATGAGATACATGGGGGACTGGGAAAATAAGACACATGAGGGGCCTGGGGAGAAATGAGCACATGGAGGTACTGGGGAGAAATGAGCACATGAAGGGACATGTGGGGGGAGAAGATATGCATGGAGGGGCTGGAGGAAACACTAAGCGACATAGAGGGGCTGGGTGAGAAAGAGACAAGGTGCTGTGGGGGAGAGACCCACAAATGGGGTTATAGAGAGAAAGAGACACACAGATGGGCTGGGAGGGGGAGGGCAAAAACTCACAGAGGGGCTGGGGAAGAAACAAAAGAGGGATCTGACAGAAATGAGGCGGATGGGTGGAATTTTCTTTTGGAGATGACCTTGGTTGTTAGGTAGCACTCCAATTTGGATCCGGTGAGGAAGGTGAGTATCTGGGCTGGGGGTGCCAGTCATTAGGGCATGCTATGACACCCTTACTGCGTTAAAGCTTACATTTTTTTGAACAGCATAGCATACCCTAATGTCGTTAAGGGAATAATATATTCAATATAAAAGTTGCAGAGTACTATCCCAAATCCCTCTCCAGAAGTCTAGTACTTGAGCTCATTAGTGTGTGGTTTTTTTTCTGTTTATACATGGATAAAACTCCCAGACATAGCTGAGCAACTTCAAATTATAATGGCGACCTATTTACTGGAGAAAAAAATCTGAATTTAGATAATCATAACTCTAGTAAATAACTCCCTGCTAGGTTTATGTCCCAGTTTATGTCAAACAGAAAGCGCAGTCCGTGCTCTGTGCAGGCATCCCAAAAACACTTACAGAGCTGGGACATTAGCACTAAAAATGTCAACTACTGTACTTTGTGTGAAAGTGAATTGTAATCTTTATACTTTACAATCTAAGAAAAATGCTCTACACCAAATTTATTCTTTATTTTTGCCCTATTATATGTTGATTGGTTTATAGTGTAAAGAAAAATTCTCCACCCTTTCCCGCGCTAGCTTTCTGTGCTCCTCATTTGCAATCCATTTCAAAGCGTTATAATAACAGAGAATTTGTCTTTTGCTCTGCTCTCCTGCAGATTAAGGCATGCCAAACTGAAAACCGTTGCGCTCTGAGCAGTGTATAATGCTTTAAAGAGCAGCAAAGCACCAACCTAAAAATAAATAAATAAATAACATTACTAAGCTTCCATTGTGAGCTTCGGCAGACAGTTGACGCTTTTATAAAACCTCACAATGGTTTCTGCAATGACTATGCTTGCCAAAATGTCAATTTTGGCTTTTAACAAAATGTGCATGTTCTTTCAAAATATAAGTTCACATAAGAGGTGACTTTCTTAATTCAGGGTAGAGTGCTCAAGAATTCTAGAAATTGATTTAACTTCTCGCAAGGTGCTGAACTTTTGTTTTGCTGTTTGCATACCAATCATCTTTCTTTTTTAAACTGAGCAGAGAAGATGACAAAACTGTGCTGTAGTTAGAATTTAAGAAACATTCCTATGCTATGCTAGCTGTCAAACCACTAGAATATGTACAAGGGAAGTCAATTTTCTACCTGAAAGATTTATTTACAATGCACTTAGGTTTGAATTTTCTAACACTTGGTTTTCCACGTACAGATCAACTAATTCATGATTGGTATCTTACACATAGATATTCATTGAGTTAAACAAATTGTTAGTAGTTAAGCTACTTTAAAAAAAAAAAAATGTTTTACCTTTGATCAATTTACATAAACCTGAAATATTTGTCAGATTTACCAATGGTGGAAGCAAGAAGTCTAAGGCAGTTACCAGAACATACAGTGATCACCCACTACATTAAAACCACTGACAGGTGAAGTTGCAATGGCACCTACTTAAGGATGGGATATATCAAGTCTTAAAATTCAGAGAGAAGAGATGAAAGTAGGGTGTGGAATGGGAAGAAGGGAGGCTGGTGGAGGCAGTGTTATGCTCTGGGCAATGTTCTGCTGGGAAACCTTGAAGTCCTGGAATTCATGTGGATGTTACATAGACATGTACAACCTAGAGATTGTTGCAGACCATGTACACCCCTTCATTGCAATGGTGTTATCTGATGGCAGTGTCTTCTTTCAGCAGGACACTACAAAAAGTGTTCAGGAATGGTTTGAGGAACTTGTCTTTTTTACGGTGTTGCCTCGGCCTCCAAATTCCCCAGATCTTAATCCAACTGAGCATATGTGTGACGTGTTGGAACAACAAATCAGATCCATGGAGAATACACCTTGCAACTTGCAGTATTTAAAGGATCTGCTTCTAACGTTGTGGTGTCAGATAACACAGGACACATTCAGAGGTCTTGTGAAGTCCATGCCTTGATGCATCAGAGCTGTTTTGGCAGCACAGAGGGGACCAACACAATATTAGGAAGGTGGAAACAGCGCGACCTGGCCCCTTGCTTTGCGACAGCCTGAGAGGAAGTAACAATGTGTCACTTCTTCCCACCTTACTCAGAGCTGCGTGGAAGGGAGGAGAAGGGAGAACCCTGAGTGTGGAGGGGGCCAAGCCGGGAGAGCCGGACCCTAACTCCCAAACATCCTAGCCAGCACACTGGATACCAGGGAAGCCAAACTCCACCAAAAGGTAAGAAACTGGAGGGTGAATATCAAAGTATGGAATGTGCATGCGTGCCTGAGTGTGTGTGTGTGTGTGTGTGTGTCAGTGTGTCTGTCTGTGTGTGTGTCAGTATGTCTGTCAGTGTATGTGTTTGTGTATTAGTGTGTATGAGTATGTGTGTCAGTGTATGTGAATCAGTGTGTTTAATTGTGTGTGTGTGTATGTGTTAGTGTGTCTGTGTGTGTGTCTGTCAGTATGTCTGTCAGTGTATGTGTCCTATGGGAAAGCATTGGATTGGATGAAATTGGAAAGGAGGCAGGATAGGGGCGGTGCCAAACACATTTTGGTCAATCAGCACCTCCTCATAGAGATGTATTGAATCAATGCATCTCTATGAGGAAAATTCAGCATATCTCCATGAGTGTGGAGATGCTGAATGTCAGTGTTGCCTACTGTGCAGCACTGCCACAGGAAGCACCTCCAGTGGCCATCTGAGGAGTGGCCACTTGGAGATGTCCCTAGGGGGCAATGTAAACACTGCTTTTTCTCTGAAAAGACAGTGCTTACATGAAAATCCCTGCAGTAAATTATACATTAAGCTGTAGTTGTTCTGGTGACTATAGTGTACCTTTAAGATACTTTTATTCCACACAACCTTAAAGACATAGAACTCCTACATTGAAAGATTCAAATCATTTCTTATAAATGAGGGGCTCTAATGTTACTAGGATTAACAAGATGACTGCAAAAGTGAAAATCATGTGATGACCTAGAAACCCCATAAATACTTTACAAGGGGGGTTTCATCATGACACCCAATTGGCTCATATGTTCTGTTGAAACACTAAATTCAAATAAGTCTAACTGCTTTAATTTAGGTGAATTGGAAAGTTTGTTACTCGTGTGAAATAGGGTCTAACTATCACTATTTTAATAGATGTATTTGCCAAATGAAAGTGACCTCCATTCATATATATTAACTGGTATGTAGCAAAGTTAATTTTAGTTTAATTTCAAGTGCAGTGACCAGAGCCTGTGAATGAAGATGTTTACATATATGTTATGTACAAAATATATATCCCTCTGTCTATCTTTCTGATCTATCCCAATAATTAAAAAAAAAAAAAAAAAATTTAGAACTTAGAAAACAAAATATTTGTATAAGTGAAAAAATGGTAGTGTAGGGGCTAATTCTGATATAGTCAATCATGACACTTGGACTACAATTGCATCAGAGTTCATGCAATCAACACCTAGAGCTCCTTTTTATACAATCAAAACACGAAGGGAACCTGTCGAGTAAGCCCTGTTCTATTTTCAGCACCTGTACGATGTATCCCACTGTTGCCTTTAGCTACAGCACTGTATATCTTACCAAGAGTTCGAGAAGCGATCTCCTCCTCCTGAAATAGTCTAAATGTCACATATGAATTTGCCATAGCCAGTAAACCTTCCTACTGCTATGAGAAAAGGATGAAGCAGCATAAACAATAGTTAATTTGTCAGTCTCTTTGAATTCCTGAACAATATAGCATTAAAATAGAGAAAGGACATACAAAATATGAATTCATATTATGAAGAATATATAAATAAAATAAAAAAGGTCTCACAACTCCGTTACAAATATTAATATTCTCCAAAATATTAAAAGGACACTCCAGGCACCAATACAACTTTCATGAATTAATAGATTTTCGCCTCATTACTATGCTGTATTTATAGATTTTTATATGCTTAAATCTTTATAGTGTTTGCACAAAAAAATGAACATTTTGCAAAATTCTGCACCAAAAGCCTGACTCCTTAGCCACGCCCCATCATACCTTATCAAAGGTGTAAACACAGTGTCAACCCCAACAGCATTGAGTGAGCTGCTTTTAACTCACAACCTGGCTGCAGACAGTCAGAGAAACTACAAATATGTAGTGAAATCCTTACTATATGACTCAGTGGGTGTCCTATCTGTCTAATGCTTTGTAATTCAGATCATTGAGGGCTGTCAGTGGCTGAGCTGTGTGCATACACTTGATAAGGAAGTATTTTTCTGGAGTAAAGGGGTGTGGCTAAAGAGGTTGGCTTATGGTGCAGCACTCTGCAAAACATTTATTATTTTATGCAAAAACTATAAAGATTTGAGTGTGCGAAAGTATAGCATATTAATGGGCCCAGAACCTATGAAATGCATTAGAGTAGTATTGGTGCCTGGAGGGTCCCTTCCCTCCCAACAATATGTGTAATCATGTTGCTAAACAATGTTAAATTAAATGTAGTCTTAGATACCCATTTACCTTCCCTCTGATTGCTGACCTGACACACCCCTGAGGGATAACACTTTGGGGTGCATACAGACAGCGTGGGGGTGTTCTGTGCATACATAACATGGCAGCCTGTACGCAGAAGATACCGCTTTATATGTCTTTCATGGGACATACATTACCCTGACTTTGCTGACTACTTACCTAGTTGCATACATCTTGACACAGTCTACCCTTCTGCCCAGCCTCTTTCTAACCCACCTGCTCAGTCTCTTTCCTACACACTTGCTCAGCCCCTCTTTACTACCTAATTGTCCAGCCTCTTAATGTTATCCACCTGCCCAGCCTCTCTTTCCTAACCACCATTCAAGCCTCGATTTCCTACCAACCTGCCCATCATTCCATTGCTACCTAGATTCTCATTCTACCCACTTCTCCAATTCCTCTTTCCTACGCACCTGCCAAGCCGTTCATTCCAAACCACCATTATTCCAACCCACCATCCTTCTGCCCATTTCTTTAAATTATAAAAACTGGTCTCACATTTTAAGTTTTTTTTTTTTTTTTTTTTACTCCTCCATAATGAAAAATAAAAATTACGTGGAATGAAAGAGGAAAGATAAGAAAAGAGATTCATTTAATAATGTTATATGTATAAGAGCTATTTGTACCTTTTAGAAAAGCCCCAGGTGAGCACATTATTGCCACTGTTAACCATAAATCTGTTATTGCCCAAAGGAAATGTATATAAGAGAGACATAGATACGATAACACAATAAAAAAAAATATTTAGGTACACTCTATAATTAGCAGCAGCATGCTGGTTAGTTTAGCAGCCGTGTGAAATATATGAGATTCATAGTGCAGGATAGAATGAGCCCATTCCCATTTAGAAGCCTTAATGAGTATTTATGAATTACATATTAATAATTTAACATTCATGGAACATCCTGTTAGGTGAATGCACAAAGAAAGGTGTTAGAACTGAAAGATGTAACAAACACTCCTCCTGTGAATACTCTGAGGAGCTTAGATACATGAATCATAACCCTGGAAGAATAATCGTTACAATGCCGACTAATCACTGTGTCCAAGGCAACAGTGAGACACATACATAGATACATTTACACACGCGAACACATATGTGTATGTTTATATATATACAGGGCCGGCGCGTCCATAAGGCGGCACAGGCAGCCGCCTTAGGGCGCCACAGAAGGGGGGCGCAAAAATCCAAATCTCTGGCAACTGGCCAGAGACTTGGATTTTTAAATATTTCGGACACCCTAAGCCCACAGCAGCTGCCCCTCACAACTCACACACTGCTGGTGTTTTGAAGGGCAGAGCTGCTGCTATGGAGACACACTATGGAAGCCTGGATGCTGCAGGGCCTCCCTGAGGCATTGTAACAGCCCTGCAGAGGTTAGATTGGCTGCTGTCTGCAAAGCTCCGCCCCCTTGCTATGTATTACCCCTCCCATAACATGACGTATGTCATCAGACCTGGAGGGAGTGGGAAACAAGCTTCCACTCTGAAGGCTGGCTCCAGCTCCTACAGGTAGGAGCTGCCACAACACACATACTGTCTGTTACAGTGAGGAGCCCTATGGGGCAGAAAGGAATTAGTAGCTCTCAGCAACAGGAGCTCAGTGTGCATGAGGAGATACAAGGTCTGATGGTGGATCACCCATGGTGTGTCTCCATGAGTGACTGTGAGCAGGGCCGGCCTTAGGCCTTTGGGTGCCCTGTGCGAGAAACCTTCACAGCGCCCCCCCTTCCCGTCCCCCCCGTCCCCTCCTCCTTCCCCCCCTCCCCCTTCCCACACACAAACACACGCAGGCAGTCACACACAGACAGCCACACACAAACACACAGACACACAGACATAGAATGTGACGGCAGATAAGAACCATTCGGCCCATCTAGTCTGCCCAGTCAGTCACACATAGGCAGTCACACACACACACACACACACACACACACACACACACACACACACACACACACACACACACACACACACACACACAAACACACACAGGCAGGCAGCCACACACACACACACACACAGGCAGGCAGTCACACACAGACAGACACACACACACACACACACAGGCAGTCACACACAGACAGCCACACACACACACAGGCAGACAGCCACACACACACACAGGCAGACAGCCACACACACACACAGGCAAACAGCCACACACACACACACACAGGCAGACAGTCACACACACACACACACACACACACAGGCAGACAGTCACACACACACACAGGCAGACAGTCGCAGACAGTCACATGCACAGTCACACACACACAGACAGGCAGACAGTCACACACACACAGACAGGCAGACAGTCACACACAGACAGACACACACACACAGACATAGAATGTGACGGCAGATAAGAACCATTCGGCCCATCTAGTCTGCCCAGTCAGTCACACATAGGCAGTCACACACACACACACACACACACACACAGGCAGACAGCCAGACAGCCACACACACACACACACACACACACAAACACACACAGGCAGCCACACACACACACACAGGCAGGCAGTCACACACACACACAGGCAGACAGCCACACACACACACAGGCAAACAGCCACACACACACACACACAGGAAAACAGTCACACACACAGACCGTGACACACACACACACAGGCAGACAGCCACACACACACAGGCAGACAGCCACACGCACACACACACACAGGCAGACAGCCACACACACACACAGGCAGACAGTCACAGACAGTCACACACACAGACAGACAGTCACATGCACAGTCACACACACAGGCAGACAGTCACACACACACAGACAGGCAGACAGTCACACACAGACAGCCACACACAAACACACACACACAGACATAGAATGTGACGGCAGATAAGAACCATTCGGCCCATCTAGTCTGCCCAGTCAGTCACACATAGGCAGTCACACACACACACACACACACACACACGCAGACAGCCAGACAGCCACACACACACACAAACAAACACACACAGGCAGGCAGCCACACACACACACACACGCAGGCAGTCACACACAGACAGCCACACACACACACACACACAGGCAGACAGCCACACACACACAGGCAAACAGCCACACATACACACACACACACACAGGCAGACAGTCACAGAAAAAAGTCACAGGGGTTAATAGAAAAAAAATCAGATCACAGTGAAATACTGTGATCTGTATTTTGATCACTGCAGGCAGTGATCAAAGGGCAGGGAAGGGGTTAAATTTTATTTGACAGAGGTGAGGGGGGGGGGTGGGATTTTGCAACAAACACTTTTTTTTTACAGCCAGAGACAGATCAGCACCGATCTGTCTCTCTGCTGTTCACAGCTCACACGGAGCTGCAGGGAAACAGATCGGGTTTCACTGCAGCATGTGTGATCACTCTGACTCCCGGTCAGAGCGATCACATGGGCTGTGAAAGTGAAACTGCCTGTGTTAGTGTGCCTCCGATAGGGAGACACACTACAGGAAGATTAACCCCACGATTGCCGCGATTGTGGCAATCAGGGGTTAATTTTCATTTATGACGGAAATTTTCCGTCCAGCGTCCTTAAGGGGAGTGCTGCAATGACGGAAAATTTCCGTCATGCGTCCTTAAGGGGTTAACACAGATTTAGACAGATTTGTGAACAATATTTGAGAGAAACAGGCCTTTTGTGTACATAGCAAAAGTCTTAGATCTTTGAGTTCAGCTCATGAAAAATAGGGGCGAAAAAAAAAGTGTTGCGTTTATAAATTTGTTCGGTGTAATTACTATCAAATGTCTTCTATCTTCTTAAATCCTCTTTCCTTCAGACTCTAAAAAGGACAAATATAAAATATTAATCCCCATTGCTAGTATTAAAAAAATAAAATAAAAATAATTGGATCTCAAAAACAACAAAAATCCTGTGCGGGGAATGTAATGAAATAAAAAATAACCAATTTTTGGGGGTTGGTGGGGGGTGGAAGAGGAGAACAATAGCTTCAACCTCCAGTTATTATGTTTAAAACCTATATTTGGCATTAATGAGCTGCCTAGCTGCTAGTCTTTTTCATTACAGGAAGCATCCAGAGCATGGAAGGTGGGGGCATGCGGGAGGATTAAAATCTCCTTTATATATGTTTATTTAGTAGCAGCAGATGGAAGGCTAACATTAAAGGAACACTGTATGCACTATAACAACTTTGTTTATTGAAGTTGTTATAGTGCCTTTAGTCCTAATCTCTGACCAGGGCCCCAAATGTAATATTTTAATAGCTTGAAGGCTTGGAAGCATGGTTTCAAACCCTCTGGGTAGGAGAGCCCAGACTGTTACTTCCCAGCTCTCATTCCCAGGCATACTGTGACTTCACATGAGCATGCGCAGTGACATCACAGTCTGTCAAAGAGAAGCATTGCTTGCAATTATTTTCTATGGCTGAATCATGGGCACATCATGGTGAGCACCATGCACGCGCTTACAGTAACACATGCTCCTCTATGAAAAGTATTGGAATAGACCATTTTCCTGGAAGCAGGCCTCCACGTTGACATCCTTCAAGAAGAACCGAGTGGCAGCACAGATAGATAATCAAATTATTTTACTTTTTTTTTTTTTTTTTTTGTACAGTGCACATGCTGGCCCTAAAGCTAAATAGGGACAGGGATACTATTGCGTTAGGAATACATATTTGTATTCCTAGTGCTACAACTTTTCTTTAAGGAATGGGATGTTCTTAATTTTGAGCTTAAAGTTTTTTAGAAGATATTTCCCTAATATTTTTGGTATCCTTATGTGGGCTGCCATCGGCGTACCAAATAAGGGAGCTATCTACCAAATAACTCCTTAATTTAGTATCCTTAAATATTGCAATTCCATATAAGGCTAGCAATTTAGGAAGTTATCTGCTAAACAGCTGCAACATGCAACCGCAGATTGCATAATTTAATTTATCCAATGGAAATTACAATGCAAAAATATTGTCTGAAATTTGGCCAAACCGAACAGTTCAATGGGAGACAATGGGCTAGAAGTAACGAAAACGTATATTTGTCTGGATGCATTTTAAAGAACCAAATTTTTATATCATTTTATGTCATTCCCAAGAGTCTAGAAATAATTCAGTACTTTAACTGTGGAAGACATGCTAAAAAAAAGATGAGATGCCAAAAGAATTGACATCAGGTAAGCAAGCCCAGCAGCCAAGGAAACTTGAAAAAAGTCCCTAGTGGACTGAAACGTTGACACTATGTAATCAACTTTTGAAGCTTGAATAAATGGCATATTTTTGGCAACAGTATCGAGTCCTGTGAGTGCACTTCCAACAAGGTATTTTATACTTTGAGGTCGGAGTGGCACCTAGGCAATAAACAAGACTGGGAGCAGGAGTGCGGGACCCAGCGTATATATATATATATATATATATATTGTATATATCTTACACAAAGGATCAAGTAATTGAAAATATGTTAAGGACACAAAAGGACAGTGCTCAATGATTCTTGCCAATCCAACATATGTTTAGTATAAAATGTATGGATTATGTTGATCATAGTTGCTCTTGGGAGTGGAAGCTGCTATTTGCTGCACTGTCTATCTTAATATGTATAACTCCTCTACACAGTGTGTTTTGTCTCATTAATGAGGATAAAGCTCTAATGCAGAGAGAGGTTGCTGAGGGTGGATGTGGAAGGTTAGGTCAGATATGAAAGGGTCAGATAAAATCAATTTAAGTAATAAACATGTTATTGATTTTTAAGACAAGTAGACATAAAGGATTATCTTTGAAATATATTCCACAAACTAAACTATATACTGTATCTTCCAAGAATATATATGATATGGAATTATAAATATATACACACCTATATATACACATATAACATAACTACATTATCCTGATATTCTTGTTCTGTGAATAAAAATAAAATCAACTGTCATTCACATTTTTATTTATTTGTCAATCACTATAACATAAGTAAAGGAGTTTATTGAGTGCATTTTTTAAATAGTATATTGCGGTGGTTTGAAAAATAATTTTACCAAAATTCTGCTAAACTATGTGAGGTGAAAAAAATCTACAATTAATTACCGTATTTTTCGCTCCATAAGACGCACCACACCATAAGACGCACCTAGTTTTTAGAGGAGGAAACTATGGGACAGTTTGTTTAGAGGAGGTTTAGAGGAGGAAACTTTGGGACATAGTTCTTGCTATGGGACAGTTTGTTCAGAATATTTTTTTTTCTCCCCTCTCCCATAGTGTTCTCCCCCCACCCCCTCCCATAGTGTTCTCCCCCCCCTCCCATAGTGTTCTCCCCCCCCTCCCATAGTGTTCTCCCCCCCCTCCCATAGTCTTCTCCCACCCTTCCAATAGTCTTCTCCCCTCCTTCCCATAGTCTTCTCCCCTCCCTCCCATAGTCTTCTCCCCTCCCTCCCATAGTCTTCTCCCCTCCCTCCCATAGTCTTCTCCCCTCCCTCCCATAGTCTTCTCCCCTCCCTCCCATAGTCTTCTCCCCTCCCTCCCATAGTCTTCTCCCCCCCTCATCCCATAATTACTTACCTGTCTTGTGCACACTTCCTTTCAGTCCCGCCGGAAACCGGAACCTGAAATTGAAGTTCCTGTACCGCGGTGCACGCTGTTCTGCCGACCAACGCTACAAGACAGGTAAGTAAACCTTCACATTCGCTCCATAAGACGCACAGACATTTCCCCTCACCTTTGAGGGGAAGAAAAGTGCATCTTATGGAGCAAAAACTACGGTATATTTCCAGTGTGGCTATTTGGGGCTAAACAGTACATGTGCATTTTTTAAATTTTCCAAAATCACATTTGGGATAATAACCTTCAGCTGGGTTTGTTTTTAAAGAATGCATTTTAGTTTTTGAAACTCACAATTTACAATCGAGCCCATGGTTTCTTTTAATTGGGGTGCTCATTTTGCTCAAGTTGTTTTACTAAGTCAGAAAACAGGAGATGATTTCCCAGGGGTTCATGAATCTAATTAAAAAGTTTATCATTAAAGATAGGTTGCATTGCTAAAAATATTGTTAAACTAGACTGGATTTGTAATCAGTTTAAACAGTATACAGAGGAATTGTTGGATGCTCAATCAAATAATCTGCACTTTTAGTATTGTCAACGTATAGTAATGTAATTGGTAGCAGTGGCAGATCCAGTGGAGGCAACGGGGCAATTGCCCCCTAAACCCCCCACCACCACCACCACCCCGAGAAAAACGAGGCTCTCCTTTGCTGTCCCCTGCAGGGCCAGTGCTCTCCAAGTGCCGGCCCTGCTGTATTCAGAGATCTCCCTCACCGGTTGGCAGGCACCTTGGTGGGCAGCCGGCAGGGGAGGAGAGGAGACCTGGGAGCTCAGCCTGCAGCTCCTCCAGGTCGTCCTCTTGTGAGCATGGAGCGTTGCCGCGATTACCATGGCATTACTCTGTATCTCGCTTATGTGAACTCTAGCCTCAGGAGCTGCAGGCTAGAGTTCACTCTCACCACTGGGACCACCAGGGCTTCTCCACCGGACCACCAGGGATTGAAAAATGTCCAGTCCCCCTCCCTGAGTAAAGGTAAGAAGGGAGGGGTTACATAAAGTATATGACTTTAATAAAAAAAAAAAAAAATTTGCTATAGACTACACACACACTTTATAAATCCCTACACATTCACACACCCTCCCCCACTAACACAGACACACACACTACCCCCCCACACACACACTACCCCCCCACACACACACTACCCCCATGCACACATACTGCCCACCCCACCCCCACACACTGCTCCCCCCACACACTGCCTACTCACACACACATGGCCCCCTCACACACACACTGCCGCCCCCCTCACACACACACTGCCGCCCCCCCTCACACACATGCGCTGCCACATCACACACTTTCCCACCCACACACAAACTGCACGATGCACACATGGCCCCCTCACACACACTGCAACCCACACACACACATGCCGCACCTACACACTGCACCCCTCACAAACACACACGCTGCATGCCTTACACACACTGCACACCTTACACACATACATACTGCCCCCATATACACACTACACACCTCATATACATTCTGCCCAATACACACACACTGCACCCCTCACACACACTGAACCCCCATACTCACACTGCACTGCTAACACACACAATGCACCCTTCACACACACACACACTGCACCCCTCACACACATTGCATCCTTCACACACACACATTACTGCCCGTATCCCCTACTACAGGCTCTATCCCCTACTACAGCACCTATCACAACAGAACCCAGGTAAGGTGTCAAACTGGTCTTAAATGGGTTGACAACTTACTCCGCGGCACTCCTGGATCCATAACCACTACAGAGAGCTGTAATGGTTATTGTGCCTGGATTATCCCTGTAATAATCTCCAAGTGCCCCTCCCGAGATTCAGTTCTGGATCCACCCCTAATAGGTAGAGACAGCTACCTGTTCAAAAATATTTATTTTATTTATTTATTCATTATTCTATACAGCCACAGATCCAGTGATAAAAATGACTTCTGCTCCTCAGCTTGGCAGATGATGGTGGTACTTGCACAACTGAGGTTCCGGTCACTGCTACTTGTACTTGTTTGTTACTGTATATGCTAGACCAACTGATTGGTAGAATAGATATCCAAGATCCAAGTTGGACCTTTGCTGTCATGGCAACAGTGGGACTTAATGTGCATACATGGCACTCACTGTGTGTTTATTACTTTATTACTCACAAACCCCAAAAAACACTCTCATTACACATATCTCTTCTACTGCCCGAAAACAAGTACGATAAAGGTCACTGGACCGAATGGTGAAACGCAAGACCGGAAATGACGTATCAGTGCTCAACCCGGAATGAACACAGTAAAGAGTGTAATTGAAAATGAGTCTTGACACGCATGGCGTCTCCATCACTATGGAGATTGCACGTGAAATTCAAGACTGAAATGAATGATTCCCCCATTGGAGGGCTATATATAGCAGGAAGTAGACCAAGTAGAATAGACATTTTTTACCCAGCTGAGGAAGCCATTGAAGCCAATAGTTCCTGGCGAACATAGCTTGTTCGCGTTCGCCACAGATAGCGAACATATTCGATGTTCGGTCCGCCCCCTATTTGTCATCATTGAGTAAACTTTGACCCTGTACCTCACAGTCAGCAGACACATTCCAGCCAATCAGCAGCAGACCATCCCTCCCAGACCCTCCCACCTCCTGGACAGCATCCATTTTAGATTCATTCTGAAGCTGCATTCTTAGTGAGAGGAGGGACAGTGTGCTGCTGCTAATTTAATAGGAAAATCGATAGCTAGGCTAGTGTATTCAGTGTCCACTACAGTCCTGAAGGACTCATCTGATCTCTGCTGTAAGGACAGCACCCCAAAAAGCCCTTTTTAGGGCTAGAACATCAGTCTGCTTTTTTTTTTTTCCTGTGTAATCCAATTGCAGTTGCCTGCCTGCCAGCGTGTGTGTCAGGCTCACAGCATATACTGTGCCCACTTGCCCAGGGCCACCACTCATATCTGATGTCACAATAGCTTGCATTTAAAAAAACCAAAAAAACACTTTTTTGACTGTAATATAATAGAAGTCAGTTTCCTTCACACGTGTGCGTTTCAGGGCCTGCCAGGGCACAGTGTCACACCAGTGCAACTCATATCTGGTGTAACAGTAGTGTACATTAAATAAAAAAAACTAGAAATTTGACTGTGAAATAATAGCAGTCAGTTTCCTTCACACGTGTGCATTTCAGGACCTGCCAGGGCACAGTGTCACACCAGTGCAACTAATATCTGGTGTAACAGTAGTGTACATTTAAAAAAAAAAAAAAAAAATAGAAATTTGACTGTGAAATAATAGCAGTCAGTTTCCTTCACGCGTGTGCGTTTCAGGGCCTGACAGGGCACAGTGTCACACCAGTGCAACTCATATCTGGTGTAACAGTAGTGATGTACTGAACTGTTCGCTGGCGAATAGTTCCTGGTGAACATAGCGTGTTCGCGTTCGCCGCCACAGGCGAACACATGGGCTCTTTGCCCAGTGCCACCACTCATATCTGTTTTCACAATAGCTTATGCTTGACATTTAAAAAGAAAACATTTTTTTTCACTGTAATAGATTGAATAGCAGTTAGTTGCCTGCCAGCTTCTGTGTCAGGCTCAGTGAATACTGTGTCCATTTGCCCAGTGCCACCACTCATATCTGGTGTGACTATAGTGTGCCTTTAAAAACAAAAAAAGTGTTTCACTGTAAGATAATAGCAGTTAGTTGTCTGCAAGCGTCTGGGTGTCAGGCCTTCAGCGTGTGCTCTGCCAACCTCAGCAAGTGTAATTTGACACTCATATCTGGTGTCTCTATAGCGTGCATTTAAAACCAAAAAACTTTTTTCACTGTAATAGACTGAAGAGCAGTTAGTTGCCTGCCAGCTTATGTGTCAGTATCAGTGGATACTGTGCCCATTTGCCCAGTCAGTGCCACCACTCATATCTGGTGTGACTATAGCGTGCCTTTAAAAACCAAAAAAGGGTTTCACTGTAAGCTAATAGCAGTTAGTTGTCTGCAAGCGTCTGGGTGTCAGGCCTTCATTGTGTGCTCTGCCAACCTCAGCAAGTGTAATTTGCCACTCATATCTGGTGTCTCTATAGCGTGCATTTAAAACCAAAAAACTTTTTTCACTGTAATAGATTGAAGAGCAGTTAGTTGTCTGCCAGCTTCTGTGTCAGGCTCAGTGGATACTGTGCCCATTTGCCCAGTCAGTGCCACCACTCATATCTGGTGTGACTATAGCGTGCCTTTAAAAACAAAAAAAGGGTTTCACTGTAAGCTAATAGCATTTAGTTGTCTGCAAGCGTCTGGGTGTCAGGCCTTCAGAGTGTGCTCTGCCAACCTCAGCAAGTTTAATTTGCCACTCATATCTGGTGTCTGTATAGCGTGCTTTTACAAAGAAAATACGTTTTTCAGTGTAAGCTAATAGCAGTCAGTGTCCTTAAAGCGGGTGTCAGGCCTTCAGCGTGTGCTCTGCCAACTTCAGCAAGTGTAATTTGCCACTCATATCTGGTGTCTGTATAGCGTGCTTTTACAAAGAAAAAAGTTTTTCAGTTTAAGCTAATAGCAGTCAGTGTCCTTAAAGCGGGTGTCAGGGCTTCAGCGTGTGCTCTGCAGACCTCTGCCAGTGTACTTTGCCACTCATATCTGGTGTCCCAATAGCTTGCATTTAAAAACCAAAAAAACGTGTTTCACTGTTATAGATTGAATAGCAGTTAGTTGTCTCCAAGCGTCTGTGTGTCAGGCCTGCTCATCTGCCCACAGTCAGGTGTCTGTCAAGGACATGTTTGAGCATAAGAAGCCAATGTCAGAAAGTCACCCCCTTGCCCGGTGTCTGACAGCTGGATTGTCTGTACTATTAGCCCGCCAGCTTTTACCATACAAGCTGGTGGAGTCTGAGGCGTTCAAAAAATGTGTAGCTATTGAGACACCGCAGTGGAAGGTACCCGGCCGAAATTTCTTTTCACAAAAGGCAATCCCCCAACCTGTACTCGATTGTGCAAAAGGAAGTAATGTAATAGCATGTCTGGCACACAGTGTTTGGGCAAGGGTCCATCTGACCACTGATACCTGGTCTGCAAAGCATGGTCAGGGCAGGTATATCACCTACACTGCGCATTGGGTAAACCTGCTGACGGCTGCCAAGCATGGAATGCGTGGCTCTGCAGAGGAGTTGGTGACACCGCCACGACTTGCAGGCAGGCCTGCTGCCACCTCCTCTACTCCTCCTACTCCATCCCATATGTTCTGGGCAACCTGGAGGGTCAAGGTGGCTATCCTTTCCCTCGTACACCCGGAAGGCCTGAGTATACCCAGTCTCGCTATCACAGAGCTTATACATCTTTACACCATACCTAGAGCGCTTGGAAGGAACATACTGCTTGAATCCCAGCCTTCCCTTATACTTCATCAGGGATTCATCCACACATATATTCCTTATCTAACTACTTAACTATGTACAATGTGGGTGTTTGTTCCGTTATGCCCTGTAGATTGTTTAACCTCAGCTTGGTATACCTCAATGTTGGCTGTTGTAGCATGGTGTTTGGAGTCGTTGTCTCTCTGCGTCAGAGCAGTTAGGTCTTAGGAGTGGTACTATTCATCCTTCGTGTATATATATATATATATATATGTGATATGTTATTGTTCTAACACGACCCCCTCCTCCTCCTTCCTCAGATACGCCTCCCATATGTTCCTGGCTTCCACTATGTGGTGTGGGGGGTGTAGCCGCTGGCAAGTTTTTGTTTCATATGCTAGGTTTACGATCTGTTGGAGAAGGCTAGATCTCTCCGGTGGCTGATGTTGTTTCCACCCTCTGGCTATTAATAAGTTGGCAGCAATCAAAATATGATATGTTAGGTCGGCATGTGCTTTTGGGAATGGGTCAATCGAGATGAAGTGTAGGGCATTTTCTGCTCTCAGGTTGGTTCTCATGACCAGTGCCCCTTGTATCACCCCCTCAACTGCCTTCCAGTATCCTCTGATGGCCGAGCAGGCCCACCAGATGTGTAGCATTGTGCCCTACTCTATTAAACATCTCCAGCAAAGTCTTGAGGTGTTGGGATATATGGTCGCTAGTCTAGTCGGTACCAAGTACCACCTATATTGTATCTTGCACATTAGCTCTAGGTGGGATGCGCATCTGGAACTACCTTTATGGGCTATGAAGGCTTGGTTCCATTGTTCTTCTGAGAAGACTGTACTCAAATCCTTATGCTATGCCTCTCTGAATTTGTCTAGCTGCGGTGGTGGCTGTTGGGTAGGATTATTTAGAATTGCATACATGAGTGAAAGCGGTTTCTTGGGCATTGTTCTAGATTCGCATGCTTTCTCTATACAACGCGTGTGGGTCGGGGTTGTCAGGATAGTGGAGTTTGTCAGTGCTCCCTTTAGTTGTAGGTAGGAGAATATCGCTCTTTGTGGCAAATCATAACTCTGTTGCAGGTCGGGGAATTGTCTCAGCTGTCCTTGATATAGAGGTGTCTAACCAACGTGCATCGTCGCTCGGTCCATAGTCGATGGTCAAATGTGGGATTTATCATGTGTATGCAGTATAGTTGTGTGGCCAGCGCCCATTTATCTGTATAACCTAATTGTGGTTTAATCGTATCCCAGGTTTTCAGCAGGATTGCGGTAGTGGCCGGTGTGTCTGGTAATTTAGGGCGATGTCTATGTGGGACCCAGAATAAGTACCTAAGGCCCTTGGGGCAAGCCCACGTTGATTCCATGTCCACCCATTGTGGTGTGTTGTGGGCTGTGTGTGCCTGCAAGGCGGTGGTCATCAGCGCTGCCCTATAGTAGGTTCTCACCTCTGGTAGTCCTAGCCTTCCCTGCTCTAGGGGTTTGGTGAGTATGCTAGTGGCTACACTGATTTTTTTGTGTTTTCGGCAGCAGCAGTTTCACCCTTTTTTTAAGAATTTACCAGTAATCTTTTTTTGAAGTTGTTCCCCTCCTCTTGACACGATCAATGACCTGAGAGTCTCCGTAAGCAGGGTTGACCTGTTAGTCCCGTTTTCCATTCAAGTTGTGCATGATGTCCAGGCTAGGTTTCCAGGGACAAATGTTTGAACGAGGTGACCTTGCTCGGGTCCCAGGTGTGCGGTTCCTAAAATCGCTGCCATATACACGTCCACTGATAGGAGACGCAACAGGTATTAAACTGATAAGAATAGTACAGCACTCCTATCAGTAGGTCCCCCCCATTGTGATTTATGCCCCCCACCCACCGTGCAGGGGTGGGGGCCTGGGGGGAGGAGAGTAGGTCGCCCACCTTATCCTTATTTACTGAATATTCCCCTGTATAACAATGTTTGGCATTTAGTGAATATTCCCCATTCTGCTCTGTGTCAGTGTGTATCAGGGTCTCTGAGGACAGGTGTCAATCCAGATCTGCCAAGTGACCCTATGTAGGGGGAACAGTCCCTATTCTGCTCTGTGTCAGTGTGTATCAGGGGCTTTGAGGACGGGGAACAGTCTCTATTCTGCTCTGTGTCAGTGTGTATCAGGGGCTTTGAGGACAGGTGTCAATCCATATCTGCCAAGTGACCCTATGTAGGGGGAACAGTCTCTATTCTGCTCTTTGTCAGTGTGTATCAGGGGCTTTGAGGACAGGTGTCAATCCATATCTGCCAAGTGACCCTATGTAGGGGGAACAGTCTCTATTCTGCTCTTTGTCAGTGTGTATCAGGGGCTTTGAGGACAGGTGTCAATCCATATCTGCCAAGTGGCCCTATGTAGGGGGAACAGTCTCTATTCTGCTCTTTGTTAGTGTGTATCAGGGGCTTTGAGGACGGGGAACATTCTCTATTCTGCTCTGTGTCAGTGTGTATCAGGGGTTTTGAGGACAGGTGTCAATCCATACCTGCCAAGTGAACCTATGTAGGGGGAACAGTCTCTATTCTGCTCTGTGTCAGTGTGTATCAGGGGCTTTGAGGACAGGTGTCAATCCATACCTGCCAAGTGACCCTATGTAGGGGGAACAGTCTCTATTCTGCTCTTTGTCAGTGTGTATCAGGGGCTTTGAGGACGGGGAACAGTCTCTATTCTGCTCTGTGTCAGTGTGTATCATAGTCTCTGAGGACGGGGAACAGTCTCTATTCTACTCTGTGTCAGTGTGTATCAGGGGCTTTGAGGACAGGTGCCAATCCATATCTGCCAAGTGACCCTATGTAGGGAAAACAGTCTATCATGCTCTTTGTCAGTGTGTATCAGGGGCTTTGAGGACGGGGAACAGTCTCTATTCTGCTCTGTGTCAGTGTGTATTAGGGGCTTTGAGGACGGGGAACAGTCTCTATTCTGCTCTGTGTCAGTGTGTATTAGGGGCTTTGAGGACGGGAACAGTCTCTATTCTGCTCTGTGTCAGTGTGTATCATGGTCTCTGAGGACGGGGAAAAGTCTCTATTCTACTCTGTGTGAGGAGGAGGAACGGGAAATGAGTAGCTCAGCATCCAACCTTGTGCAAATGTGGTCTTTCATGCTGTCGTGCCTGTTGAGGGACCCTCGTATAAAAAGGCTGAAGGAGAAGGACCTGTGCTGGGTGTCCACGCTACTAGACCCCCGGTCTCTATTCTGCTCTGTGTGTATCATGGTCTCTGAGGACGGGGAACAGTCTCTATTCTGCTCTGTGTCAGTGTGTATCAGGGGCTTTGAGGACAGGTGTCAATCCATATCTGCCAAGTGACCCTATGTAGGGGGAACAGTCTCTATTCTGCTCTTTGTTAGTGTGTATCAGGGGCTTTGAGGACAGGTGTCAATCCATACCTGCCAAGTGAACCTATGTAGGGGGAACAGTCTCTATTCTGCTCTTTGTTAGTGTGTATCAGGGGCTTTGAGGATGGGGAACAGTCTCTATTCTGCTCTGTGTCAGTGTGTATTAGGGGCTTTGAGGACGGGAACAGTCTCTATTCTGCTCTGTGTCAGTGTGTATCATGGTCTCTGAGGACGGGGAAAAGTCTCTATTCTACTCTGTGTGAGGAGGAGGAACGGGAAATGAGTAGCTCAGCATCCAACCTTGTGCAAATGTGGTCTTTCATGCTGTCGTGCCTGTTGAGGGACCCTTGTATAAAAAGGCTGAAGGAGAACGACCTGTGCTGGGTGTCCACGCTACTAGACCCCCGGTCTCTATTCTGCTCTGTGTGTATCATGGTCTCTGAGGACGGGGAACAGTCTCTATTCTGCTCTGTGTCAGTGTGTATCAGGGGCTTTGAGGACAGGTGTCAATCCATATCTGCCAAGTGACCCTATGTAGGGGGAACAGTCTCTATTCTGCTCTTTGTCAGTGTGTATCAGGGGCTTTGAGGACAGGTGTCAATCCATATCTGCCAAGTGGCCCTATGTAGGGGGAACAGTCTCTATTCTGCTCTTTGTTAGTGTGTATCAGGGGCTTTGAGGACGGGGAACATTCTCTATTCTGCTCTGTGTCAGTGTGTATCAGGGGTTTTGAGGACAGGTGTCAATCCATACCTGCCAAGTGACCCTATGTAGGGGGAACAGTCTCTATTCTGCTCTGTGTCACTGTGTATCAGGGGCTTTGAGGACAGGTGTCAATCCATATCTGCCAAGTGACCCTATGTAGGGGGAACAGTCTCTATTCTGCTCTTTGTCAGTGTGTATCAGGGGCTTTGAGGACAGGTGTCAATCCATATCTGCCAAGTGACCCTATGTAGGGGGAACAGTCTCTATTCTGCTCTTTGTCAGTGTGTATCAGGGGCTTTGAGGACAGGTGTCAATCCATATCTGCCAAGTGGCCCTATGTAGGGGGAACAGTCTCTATTCTGCTCTTTGTTAGTGTGTATCAGGGGCTTTGAGGACGGGGAACATTCTCTATTCTGCTCTGTGTCAGTGTGTATCAGGGGTTTTGAGGACAGGTGTCAATCCATACCTGCCAAGTGAACCTATGTAGGGGGAACAGTCTCTATTCTGCTCTGTGTCAGTGTGTATCAGGGGCTTTGAGGACAGGTGTCAATCCATACCTGCCAAGTGACCCTATGTAGGGGGAACATCACTATGTAACAGTAGTGTACATTAAAAAAAAAAACTAGAAATTTGACTGTGAAATAATAGCAGTCAGTTTACTTCACGCGTGTGCGTTTCAGGGCCTGCCAGGGCACAGTGTCACACCAGTGCAACTCATATCTGGTGTAACAGTAGTGTACATTTAAAAAAAAACTAGAAATTTGACTGTGACATAATAGCAGCCAGTTTCCTTCACACGTGTGCGTTTCAGGGCCTGCCAGGGCACAGTGTCACACCAGTGCAACTCATATCTGGTGTAACAGTAGTGTACATTAAAAAAAAAAAAAAAGATTTTGACTGTAATAGATTGAATAGAAGTTAGTTGTCTGCAAGCGTCTGTCAGGCCTACAGCGTCTACTCTGCCAACTTCTGCCAGTGCACAGTACCACTAATCGGAAAACAAATGACCGGCAGAGGCAGGCCACCTCGCAGGGGCCGTCGTGGTCATGGTGCTTTGATTCCCTTTGGCCCTAGAATAATGCCCAGTGTTCAGAGGCCACGTAACCTGAACTCGAAAAGTTCTGAGGACATAGTTGACTGGCTAACACAGGACACCCAATCTTCTACAGCTTCCGCTCTGAACCTTGACGCACCATCCTCCTCCAGCTTAGCTTCGGGCACCTCTCAAGTTACCACTCGCCCGCCTGCCGCCACCAACACTAGCACCACAGCCGCTTCACTTGATATGTCAGAGGAGTTATTTACACATCAGTTGGAAGAAATGAGTGATGCGCAACCATTATTGCCAGAGGATGTAGATAACAGGGATATGTCTCAGTCAGGCAGCTTTACACACATGGACGTACGGTGTGATGATGATGATATTGTACCCGCTGCTGCTTCCTTTGCTGAGTTGTCAGATACAAGTGAAGCGGTTGATTATGACGATGCGTCCGTGGATGTCACGTGGGTGCCCGCTAGAAGAGAAGAAGAACAGGGGGAAAGGTCAGATGGGGAGACAGAGAGGAGGAGGAGACGAGTTGGAAGCAGGGGGAGGTCATCGCAAGGAGCTAGTGGCACAGTCAGACAGCATGCATCGGCACCCGGGGTCAGCCAGACAGCACGCCAATCAACGCATGCTGTTGCCACCACCAGAATGCTGTCATTGCAGAGCTCAGCAGTGTGGCATTTATTTTTGTGTGTCTGCCTCTGACAACAGCGATGCCATTTGCAACCTGTGCCAAAAGAAACTGAGTCATGGAAAGTCCAACACCCACCTAGGTACAACTGCTTTGCAAAGGCACATGATCGCACATCCCAAACGCCTATGGGATCAACACATGAGTACAAGCAGCACACAAACTCAAAGCCGCCATCCTCCTCCTGGTCTAGCATCTTCAGCCACGTCAACCACTGCTGTCCTCCTTGCCCCCTCTCAACCATCCGCCACTCCGTCTCTCCCCTTGAGCAGTTCCTGCTCATCTGCCCACAGTCAGGTGTCTGTCAAGGACATGTTTGAGCATAAGAAGCCAATGTCACAAAGTCACCCCCTTGCCCGGCATCTGACAGCTGGCTTGTCTGAACTCTTAGCCCGCCAGCTTTTACCATACAAGCTGGTGGAGTCTGAGGCGTTCCAAAAATATGTAGCTAGTGGGACAACGCAGTGGAAGGTACCCGGACGAAATGTCTTTGCACAAAAGGCAATTCCCAACCTGTACTCGATTGTGCAAAAGGAAGTAATGGCATGTCTGGCACACAGTGTTGGGGCAAGGGTCCATCTGACCACTAATACCTGGTCTGCAAAGCATGGTCAGGGCAGGTATCACCTACACTGCGCATTGGGTAAACCTGCTGACGGCTGCCAAGCATGGAATGCATGGCTCTGCAGAGGAGTTGGTGACACCGCCACGACTTGCAGGCAGGCGTGCTGCCACCTCCTCTACTCCTCCTACTCCATCCTCTTCCATAACCTCCTCGGCTGAGAGTCCTCTTCTGCTGCTGCGTCTTGCTCCACATCAACGGCACCCCCCCAGCTCCCCAGGTACTATTCCACATCCCGGATATGTCAGTGTCACGCCGTCTTGGGGTTGACTTGCCTGAAAGCAGAGAGTCACACCGAACCAGCACTACTGTCTGCTCTGAATGCACAGGTGGATCAGTGGCTGACTCCGCACCAACTGGAGATCGGCAAAGTGGTTTGTGACAACGGAAGAAATTTGTTGGTGGCATTGAATTTGGGCAAGTTGACACATATGCCGTGCATGGCACGTGTGTAATCTGATCGTACAACGCTTTGTACATAAGTACTCAGGCTTACAGGACATCCTGAAGCAGGCCAGAAAGGTGTGTGGCCATTTCAGGCGTTCCTACACAGCCATGGCGCACTTTTCAGATATCCAGCGGCGAAACAACATGCCAGTGAGGCGCTTGATTTGCGACAGCCCGACACGTTGGAATTCAACACTCCTAATGTTCGAGAGCCTGCTCCAACAAGAAAAAGCCATTAACGAGTATTTGTATGACCGGGGTGCTAGGACAGCCTCTGCGGAGCTGGGAATTTTTTTGCCACGTTACTGGACGCTCATGCGCAATGCCTGTAGGCTCAATGCCTCCTTTTGAGGAGGTGACAAACCTAGTCAGTCACACCGAAGGCACCATCAGTGACATCATACCATTTGTTTTCTTCCTGGAGCGTGCCCTGCGAAGAGTGCTGGATCAGGCCGTAGATGAGCGTGAAGAGGAAGAGGAAGAGTTGTGGTCACCATCACCACCAGAAACAGCCTTATCAGCATCGGAAGAGGAGTCAGAGGAGGAATGTGGCTTTGAGGAGGAGGACCACAACAGGCATCCCAGGGTGCTCGTTGTCACCTATCTGGTACCCGTGGTGTTGTACATGGCAGGGGGGAAGAACATACCTTCAGTGAGATCACTGAGGATGAGGAACGGGACATGAGTAGCTCGACATCCAACCTTGTGCAAATGGAGTCTTTCATGCTGTTGTGCCTGTTGAGGGACCCTCATATAAAAAGGCTGAAGGAGAACGACCTGTACTGGGTGTCCACGCTACTAGACCCCCGGTATAAGCAGAAAGTGCCTGAAATGTTACCGAATTACTGCAAGTCGGAAAGGATGCAGCAGTTCCAAAATAAATTAAAAAGTATGCTTTACACAGCGTATAAGGGTGATGTCACAGCACAACGGGAATCTAACAGGGGAAGAGGTGAATGTAATCCTCCTTCTCCCACGACCACGCCAGCAAGGACAGGACGCTTTACAGACGTGTTGTTGATGGAGGACATGCGGAGCTTTTTAAGTCCTATGCATCGCCACAGCCCTTCGGGGTCCACCCTCAGAGAACGACTCGACCGACAGGTAGCAGACTACCTCGCCTTAACTGCAGATATCGACACTCTGAGGAGTGATGAAACCCTTGACTACTGGGTGTGCAGGCTTGACCTGTGGCCTGAGCTATCCCAATTTGCGATAGAACTTCTGGCCTGCCCCGCTTCAAGTGTCCTGTCAGAAAGGACCTTCAGTGCAGCAGGAGGTATTGTCACTGAGAAGAGAAGTCGCCTAGGTCAAAAAAGTCTAGATTACCTCACCTTTATTAAGATGAATGAGGGATGGATCCCGAAAGGACTAACAGTGGGCGATACATTCGACTAAAAAAGGCCTGATGAGGGGGACTACTTAACACACCACTCCTATCTGGTAGCACATTAGATTACACGCGCAGTGCCCCAAATTTGAAGTAGGAGGACCAACCAAGCATCTTTTTCCATCTCTAAAATCGATGCAATATACACGTCCCCTGATAGGGGATGTAACAGGGATTAAACTGATAGGAATAGTACTACTTAACACACCTTATAATAACGCAGAGAGAGGCAATGCAGAGAGAGGAGTCTGAAGAAGAGGAGTCAGAGGAGGAAGGTGGCTTTGAGGAGGTGGAAGACCAAACACAGCATGCGTCCTAGGGGCCTTGTTGTCACCTTACGGGTACCCTTGGTGTTGTACATGGCTGGGTGGAGGAAGAGACCTTCAATGACATCAGTGAGGACAAGGAACGGGACATGGCTAGCTTGGTATCCAACCTTGTGCAAATGGGGAGTTTGCGGTTGTGCAAATGGACTGTTTGCGGTTGTTTGCAGGGCGTTAAACGGGGAGTTTGGTCTGTCACTGTGAAGCGGGCGTAACCCTTACACTACCTGATCGATACAACTTCATACCTGATGTTTTAAAGCACGTTATTCCAAACAATTTAGGCATGTTAGGTGATTTATGCCCTTAATGGATTAAAACCAGACTCTGCATCAACTACGTAATTTTCCATGGGAGTTTTGCCATGGATCCCCCTCCGGCATGCCACAGTCCAGGTGTTAGTCCCCTTGAAACAACAATCACTATTGTGGTCAGAAAGAGTCCCTGTGGGTTTTAAAATTCGCCTGCCTATTGAAGTCTATGGCGGTTCGCCCGGTTCGCGAACATTTGCGGAAGTTCGCGTTCACTGTTCATGAACGGAAAATTTTATGTTCGCGACATCTCTAATCTAGAATAATTAAATAATCTCTAAAGGCAATAATCTAAGCTGAAGACATCCTCTACATATGTTACATATTCTATTATAAAGTGAAAAATCATCTCCTTCCCTGGTTGGAATGTCCTATGTGAGTCCATAGTATTTATAGTAGTTTTTAATAAAATATAACTACTGAGTTATGTAGGTTAATTAAATTACAACATGCTGCAGTGTGCTTTGAATCAAAATACGTATAAGTATATAAACTACCGAGACTCTAGCTCACTTAGCACTGCTACAGATATTAGGGATAGCAGGAGTTCAACACAAGCTATAACAAGTGACAGGGTACCATAGAGAGTTCACAAAGACCCAATTAGCTTGAAACTGCTACTTTCAGATCTACTATACTCCATGAAGTCACATAGTTCATTTCTTAATGATAATTTAGAAAAACTAGTGGTTACTGTGAACACAAACAAGATGATTGGGACATTCATCCCTTGTACATACATGAATGAACAACAATCTAATGTTACTTCTTAAATTCTCTTTAGAGTTGTCATTAACAAAACAAAAATCAATACTGTTTGCACCTTGATTAACCTGTTTACCTACAGGTATTCAGGCTAAAGAAGAATTGTCTTTAAATTAAAACGCATATGTGCTTTTTACAACAGCATAAACAAATGTTTATTTAAAGATATTACAGAACTATCCCTCAACTTTAAAGAGACCTTGTCCAAGCTACATGTAATTATTCTAATTACGTTAAGTGAAATTATGACTGTTGGCTGTCTTCCCCTTATGAAATCCTTGCTTTTAAATCAGGTAAGATTTTATAGTAAAGTTCTTTCTCCCTGCGTTATGCATTAGCAATGCTATTGGAGTGTGTTTATCAATGCTCTGCTAATACGATATTCTGCTATCTTTTATTCGTATCAGAATCACAGTGGTTGACACATTAACTTCAATCACTACCAGTAATTAGATTATTTTAGGAAACGAAATGTATAGCCGTAAATGTAATTCTGCTCCTCATTTACCACATGCGGTCAGTATTAAAATGCATTATATTATGCTTAACACAGTGATTTATTAGTATCTATATATAGAACACTATTCTAACAGAGATACTTAATGTGCATTATGTGTGTTGCTCATGAAGACATAATGTAAAGATAATGTAACTTAAAAAAAACTACAATCCTTCCATATCCTAGGAACACATGAGTAGTTAAGCCCATATAAGTTGATCCTCTCGATTAAGACTCTATTTCAGGGGTGCCCAATAGGTAGATCCCCAGATGTTTTAAAACTACAGCTTCCATGATGCTTTGCCATTCAAAAGACATTCTGAAAGCATGCAGTGCATCATGGAAGTTGTAGTTCTACAACATCTGGGGATCCAGCTTTTGGGCACCCCTGCTCTATTTAATTTTGTGAGATAGACATTTTTTGCCATATCAGAATCCAGATGGGTATGGCTAGGTGGTAAAATTATATATTTAAGCATTAAATATTTGGTTACTTGGGACATCCAAATCTTTCTGACATTGCCATTTAGGAGTGGAAATTAAATACTTATCTAAATGCTGGAAATCTATGCCACTGTTATTCAATTTATTTATGATCTGTCACGATCAATCATTGGAACGGATTCAGAGACTTTGTTATTATGGAACAATTTAACAACAAAACTGTGTCATAAAGCATAAATTCAGCACACAGACACAAAATCAAATAAGACATGCATAATTCTGATGGCTTGTTCAGCTGGCAGAGTTTGTCATAGGTTAAACCTGTCTGCTTGGGAGAAGCAGTACATTCATATAATTTCAGTGGATGCTAATGCAAAAGGTTTACTGTACAATTAGTAAAATGGCTATTATTTTGTTGCCAGGATTGTTTATATAGCTTACTCCAGAAAAAGTGAGTATTTTCTGAATATCAATGTGTACGCGGACTCTTGTTCGAGGAGTGTTAATATAACAGGAAATACTGGTTCAAATCAATCAAATATATTTATAATTTACTTTTATATAAAGTCATTATATGCATTCCCAAGTTATATTTCTTAAAGACATACCAGTCCAATTATTAATACACGCTCTCCTTCCAAATGGATAATGCCTTAGTATTCCAAAGTCCCATACTTAAAAAAGCGATAAATAATTAAAAAAAAATTTTGAAAAGAGACTGGCATTCAGGAATAACTTTAAAAGCCTCAAATAGCAGAAATAAAGTGCATTTGCATAGTAAACAAAAGCACATTTAACATTACATTTGCACATAAAAGCAATTTTGACATTAGAGTTTAAAATAAAAGTATTATGCAAGTTTATATGAATGAGATCCTCATGACATTTCAAATCTTGCTCCCATCTCACAAATTTCTAGTTTTACAGAAAATCATAGAATCACATAAAATTAATACCCTAACTAAATGTACAATTCGTACAACAAAACGGGGAGGGAAAAAAAGAAAGAGAATCATAAAAAAATATTTTTAAAATAAACAATATGTAGGTTCTAAAAATTCCTGTTGCATATCAAAGAATACTTTAAACTACATATTCATATGACCAATTTTAATTGAAATAGTACCATTACTCAATTTCAGGAGCAAAACTAACCACTATTGATATTAGATAGTTAAAGATTAGCATTAATATTAGAATGCAGAAGATTTAAAAAAAAAAAAAAACTCAATTAATCACAATGTGGATATGTAGTGAAATTAATAAATATAAAAGGAACTTTGATCAGAAATCATTGTAAAAAGGCAAACGTTGCCAACTGAGTAATGTACAATAATTACTTCTAGAAACTTAAATACATAAAAAAAAACAATGTGTTAAATAAATGTGCAAACTAATCCCTATGCATTTTACCTCACTTTACAACTCCAATGAGCAATCAAAGAATTGATGCCAAATAATTGTATTTCACAGAGTATGGTATATAGTTGCAGTATCCACCTTTAAACTGTAGGGGCTGACGTGCCCAAGTAATATTGATCACTAAAAACATAATGCTGCAGAAAGCATACTGTGTGGGGATTGGAGTCAATGTCTGAGAGAGGCTGTTCCCTACCTTGGCCTTGGCCAATAGGCTAAGTGCAAAAAGATATCCCTACTTATTTGCCAGCCCCCAAAGACATGGAAACAGTGAATCATACATATAAGTGGCATTTCACCTGCTACGCCGGGATCTTCAGTAGTGCCAAACTGGACTTTTACATCTCTTGGGTCTAGTAACGTTATTTTTGTCTGTCAATCACTTGGTAACTAACTCAATTGTATAAATGTAAAGAGCTTTATAAATTATAATAACAAATTGCATCAACACAATCTGAAGTAATATAGTGCTGGAGGTTTCAAAGACATCCAAGGAAGAAAGGAATGGAAAGGTAAACCTTTTAGATTACAATGGGTTGAAATAAACCAATCAAAGAATATATGACATGCAAAAGGGAACTTTGGTTTTCTATAAAACAGTGCAATACTCAGGTTCTAGAGGCCATACCGCATATCAAGATATAATTGGCATGGGCAGTCATCAATATATGACTATCAACCTATAGGGAAATATATTTTATTTTTATTTTACTTTTACAGCTTTAATGTGTCAACCCATGATTTTGCTTTTGAATTAACCATGTGTTTTCCATTATTCCTTTCCATTCTTCCTGTTGTGACTCTGGATAATTGAGGGCCTGAGTACCTCTTCTGTCATTGGAAGGATAATGGTCATACTTGTCTCATATGATGAGGTCAGAAGAGGTCTGCGTATCAATCTTCTGAAGATGGGAAACTATATTGTGCATAATGTATACTATTAACATGCATTGACAAGTACATGAAAACTTACGCTTATATAAATAAAACAAATGTATACATCAACATGATAATAAAGAAGTAACTTAGTTGATGGAATTAAAAATCGGAAGTAATGATGGCTTGATATGTTTGTGTTTTTCTTGGATAATTGAATTGTAGTAGTAGAAAGGTTGTGGATCTCTGCAATGTAGTATGCTGCAGTATGTTTATATATCATGTTATATATGTTATACTATTTCTGAATAAAATACCACGTTATATTGTTCAGATGTTCAAGTGTTTTCTTTTTTTTTTCCTGCTTGTGTGCTTCCTGCCATCCATCCTGACATTGGCATTCATTGCTAGTGAGTAACCACAGATGAAAATGGCTGTTATTAGATAGCTGATAAAAATATGTTATTATATAGCAAAGACTGTTTAAATCCAATGTACAGGCACTAAGGTGTGAACATGTTTTCAGGGTTATCCTAAAACCAATAATGTGGGCAGGGCCGGCCCTTCCATTGGCAATGGATCCAGGCGGTACTGTACCTTTAAGAAATCTGGAGCAGGGCCCAGGCCGCCTATTTGCACATATATATATATATATATATAGTGAGTACCGTAGCAGCATCAGGTATTTTCTTCTCTCGCAAGCCGCAAGAGTGTTACCACGGGTTGCCATGGCAATGCTTTGGCATGCATTGCCGTGGCAAACCGTGGTAACGCTCTCGCGGCTTGCGAGAGAAGAATACTTGCTGCTACAAATATATTATAATATATTATAAAATAATTAAAGCACTTATAATATATTATACATATGTAGAAAGAGAGAGGGCGTATACCGCGCTTATAGTATTAAAAATAAAATATACAAAGATACATACATATGTTCTTGAGTATTTCAATTAGTCGTGACCTCAAAGGGAAATACAAATAGAAAAATAATAGCGCAATACAGCAAATATATTTATAGAAATAAATGATAAGAAACTAAGTACAGTCCACTCACATGAAGTAGAGCTATAACAGAGCTCTACTGTAAAAGCGCTTGGACGGTACAATCCCCGTCTTGGGATTCGTGGTGGTTGCCGCAGATGTATTCAAAGGTGCCAAATATGGAGTTGGTATAAAAAGAAAAAAAAATAGCAGCAATATGGTGAAGTAAGTCCAAGTGGTAGAATAAAATAGTAAAAAGTAATGTACTTACACTTTCTAGAGCATGTAACCTGCTCTAGTGTGAACAGCTTAGGTGGTATGATCCCCACCAAGGATATACAGGATACCAGGAAATGAAGATAATAAAAAAGTAACTTAAAAGTATACTTTAATGTAAACAGACTAGACAATGAATATTAAAATATAGATATAAAATATAATATATAAAATATAGTCCCACTTAACGCGTTTCGCCTGATAGGCTTCTTCAGAAGTGTGGTGTAGAGTTCAAACAGTCCGTTTATATATCTTCTTTGATGATTAGATGATTTCCTGGTGAGATGACTTCCGGGTTTCGGCTTTGTGATGGTGCGCATGCGTCAGACCGGAAATGGCGCGACATCCGTGTCGCACCGGAAGTGATGCGTTGTTGTGATGCAGGCCGGAAATGGCCGCGGCATGTCCGTAAGGGGAGGGGGAGCGTGATGACGTGACACTCGTGGAACGCACGCACACCCAGGAAGTGGTGTGCGTCGCGTTCCAGACGTCACTCCTAAGTCCAATCTTAAAGGGAGTATCGGCTGTAATGACCGGGTAATGGCGTGGCGGCCATATTGGATAAGGGCAATAGTCCATAAATATATGAAAAAAACACATGAATAATACATGATAAATAACACAAGCAATGATTAAAGGGAAAGTTGATATTCTGTTAGTGATAACATATAATCAGAATAAAAAAACAGAATAAAAGGGCAGCTTTACTAAATGGCTAAAACCTCTAAAGTGAATATAGTGACAGTAGCTTTGCAAGCATAATTATCAGAGTACAGATATTGCAAATAGGTGCACCTAATTGGTGGATGTTGGAGTATACTCTGAGAGAGGGTGGACAAATAATAATTAAAGCGCATGGCTTAAATTATGGAGTAAAAATATAGAATAAAAAATAAAATAAAAATAAGAATATAAAATATATTTATATAAAAACGGGGTACTAGTAAAAATCTGATATGAAAAAGAGGGAAGATAAAAATTTAACCATAAGGAATCTATAAAATATAGAGTGACTAACTGAACTTTTAAAAATACTTATAAAAAATTATAAAAAATTAAAAAGGTCGAAGTCCACATTTAACCCCTTGGGGTGTAGGGTATCTAGTTGATATACCCATTGCATTTCTGTTTGTCCAATCTTTCTTATAATATCTCCTCCTCTCCAGTGGTTTTTCACTATTTTAATACCAATAAAAGTAAGGTGCTTAGGATCATTGTTGTGCATGCAGAAGTGTGCTGGTATTGAATGGTTTTGTACACCTTTTTCTATATTTCTGCAATGTTCTGCAATTCTGGTTTTCAGTGGTCTGATCGTTCTGCCCACATATTGAAGGCCACATGAACATTCTAATAGATAAATTACATTTTTACTGTTGCATGAAATGACATCTTTAATATTATATATTTTATTTGTATTGTTTGATTTAAACTCAGTAATGGTTCTTTTAGTAGTTTTTGTTTTCTTACATGCCATGCAGCAATTACATTTATAAAAACCCTTTTTGTCCATAAAATTGTTTATCTTATTAGGACTCTTTTTTGTAAAATTTTTTGTCAAATGCATTTTAAGGTTAGGAGCTCCTCTGAATATTATTTTTGGTTTATCAGGGATTAATTTACCTAAAATTCGTCTTCCTTCAATAGGTGCCAGTGTTTCATTAAAATTTTCTTTAATTGTCTGTTTTTGTTATTGTAATCTAATACGATTGGTAGGGTAAAATCACAATTGTTCTGATTGGCTGGAGTTTTAACCTTATGTATAAGTTGGTTCCTATTGGTTGTGGTAATTTGGTTAATAGTTGCATCAATATGGTTACCATTATAGCCTTTTTGTATAAAACTTTTTTTCAATGTATTTGCTTGCTCTAAAAACACAGAATTATCTGAACAATTTCTTTTTAGGCGCATCATTTGGCTTTTGGGTATGTTGTCCAGCCATATTTTATTGTGACAACTTTCAGTGCTTATATAGTTATTAACATTTACATCTTTAAAATGTGTCTTTGTTTGTATTTGATTATCTTTAATGTATATATTTAGATCTAAATAGGTCACTGCAGTACTACTAAAATCAGCTGTTAAAACTATTCCTTCTTCATTTATGTTTAAAAAAGAGATAAAATCCTTGGCCGAACTTATAGAGCCCTTCCAGATGAAAAAAAGGTCATCTATATAACGAGAGTAGGATACCAGGCTTTCCACCCAGTCATGCCCCCTCCACACGGCTCGGTCCTCCCACTCCGCCATATAGAGGTTGGCATAACTGGGTGCAAACCTGGTACCCATAGCTGTGCCGGTTTTCTGTAGGAAGAAGCTATCTTTGAACCAGAAATAATTATATTTTAAAATTAGATCTATGCCTTCAATAATAAAATCAGTATGTTCTTGAGGCATAGAGTCATCTCGTTCTAAAACAGATCTAATTGCTTGGCATCCCTTATTGTGCTGAATGATCGTGTATAGTGACTGGACATCACACGTAATGAGTATATAATCATTGTTCCAGGTAATGGTTTCCAATTTTTTCAAAAGATCTATTGTGTCTTTTAAGTAAGATTTTGTTTGTTTAACGTACGGCTGCAGCATTATGTCGATATACTCAGATAAGTTGGAGAGAAGGGATCCTATTCCTGACACAATAGGGCGTCCCGGTGGGTTATTTAAACATTTATGAATTTTTGGTAAAAAGTATATCACTGGGGTTTTGGGGAATAGTATTTTTATATAATTATACTCCTTCTCATTTAAAATTCCAATTTCCTTACCTCTATTTAAATAGTCGTAAAATTTTAATTTTATATCTCCTATTGGGTCACTGTCCAATTTAATGTAAGTATTAGAGTCATTGAGCTGTCTATAAGCTTCTGTTTCGTATTTATCTTTAGATAAGATGACGAGGCCTCCGCCTTTATCGGCTGGCTTGATTACTATTGAAGTATCGTCATATAGTTCTTTTAGTATTTTTATTTCTTTTCTGCTCATATTTGGTCTATCTTTTATTTTTTTAGTGTCTAGGATTTTTAAGTCCTTGACTACTTTCTTTTCGAATATATCTAAAGCACTCGATTTGAAATGTGCCGGGTAAAAGGTGGATTTGTTTTTTAATTCACTATCTTTATAAACTTTTGGATTTGTATTCGCTGTATTAGCTGATTGGTTGGTTTTGCTTTTATCAACAAAAAAGCGTTTTAAGGTCGCATTCCTAACGAATTTATTCACGTCAATGTAAGCTAGGAAGGAGTTGTATGACTTTGTGGGGGCAAACTTTAAGCCTCGTTTTAAAATGTTTGTTTCTGTTGTGTTAAGAATTTTATCAGATAGATTGAATATACCAGTAGGTGTCTCCTGTGTTTTTTGAACTAGAAGCTCTCTAGTCTTCCTTTTTTGGTGTCTTCTACCTGATCTCCTCCCTCTAAGCATCTTTTGCGATTTTTTATAGGTGAGATGTTGAGTTGGTGAGTTTGTCTCTCTCTGTTGGAGGGGATCTCTAAAAAAGATGTCTCATCAAATTGGTCACAAAAAGATAAGACATGATATTTATTGTTCTTAGTTAGGTCTTGTGGTGATGGTGGTTTGTTTTCGTCTAATCTCTTGTAGGTTTTTTTTGGGATTTCCCAAGAGTACTTTCTATTTCTTAATTTATGTTTGGGGGAGTCTGGCACAAATGTGTATCTGTGAGTTTTAGGTCTAACAACAAGGGGTGATTCTTGAGCAACGTGGTGGGTGTGATATTTGTGTTTGGTACGATCTTCGTTTATTTCTAAGTCGTGTGAGTTGGAGGATTTGTAGTGGAAACGAGTGTTCGGATAGTGAGTATTCTGTTGATATCTAGTATTAAATTTATCATATCCTTTGTTGTGTCTCTCATATCTTGTGTTGTGCCTTGGGGATCTATCCGGTGATTTGTGACGATTATTGTGAACATATTTCTTTTCGTGAAATTCTTTACTTTGTAACCTTTTGTGTCTAAATTGATGACCTCCTTGTGTATTTGGGTTGTAGTTAGTTCCCCCATTTTTCCATCGGTTTTGGATATTTGTTTTTTTTATATTGTATGTACGAACTTGTTTTTGGGCATAATCATATTTGTCTCGGTTATATTTTTGAATTTTTATTTTCTTTGTATCGATTTCAATTTTTTCTACTGTTTTTTTTATTTTTTGGGATGCATTATAGTACTCTTCGGTGTCCCCAAAAGGGATAAGTTGCTCCCGCAATGTATTAATTTTTTTATCTATTATAGATAGCTTCTCGTTTTTAACTTTAATGAGACTTTTCATTAGTCCGAATGTACAATATTCTAGATGGTTATACCATTCTTCCATAAATTTTTCATTTTCAGTATCTGAGGTGGGCATTTTAAACAACCTGAGACCTCTAGGGGTTATTTTCTCCTCTACATATTTAGTTAATGTTGCAATCTCCCACCTTAATTTCATTTCTTTTGTTAGAGAGAATTCTAATTCTTTTAGTAATTCTGGTAGATTATCACTTTAGAGGTTTTAGCCATTTAGTAAAGCTGCCCTTTTATTCTGGATTTTTATTCTGATTATATGTTATCACTAACAGAATATCAACTTTCCCTTTAATCATTGCTTGTGTTATTTATCATGTATTATTCATGTGTTTTTTTCATATATTTATGGACTATTGCCCTTATCCAATATGGCCGCCACGCCATTACCCGGTCATTACAGCCGATACTCCCTTTAAGATTGGACTTAGGAGTGACGTCTGGAACGCGACGCACACCACTTCCTGGGTGTGCGTGCGTTCCACGAGTGTCACGTCATCACGCTCCCCCTCCCCTTACGGACATGCCGCGGCCATTTCCGGCCTGCATCACAACAACGCATCACTTCCGGTGCGACACGGATGTCGCGCCATTTCCGGTCTGACGCATGCGCACCATCACAAAGCCGAAACCCGGAAGTCATCTCACCAGGAAATCATCTAATCATCAAAGAAGATATATAAACGGACTGTTTGAACTCTACACCACACTTCTGAAGAAGCCTATCAGGCGAAACGCGTTAAGTGGGACTATATTTTATATATTATATTTTATATCTATATTTTAATATTCATTGTCTAGTCTGTTTACATTAAAGTATACTTTTAAGTTACTTTTTTATTATCTTCATTTCCTGGTATCCTGTATATCCTTGGTGGGGATCATACCACCTAAGCTGTTCACACTAGAGCAGGTTACATGCTCTAGAAAGTGTAAGTACATTACTTTTTACTATTTTATTCTACCACTTGGACTTACTTCACCATATTGCTGCTATTTTTTTTTCTTTTTATACCAACTCCATATTTGGCACCTTTGAATACATCTGCGGCAACCACCACGAATCCCAAGACGGGGATTGTACCGTCCAAGCGCTTTTACAGTAGAGCTCTGTTATAGCTCTACTTCATGTGAGTGGACTGTACTTAGTTTCTTATCATTTATTTCTATAAATATATTTGCTGTATTGCGCTATTATTTTTCTATTTGTATTTCCCTTTGAGGTCACGACTAATTGAAATACTCAAGAACATATGTATGTATCTTTGTATATTTTATTTTTAATACTATAAGCGCGGTATACGCCCTCTCTCTTTCTACTATTTCACTCACAAGGTTGGGGAATCCTTGTCCTGTATACTGCTGCCTGGTTTCTATAGTGAGCGCCTATTACCCTTTTTCTTTTGTAACTACCATTAATTCCTCATATAGGCAGCCCTATAGATAATTATAGTATGTCTCTTTTCGAATATCGAGACAATTATACCATTAACATCAATGATGTTTTTAATGAATTAGAAGAAATGAATACCAATGAGCCCTTAATTGTCTTCGATAATCTACCAGAATTACTAAAAGAATTAGAATTCTCTCTAACAAAAGAAATGAAATTAAGGTGGGAGATTGCAACATTAACTAAATATGTAGAGGAGAAAATAACCCCTAGAGGTCTCAGGTTGTTTAAAATGCCCACCTCAGATACTGAAAATGAAAAATTTATGGAAGAATGGTATAACCATCTAGAATATTGTACATTCGGACTAATGAAAAGTCTCATTAAAGTTAAAAACGAGAAGCTATCTATAATAGATAAAAAAATTAATACATTGCGGGAGCAACTTATCCCTTTTGGGGACACCGAAGAGTACTATAATGCATCCCAAAAAATAAAAAAAACAGTAGAAAAAATTGAAATCGATACAAAGAAAATAAAAATTCAAAAATATAACCGAGACAAATATGATTATGCCCAAAAACAAGTTCGTACATACAATATAAAAAAACCAAATATCCAAAACCGATGGAAAAATGGGGGAACTAACTACAACCCAAATACACAAGGAGGTCATCAATTTAGACACAAAAGGTTACAAAGTAAAGAATTTCACGAAAAGAAATATGTTCACAATAATCGTCACAAATCACCGGATAGATCCCCAAGGCACAACACAAGATATGAGAGACACAACAAAGGATATGATAAATTTAATACTAGATATCAACAGAATACTCACTATCCGAACACTCGTTTCCACTACAAATCCTCCAACTCACACGACTTAGAAATAAACGAAGATCGTACCAAACACAAATATCACACCCACCACGTTGCTCAAGAATCACCCCTTGTTGTTAGACCTAAAACTCACAGATACACATTTGTGCCAGACTCCCCCAAACATAAATTAAGAAATAGAAAGTACTCTTGGGAAATCCCAAAAAAAACCTACAAGAGATTAGACGAAAACAAACCACCATCACCACAAGACCTAACTAAGAACAATAAATATCATGTCTTATCTTTTTGTGACCAATTTGATGAGACATCTTTTTTAGAGATCCCCTCCAACAGAGAGAGACAAACTCACCAACTCAACATCTCACCTATAAAAAATCGCAAAAGATGCTTAGAGGGAGGAGATCAGGTAGAAGACACCAAAAAAGGAAGACTAGAGAGCTTCTAGTTCAAAAAACACAGGAGACACCTACTGGTATATTCAATCTATCTGATAAAATTCTTAACACAACAGAAACAAACATTTTAAAACGAGGCTTAAAGTTTGCCCCCACAAAGTCATACAACTCCTTCCTAGCTTACATTGACGTGAATAAATTCGTTAGGAATGCGACCTTAAAACGCTTTTTTGTTGATAAAAGCAAAACCAACCAATCAGCTAATACAGCGAATACAAATCCAAAAGTTTATAAAGATAGTGAATTAAAAAACAAATCCACCTTTTACCCGGCACATTTCAAATCGAGTGCTTTAGATATATTCGAAAAGAAAGTAGTCAAGGACTTAAAAATCCTAGACACTAAAAAAATAAAAGATAGACCAAATATGAGCAGAAAAGAAATAAAAATACTAAAAGAACTATATGACGATACTTCAATAGTAATCAAGCCAGCCGATAAAGGCGGAGGCCTCGTCATCTTATCTAAAGATAAATACGAAACAGAAGCTTATAGACAGCTCAATGACTCTAATACTTACATTAAATTGGACAGTGACCCAATAGGAGATATAAAATTAAAATTTTACGACTATTTAAATAGAGGTAAGGAAATTGGAATTTTAAATGAGAAGGAGTATAATTATATAAAAATACTATTCCCCAAAACCCCAGTGATATACTTTTTACCAAAAATTCATAAATGTTTAAATAACCCACCGGGACGCCCTATTGTGTCAGGAATAGGATCCCTTCTCTCCAACTTATCTGAGTATATCGACATAATGCTGCAGCCGTACGTTAAACAAACAAAATCTTACTTAAAAGACACAATAGATCTTTTGAAAAAATTGGAAACCATTACCTGGAACAATGATTATATACTCATTACGTGTGATGTCCAGTCACTATACACGATCATTCAGCACAATAAGGGATGCCAAGCAATTAGATCTGTTTTAGAACGAGATGACTCTATGCCTCAAGAACATACTGATTTTATTATTGAAGGCATAGATCTAATTTTAAAATATAATTATTTCTGGTTCAAAGATAGCTTCTTCCTACAGAAAACCGGCACAGCTATGGGTACCAGGTTTGCACCCAGTTATGCCAACCTCTATATGGCGGAGTGGGAGGACCGAGCCGTGTGGAGGGGGCATGACTGGGTGGAAAGCCTGGTATCCTACTCTCGTTATATAGATGACCTTTTTTTCATCTGGAAGGGCTCTATAAGTTCGGCCAAGGATTTTATCTCTTTTTTAAACATAAATGAAGAAGGAATAGTTTTAACAGCTGATTTTAGTAGTACTGCAGTGACCTATTTAGATCTAAATATATACATTAAAGATAATCAAATACAAACAAAGACACATTTTAAAGATGTAAATGTTAATAACTATATAAGCACTGAAAGTTGTCACAATAAAATATGGCTGGACAACATACCCAAAAGCCAAATGATGCGCCTAAAAAGAAATTGTTCAGATAATTCTGTGTTTTTAGAGCAAGCAAATACATTGAAAAAAAGTTTTATACAAAAAGGCTATAATGGTAACCATATTGATGCAACTATTAACCAAATTACCACAACCAATAGGAACCAACTTATACATAAGGTTAAAACTCCAGCCAATCAGAACAATTGTGATTTTACCCTACCAATCGTATTAGATTACAATAACAAAAACAGACAATTAAAGAAAATTTTAATGAAACACTGGCACCTATTGAAGGAAGACGAAATTTTAGGTAAATTAATCCCTGATAAACCAAAAATAATATTCAGAGGAGCTCCTAACCTTAAAATGCATTTGACAAAAAATTTTACAAAAAAGAGTCCTAAGAAGATAAACAATTTTATGGACAAAAAGGGTTTTTATAAATGTAATTGCTGCATGGCATGTAAGAAAACAAAAACTACTAAAAGAACCATTACTGAGTTTAAATCAAACAATACAAATAAAATATATAATATTAAAGATGTCATTTCATGCAACAGTAAAAATGTAATTTATCTATTAGAATGTTCATGTGGCCTTCAATATGTGGGCAGAACGATCAGACCACTGAAAACCAGAATTGCAGAACATTGCAGAAATATAGAAAAAGGTGTACAAAACCATTCAATACCAGCACACTTCTGCATGCACAACAATGATCCTAAGCACCTTACTTTTATTGGTATTAAAATAGTGAAAAACCACTGGAGAGGAGGAGATATTATAAGAAAGATTGGACAAACAGAAATGCAATGGGTATATCAACTAGATACCCTACACCCCAAGGGGTTAAATGTGGACTTCGACCTTTTTAATTTTTTATAATTTTTTATAAGTATTTTTAAAAGTTCAGTTAGTCACTCTATATTTTATAGATTCCTTATGGTTAAATTTTTATCTTCCCTCTTTTTCATATCAGATTTTTACTAGTACCCCGTTTTTATATAAATATATTTTATATTCTTATTTTTATTTTATTTTTTATTCTATATTTTTACTCCATAATTTAAGCCATGCGCTTTAATTATTATTTGTCCACCCTCTCTCAGAGTATACTCCAACATCCACCAATTAGGTGCACCTATTTGCAATATCTGTACTCTGATAATTATGCTTGCAAAGCTACTGTCACTATATTCACTTTAGAGGTTTTAGCCATTTAGTAAAGCTGCCCTTTTATTCTGTTTTTTTATTCTGATTATATGTTATCACTAACAGAATATCAACTTTCCCTTTAATCATTGCTTGTGTTATTTATCATGTATTATTCATGTGTTTTTTTCATATATTTATGGACTATTGCCCTTATCCAATATGGCCGCCACGCCATTACCCGGTCATTACAGCCGATACTCCCTTTAAGATTGGACTTAGGAGTGACGTCTGGAACGCGACGCACACCACTTCCTGGGTGTGCGTGCGTTCCACGAGTGTCACGTCATCACGCTCCCCCTCCCCTTACGGACATGCCGCGGCCATTTCCGGCCTGCATCACAACAACGCATCACTTCCGGTGCGACACGGATGTCGCGCCATTTCCGGTCTGACGCATGCGCACCATCACAAAGCCGAAACCCGGAAGTCATCTCACCAGGAAATCATCTAATCATCAAAGAAGATATATAAACGGACTGTTTGAACTCTACACCACACTTCTGAAGAAGCCTATCAGGCGAAACGCGTTAAGTGGGACTATATTTTATATATTATATTTTATATCTATATTTTAATATTCATTGTCTAGTCTGTTTACATTAAAGTATACTTTTAAGTTACTTTTTTATTATCTTCATTTCCTGGTATCCTGTATATCCTTGGTGGGGATCATACCACCTAAGCTGTTCACACTAGAGCAGGTTACATGCTCTAGAAAGTGTAAGTACATTACTTTTTACTATTTTATTCTACCACTTGGACTTACTTCACCATATTGCTGCTATTTTTTTTTCTTTTTATACCAACTCCATATTTGGCACCTTTGAATACATCTGCGGCAACCACCACGAATCCCAAGACGGGGATTGTACCGTCCAAGCGCTTTTACAGTAGAGCTCTGTTATAGCTCTACTTCATGTGAGTGGACTGTACTTAGTTTCTTATCATTTATTTCTATAAATATATTTGCTGTATTGCGCTATTATTTTTCTATTTGTATTTCCCTTTGAGGTCACGACTAATTGAAATACTCAAGAACATATGTATGTATCTTTGTATATTTTATTTTTAATACTATAAGCGCGGTATACGCCCTCTCTCTTTCTACTATTTCACTCACAAGGTTGGGGAATCCTTGTCCTGTATACTGCTGCCTGGTTTCTATAGTGAGCGCCTATTACCCTTTTTCTTTTATTATACATATGTAATGCATATATATGATTTCATTATAAGTGTAATTTGAGATACACATATATCTCAAAATACACTTATAATGAAATCATATGTATGCATTATATATGTATAATATATTATAACATGCTTTGATTATAATAAATTATACATATATAGGAAATAAAAGTGTGTGTGTGTGTGTGTGTGTGTGTATATATATATAAAAAATACACAAACCAGTGCACTCGCTTATTAACTAAATAGTGATTTCAAATCCTAAATAGTACTATGTAAAAACACTATGTCTAAATATATATTTGTGTTAAGGGCTCATGATAGTACAGAAGATACAAACACTGATAGGTGTGGGATGGTATTAAAAGAGCAAGTCGGTTGTGGTGTGCCGGAACCGACGATGAGGTAGGCCTGTAAATAAAGAGGGCCCACCAAGAAGAAATGTAGGGAAAAAGGAGTTAATTATGAGGAGTGGGTGGGAGGGTGATGCAGCGCTGACCTCGAACGGTATGGAGCCAGGTAAGGGGTGTCCCTTAAGTAGGGAGAAGGTGAGTCATACGCCCCTCCCACAATTACAGGCCAAAAGGCCTTAATACTTGTGTTAAGGGCTCATGATAGTACAGAAGATACAAACACTGATAGGTGTGGGATGGTATTAAAAGAGCAAGTCGTTTGTGGTGTGCCGGAACCGACGATGAGGTAGGCCTGTAAATAAAGAGGGCACAAGTAGAAAATCAAATTTATTACGAAACGAGCAATATACAGGGAGTGCAGAATTATTAGGCAAGTTGTATTTTTGAGGATTAATTTTATTATTGAACAACAACCATGTTCTCAATGAACCCAAAAAACTCATTAATATCAAAGCTGAATATTTTTGGAAGTAGTTTTTAGTTATAGCTATTTTAGGGGGATATCTGTGTGTGTAGGTGACTATTACTGTGCATAATTATTAGGCAACTTAACAAAAAACAAATATATACCCATTTCAATTATTTATTTTTACCAGTGAAACCAATATAACATCTCAACATTCACAAATATACATTTCTGACATTCAAAAACATAACAAAAACAAATCAGTGACCAATATAGCCACCTTTCTTTGCAAGGACACTCAAAAGCCTGCCATCCATGGATTCTGTCAGTGTTTTGATCTGTTCACCATCAACATTGCGTGCAGCAGCAACCACAGCCTCCCAGACACTGTTCAGAGAGGTGTACTGTTTCCCTCCTTGTAAATCTCACATTTGATGATGGACCACAGGTTCTCAATGGGGTTCAGATCAGGTGAACAAGGAGGCCATGTCATTAGATTTTCTTCTTTTATACCCTTTCTTGCCAGCCACGCTGTGGAGTACTTGGACGCGTGTGATGGAGCATTGTCCTGCATGAAAATCATGTTTTTCTTGAAGGATGCAGACTTCTTCCTGTACCACTGCTTGAAGAAGGTGTCTTCCAGAAACTGGCAGTAGGACTGGGAGTTGAGCTTGACTCCATCCTCAACCCGAAAAGGCCCCACAAGCTCATCTTTGATGATACCAGCCCAAACCAGTACTCCACCTCCACCTTGCTGGCGTCTGAGTCGGACTGGAGCTCTCTGCCCTTTACCAATCCAGCCACGGGCCCATCCATCTGGCCCATCAAGGCTCACTCTCATTTCATCAGTCCATAAAACCTTAGAAAAATCAGTCTTGAGATATTTCTTGGCCCAGTCTTGACGTTTCAGCTTGTGTGTCTTGTTCAGTGGTGGTCGTCTTTCAGCCTTTCTTACCTTGGCCATGTCTCTGAGTATTGCACACCTTGTGCTTTTGGGCACTCCAGTGATGTTGCAGCTCTGAAATATGGCCAAACTGGTGGCAAGTGGCATCTTGGCAGCTGCACGCTTGACTTTTCTCAGTTCATGGGCAGTTATTTTGCGCCTTGGTTTCTCCACACGCTTCTTGCGACCCTGTTGAATATTTTGAATGAAACGCTTGATTGTTCAATGATCACGCTTCAGAAGCTTTGCAATTTTAAGAGTGCTGCATCCCTCTGCAAGATATCTAACTATTTTTGACTTTTCTGAGCCTGTCAAGTCCTTCTTTTGACCCATTTTGCCAAAGGAAAGGAAGTTGCCTAATAATTATGCACACCTGATATAGGGTGTTGATGTCATTAGACCACACCCCTACTCATTACAGAGATGCACATCACCTAATATGCTTAATTGGTAGTAGGCTTTCGAGCCTATACAGCTTGGAGTAAGACAACATGCATAAAGAGGATGATGTGGTCAAAATACTCATTTGCCTAATAATTCTGCACTCCCTGTACATACTTTAACCAGACATGTCTTGAAAGGCATTTCTAACTTCTTGTACCGGGCTAGGTATGTATCTAGAGTATGCAGAAGACTTCCAGCGCCCTAGTGACTTGATAACACGTACTGGAATGTTTGCACTGGACGCTGTGGAGGCTGCTCCTATGCGGAAGGAGTGGCCCGAATAGTTAGTTGATTTTAGGCCTAGTTGTGTAAGTAAAGACCTGACGTGGGTTATGAAGGTGGTGGTAGTGAGTACCGAATCTTGTAGACAGAAAAGTGGTTGAGATGGTGACGCTTTAAAAAGCTGGGTATATGTGTCCAGTAATGTGACGGGGCACCACTCGTTGTGGGTAGGATAGTATCTAACCTCTACCAGAGGTGCGTGTTGATTGGTTTTGGAGTGATGCAGAGCCAAGATATAGTAATCCATGTGTTTTGTTAAGTGTGAATGAAGCAGAATGTGAGTGGACTGGGTTGTGTTGATGGCGGTAAATTCTCTTGGTCTTAAAAACCCATAAAAGGCCACATATATGGCGGTTTTAATAACAAGGTTTGTGTTGTTGGCAAAGGGTTTTAAGTCTAGTAGTTTGGATAGATCTTTGAAAATATTGAAGTCTATGGGTAGCCTTTGCGCAGTACGTGGGGGTTCGGATCTCTGAATACCCCTAAGGATGTTATTGATCTGGTAGGAGGACATAAAACTTGTGTTGTTTGGTTGTAATGTTAGCATGTGATGTTGTACGCCTGTTAGATATAGCTTGATTGTGTTGTATGATAACTTGAGTTTGAGGTGGCAAAAATAAGCAAAACCCAACAAGGATGTCATGATGAAAGGTTGTGTGATGTTGTGTAACGACAGAAATCTTTTAAATAGAAGGAAAGCCCTGTCATAGGTTCTCCGGGTATTGGTGGACAGTGCTAATTGTGACAATGTCCTGCTATGTTGCATGATAGCGTCTAGTCCATTACTAGCTGGTGGAAAGGTGGAGTGGTCGTGGCTGTGCGTGCAGCTGACGGAAGTATTTGTCGAAAAGCCTGTAAATTGAAACGAGATAAATGGTCAGCCGCCGTGTTACATACACCTGGGACATGAACACAAAACAAGAAGAAATTGTGACACGCAGCCAGCCAGGTGAGTTTCCTCAAGAACTTCATAATGGTCAGTGATTTGGATCGACCTTTGTTTATGATGTGGCATGTTGCTTGGTTGTCTGAGTAGCAACGTACTGACGAACCTGCCCATAGATGCCCCCATGTCACGGCAGCTGCCACAATGGGATATATCTCAAATAGAGCTGAGGTAGTGGAAAAACTCTCCAGGTCCTGAACCTCTGGAGGCCAGCTACCCCAAAGCCATTCATTCCCGTAAATTGCTGCAAAACCTGTGGTAGACGCCACGTCTGACCAGATGGTAGGTGAGGAGTCAGACAATTTAGGGAGGAACATGCTTTTCCCATTCCAGGTGGTTAAAAAGTTTCTCCACATAAGTAGGTCTGCCGTGGCCTGGGTATCCAGGGGTAACCTGTGTGCATCATGGTTAAACAGTGGGAACATGTATAGAAGCCGTGAGATGAAAGCCCGGCCTTGAGGTATAATGCGCATGGCAAAATTCAGTGACCCAAGTAGAGATTGCAATTCTTTGCGGTTGCAAGTACCGAGGTGTATGTAGAGGTTGATGTTGGTAAGAATGTTCTCTATCTTGGTGCGTGGCAGGCTGGCTTGCATGGTGGCTGAGTCTAGTATTATTCCCAGAAAGGTGATGACTGTATCTGGTCCTTCAGTTTTGGTGGGGGAAACTGGAACGCCCATCTGTTTAAAAAGACTGATGGTTTCTATGAGGCTACTGGGAGGGGAAATATTCTCTTCGATCAGTAAGAAATCATCCAGGTAGTGTATAACTGTAGGGCATCTGGCTACATTTAACAATAACCAGCATAGTGTTTCGGCGAATACGTCAAAAATGGCCGGACTACTTTTTGAACCAAACGTTAAGCGTGAGAAAAAGTAGTAGTGCCCGGCCCACTTAATGCCATGCAGGTGCCATAGTGTAGGGTGGATAGGCAATAATTTGAAGGCATTTGTTATGTCAGTCTTGCTGAACCATGCTCCAACCCCTGCCTGCATGATAGCCGTAATGGCGTGATCTATGGTGGAGTATTGAAGTGAAAATTCCTCGGATGGGATAAGGGAGTTCAGACTCGGTGTGGCAGAGGTGTGAGGTGCAGACAGGTCGATGATAAGTCTTTGTTTGTGGGAAGATTTCCCCGTGACAATACCGATGGGATTTGTCCGCCATGTGGTAAAAGGAGGGGATTGAAAGGGTCCCAATAAGAAGCCCTCTGCCACTTCTTTGGCTATAAGTGTGCTACCCGCTATAGGGTTTTGTTGTGCAGATTGTAAATTAGGGCATTCAAGGATTCCTGAAGGCATGTGTATGAGACCAGTATGGAATCCTTGTGATAGACCAGTGATGATGAAGTCTACCAAATGTCTAGATGGATGTTATGACAGTAATGCCGTGAGTACAGAAATATTTATCTCAGTTAAGTATTGCTTAGGGTACATTTTATTCGGACACATAGTTTTAGCATGTGCCCTAAAACATTTTGAACATATATGCAATAACTGACATCCACTGTAATTACATGCACCAACATTGAAATTATTACATATTTGGAATTTCCCCAAAAACTTGATAGGACGACCCAGTTTGTCTTTGGGTGTTTTCTCTGCCGAATCAGCGGAACCAGTGCCCTGTGAGGTAGTAGGCTCGTTCGCAGTGGTTGGACAAAAATTGGCAGTGTGGGCCATGGAGGAGCAGTATGCACAGGCCGGTGCTCTCAGACCTACAAAGTGCCTGCAGAAAATGACCGTATCAATCTTGCTCCAGTTGGACCTTGTCCCGTACTGTGAGAAGGCGCCAGACACTTTGGCAGAAAAGGATCTATGGTAGTCATAGAAAGCTGATCCACCATATTTGTTGCCCAGGTCCACCAGCCTGTGCATATATAAGTCAAACTCCTCACGTCTGTGGGGATATACCGTACAAATCACATCACGATAAATGCCAAATGCTATAGTTAGCTTCCTATTTAATCGTGCATCCCTAGATTTTACCACCACAGAAATATCGTCATAAGCGTATGTCTTATGTTCCACTATATCCTGGGAGGCAATTAGTAGTGAGGCCAGATTGACATCTTTACCTTCCAGGATATCTTCTGAGGTGTTCAGGTATCATGTGGGAAGGGTAAACCTCTTGGTCATCCGAGGTGATGGCTGGAGAAACTGATTGCAACTCAACCACTGCTGGAGGGATTGCCGTGGCCGGTCCAGCCATGGTGAGGGCTGTAGTGACCGATTCAAGTTTCTCCAGCCTAGAATTGACCTTGCTCATAGATGTCATGAGGGATGTGAGCATGCCATGTATGTCTCCTGGGTTAGACTGGCTAGATCCCTCCCCAGCGTCCCTGTTATCGGTTGAGGTGTGCAGTAACTTGTAAGGTTCTGCTTCCCTTGCAGGTTGCCGGAAAAGGGATTTGTCGTCTCCTGAGTTCGCTAGTGATGCGAGGGATAGTCCACGACCTGAAAGATGCTGGACTAGCCGTATCTTCTTCCTGTGAGGGGGTGTTTGCTCTAGCCGGAGTACTCGGGATGGAGAAATCCTCTACCCCTTCTTGAGACATACTAGATGACAAAATATATGGTTAGCATGGAAAACCCCAGGGGATGTACTGGCAGGCTAATTATGCCGGATAAGGCGAAAAATTAATCTTGTTCTTTGGTGACAGGTGAGGCCCTGCTAGTTGCCAAGTGGCTATGAGAGGCTCTGTCTATGCGTTGGCGCAAGGGGTTATTGAGGCCACCCGACGTAGCGGCAGGAGTTCGTAGGCCTCTCGTGACAATAAAAGAAAACAGGGGAAGGGAGTGACAGGTGGCGCCCTCTCTATAATTTGCGAGGCGGCTAACTCACGTGTGGCCCGGGGGGCATTACCTCCGAAACGTTGAGGCGGGGTGTTGGCCTCGCGGACCACTAAACGATAGGCAGAAGCCCAGAGGGGAGATACCTATTTGGGCCTATAACCCCTAAAATTTGCCAGTACTCTATGTCCTATGTAGAGATGGAGCCGTATGTGATATATGGCGTGAGCAGGCTTAACGTACCTGGTAGTATGTATGAGTTTGATAAGCGACAGTTTGATAAACCTGGAAAAACCTAAAGGGTTAGAAATAAGATATGAAAGTGTGAGAATTGGATCCTTTGATACCAATTTAGACTAGCTAGCTGTAGTGAGTTTATATCCATACATATGGAGGGGAAATTTTTTAATGAATGGTAGTTACCTAACTGGCCCTGTTATGTGGTATGGCCCTGATAACCAGGTTTAGGGGTGTGTATGATATGTCTCTATGGTGACAAGATTAATGTGTAATTTGATAATGCTAGTGTTTGTAGTCTAATATGGTGCAGGTTTGTAACAATACAGTCTATCTTAGGCCGTGAGTGTAAGCCACAAAAGAGGTATGTATGAGGTAAAATAATAATTGAAAATTTTCTTAAAACAGGAAAAAATGTGACGTATGAGTGGTTGAATCAAGACGTGTGATTCAACCCGAAAGTTTGTGAGATTTTTAGACCGAGTTCTTGTGTATGTAGTTTGAGTACATAAAGAAAAAGTCAGAATATATGCGTGCCATGTAAGAAACGTGTGTACATGGTGTGATAGAAGCGTAATCTTCTAACTGATTTTTTTAAACATAATTTATAACATAAGTGCTGCGTGAGATATCTATAAATAATGTAAAGTTGTTTAAGCAAAACTCCATATATATGTATAACATGAAAACATTCCAATATCACTAATTAGTGCAATATCTGATAATAGATTGAAACCATAACCTAAATAAAACTTATTTTAAATATTTAATAGGAAGGATATGCTCCAGTCATATGCAAGGTTCCGTAATTTTTATAAAAATACCAATAGAACATGAAAACAAACTACAGGTACTGATATTGAGAGAGGGAGAAAAGAAAAACCAGAATAAGATTGCTGAATACAAGACTTTAAACGTTGGTCAGTACATAGGGTATATCGTGATTATGCCGGAAGCCAGAGGGTTAATGTGCCTGTGACTTGGCCGTAAAGCGCGTGGCCGTAAAGTAAGGCCGTTAAAATCGCGACGCCGTAGGAAGTGATCCGGGCGACGGACTTACGATTTTGAAGTCCTGTGGACTTAATCTGCGACGAAAACTGGGTTTGTGCGTGGCTGGACGGGCGGAAAACCTGTAAGGACTCCTTGACACAGCTACACCAAACGAAACCGCGAGGTTTTTTGAAAAGCAAGATGGCGCCGTACGTGAACCGGAAGTGGATTCAGATGCAGTGCTGACCTCGAACGGTATGGAGCCAGGTAAGGGGTGTCCCTTAATCCCTTAAGTAGGGAGAAGGTGAGTCATACGCTCCTCCCACAATTACAGGCCAAAAGGCCTTAATACATATATATATATATATATATATACACACACACATATTATATGTATATGTGTGCGGGTGCATATATATGTGTGTGTATATATATATATATATATATATATATATATATATACACACACACACACGTATTATATAATATAATAAACTGAAGAAAAAAAACGACATTTATAAAAAATAAATAAAAACGTAAAATTTGGCCAGCGTTTGTGACTAAGTAGCTACTACAAAAGACTGGAAATACCCCATTTTGAATATCCTGTGTTGTCTTCATTTGAAAATGGTATGCCATGATGGGGTTATTTCACATTCCTGGGCTTCCTTATGGTCTCAAAAGGCAACACAGTCCTAGCAAACCAATCTGGCAAACTGAATTGGGCAAGCCCTATATTTCTCTGCAACTTTCCAAAACACCATACAACCTGTACATATGGGGGTATTGTTATACTCGGAAGACTTTGCTAAACATAAATATGAGTTTTTAAAACAGTAAAACTTATCACGACAATGAAATCACCAGTAAAAGTGCAGTTTTTATGTAAGAAAATCCAAAAAACTAATAAAAAAACTAACTTTGGCCAGCGTTTGTGACTAAGTGGCTACTGAAAAAGACTGAACATACCCCATTTTGAATACCCTGGGTTATCTACATTTTCAGATGGTATGTTATGGTGGGGTTAATTTTCATTTCTGGGTTGCCATACCATCTCCAAGGCAACATAGCCAAAATGGCAAATAGCAATTTAGAAAAACAGAAATGGGCAATTCTTATGTTTGACCCTGTAACTTTCCAAATAACCATAAAACTTGTACTTAAGGGGTACTGTTGTACTAGTGAGACATTACTCTACACAAATATGAGTGTTTTAGAGCAGTTACATGTATTATACTAAAAATAAAATCGATGAAATGGCAGTTGATGTGTAAAAAATGCAAAAAAACCTCATATAAATGCAATTTTTGGCCAGGGTTAGTGACTGAGTGGCTACTAAAAAAGATTGGATATACCCCATTTTGAAAAAGGGAAACAGATAGAGAAGGGCTGCGCCACAGAAAAGAGTACTTGAAATCTTGTCACAGTAGTGCAAGATATATTACATATAAAATGTCTCTTATTAAAAATAAATAAATGCAGCTGTGGGTTCTTTGTACTTGGGGAATGTGGAAGGTCTGGGTCTCTTCAGTCTCCGTATGTGGAAAGAGAAAAGACGTAGCGGCCTAATAGTGCAATATGTCTGGGCTTGACGGACAACACATAAGAAGTAAAAATATTGTTCTCACATGTAAAAGAGCTATGACCAGCTCTAGTATATATTGCATATAGTGGTATAATCCCCACACATGGGATATGATGAAGGTGGTCTTTCACAGCAGATGATTATCTAAGTACTCAGAGAAGAAGAAATAGCCACAAATAGTGCGCTCAGTAATATAATACAAGTATATTAAAATAAGCAGAATATTACTCACAAGCGTGGAGCAGACTCACTGCTCTATGGCGACAGCGTTAGTGGTATAATCCCCACCTAGGATGTTCTTGAGAGTAAAATTGATAAAAGGTCTGTAGGTAAGAATAGATAAAATGCCAGGAAAAAAATCTGTTTTCTGTAGGTTGTAGTAAAACCAAAATCCTTTATTCAATATTAAAAATCTTAAAAAGTAATGTCCATAACGCGTTTCACCGTGTAGGCTTTCTCAAATGGATCAATAACAGACAACCTGGCAGATAGGGCTTATATAGAGGAGAGGGTAGTTTAAAAGTGGCGCCAAAATTACACCATTGGCTGTCCACCAATCAGAAAACATCGTAATAGGTACAATAAGAATTCAATAAACAATAGTGCAGATTAATAGCAGGAGGTTTGGGGACCAATGCCAGCATATTTGTTTTTGAAAAGAAGCACTTAATAGCTAGTTTCGGCTGTTTGAATAGCGTGGGTTGTCTACTTTTACAAATGGTATGCCATGGTGGGGCTAATTTGCATTCCTGGGCTGATATACGGTCTCAAAGGCAACATAGGCCCAGCAAACCAATCTGCATACATAGAAAAGGGGAAAGCCCTACATTTGACCCCTGTAAGTTTGCAAAAAAACATAAAACCTGTACATTGGAGGCACTGTTGTACTCAGGAGATGTTGCTGAACACATATTGGGGTGTTCTTTGTCAGTAACACATAACAGCAACTGAGAATCAATGCCTAAAGTACAATGTGAGAGAAAAATAACACACACAAACGACTACCCAAAAGTTTGACTAAGACTGGTGGTAGAATTAGTGCATGGAAAGTGTTAAAATACCACCATTTGAAATACCCTAGGGAGTCTACTTTTCAAAAATATATGGTTTGATGGGGTAAATTACATTAGCCGGCTTCAAAAATGTCCCAAATAGGACATGGGTGCATGATGACCAGCTGTGAAAATTCCAAGTTAAAAAATGGAATGCGCTCCATCCAAATAAGGTATTTTAGCCCCCAGAGAACCCGACACACCTGTACATGGGTGGTATCACTGTACTCAGGAGATGTTGCTGAACACATATTGTGTTTTTTCTTGGCAGTAAACCTTAAAGTTCTGAGTTCATGTATTTTTAAATTGCTATGTGTGTCAATAAAATCACCAATTATTTTTTTTTTTTTAAATTTGGCATAGATTGGTGGTAAAATGGTTGCATAAAAAGAGTCAAAATACCCCAAGTTTAATACCTTAGGTTGTCTTCTTTTAAAAAATATATACATGTAAAGGGTTATTCAGGGATTCCTGACAGATATCAGTGTTACAATGTAACTTGCGTTAATTTTGGAAAAAAAAAAAATGCTTTGGAAATAGCTAAGTGCTACTTATACTTATTGCCCTATAACTTTCCAAAAAAAGCTAAGAACATGTTAACATTGGGTATTTCTAAATTCAGGACAATATTTTGAAACTATTTAGCACAAGTGTTTTGGCAGTTGTAGATGCGTAATAGATTTTGGGGGTCGAAGTTCGAAAAATTGTGTTTTTTTACATTTTTTTATCATATTTTATAATTTTTTAAAAAGTAAATGCTACGATATGATGAAAATAATGGTAACTTTTGGAAAGACCATTTAATGTTGAGAAAAACGGTATATAATATGTGTGGGTACAGTAAATGTGTAAGAGGAAAATTACAGCTAAACACAAACACAGCAGAAATGTAAAAAACAGCTTTGGTCCTTAACGATAAGAAAATAGAAAAGTGGTCTGGTCCCTAATGGATTAAAATATTAAACAAAAAGGTGGAGCAGTCACAGTGTAACATGCAAAATACTTAGTGTAGAATCTGGTGTATGATGGAAAATGGTTCTGAGATGAACAAAAAAGGAACCAGTTAATACACCTGGCTCAGATGGTCAAGCACAGCAGGTCCCTGACGAAGGTGCAGTATGATGCACTGAAACGCGCATTGGGTTGTTTTCTCAGTTTATTTCTTTTTCACGTTATTGCACTTATGGAGGCACTGTTTGCTTAGTAATTTCATTTTTGCTAACTTAGATCCTTAGTAGGATAAGGGTGGTCAAGGGGGGTGCTTGACTCTGATACAGCTACCTAGAACACCCATGAAGGTGTTTCCTAGGAGTATTAGGGATACTATGTAGCTATTTATGCTGTTAGACTTTCAAGTCAGCGAAGCTAGTGATCCGCTCTTGTCTTTTCCTATGTAGCTGTTTGCTTTACCAACTTCTACTTTACTGCAATCTAGAGACCATATGTATAGTCTCCTGCTGTATAATGACTATCATTTAGTAGCTACTCTGTACCTCCTACACCACCTAGTTTTTTCTGGTATCAGCTCAGCACACCGTTTAGGTGATAGATCCAATAGAGCTATTTAGTCAGTCTGTTTGGAGATATATCTATAGCCCCTACTGGCAATTTTTGTGTTGCTCTGGAAGTGGTTTCACCTCATGAGTTGATACTTGTTGATATTTTAGGGTCCTGCCCTGGTGCTGCCTCCTGATATATCTTTTTTATTGGTAATTAATAACGTATTTTCAGAGTTGATATTATGGGAGTCTCTTTATCCAGGAGAAGTTTACCCTTTTCCTACTCTTTTAGGATCTAAGTATATTTTAACAGGTTGCATTATTTTTGCATTATCCCCAATTTATTTAATAAAGCCAGCATAGTGTGTTCCCACTCTCCCTTTTGTGTTGTGGGGGGACATTCTTCCTTTGATTCTAATTTTACAAGCACAGCAGGACTCTAAAAAAATAAATAAAAATCACTGTTTACTAGATGTACAACAAATGTAAAAGTTGCATGCATTTAGTTATATTTTTTTTCCATTGGGGGTATATCTGAAAACAACTTGCAAAGCCTGCTTGTCTGCTGCTTTTGAAAGCTCTCCCTTATAACCCCGCCCAGACTTTCTGTTGCTGTCCAATCACAGACTTCCCAATGCAGCTAAAGGAGAAGTCTTTGCAAGCCAGGTCCTCTTAGGAATTGCTTGCTCTCGAGTTTAGTTCCACTGAGCTAACCAAATCAGGAAGTAACAGGATCAGCTGACTGCTTAATATTTAAAAGTGTCAACTTCTATTGAAAGAAATATGACACACCCTTCTCACATAAAGCTTTTAAGCAAGCTAAGTGCTCTTGGGTTCTGGTATGTCTCTTGAAAAATGTACTTCACCCTTGCTATTCCATTTTTTTTTTATTAACCACCCTCCTTATTAAAATGTTTTAAAGCACAGTTGTACAGCACAGATTTTAGTTGTAGAATAAGTTAAAATGCCTTCCATTTTTATGTTGCAAATATGTTTGGCCACACTTGCCTGTAAACATCTTGTTGCCCTCCCTGTGTTTAATAACTTGCATGGGCATTTTAAAACATATTTAATATTTTTAGACAAACAGGTCAAGGGGTCCCTAAACTCACATTGCTTATTAACACATTCCTGCATATTTATACCTTTTAATGTTCCTAGAGCAAACAGTGGCCACAACAAAAAAACAACAACCCTATTATATATATTTATACATATATGCTGCTAATTAGGAACCTTTTTATGCTTTTAGATCCAAATAATCTGTGTCTTTTCTAGTAGCATACACTTTAAAATAGGATCATCGCATTAAATGTTCCAATCTTTTTTAATTGCTTTGCATATTTTATAGTAATTTCCATTAGTCACAAATAAAGGGAGCTTTATTTTATTTTTTATTTGTCCGCTCAATCTTTTTGTATGATTTGTGAGATTAATAGGTGTGGTGCTTTAAGGGCTCCCGCACAGGTTTCTGGTGATTTTATTTTGTCGCAAGGAAGGAGTTACACATATATTTTGTCATTGTGTGATATTCAACTCATTGTTTTTTCACATTGGTTACATGCTGTCAAGAAGCACTCACAGTAGGGAAGGAGAATTTATTGAATGCAAAATGTAAATTTATTATAATTCATAATTTCAAATTAAATTTCTAATTTCTCTTCTAATTAAACCACAATGCAAAACCATACAAAGTTAGTGAAATTATGTGCAATAAATAATAACATGGCTTTATTACCATAAGATGTGGCGTGAGCTGTTACTTGATTAGCAATCTTTTAGATTATATGAAGCATTGCATTAGAATCAAATTGGATCTATCATTTAGTTTTTTACAGTATTTTTTTTTTTTAAAGTCTGTCTATATGTTTTTCGTTTTCTTTTCCCTTAATGAGTGCTGCTTTCATTGTGTTGTTGTGTATGGTACTATTTTACCCTTTGGCCATTCTTTGTAAAGATCCATAGAAGCATAAAACTAATTTTCAATTGAAGTTGCACAAAAGGGCTCGAGTATCTAAGGGAGCCTGTAAATATACATTCTTGTAATTCCTGTGTTAGGTGGGAGGTCAAAATAGATTTGGACAAGGCACATGTTAGGTCACACACTGCACTTTGCATCTCCATCAGGAAAAAACTAGATAAGAGGCTTGGTCAATTTTCATGTCAGACCATAAACTGCATTTGGTATCTGTTGCAGAAAAACAAGACTAGGCAAGAATCTAGTACAATAAAATTATTGGATGAAACAATTCCAATAAGGGTTTTCTCCCATTTTTCTCAGTGAGGCTTTCTAAATACAGTGGTACCTCGGTTTAAAAACGACTCGTTTAACATAATTTTTGGTTTCCAAATGAAAAAACATTGAAAATAATGCCTCGGTTTACAATTTTTTTTTTTGCAATACAAAGCAAGTTTCCCCAGGATGCATTGCACCTGGGAGGTTTATAGCACCGCCCCAGTGCATGCTTGAGTCTGTGGGTTGCACATGGCGTCGAGTGTGGAGGTTTGGGAGGTGTTGGAGCGGCTTTTGCATTTGAGTTTTGGAGCCATTCTGGAAATTTGCAGTAGTTTGGGGACTTTTTCGAACTTTTTTTGTGCATTTGTCAAGCGATGGAAAGGTAGGGAGCTAAGCTTTGTAGTTTGCATGCCTGTTACTGTGTGTTCTGCATTATGGGTTGGTTTCCATGCGAGATCATTTCGACTTTTGTCAGGGTGGCGTTCTGGTGACTGGTAACCAGACACTGTCTGGGCGGCGGTCGGACGACCGGGACCCAGTATGCCTGATGTTGAAGTGTGGAAGTGGATCAGCAGGGTCTAGTGCACGGTAACCGCACGCCCCCTGGTGTTGAGCACCAGCGTTTGTGCGGCCACATACCAGGACCCTGATGGAGCTTCAGCGGATCCCAGGAACTAGGAGCTTGGAAATAAGCAGACCTCCCAGGAGCTGAATAGGGAGGCTCTGCAGCAGGAATGTATCCAGTACAGAAACAAGGCAAGACTAGAACAGACACCAAAAATGAAAACAAGACAGAACTAGTAGAACCCAGAACCAGAGAAAGATAGGAAGCTAAACCCAGAACATATACACAATACATAAGGGAAACATTAACAGAACAGGGGCAGGACAGGACAGGACTGTACATGGACTGGGAATACAACATAAAACAAGACAAGATATAATAGGCAAAACAAGAGGAGAAATATCTAAGTACTATATGTGAAAACTATGGGGATTTAGTTACATTATATGATCATACATTGCATAAGCTTGCCACAATGCCAATGTACTCAATATTTGGCAGGTCCTACTCTAACTGCCTAATGTCTGCTAAATGAATCATAATAAAGCACATACAGCACTTACCTGCAAGAAAAGGCAGATAACTTGAGCAACTGCCTGCAGGGACCAAGTGAAACAAAAGGAATCCAAGAGACTGGGAATTCCAGGAACGGAATACAGGACTGAACACAGAAAACCCAGCATAAAGAAAACCAGACATGGAATAAAGAACCAGAAAAAAACAAGGAAAACAAAGCAAGAACTGTAAAAAGAGTACTGGGTACCATAAGCCATAGTCGGAATGATCCGCAACTAGGAACAGGATGTGACAACTTTTTTCTGACCTCCAGAATGGATTAATTGGTTTTCAACGCATTACTATGGGAAACCACATTTCGGTTTAAAAAATGTTCGCAATAAGAAATGTCCCAGAGAACATATTGAATTTGTAAACCAAGGTACCATTATTTGAGATTTTACATTGAAAGAGCGTCCTACGCACTCCGCCATAAGTACATTCAACATACCTGATTTGCTGTCTTTGAGGAGCCAAACTTTAATCGAATGAATGTAACATTGGCAGGGTTACTCACTAAAGTGAGAATTCAAAGTGTGGCCACCGATGCTATTGCACTGACAAGATTAAACAGTTAAGTAAAGAATTCATCCCAAAAAATCCTTTACTTGTCTTTCAATCTTACTTGGACTATGCCTCTCCTACCTTTCATCCAATCATACTGAACAGGAGGTGTCTGAGTTTCATTCTCCTTTCCTTTTGCCCTACCACTTTGCCCTAGTACTCATTAAGGGAAAAGGAAATAAGAAACATATAGACAAAATTTTGAAAAAAATACTGTAAAAAAACTAAACGATAGATCCAATTTGATACTAATATGATGCAGTGCTTAATATAATCTAAAACATTGCTAATCAAGTAACTGCTCACGCCACATCTTATGGTAATGAAGCCATGTTATTATTTATTGCACATATTTTCACTAACTTTGTATGGTTTTGCATTGTGGTTTAATTAGAAGAGACATTAGAAATTTAATTTGAAATGATAAATTGTAAAAATTTACATTTTACTCTCCCCTAGCCTTGTGCCATCTTTAATACATAGCTTCAACTGCTCCCTTTCTTCTGGATCGATACTTTGGTGTTATCTTTGATTCTGGCCTCACCTCCATTATTGTGAAACAGCCTGCTTTCTCCCATAAAATTTTCCCCTGGTCTTCGATCTTTTAAAAAGTGCCTTCAATACTATCTCTTTAGAAGAGTCTATGGCCTCCCAGGGTAACTATCACTTCTCAAGCCTATCTCTTACTTTCTCAACTTAATTAGTAATGCCACAATCCCCTTCACTCTCACCTTCCAATGTCCCATCCTGCACTTGGGTGCTATCGTTATGTTAACGTTCCTATTGTGAATGCAAACATCTTTGAGCAGGGACCTCATTAACCTATTGTCCCTGTCAAAATGTAAAATATTTTCTTTCATTTGTTGTTAATTACCAATCATTATATTATTGTAAAACAAACTGGAATAAGTTGGCTGACATTAATAACAACAACAATTCCAGGTGAATTAAAAAATGTAAGGGCAAAGTAGCTGAAGTAAGATCAAATATAAGCTAGAGTATTTTTCCAATTCAGTTATTTTGACCTTAAAGGAATACTCTAGCATCAGGAACAAAAATGTGTAATCCTGACCCTATAGTGTTAAAGCCACTATTTAGGTAACCTGCCCCACAATAGCCCTCTTAAAAGGTAATAAAACTCACCTTATTTACAGCGCCGCGTGGGGCCGCTGGCATTGGCCCCACACCTGATCCGCCTCCTTGGCTGACATAATCAGAATTGATTATCTCAGCCAATTTAATGCATTCCCATTGGGAAACATTGGATTGGCTGAGATCGACAAGGAGGTGTGGTGGGGAAAGGGGCTAAACACAGGCTTGGCCGATAAGCATCGCCTCAAAGAGATGCATTGAATTGATGAATCTCTATGGCAAACGTTAAGCGTCTCCATGCTCGTCAGTGCTGCACATGTCAGTGCAGCACTGGCACAGGAGTGTCAGTGCAGCACTGGCACAGGTAGCATCTCAAGTAGCCATCTGATGAGTGGTCTCTGAAAAGGCAGTATTTACAGCAAAAAGGCTGCTGGGACTAACTATACTCACCACAACAACTACATTAAGCTGTAGTTGGTCTGGTAACTATAGTTTCCCTTTAAATTTAAAATTCACTTTGAATTTACTGTAAAATTCTAACTTTAGTAAATAAGCCTTTGGATCCAACGTCGTGTAGGCTTGCTGATACCTTGTGGATTGCAGACCCACATTCACATTTGAAATAATGTATTAACAGCTGGGTATCAAAATTAATTTTAATGATTCTCAAGGGCTGTTGATAAGCTTATCCATAAAAATGTACTCCGGATATTAAGAGGGAAAATACTCATAATCCAATATAATTGTAAACCCCTCTACAATAGTTTGCACATAAAAAGCAGAATTTTATTGGTTAAAAAATATATATAATTTTATATAAATGTTCATATTATTTGTGCCTCATTCTAAACACTTGAGAATAGACTCTTGGAATAGATAGGAGTCTGTTATCTGCTCCAGTAGTTAATCTGTACTTGCAGCACTTGGCTATTAGCTAAATGTATTCACTCTGATATCATATTATCTAAATTCATTCATTGCACCCTATCTTCTTGACAATACAAGACTAGCTGACATAAAGCCATGTGAGACTAAGCATAACGTAATTTATAGCTCAAAATAAAAAGGCAACTAACACTAACCACACTGCATTAAAGGGCCTTATTAAAATTTGATGCACCAATTTAACACATATTAGCAAGCGAGATGCCCTTTACCCAGACGGGGAGAGTTGTAAATGGATGCCCAAAGCACCAATATGGCTTTAAGTGTCTCTGCTTTTATTTTATAGTACCAATTAGAGCTATGTAAAAACTACAGAATATCAGATTGTAGCTGGTTAATGTCCATACTATGTAACCACTGAATTCTAAAGCCAACAAGAACATTTCAAATTGCTTTCCTGGATTCGAAAGAGTCTGCTATTGAGTTGCGGACTGCAAGGAACAGACTGCCAAATGGGGGCAATATTTTTTTTTTAAGACTGTTTAGCACTTAAATTGTCATTGATGTTGTGATTTGCAGGAAAGGCACATCCCCATAGAAGAAAAAAAAAAAGAAGAAGAATAGGTTGTATATATTTAAGATAAATACTTCATAATTTCTTTCACTGAGCACCAACACCGAAAGCACTTATATTAAATCACCTTGTATACTCATATATCAGCATCTAATTATATAGACATTTCAAGAAAAAAAGAGAGGAATCAAGAGTGTCACATAACAGATATAATTTGCATAATTCGCATCACGGTTGATTTGCGTTTATTTATGAAACACATTTGCATCTGATTTTTAGTGTGTGTTATGAAAAAGCACAAGTGTCTGTAATTTCCAAAATTTGTGACTGGTGTTAGTTTTCTTATCTGAATGTTTTATGTTTCATTGTATAGTAATAAAATGCTGTTAGAAAAAGTATATTGTCGGGATACAGTATTTACATAATACAACAGCCCGAGGCAATGGTAAAGAAAAATGAAGGCCAAAAGAATTTACTGTTTTGAAAAATTAAGTTCTGATGCAGATGGGGCATGTGATGTACTTAGGTATGAGAATCTGTTAAGCAAAATGTTAATATATACTGTAGTCTATAGTATAACTCACAATAATATACTCCTGTTATACATTTTTGGAAGCTACTTAATCTCCGAGCGAATGAGCACAGCCATAATATTCTCTGAAGTTGGAAATGGTTTTGAATCATAATGTGCACAGTTATATAATAACAGACATTATAAGACTAAATACATCCTATAATGAAAAATACATCTTTGTGTAGTGTTATTCCTGTGCACTAAGTGTTTTTGGAGATTAACAAGGTATTTTTCAATGGCTAAGCTTTTAGCTACATAAAACATTTTGTAAAGACTAGAGTTGCTGATATTTTCACCTAGAAAACTTTTATTTCATGCACCAGAGTAAGGCAAATATTTCACTGCATAGTGATCTCGCAGTTATTATTCTTCTGAAAAGGCCTGAGGTATCATCATGGTATAATCATAGAGAAGGAGAGAAAAATTAATAATCTAATCATGAATTTAGTTGTTGTCTAGTCAACAAAAGTGGGGAGAAAGTACAAATTCTTCTTGCTTTATTCTTTTCACAGCAAATGTAAAATTATCGATTATTAGACGAATACAGAAAGGTTTGATTCACAGTGTTGTCACTCAACAATGTGTACTGCTTTGATATGCTCTGTACGCTGATCAGTCACAACATTAAAACAATCAAGACATTAGTATGAGATCCTTTAAGATCTGCAAGTTGTGAAGTGAGGCCTCCATGAATTGGTTTTGTTGTACCAGCACATTCCACAGATGCTTATTTGAATTGAGATCTGGGGAATTTGAAGGCCAAGGGAACACCTTGAACTCTTTGTCATGTTCCTCGAAGCATCCCTAAACACTTTTTGCTGTGTAGCAGGGTGCATTACCCTAATGAAAGAGGCTATTGCCATCAGGGAACACCATTGCCATGAAGGGCTATACAACAACCTCTATGTAGGTGGTATGTGTTAAAGTAACAACTACATGAACGCCAGGACCCAAGGTTTCCTAGCAGCCTAATACTTTCTCCACCAGACTGCCTTCTTCACATAGTACATCTTGCTGACATGTTTTCCAGAGGTAAACGACACACACGCAACCAGCGATCCACTTGATTTAAAACAAAACGTGATTCATCAAGGTAACCTTCTTTACTGCTGCATGGTCCAGTTCTGATGCTCACGTCCTCATTGCAAGAGCTTGGGCACTCTGACCAGTCTGCAGCTGTACAGCCCCATAGGCAGACATTTGTATGGCACTGTCTGTTTTGACACCTTTCTTCCATGGCCAGCATTAAATTTTTCAGCAATTTGAGATACAGTAGCTCTTTTGTGTGATGGGACAAGATGGGCTTCACTCCACATGTGCATAAATGAGCTTCAGTGCCAATGACCCTAAATCCTGTTCACAGTTTTTTCTTCCTTGCACAACTTTGCATGTGGAATGGGGATACTCCATAAGACTTGACATCTAGTCATCATTATTGGGCCCTTGTGCAAGTCACTCAGATCATTACGCTTGCCCATTTTCCCTGCTTCCAATACGTGAAATTCAAAAACTGACTGTTCATTTGCTGTCTAGAATATGCTACCCCTTGACAGGAGCTATTGTAATGATATATTATATATTTATCAATGGTATTCATTTCACCTGTCAGAAGTTTTAATGTTGTGGTTGTCCCTTTAGAGGGACATATCTGTCTGTACCTCTGCATCGCATTGTTTGTGGAAAAATCAGTGCTATGTTTTATTGATCTAAGCTTTCTGCTAAAACACCCTCAGGCATGTCACTTATAGATATTAGTACTAGAAGAATGATAAAAAAAGCCTATTTATTATACTGTCATCAAAACACTAATTACTAGAGTCTAGAGAGCACTGTTGTAGTTTTAGTGCCTGGACCTCTAATAGGAGACTATATTTAAAAGAAGAAAAACTACCACAACAAGAGGACATAGTCTTAAATTAGAGGGACAAAGGTTTAAAAATAATATCAGGAAGTATTACTTTACTGAGAGGGTAGTGGATGCATGGAATAGCCTTCCAGCTGAAGTGGTAGAGGTTAACACAGTAAAGGAGTTTAAGCATGCGTGGGATAGGCATAAGGCTATCCTAACTATAAGATAAGGCCAGGGACTAATGAAAGTATTTAGAAAACTGGGCAGACTAGATGGGCCGAATGGTTCTTATCTGCCGTCACATTCTATGTTTCTTACCTGAGCTCCACTGAAAACTGCTCCATCCTTCCTCTACAGCTCATTGATTGCTGGAAGCTCCAGCTCAGGACCTTGTTTTAGCTCTCCTGAGTTAAGTACTGCAGTGCAGAGCCTGCACAGTGGCTAAAAGTGTTAGCTGGTTGTTCACAGCCAATGAGCTTAGGCCTGCACTGCCGAGCTTAACTCAGTGAAGAGTGGCAACTACACTAATAATGCTAGTAAGTAAAATCTGAGGTCAGATGACTAATGGGAGATGGTAGTGGAATCATTTGGCATTAAAGAGAGAAATCAGCAAGTTTCTTCAAGAAGTAGAGTGCTAGTGGAGGAAACTGAGCAGGCCTATGAGGAAGGTATGGGTATATCAGGAGATGATTGACATTAAAGAGAGAAATCAGCAAGTTTCTTCAAGAAGTAGAGTGCTAGTGGAGGAAACTGAGCAGACGTATGAGGAAGGTATGGGTATATCAGGAGATGATTGACAAGTCTTAGAAGGGTAGGATAATAATAAGGAATCAAAATTAAGATATAAGTATGATCAGGGCTGTTCTTCACCTTCACCAGTTCCCAGCTCCTCCCTTCACCAGTCCCCTGCCCCCTGCCCCCTTCACCAGTCCCAGCCCCCTTCACCAATCCCCTGCCTCCCTTCACCAGCCCCCTGCACCCTTTACCAGCCCCCTGCACCCTTCACCAGTCGGCCCGGGCATTTATTTTCACAGCGGCCCACAAAGAAGGGGGCGGGGCAGAGAGAGTGTGTTTTGTCATCATTAATGACAAACACACCCCCTCTTAAAGTGAGCATGTTGGTTCAATGCTCTTCCAGGGCAAACCATGCGCAGAGCTCTGCTGAAGAGCTCTAGCATGAGAAAAAAGCCCTGTATTTGTTCTGCACAGCGCAAGCAAATTTAATAACATGCTTGCACTGTGTTTCCTTGCAACTTGTCTCTGGTGTCTCTACAAATGGATACCAGGAGACAAAAATGCCAGGAAAGAGTATTGTGCATGTGTTTGGAGCCTGCCATTGTGTGTGTGCAGAGTGAGCTGATTGTGGTGTAGTATTGTGTTATAAGGTCGGTTTTAGTCGTGTTGTGTTTGTGGTGTAATGTAATGCATATGTGACATGGGGCTGTAGAGAATGTGTGTGTATAGGGGATGTAGCAATAGTGTGTATACTGGCTATAGTGTGTGTGTGTGTGTGTGTGTGTGTGCGTGAATATTATATATATATATATATATATATTATAAATATGTTTGGAAGTATTGTGTATGTGTGTGGTGCAGTGTGTTGGGGGGGTTCTGTGTGTATGTGAGGGGTGCAGTATGTGTGTGTGAGGTGTGATGCGTGTGAGAGTGCTGTGTGTGATTGATTTGTGTGAGGGTGCTGTGTGATGTGTGTGAGGGTGCTGTGGGTGATTTGTGTGTGTGGGTGCTGTGTATGATGTGTGTGAGAGTGCTGTGTATGATGTGTGTGAGAATGCTGTGTGAGAGTGCTGAGTGTGATGTGTATGAGAGTGCTGTGTGTGATGTGTGTGTGAGAGTGCTGTGTATGAGAGTGCTGAGTGTGATGTGTATGAGAGGGCTGAGTGTGAAAGTGCTGTGGATGATGGGTGTGAGAGTGCTGTGTATACCTGTTAGAAGGGATTGTGTGTGTTTGGGGGGGTGGATAAAAACCAAAAAAAGTAGGCATTATGTCCCCCCCTCCCTTTTTACCTTTTAGCTTGGGAGGGGGGGACCGGCATGGTGGTATCTAGGAGGGGGGTTCAGGCCCTATCCCTGGTGGTCCAGTGGGTGAGTGAACTCTAGCCTGCGGGCTAGAGTTCACTCTCGCGAGATCCGGTCGTTGCCATGGCAACGCTCCGGATCTCACGAGTGGAACCCGGCGTAGCTGCAAGATAGAGCTCCGCCGGGTCCTCTCCTGGCTCCCTCCCTCTCTCCCCACTGGCGGCTGGAATATTCTCCCCACCGGCCCATTATTGAAAACAGCGGGGCCGGCGCTAGGATAGTGCCGTCCCTGCATAGACCGGCAGGGGAGATCCTGTGATCTCCCTGCTGGCCTCGGCCCCACGGCCATCGCAACCCACCGGGCATTTGCCAATGGCCAGTCCGGGCCTGGATTTGACCCACCGCAAGCATGGCCCCATGCCCCAAACAGTTCCAGGGAAATCAGTGCTAACAGTCGGTCAAGTTTGGTAGTCTTTTACAGCTTTCCCTGCAGGGCCCATAGCCTGGGAAGGAGGCTGGCAAGCAGGCTCCTCCAGGAGCTCATGACAAACTCACTTGGAGAGGGGAGTTTGTCAATAAAACACAATCTATTTAGTTAAAAAAAAAGCAATAAGAACAAGCACTCACATTAATTGCTGCTGCTACCCTAGATCCAACTGAAGAGCACCGTCCGCCTCCCTCACACACCCTGAACGTATCCTTCCACGTTTCCCTGAGAAGGCTGAGCACGTCAATGTTACGCCCCCATGCTCCTCCTCCTCCACGCACCAGACCTCTGTATTACACAAGTGGATTCCCGGTCATGGCTCTCTCCTCACCATTCGCAAGTCAAATGCACAGCAACACCATCCACTTGGCTTGCTCTGCATTTTGAACACTTAACTCAGGCCTGTCTGTGAGTGACAGACTGCGAGCTGTGTCGGCTGCCTGGCGCCCCTGTTGCCTTGGCGCCCTGTGCGTTCGCACCCCTCAAAGGCTGGCTCTGGGTATGATAATTATCTGTGAAAAAGGTCAAGGAGGATGAGGACAGAGCTTTTACATTCTGAATCATGCTAAGCAGGCAAGATAGAATCCAGGTTGGATATTTGTTAGCATACAGTGGGGATAGGATGAACATAGCTAATTCGTTATGGTACAAACTCATGAACATTAAAGGAAAACTCCACACATAAAATACTCCTGCCAGTCAAAGTGCTTTATGTTTCTAGAGACTGTCATATTTGAGGCAGTTTATAAATGTGCTGATTTCAATTTAAATTGGCACTTTTATAATTGGGGGTAGAAACACCTTCCTGGCTGTCAATTAGACATCCAGGGAGGTTTAGTAATCTATATGGAAGAACGGAACATTTGGGATACGGCTATATAAATAAGATGGAGACATATACTGCATTTAAAAGTGCTTCCTCTGTATTAATGGGGGGCTATTTATCCCACTTTCTGCTTCAATTTAGTAGATATGAAAATGTACTCCAGTGGGTGTAGGTATAACATTTCAGCAGCTTTATTGTAAAAGGGTGAACAATCACCCACAAATTTAAAAAAAGGAAAACAAGTCCTACGCGTTTCATTCCGAACACGGAATTTCCTCAGGGACCAAAAGCAATAAAATTGTAACAATGACAACAGCTATAACAAAACAGCCTAATACCCCCCACCTACAAGTCTCTTTATATAGGGCTAATCCCTATGTCCATTGGTGGATCAGTGGCCTGTGTCCATCTGTCCTTAATTCCATTGGTGCTGTTGTAATACTTGTTCAGGTGTCGGTATTCATGTAATCTTCATTCCAGCCGAATCCTATATGTTCCGTACTTCCATATATTTTGCTATATAAGGTCATTTTTTGGGTAATGATCTTGGGAGGCTGTTCAATTTGATTTAAAGATAAGTATATTTTATACTTAGTATTGACTGCACAAATTGACACTATGGTGGTACATTGTCTTAGTGTATAGGTTTAGTAATCTCCCTGGATGCCTTTTGCCCTTCTGAATGATTGAGATATAAATCTCATTGAGAAGCATAAGAAAGCCATCATCATTTGTAAGTGTACTGATTAGATCATTCACCAGCACAGACTACATGATTCTGCTGGGTTAATAGCAGTGGTGTATCCTGGTTTTGTGCTGCCCCCCCCCCCCCCCCGCCCCGCCTTCTAAATACACACACACATTCACTGACAGATACGCATACACTAGCTAACAAAAACACACACTCACTAACAGACACACACACACTCACAGGCAAACACACTCACACTTGCAGAGACACACTCACTCACTAGCAGACACTCACTCACTAGCAGACACACACTCACTAGCAGACACACACACTCACACTAACAGACACACACACTCACACTAACAGGCTAACAGACACACACACTCACACACACACTGACACACACTAACAGACACACACACACACACACACACTAATAGACACACACACACTAACAGACACACTCACTCACTAGCAGACACACACACACACACTCATTAACAGACACACACACACACACACACTAACAGGCAAACACACACACAGTCACACACACACACACACACTAACAGACACACACACTAACAGACACACACTCACTCACTAACAGACACACACACTAACAGACACACACACTAACAGACACATTCACTAGCAGACACACACACACAGAGACACACAGTCAGACACACACACACACACTCACTAACAGACACACACACTCACACTAACAGGCAAACACACACAGTCAGAGACACACAGAGTCAGACACACACACACACACTAATAGACACACACAGTCAGAGACACACACACACTCACTAACAGATACACACACTCACACTAACAGGCAAACACACACACAGTCAGAGACACACACAGTCAGACACACACACTAACACATTGTTTTTTTTTTTATTTAACCTCCCCCCTAGCCTCCTTACCTTTGGGAATGCTGGAGGGGGGGGGTCTCTTTCTCCCTGATGGTCCAGTGGCTGCTGGGCGGGCTGGCGGCGCTGGCGGGCAGCTGACGAGGGAGAGCTCCCCCTGAGCTGTCTGCTCAGCTCCCTCGCGCGCCGCAGAGTGAGGCTGGGAGCCGGAATATGACATCATATTCTGGCTCCGAGCCTCACTCTGCGGCGCGCGAGGGTGCTGAGCAGACAGCTCAGAGGAAGTGCTTCCTCGTCAGCCGCCCGCCAGCTCCGCCAGCCCAGCAGCCAGCCCAGCCCAGCATGTCAGTTAGCCACAAGGCTAACAAGGCATTTGCCCATGGCATTTGGGGGGGCGGGGGGGTTTGCAGCCCCCTGGAAAATGCCACCCAAGGCAAATGCCTTGTTTGCCTCGCGGCTAAAACGTCCCTGGTTAATAGGTGATGACTTGCAAAGGCTGCAAACATCACATCTGCAGCTTCTGCAAGCTGTTTTTCATATAACCCAAAATAAATCCTCCAAAACAAATGCATGCATGTTTTATTTGGGAGAATATCTACTAAACTATTAAACATATATAACTATATAAATCAATTAAGTGCTCCTTTCATAAAAATAAAATTAAAATAAAAACCATTGGTGCTTTATAAATTATGATAATAGTGATATTAATCATAACTACTACGCCTGCTGCCAGGAGTAACCTATCACCCTCCCAGAGTAAGCAAACAATTTAAGAAACCACTGTGGTACTCTGCAGAAGTGGTCAAAATAGTAAAAAAAAGAACTGAAAGTTAGCATCTAGTAATTATATAAAAAAAAAACAGAGTTTGGAAGATAGGCAGAAAGAGGCTAAGCAAGTTATAAGAGCTCCCAAAGTAGACACAGAAGAAAAAATAACCTAGTCAGTAAAAAAAGGGGATTACATTTTTTTAGATACATAAATGAGAAAAGGAAAGTAAAACAAGGATTAGTTAGATTAAAAACAAAAGAAGGAAGGTATGTAGAAGAGGATAACGGTCTAGCTGATTGCCTCAATAAATATTTTTGTTTAGATGAAAATGAAGGAAATGAAACTCAGTTAGGAAAAAGGACAAATGAGTAATTTGTTACATGTGAGTTTACAGAGGAAGAAGGTCTGTTTTAGGTGTCTACAGTAAAGACATATAAGTCGAAGGGGGCCTGATGGAATACACCCAAAGTTATTACAAGAACTTAGTGGTGTACTAGCAAAACTGTTAACAGATTTAGTTAACAAATCATTGTTAACAGGAGTAGACCCAGAAGATTGGAAATTAGTGAATGTTGTCCAGTTCACAAGACAGGTATTAGGGAGGAGCCGGGCAACTATAGGCCAGTATGCCTTACTTCATGTAAGCCATGTTAAAGGATAGGATTGTTGAACATCTAAAATCACATGGATTTTAAGATCAGAGACAACATGGGTTTACTTCTGGGGAGATTATGACAAACTAATCTTATTGATTTTTTTTGATTGGGTAACTAAAATAATAGATCAGGGTGGTGCAGTAGACATTGCTTGCCTAGATTTCAGTAAGGCTTTTGTTGCACATAGAAGGCTTATCAATAAACTGCAGTCTTCAAGTATGGATTCCAATATTGTTGAATTGGTGAGACAGTGGCTGAATGACAGGCAACATACGGTTGTAGTCAATTGAGTTTATTCAAATCAAGGTCTTGTTGCCAGTTGGATACCTCAGGGATCTGTACCTGCACTCATTATCTTCAATATGTTATTAGTGATATTGCAGAAGGTCTTGATGGTAAGGTATATCTTGTTAGTTGTGATAAAAAGGTTTGCAACATGGTTGATTTTCCAGGAGGAATAATCCAAAAGGCAAATGATTTAGATAAACTAGAAATATTGTCAGAGCTGTGGCAACTGACATTGAATGTGGATAAGTACAAGATAATGCATCTTGGGCGTAAAACCCCAGAGGCAGAGTATAGAATATTTGATGCCATCCTAACCTCAACATCTGAGGAAAGGGATTTAGGGATAATATTTCAGATAACTTAAAGGTAGGAAGACAATGTAAGAGAGCAGCAGGAAATGCTAGCAGAATGCTTGGTTGTATAGGGAGAGGTATTAGCAGTAGAAAGAGGGAAGTGCTCTTGCCATTGTACAGAACACTGGTGAGACCTCACTTGGAGTATTGTATGCAGTACTGGAGACCGTATCTTCAGAAGGATATTGATACTTTGGAAAGAGTTCAGAGAAGGCCTACTAAACTGGTTCATAGATTGCAGGATAAAACTTACCAGGAAAGGTTAAAGGATCTTAACATGTATAGCTTGGAGGAAAGACGAGACAGGGTGGATATGATAGAAACATTTAAATACATAAAGGGAATCAACACAGTAAAGGAGGAGACTATATTTAAAAGAATAAAAACTATCACAACAAGAGGACATAGTCTTAAATTAGATGGGCAACTTTTTAAAAATAATATCAGAAAGTATTACTTTATTGAAAGGGTATTTGGTGTGTGGAAGAGCCTTCCGGCTGAAGTGGTAAAGGGTTAACACAGTGAGGGAGTTTAAACATGCGTGAGATAAGGCCAGGGACTAATGAAAGTATTTAGAAAATTGGGCAGACTAGATGGGCCGAATGGTTCTTATCTGCCGTCACATTCTATGTTTCTATGTTTCATATATCACCTGCTATCTGAACATATAATAATATTTTACCTGTTATTTTTTTGAACCACACATATTCCATACCAAATTGAAGTGAAATATATTAAGTATTATTTGATGAAGATTATATTATTATATATGTAATATTTTTCAGTATATAATAGCTTTCATTATTCCGTAAATGATTTATTAATCATCAAATACACTTATATTTTATTCCCATGTGAATCAATTAAATCAAAAGGAGCAATTTATTATTTTTCATAGTGATTGCTCCTTTTTAAAAAATGTTCCCACCATTGTATTGATGGGACATCAATAAAGGCACATGTATAACTGCCCCTTATATATCCAATGATATTAAATTAATATGTTTTACAACGAATTTGATACCTTGGAAGCCAAAGTATCTTTGGGCAGATAAATGAAAATAATCTTATGGTTTTATAATTGTATTATCTATGGAATAGGTATTAAGTCAATGTAAGCTATTTTATGCTTGGTGATTCGCTCTGTAGGCACAATAATTATTTAAGCGTATAGTTACCTTTCTGTGTTTTCTTTTATATTTGTTTTTAAACTCACAACCACATTACTGAATACAGACAAAGGAAATCGGTGAACCACATTTAATTTAGTATAATTGTTTGAAATAAAATCTACGTACTTCTCCCTGCCAGGTGTGAAAAACAAAAGCAAACAACCAAGACGAAAATTATTTTTTTCCCATGCCTAATTTTTACTTTCAAGTACCAGGCTCCCAGTCCAGGGAATAGAAACCAAAATGAAAAAGATAGTTTGCAACAAAATTGAGTTAACAACAGTGAATGAATTGCAGCTCAAATTATTTTAAAAGAGATTTGGGAATATTGAACTCCACTGCAGCAACTGCAGATCTTTCTGTTAATTGCACTCAACGATGCCTACTGACAGAGTGTGTGTACGAAGTGAATCAGTAATTACAGATCTAGGTCTTGTCTTTGGACAAAAAAATGTTTAATCTGTTATAGCAGAACAGCATCTGTCTCAAGGCCAACAGCAGTAATACAAGCAGGTGTATGGTCAATTATATTCTTAAAGGGATATGCATCACTTCGCGTAAAAAAAAAAAAAAAAAAAAAAAATCATTCACATTGGCACTCATGTATACACAATTGCTAGAATATGTATTCACACACCGGAATAGTGTAAACATGATTTACATAACTGCAAATTAAATTACTTTATTGCAAACAAGTTTAATTTTCAAATGAGGCCTATAGTAATTTCTGAAAGTCACAGCTCAATGGCACTAACAGCCATCTCGCTATAACTTACATTCACAAAGCTGAACACAGACAGTAACTCTCTGTGTCAGGCCTCTCAGTGCAGCTCTGGCAAGCGAGGGTGAGTGGAAGACAGACTATCCCCTCCCAGTAACCAGACAACACATAGTTCTGGGAGTACAAGCTGGAATGATTTAATGGCAGCCACAACTGGCCTTATATGCATGTCCCCATGCAAGGGGCACTCCCTCCTGGACCCGAGAGTAAACCACAGTAGAAACACATACACAATTACATTAGCTCTCAGATCCAGCAGACTCCCATACATAATCAGATAATCCCTCCTCTGTGCCTTGGAGATAATTGGATCAGGGACTGTACTAATCTAATCAAATTATCTGTAAGCACAGAAAAAACACACTTTTTCCCAAACACACCAAAAGTACCCTAAAATACATAAAACCCCCACAAAAGTTACATCCCCTGGTAGCCCCGATCTGGGTAACTAACATATCCAAAAATCACCCAGATCAGTTCAGGGGTTCAGAAATTTCCTGGAAGTAATTTGTTTGACCGACCGCATGCATGGTCCTATGCCCAAAACAGTTCCAGAGAATCAGGGCTTGCAGTCGGTCTAGTTCGTTAGTTTAAAAACGAACAAACTACCGAACATAGTCAATAGTCTTACCCTGGAGCTTGTTCCCCTTGTTCGTGGGAACGTTTCTACTGAACAGTGTCGAACCAAACGCAGGCGATCATGGAAGTCCAGCGGTGTTCAGGAGTTTCAGTATCCGAAAATAGTTCCATGAACTCGGCGACCAAACAATGCTGCCTCTGTTCATGTGAACAAGATGGCCGCCACCTCGTGGTCGTCCATAGGAATTGCGGCCACCCAGACGAACACTTAGAACACTGAGGTGGATAGATAGAAAGATAGACACAGACACAACTGAAAACTGAGTACATATTTGAAAATATATAGGTGAGAGGATTATAACATATGCAAGGAAAAATAAACAAGAGTATAATGCACACACTAAAAAAAAGGGGGAAAACTTGTGAGTCAATCAAACAAAAGACCAAAGGATGGTAAGTGTCAGGGAAACAATGACAAATATATTGTCTAGATCAGCGTTTCCCAATTGGTGTTACGCAGAAAATTGGGGTTCAGCTGCAATTTTCCCATCAGTTGGCCCTAAGTGATCAAAGTTGCTTAACAGGGGCTCGGTCAGATGCTGCAGCAGTTTAAGAGTTTGACTGGGCCCCTGTAGTGTGGGGTGCTGAGAGGAACTGACAACCTATCACTTCTTCCCAGGCATAGAGCGTGGTGAGCGGTGACGGGAGAGAAGGCAGGAGATGGGAGAAAGCAGTACCCAGCTCTGGCAGTGTGTATATCTGTGTGTATGTGCCAGTGTGCGTACCTGTCCCTGTGTGTGTACCTGTGTGTATGTGCCAGTGTGTGTATATCTGCGTGTCAAGATGTGTATATGAGTGTTAATGTGTGTATCTGTGGTTCAGTGTATCTGTCAGTGTGTGTGTCTGAGTATGTATATATGTGCCAGTGTGTGTTTATGTTTGTCAGTGTGTGTGTACCTTTCAGTGTGTGTATCTGAGTGTGTATGTATGAAAGTGCCAGTGCGTTCATCTGTGTGTCAGTGTGCATGTGCCAGTGTGTATTTGTACCAGTGTGTGTGTACCTGTGTGTCTGTGTATGTGCCAATGTGTATATAGCTGTATGTCAATATGTATATCTGAGTGTGTGTGTATCTGTGTGTTCATCTGTGTGTATCTGTGTGTCAGGGTATCTGTCAGTTTGTATCTGAGTGTGTATGTACACACATATACAAAACACTGGAACATACATACACAATCAGATACACACACTGCCAAATACAGTGACACACAGATACACACTGACACATACACACATATACACACATTGACACTCAGATACACATCTTAACACACAGATACACACACTGGCACATACACACTGACAGGTACACACACATATATACACACTGAGTATAATGCACACACTAAAAAAAAGGGGGAAAACTTGTGAGTCAATCAAACAAAAGACCAAAGGATGGTAAGTGTGCAATCAATAAATATCTGTGTATGTGCCAGTGTGTGTACCTGTTAGTGTGTATGTGCCAGTGTGTGTATATGTGTGTCGAGATGGGTATCTGAGTGTCAATGTGTGTATATGTGTGTATGTGCCAGTGTGTATCTGTATCTGTCAGTGTGTGTATCTGTGTGTGTATGTATGTGCCAATGTGTGTGTATATATGTGTCAGATACATACACACACACACACACACACACACATACAGATACACACTGACACACAGATACACACACTGGCAAATACAAACACAGATACACACACTTTGACACACAGATACATACACAAATACACACACACACACACACACACACACATACAGATACAAACTGTGTGTCAAGGTGTGAATATCTGTATGTCAAGGTGTGTGTATCTGTGTGTCAGTGTGTGTATCTGTATGCCACTATGTGCCACTGTGTGTCAGATACATACACACACACAGATACACACTGGCACGTACAAACACAGATACACACCTTGACACACAGATACACAGCAGCACATACAAAAAAAGGTTTATGCAACAGTGCAATTATTTTTTTTGTTCCAAGGAAAAAAAATAATTGAGAACCCCTGGTGTAGATGGATGGATGATAGACAGAGACAGACAGGCAGGCAGACTTTTACACACACACAAACATATGTTATATTGAGGTGAGTTTGCTACCTACGTTTAAAAAATAGCAATCAATAAATAAATAATATAATATAAACAAATAAAGTAAATTTTACATGCATGGTAAACTGTTCTTCATGGCTACATCTATTCAATCAAATGCTCACTATCTATATGTATTAATGAACATGTGTATTCATGCATTCATAGGGTGAGCCCCACTTTATTATTTATTTGTAGCGTAAATTGTATATATAAGACTGGGCAGCAATACCTACAGACTCGCCACTAGCTGTTCACTTTTTATTTTTAGTAGAGATGCATCTATTTAAGGCATGGCGGGTGGTCATGACAATGGTGTAAACCTCCCTCTTACTAATATGGATGTCTGAGTGACTCCCATAGGCTCTTATTACTTAACCCTCAGGAAATTGGTTGGAAAAAGCAGTGGGAAACTCTGCTGCCAGCTATTTCCATTTTTCACCCTCACTCTCCGAGAGGTTAAATGTGAAAGCTTTGTCTGAATTTTGTTTGTAACAAATATATGCAAACAAAATTTGGATGAACCGAACCAAAATATAGACTTAATTCGGTTCAGCCAAATAGTTATTTTTATTTTCTGACTAAACTATTCTGAGGACCCAAATTTTCCATCCATGCAAAAGTCTAAAGTCTAGTGTATAAGCCTGTGCACATTTAGTTGCAGGCATAATATCATCACTAGATAGTAATCCTAAAGTTCACAAATCAAAATTGACCATGCACTTACAGCATGGTCTTAAAACTACAGCTTCCATGATGTCTTGCCATTCTAAAAGCTCCAAAGGCATGCAAAGCATCATGAACGTTGTAGTTTTACATCATCTGGGGTCTACTTTTTGGGCAGCCCTGATTTAAACCCTTTGCCAGACCAAGGAAAGAGAAAGCAGGGGAGACGGAGATAAATCAAATTAAATATGCATATACACACTGTACTATATGAGCAAGAATACTGCATTGGAAGTTCCTAAAATTATCCGTCCTTAGTGAAGTCCTCTAAAAATATAGAAAGTATATCCACCCCATCTGCAGCAACGTAGCAATTTGATTTGCAATAAGACTAATTTTCACTATGCATTTCACTTAAAACAACTCTATCTGAATGAATATTTATTTTAGACAACTAATCTGAATAGATCACTCAATTAACCTAATGAGCGAATACGTGAATGAGCAGATTCAACAACATTTACTGACTGAAATGAATACCGAGCTAAACTAGAATTAGTAACACAGGCTACTTTTGTATTCATTCCGTGCATTGTATTCCCAAGTATTATAGAAACAGGTGAAATGTCGTATTATTGCTAAATTCTGAGAGGTCTTTTCTATTGACCTTGAAAAGAAAGAAGGCTGATTACATCTAATTTACCAATGATTATGCAATTACATGCAGGTCATCAAAAAAAATAAACCTTATGTTAAAAGCAGCTGCTACAGCTGATGGTAATCTCACTGTATAATATCCATCTATGATATATTTAGTGTCTCCATTAAGATAAGCAGACAGCTAGATGTGGATAAAGCTATGTACAATATGTCTATAACTAGCTTTGCCAGATCCATCATGTTATTCTTCACACCAGTGGAGGATGGTTCCTAGGGGCATGTGTCACAGTATCTACCCCTAGTTTTTATTAAAAAAAAATAATAATCTATTGATTATGGTACTAAATAATTATTAGTGTGTTTTAGAAAAATAAAAATGTGTGACATGATTAGTGTTGCATGACTGTAGATGATGCTAGGAGTCCAAAAAACTAGTAATCATGTTAAAAATGGAAAATGTCTAATTGTTTATTAAACCGAACAAAGGTTTTATAATAACATGCAATTAAGTGGAGTCTAGAGGAGTCTAGAGCCCTGGGGGAGAGCCAGCCTCAGTCTGTAACTCCACCGGGTGTGAGCTGCAGACTGAAGTGTCTCACGATCTCCAGCCAATCAGAGCGCTCTGTCTGGAGATCGTGAGAGATTCCCCATGTGGTCTGCAGCTCCGCATCTGGTGAAGCTGCAGACCGGAGAGCCCACCGGACCACCAGGGAGCCAGCCAGGACACTGGATCAACAGGGTCAGAATGAGCCCAGCCGGACCACCAGGAAAAAAGTCACCCCATCTCTCACCCTGTCACCTCCTCTTACTCTGTCACCCCACCTGTCACCCCCTTCATCCTGTCACCCCCTCTTACTCTGTCACCCTATCTGTCACTCCCCTTCACCCTGCCGCCCCACCTGTCATGCCACCTCGTACCCACCCTGTGACCCCCACACTATGTCACCCCCCTCACTCTGTCAACTAACCCTATCATTCCCCACACACTGTCACCCCCCTCTCAGCCTGTCACCTGACCTCACACTGTGTCACCGCATTAACACTATGCCACCCCCTAACACCCTGTTACCCACCTTTCCCTGTCACCCCCTCTCACCCTGTCACCCCCCTAACACTATGCCACCACCCTGTTAGCCCGTCTCACCCTGTCACCCCCTCTCACCCTGTCACCCCCACACTACGTCACCCCTCTCACTCTGTCACCCTCCTCTCTTTCACTCTGTCATCCACCCCGCTTACTCTGTCACCCCCCTTCACTATGTCACTCTCCCTCTCACTCTGCCACACCCCTTACACTAATGAAACCCTCTCTCACTATATGAGCGACCTCACACTAATGTCATCCCACCTCTCGCATTAATGTCACCCCCTCACATTAATGTCATCCCCCACACTCTGTCACCTCCTTACACTATGCCACCCCCTCACACTATGTCATCCTTCCTCTCACACACTAGGTCACCCTCCCTCTCACACTAGGTCACCCCACTCTCACACTAGGTCACCCCCTCACACACTAGGTCACCCTCCCTCACACGCTAGGTCACCCTCCCTCTCACACAGTCACGCCCTCTTAGTATGTCACCCCCTGTTACTCTGTCACCCACCCTGTGACCCCCCACACAATGCCACCCCCCTTACTCTGTCACCCCCCTGTCACCCTCCTCTTACTCGGCCCCCTCCTCTCTCTTACTCTGTCACCCTCCTCTCTGTAATCCCCCCTCACACTCTGTCACCCCCTCTCACTCTGTCACCCTCCCTCTCACTCTGTCACCCCCTCTCACTCTGTCACCCGCCGTCTCCTCCATCTTACTCTGTCACACCCTTTAAACTAACGTGACCCTCTCACACTAATTGCACCCCCTCTTACTCTGTCATCACCCCTCACACTATGCCACCACCTCACACTCTGTCACCTCCCTACACTATGTCATTTTCCCCACACATACTGTCACCACTCTCGGCGCACATTGTCACCCCCCTCCATACACATTGTCACCCCCCTCCATACACACTGTCTCTCCCTCCAAACACACAGGCACCACTCTCCGCACTCTGGCACCTCCCTTTATACAAACTGTCAACCCTCAACACTCTGGCAACCCCCTCCATACACTCTGGCACCCTTTTGCTCTTTTACTCACCCTGCCACAGTTACCCCTTTACTCATCCTGTCACCCCCTGAAGGCAATCATTATACACACCGTCATAAAACATAGCTTCTCCACAAACTCAGTGCCAAAGGCCACAGGCAGTACACAAACATATGGAGGTCATTTAGTTACTCCAAATGGCCACTGGAGGGAGTGCCCGCCTGCCAACTGTCAGGGTACCTGAGGCCTCTACCTCTAAGGGAGGTAGAGACTTGGTGGTTTATCCGTCCAGGCGAGCTGTTTCCTCCGTTCCTCGCGGTTCATCCAGTCACTTAAACACCGGCCACGAGGAATCCACGTCCTTTTCTAGCAGGACGCTCAATACGTGACGTCATGACGCTATCACGAGCTATCTGTCACTCAAGTGTCCGATATCCAATCGGTACTTGTCAGAGGCGTGATTTCCATCCAGAGCCAGGGTATTTAAGCTTACTCCTTACTTCAGCTCATTGCCCTGTCGTGGTTCTAGCCTGTCTAGTCACTCAGTGCTCTGGTATTCTAGTTTGCTCTATTGGTTTTGACTCGGCTCGTTGTACTACCCTGCTTCTCTATTATCCCTTGACCCGGCTTGTCTCTCGCTTATCTGTCTTCTCGTTCCCTCGACCTCGGCTTGTCTCTGACTATTCTTTATTACTCTCGGTACGTTAGTCCGGCCATTCTAAGGCCCGGTATACGTACCTTTCCTCTCTTTGTACTCTGCGTGTTGGATCCCTGTCCCGATCCTGACATTACGACAGGGCCAATGGATCCTGCAGGTACAAACAGTCAGCTTGGTTCTTCGGATCCCAGGTTTGACGCCATGGAACATAGGATGGATCAGATGGCTTTGGCACTACAGGCACTTTTGTCTCGTGCTAGTAATCCACCTGAGGAGACACGTACTCCTTCTATCTCTCCTGCAGTCTCAGGTCTAGAGGTAGCCACTGTAGGTGCTTCTTCCCGTATTACCCCACCAGTACGTTATGGCGGGTCACCGGAGAAGTGTCGCGGCTTTCTAAACCAGATTAGCATCCATTTCGAATTACAACCCCGCTCTTATCCTACAGATAGAGCAAAGGTTGGATTTATTATTACTCTACTCATTGAAAAAGCTTTGAGATGGGCCAATCCTTTATGGGAGAATGATAATCCACTAGTCTATAATTATAATGCCTTTGTAGCTGCGTTTAGAAGAACTTTTGACCCCCCTGGCAGAAAGGTCAATGCAGCTAGATTAATGTTGCGCCTTAGACAGGACAATCGAACACTTGTGGATTATGCACTAGAGTTCAGGTCCTTGGCGGCAGAAGTTAAGTGGAACGAACAGGCTTATATAGATGTGTTTCTGAATGGGTTATCAGATGTAATTCTTGACGAGGTCGCTACTAGAGAACTCCCTGAAAATTTGGAGGATTTAATTTCTTTTATATCTCGTATTGATGAACGCTTAAGAGAGAGGCAGAACACTCGAGATAGGACCTGTAGACCCTCCTTTAAACTAGCGCCTACCTTTCAAATCTCTGAGTTCGAAGACTTACGTATTCCTGAACCTATGCAGATAGGCAGTACTCATCTCACTGAAAGGGAGAGACAGTACAGGAGAAGGGAGGGTTTATGTATGTATTGTGGAGTCAGGGGTCATTTACGCCTAAATTGTCCCAATCGTTCGGGAAACGCTCGCACCTAAGTTCCTCTAGAGGACAGGCCTTGGGTGTTTCTACTTTGTCCTCTATTCACAACTACAAGGAGCTCAGGCTTTTGTTACCCGTTTCTTTAAAGTGGGAGAAGGGAGTAGTTAAGACTATGGCACTAATCGATTCTGGAGCTGCTGAGAGCTTTATAGATCAGGGTTTTGCTGCCAAGCATGCTATTCCATCCCAGTTAAAAGAGACACCACTGGCTGTTGAGGCCATCGATGGTAGACCGTTACTTGAGCCTGTTATTTTCCATGAGACCATACCGATTAACTTAACTGTTGGCATCCTACATAGAGAAGACATATCCTTACTGCTCATTTCTTCTCCGTCTATTCCCATAGTTCTGGGGTACTCCTGGTTGAGGAGACATAACCCTATTATTAATTGGGAGTCAGGGGAGATAGTTTCGTGGGGACAGAACTGTCAAGAGAAATGCTTGCGGAAGGTCTCACCTCTCGGCTTAACCAACACATCGGCTAACTCTGACAGCCCTACAGAGACACAAATTCCGTCTCAGTATCTAGATTTAAAGGCTGTATTTGACAAAAAGAAAGCCGATACCTTACCTCCACACAGGTCCTTTGATTGCAAAATTAACCTACTCCCTGGTACCATGCCGCCCAGAGGTCATGTATACCCGTTATCTACGAAAGAGAACTCAGTTCTAGAGGAGTATATTCACGAAAATTTAGACAAGGGATTCATTAGAAGGTCCTCCTCCCCTGCCGGGGCTGGATTTTTTTTTGTTAAAAAGAAGGATGGTTCTTTGAGACCTTGTATTGATTATCGAGGCCTTAATAAGATAACCATTAAAAATGCCTACCCGATTCCCTTGATTACCGAACTCTTCGATCGTTTGAAGGGCTCTACGATTTTCACCAAGTTAGACCTCAGAGGGGCATATAACTTGGTGAGAATCCAGCAGGGACATGAGTGGATGACGGCATTCAATACTCGATATGGTCACTACGAATATACTGTTATGCCTTTTGGGTTATGCAATGCACCAGCTGTATTCCAAGATCTGATAAATGAGGTTCTTAGGGAATTTCAGCAAGATTGCGTCATTGTATACCTAGATGATATACTCATTCATTCTAGTGAGATTGAGATTCATCACAAACAAGTCAGGAGGGTTTTGCACAAGCTTCTCCAGCATGGCTTGTACTGCAAGTTGGAGAAATGTAGCTTTGATCAAACCCAGGTAACCTTTCTCGGCTATGTGATCTCTGGGGAGGGATTCAAGATGGATCCGGATAAGCTCCAATCCATTCTAGAGTGGCCTTTACCCAAAGGTCTTAAAGCCGTACAGAGATTTATTGGTTTTTCTAATTATTATAGGCGCTTTATTAAGGGCTATTCTTCCATTATTGCACCTATCACTAACATGACCAAACAGGGGGCTGATACTAAGAATTGGACTACTGAAGCTCTCCTTGCGTTCAAGACTCTCAAGGAGCTTTTCGCTTCCGCTCCAATTTTAGTTCACCCCGACACTTCTCTGCCTTTTTTGCTTGAGGTAGACGCATCAGAGACTGGTTTAGGTGCTGTCCTATCTCAAAGGTTGGGTGTTGATAAACCATTACATCCATGTGGATTTTTCTCTAAAAAATTGACCAGTACTGAAAGCAGGTATGACATTGGTGACAGAGAATTACTAGCGGTTATCAAGGCTTTGAAAGAATGGAGACATTTATTGGAAGGTACATTACATCCTGTTACCATTCTGACAGACCACAAAAACTTGTCCTATATCGGAGAGGCCAAGCGTCTGTCCTCCAGGCAGGCTCGTTGGTCGTTGTTTCTTACCCATTTCAATTACGTTCTGACTTACAGACCTGGGTCAAAGAATTCTAAAGCCGATGCGCTATCTCGCCAATATGAACCTTCTGCTTCAGTTGAACCACTTTTGTCCTCCATTGTACCCAAATGCAATATTATTGCTAATACCAGTCTCAAAATTCATTCTCCGCTACTTGACCAGATCTTGAAGTCACAACATCTAGCTCCCGGAAACACTCCTGAGGGAAGAAACTTTGTTCCTCCTGAACTACAACTGGAGCTCTTACAATGTTTTCATGAAAGTAAAATAGCTGGTCATCCTGGTATTCGCAAGACATACTCTCTGATATCCAAGGATTTCTGGTGGCCTTCACTTCGAAAAGATATTGAGGAGTTCGTCGCAGCTTGTGAGACTTGTGCCAAGACTAAACTACCTCATGCATCTCCATGTGGCCTGTTACACCCCTTGGACATTCCTGAGAAACCTTGGTCCTGTTTGTCCATAGACTTTATCGTTGATTTGCCTGCTTCCAAGAGACAGACTGTTATTCTCACGGTGGTAGATAGATTTACTAAGATGGCTCATTTCGTGCCATTACCTAAACTTCCGACTTCTCCTGAATTGGCGGAGATTTTTGCGAGAGAGGTTTTTCGCCTACATGGGATTCCTTCAGAGATTGTTTCTGATAGAGGTTCTCAATTTGTCTCACGTTTCTGGAGATCCTTTTGTTCTCAAATGGGCATCAAATTGAACTTCTCCTCTGCCTATCACCCTCAGTCTAACGGAGCTGCTGAACGTACTAATCAAAAGATCGAACAGTATCTGCGTTGCTTTGTTTCCGAACACCAGGACGATTGGGTCGGTCTGATTCCTTGGGCGGAGTTCGCACACAATAACCTTGTTTGCGATTCAACTCGCTCTAGCCCTTTCTTCATGAACTATGGCTTTCATCCTTCGATTTTTCCTTCGGTTTCCTCTTCTCAGGGGATACCGTCGGTTGATGATCATGTCGCCAACCTGAAGAAATTATGGGATCAGACTCGGCAAATTCTATTACATAGTTCCTCGCTGTTCAAGAAACACGCTGACAAACATAGAAGAGCGGCTCCTGTTTTTGTTCCTGGGGATAGGGTATGGTTGAGTACTAAGAATATTCGCCTAAAAGTTCCATCTATGAAATTTGCTCCTCGCTACATAGGTCCTTACAGGGTTCTCACTCGTATCAATCCGGTTGCGTATCGCCTTGCTCTGCCACCTGCCTTACGCATTCCTAACTCTTTTCATGTCTCCTTGTTGAAACCTCTCATTTGCAACAAATTCTCCTCTAAGGTCTCCTCGCCTCGTCCTGTTCAGGTGGAGGGTCGGGAGGAGTACGAGGTCAGCTCCATCATTGACTCCAGAATTTCAAGGGGAAAATTGCAATATCTGGTCAACTGGAGGGGATATGGTCCTGAGGAGAGGAGTTGGGTACCTCAGGAGGACGTTCACGCTTCTCGCCTTCGCAGAGCATTTCACCTCCGCTTCCCATCTCGCCCCGGTTCATTCCGCCCGGTGGGCGGTAGAGACTTGGTGGTTTATCCGTCCAGGCGAGCTGTTTCCTCCGTTCCTCGCGGTTCATCCAGTCACTTAAACACCGGCCGCGAGGAATCCACGTCCTTTTCTAGCAGGAAAAGGAACGTGCTCAATACGTGACGTCATGACGCTATCACGAGCTATCTGTCACTCAAGTGTCCGATATCCAATCGGTACTTGTCAGAGGCGTGATTTCCATCCAGAGCCAGGGTATTTAAGCTTACTCCTTACTTCAGCTCATTGCCCTGTCGTGGTTCTAGCCTGTCTAGTCACTCAGTGCTCTGGTATTCTAGTTTGCTCTATTGGTTTTGACTCGGCTCGTTGTACTACCCTGCTTCTCTATTATCCCTTGACCCGGCTTGTCTCTCGCTTATCTGTCTTCTCGTTCCCTCGACCTTGGCTTGTCTCTGACTATTCTTTATTACTCTCGGTACGTTAGTCCGGCCATTCTAAGGCCCGGTATACGTACCTTTCCTCTCTTTGTACTCTGCGTGTTGGATCCCTGTCCCGATCCTGACACCAACGTCCTACTTTGACCCTTCACCTTGCTTCCTTGAGCTTCTGGCAAAGATATCTCTAATGAGACAGAAAGGTTACAATGCTGCCGCCCATCCCATGTGTTTTAATAAGTATATAGAGGTGTATATAAAAAAAAATACCTGCTTCGTACGTGTGTGCACTTCCACTGACAGAGAAAAAGGTGGAGCTGCTGACTGTGTTACTCAGGATTAAAGCATTAACTAGAGGGCCAGTGATGAATTCAATGATACACACATATCGAAATGCAACACACTCATTGAAATGGTGTCTTGTTTCCTTAAATACATTATAGACAGTGCTGGACTGAGAGTAATAAGCAGCCCTGGAAATGTTTTTATAGCAGCCTGTTAATGCTTTATAGTTGGCATATTTACATATACCTCAGTCTTATGTACTCATGGGACATGGATAGGACATGAAAACTTCCTTTATTTTATCCAAACTCATGCAACAGCATTCAATCAGCTTCCCATCCCAAATACATTGACACCTTGAGAAAAGGCAGAGGAAGATGACAGTCAGTGGTACGGAATGCATGGCATCTAGTAAAATACAGCTGTGTCCACATTCAGACAAAAACCGCATGAAAGCCCTATCCGGCCATAGGGCTTTCGTGCAGAAACCCAAGCGAAGCCGGCAAAACAGCGGGCCATTTGCGGGAAAACAGGCGCGTGCTAGATAGCCATGAAAACCCCGGAAACAGGTGAACACGAACCATGCGAGCAACAGGAATGTGGGAAAAAACTCCCAAACGGTGAGCACAACACATTCGGGAGTTTGCAAAACCAACTCGAGGAAACGAAAACACACGAAAGGATAAGAGGGAGAATAGACCCAAATCGTGTTGATGCCGTAGGACTGAGACCGTGGCGCAACGGTAGGGTAAGAATCAGAAGAGTCATCTGGACGGACAGACGAAAGAACAGCAGGGGAACAGCAGGCCAGGCATGGAAAACCACAAGGACCAGGCAAGGGAGGTAATGGTTACTGGAAATAGTGACATGCGAATCACTAAAGCATGTACAGGACGGAGGAAGGTGAGTAGTGGGTTTAATAGGGTAACATGCCCCTCCCACAACTGCAGGCCAAGCCTTTGCATTGACCATAATGTGCTTAGTGAATTCCTTGCTTTCATACCTGAAGCAACATTTGACGTAGTTTACAGACCTCCCAACAGTCACAATTTTGGTGCAACAGTTCCTATTTTAGTATCCTGCCCCACCATCAAAACCAATTTTGTTCCCTGGTGTCCTGCATTTGAGGATACCAGAAAACTGTTCCCAGGCAGCACTGCACATACACATCATTAGAGGCACTTGCACTTTCCTGCATGCACAAAAAAACATGCACAAAAGTGTTGGCAGCCTATGTCTTCAAAAGCCAAAAAGAAATCAATAAATAGTTGTTACAAAATATAAAATATTTCTGCAAATATCAGGTTTTTTTTTTTAACGGTTATGGCCCTTAACATTTGTAATAAACTATTTGTTGCAAACTATAAGCTTTGGAAACGTGCACTTGTAATGCTTCTCCCTGACATATTTTGAAGAATCTGTACAGAACTTTTAAGTCAGGTTCTATCCTCCAATTCATACCAATACTGGTAATGTGAGATTGTCAAGTTATACTTAGCTGTAAAAGGTAAAATCCTGAAAATAAAACATTAGGGAAAATGAAGATTTACAATGATTCCTGTATGCCAGCAGATCTTTACTTACAGAGGGAAGGATGCCATATCAAACTCTTAACTACGCGGTCAGCTGAGGTTTATATATTACAGCTGTAAGTGACTGAATCAGTACTCGATCCCTGATGACTGGTTTATGATATTCTTTTGGAAGCTACAATACACTATTATATTTGTGAATTGGTCCTTTATCTCCTGTATAAAAAAAACACTTCTGATTACTGCACACAAGCTGTATACGTTTACTTAGTGACCCTTTAATAGATCTGGTCATAAGATAAGTGCACATTATTGCCATTGTAAAAATAACACATTGGAAGGCTAGGCTATTCCATCATAGTTTCCATCCGCTTTTTGGGTTGATTGGGATGTTTCTTTCTTCCAGCTTTGAAATGATTTAAGTTACAGCGATGCCGTAATGTAAGCTGCACAATTTAACTAAGTCTACTTTTGGACAACTCTGCAAATAGCCTGTTGATTTAAGGATAGATATTCCTGGGGCTTAAAGTGATATAATGCTGCTATTTGAGATTGTTTTTCATTTTGCAGGCTTTTAAAAGAAACAGTTTTCATTTTTATTGTTTTTTTTTTTTTTTTATGTGTGTTGTGTATCTTGATGGATGCTTGCTTTTCTGATACCTGTGCAGCGTGAAGCTGTATTTAACCAATGGAAAGTGGAAGAATTAATGCAAGTGTCTCTTGTAGATTGACATATTTTGCTAGCTGTTTACCGACTGCTCCAAGGACTTCATTAATGTCTGATTTAATGCAAAGACTGCTACTTAAAGGGACAGTCGACAGCCCATATACAAAATAATGAAAAAATCATGGTTTAGTAGATATACCCCAAATTATAACTTGAATGCATTTAATGATACATTTTTTCATTGAGGGTAAATCTAATAACAGAGTGCAAAATCTGCAGACTTTTTGTGTGTAGCCTTTGCAAGCCCTCCTCTTCTAACCCCACACAGACTTTCTGTGGCTGTCCAATCACAGACTTCCCAATGCAGCTCAATAATTTATAAAATTGTCAATTCCTATTGAAACCTGACCTTTTGGAAATTGACACACTTTTCACATGGAAAGCTTTACAACAAGCTGAAATGCTTTAGGGGTCTGGTGAGCCCCTTCAATGGATGCTACTAAAATTTTCAGGTTGGTGTAAGGGGAGGGTGATCAAATCCCAGATTTTCCCAGGAAGGAAACCAGGTTAAATGCTCTGTTATGGCAATGCAAATAGTTCAAAAAACATTGCAGGCAAACAAAGTCATTGTACATTCAATGTAATTTTTAAATTGTAATATATGCTGAATCATAGGGAGATTTTGTTTCCTTTCTATAAGGTGTTTAAACATTTTATTCTCAAACAAACTCAGATACCAATTCCCTGCAGTCTGAGTTATAAAGAGTCCTAAAAGCAATAGGAATCATGTTTCAAAATGGTATTACAGGAGGTCTACTGAGTTATTATGTCCATCTAAAACTGTCCTGCCATATATTCTGTAAGAAGATAATTTGCATCATTCATGTTGCTGATAAATATAGCATAATTCCTAGTGTTTCCATAAATGTGTATTACCTCTATTGGTCATATCTATCAAGGCAAAAACATGCACAGCTCTATAGCAAAGTGATATATAAGGTGATTGCAAGGAAACCACTCAAATATCTCCCATTATATAGCAGTTTACCCTTAGCATAATCTGTCTTGTGTTGAAATTTGTGCCCTATAAATTTTAAACATTTTACTGATGTGGTATGCTTAACCCCTTAAGGACACATGACATGTCTGACACGTCATGATTCCATTTTATTCCAGAAGTTTGGTCCTTAAGGGGTTAAAGGAAAACTATAGTACTAGAAGTACACAATTGTATCTCTAGTACTAAAGTACCCTATAGTGCCCCCCTCGCTTGGCACCTTCCTCTGCAGCACAGAACCCTTTTGTCACTTAGGTGATTAGCGTTAGGTGATCAAAAGTCGTCTTATGACCCGGAAGCTCCTCTTGTGGCTGTCTGGTAGATAATAATTACCATTGCAGGGTTAAACTGACAGGGGCACTACGCCCAGACCACTTCAATGAGCTGAAGTGATCAGGGTGCCTATAGTGTCCCTATAACTGTGTTGTGCATATATGTTTTAACACAAAATGTGAAGTTTATGGAAAATGATGGGGAAAAATGAGGCCAAGGGAGTTGGTAAAATACACTCTCAAGATGAAAATAAAAACAGTATTTTTTAAACCCTTAACCCCTTAAGGACAGAGCTTCAGAAGCTTGTCTTTCACTTAATGACAACGGCATTTTTTGGATTTTTTGCTGTTTGCGTTTAACTGCAATTTGCATTTTACTTATTGATTGCACTGACGCATATTATATACCGTTTTTTAAATGACAGAAAGGGCTTTAATTTGATGTAACATATATATAGTGTTGTCGCGAACCCGAAATTTTCGGTTCGCGAACGGCGAACCCGAACTTCCGCAAATGTTCGCGAACCGGCGAACCGCGCGAACCGCGCGAACCGCCATTGACTTCAATGGGCAGGCGAATTTTAAAAACAACAGGGACTCTTTCTGGCCACAATAGTGATGGAAAAGTTGTTTCAAGGGGACTAACACCTGGACTGTGGCATGCCAGAGGGGGATCCATGGCAAAACTCCCATGGAAAATTGCACAGTTGATGCAGAGTCTGCTTTTAATCCATAAAGGGCAGAAATCACCTAACATTGACACCTGTCCTCAAAGCCCAGCCCTGATACACACTGACACAGAGCAGAATAGAGACTGTTCCCCCTACATAGGGTCACTTGGCAGATATGGATTGACACCTGTCCTCAAAACCCCTGATACACACTGACACAGAGCAGAATAGGGACTGTTCCTCCTACATAGGGTCACTTGGCAGATATGGATTGACACCTGTCCTCAAAACCCCTGATACACACTGACACAGAGCAGAATAGGGACTGTTCCCCCTACATAGGGTCACTTGGCAGATATGGATTGACACCTGTCCTCAAAACCCCTGATACACACTGACACAGAGCAGAATAGAGACTGTTCCCTGTCCACAGAGACCATGATACACACTGACACAGAGCAGAATAGAGACTGTTCACCGTCCACAGAGACCATGATACACACTGACACAGAGCAGAATAGGGACTGTTACCCCTACATAGGGTCACTTGGCAGATATGGATTGACACCTGTCCTCAAAACCCCTGATACACACTGACACAGAGCAGAATAGAGACTGTTCCCTGTCCACAGAGACCATGATACACACTGACACAGAGCAGAATAGAGACTGTTCACCGTCCACAGAGACCATGATACACACTGACACAGAGCAGAATAGAGACTGTTCCCTGTCCACAGAGACCATGATACACACTGACACAGAGCAGAATAGGGACTGTTACCCCTACATAGGGTCACTTGGCAGATATGGATTGACAAATCCCTGACAAACAGCTACCACATGCAAGGAAGGCAGCAGGGGCGCAAATGACCCACTCCCGACGCGGGAAGGTAGTGACGACAAATAACAATACAGGCCTCTTTAGAGGCCCTGTAATTGTAATCAGTCCACTTGAAATCCTTTAACTTTGATCAATTGGAGGGAAGTCTGGTGCAGAGCCACTGACCCATGCGCAGGGCCAGCCTTAGGCCTTTGGGCGCCCTGTGCAAGAAATCTTCACCCTGTCACACCCATGTGCAAGAAATCTTCACCCTGTCATAGGGTCACTTGGCAGATATGGATTGACAAATCCCTGACAAACAGCTACCACATGCAAGGAAGGCAGCAGGGGCGCAAATGACCCACTCCCGACGCGGGAAGGTAGTGACGACAAATAACAATACAGGACTCTTTAGAGGCCCTGTAATTGTAATCAGTCCACTTGAAATCCTTTAACTTTGATCAATTGGAGGGAAGTCTGGTGCAGAGCCACTGACCCATGCGCAGGGCCAGCCTTAGGCCTTTGGGCGCCCTGTGCAAGAAATCTTCACCCTGTCACACCCATGTGCAAGAAATCTTCACCCTGTCACACACACACACACAGGCAGACAGCCATACACACGCACACACACAACTGCGACTGACTAGGTTTGTCACCTCCTCAAAAGGACGCATGAGCCTACAGGCATTGCGCATGAGCGTCCAGTAACGTGGCAAAAAAATTCCCAGCTCCCCAGAGGCTGTCCTAGCACCCCGGTCATACAAATATTCATTAACAGCTTTTTCTTGTTGGAGCAGGCGGTCGAACATTAGGAGTGTTGAATTCCAACGTGTAGGGCTGTCGCAAATCAAGCGCCTCACTGGCATGTTGTTTCGCCGCTGGATATCGGCAAAGTGAGCTATGGCCGTGTAGGAACGCCTGAAATGGCCACTCACCTTCCTGGCCTGCTTCAGGACGTCCTGTAAGCCTGTGTACTTATGCACAAAGCGTTGTACGATCAGATTACACACATGTGCCATGCACGGCACATGTGTTAACTTGCCCAACTTCAATGCCGCTATAAAAATTTTTCCGTTGTCACACACCACTTTGCCGATATCCAGTTGCTGCGGAGTCAGCCACTTTTCCACCTGTGCGTTCAGGGCGGACAGGAGTGCTTGTCCGGTGTGACTCTCTGCTTTCAAGCAAGTCAAACCCAAGACGGCGTGACACTGCCGTATCCGGGATGTGGAATAGTACCTGGGGAGCTGGGGGGGTGCCGTTGATGTGGAGCAAGAAGCAGCGGCACAAGAGGACTCAGCCGAGGAGGTTATGGAAGAGGATGGAGTAGGAGGAGTAGAGGAGGTGGCAGCAGGACTGCCTGCAATTCGTGGCGGTGTCACCAACTCCTCTGCAATGCCACGCATTCCTTGCTTGTCAGCCGTCAGCAGGTTTACCCAATGCGCAGTGAGGTGATATACCTGCCCTGACCATGCTTTGCAGACCAGGTATCAGTGGTCAGATGGACCCTTGCCCCAACACTGTGTGCCAGACATGCCATGACTTCCTTTTGCACAATCGAGTACAAGTTGGGGATTGCCTTTAGTGAAAAGAAATTCTGGCCGGGTACCTTCCACTGCGGTGTCCCAATAGCTACAAATTTTTTGAATGCCTCAGACTCAACCAGATTGTATGGTAAAAGCTGGCGGGCTAATAGTTCGGACAAGCCAGCTGTCAGACGCTGGGCAAGGGGGTGACTTGGTGACATTGGCTTCTTACGCTCAAACATGTCCTTGACAGAAACACATGACTGTGGGCAGATGAGTGGGAACTGCTCAAGGCGGGAGACGGAGTGGCGGATGGTTGAGAGGGGGCAAGAAGGACAGCAGTGGTTGACGTGGCTGAAGATGCTGGACCAGGAGGAGGATGGCGGCTTAGAGTAGGCGTGCTGCTTGTACTCATGTGTTGATCCCATAGGCGTTTGTGATGTGAGATCATGTGCCTACGCAAAGCAGTTGTACCTAGGTGGGTGTTGGACCTCCCACGACTCAGTTTCCTTTGGCACAGGTTGCAAATGGCATCGCTGTTGTCCGAGGCAGACACACAAAAAAAAATGCCACACTGCTGAGCTCTGCAATGACGGCATTCTGGTGGTGGACACAGCATGCGTTGATTGGCGTGCTGTCGGGCTGACCCCGGGTGCCGATGCATGCTGTCTGACTGTGCCACTAGCTCCTTGTGACGACCCCCCCTGCTTCCAACTCGTCTCCTCCTCCTCCTCTCTGTCTCCCCATCTGAACCTTCGCCCTGTTCTTCTTCTTGCCGAGCGGGCACCCACGTGACATCCATGGACGCATCGTCATCATCAACCGCTTCGCTTGTATCTGACAACTGAGAAAAGGAAGCAGCAGCGGGTACAACATCATCATCATCACACCGTACCTCCATGTGTTTAATGCTGCCTGCCTGAGACATATCCCTGTTATCTACATCCTCTAGCAATAATGGTTGCGCATCACTCATTTCTTCAAACGGGTGTGTGAATAACTCCTCTGACATACTAAGTAAAGCGGCTGTGGTGCTAGTTTTGGTGGTGGCGGCAGGCGGGTGAGTGCTATCTTGAGAGGTGCCTGAAGCTAAGCTGGAGGAGGATGGTGCGTCAAGGTTCCGAGCGGAGGCTGTACAAGATTGGGTGTCCTGTGTTAGCCAGTCAACTAAGTCCTTAGAACTTTTCAAGTTCAGGGTACGTGGCTTCTGAAAACTGGGCATTATTCTAGGGCAAAAGGGAATCACAGCACCACGACCACGACGGCCCCTGTGGGGTGGCCTGCCTCTGCCTGTCATTTTTTGGGGGATTAGTGGTACTATGCGTGCAAGCTACTGTGAGACCAGATATGATTGGCAATGTGAACTGTAACAGTTCTACAGAGCACACACTGTAGGCCTGAGACACCCGCTTGAAGACAAGTAACTGCTATTCAATCTATAACAGTGAAAAATAAATTTTGGTTTTAAAAGCACGCTATAGAGACACCAGATATGATTGGCAATGTGCACTGGAACAGTTCTGCAGAGCACACACTGTAGGCCTGAGACACCCGCTTGAAGACAAGTAACTGCTATTCAATCTATAACAGTGAAAAACAAATTTTGGTTTTAAAAGCACGCTATAGAGACACCAAATATGATTGGCAACTGTCAAAGCACGCTGGAACAGGTCTACAGAGCACACGCTGAAGTAGGCCTGACACCCAGACGCTTGCTTGCAGACAACTAACTGATCTTCTATTACAGTGAAAAAAAATTATTTCTTTAAAATCTAAAGCTTAAGCTATTGTTAAAACAGATATGAGTGGTGGCACTGACTGTGCAAATGGGCAAGGCATCCAACCTGACACAGAAGCTGGCAGGCAGGCAACTGCTCTTCTATTACAGTGAAAACAAATTATTTATTTTAAATGTAAAGCTTAACCAATTGTTAAAACAGATATGAGTGGTGGCACTGGGCAAGTAGGCACAGTATCCAATGTGAACCTCACACAGAAGCTGGCAGGCAGGCAACTGCTCTTCTATTACAGTGGAAACAAAATTTTGGTTGTAAAAGCATGCTATAGAGACACAAGATATGAGTGGCAACTGTCAAAGCACGCTGGCACAGGTCTGCAGAGCACACGCTGAAGTAGGCCTGAAACACAGATGCTTGCAGACAACTAACTGCTCTTCTATTACAGTGAAAAAAAAATATTTATTTTAAATCTAAAGCTTAACCAATTGTTAAAACAGATATGAGTGGTGGCACTGGGCTAGTGGGCACAGTATCCAATGTGAACCTCACACAGAAGCTGTCAGGCAGGCAACTGCTCTTCTATTACAGTGGAAACAAAATTTTGGTTGTAATAGCACGCTATAGAGACACAAGATATGAGTGGCAACTGTCAAAGCACGCTGGCAGGGTTGTGCAGGGCACACGCTGAAGGAAGGCCTGACAGAGCCGCTTGAAGGACACTGACTGTCTGCTATTAGCTTACACTGGAAACCTTTTTTCTTTGTAAAAGCACGCTAAAGAGACACCAGATATGAGTGGCAACTGTCAAAGCACGCTGGCACAGGTCTGCAGAGCACACGCTGAAGTAGGCCTGAAACCCAGACGCTTGCAGACAACTAACTGCTCTTCTATTACAGTGAAAAAAAAATATTTATTTTAAATCTAAAGCTTAACCAATTGTTAAAAAAGATATGAGTGGTGGCACTGGGCTAGTGGGCACAGTATCCAATGTGAACCTCACACAGAAGCTGGCAGGCAGGCAACTGCTCTTCTATTACAGTGGAAACAAAATTTTGGTTGTAAAAGCACGCTATAGAGACACAAGATATGAGTGGCAACTGTCAAAGCACGCTGGCAGGGTTGTGCAGGGCACACGCTGAAGGAAGGCCTGACAGAGCCGCTTGAAGGACACTGACTGTCTGCTATTAGCTTACACTGGAAACCTTTTTTCTTTGTAAAAGCACACTAAAGAGACACCAGATATGAGTGGCAACTGTCAAAGCACGCTGGCACAGGTCTGCAGAGCACACGCTGAAGTAGGCCTGAAACACAGACGCTTGCAGACAACTAACTGCTCTTCTATTACAGTGAAAAAAAATGATTTCTTTAAAATCTAAAGCTTAAGCTATTGTTAAAACAGATATGAGTGGTGGCACTGACTGTGCAAATGGGCAAGGCATCCAACCTCACACAGAAGCTGGCAGGCAGGCAACTGCTCTTCTATTACAGTGAAAAAAAATATTTATTTAAAATCTAAAGCTTAACCAATTGTTAAAACAGATATGAGTGGTGGCACTGACTGTGCAAATGGGCAAGGCATCCAACCTCACACAGAAGCTGGCAGGCAGGCAACTGCTCTTCTATTACAGTGAAAAAAAATATTTATTTAAAATCTAAAGCTTAACCAATTGTTAAAACAGATATGAGTGGTGGCACTGACTGTGCAAATGGGCAAGGCATCCAACCTCACACAGAAGCTGGCAGGCAGGCAACTGCTCTTCTATTACAGTGAAAAAAATGATTTATTTAAAATCTAAAGCTTAACCAATTGTTAAAACAGATATGAGTGGTGGCACTGACTGTGCAAATGGGCAAGGCATCCAACCTCACACAGAAGCTGGCAGGCAGGCAACTGCTCTTCTAATACAGTGAAAAGAAAATATTTATTTTAAATCTAAAGCTTAACCAATTGTTAAAACAGATATGAGTGGTGGCACTGACTGTGCAAATGGGCAAGGCATCCAAGCTCACACAGAAGCTGGCAGGCAGGCAACTGCTCTTCTATTACAGTGAAAAAAAATTATTTATTTTAAATCTAAAGCTTAACCAATTGTTAAAACAGATATGAGTGGTGGCACTGACTGTGCAAATGGGCAAGGCATCCAACCTCACACAGAAGCTGGCAGGCAGGCAACTGCTCTTCTATTACAGAGAAAAAAAAAATATTTATTTTAAATGTAAAGCTTAACCTATTGTTAAAACAGATATGAGTGGTGGCACTCAGCAAATAGGCACAGTATCCAATGTGAACCTCACACAGAAGCTGGCAGGCAGGCACCTGCAATTACATTACACAGGAAAAAAAAAAAAAAAAAAAGCAGCCTGATGTTATAGCCCTAAAAAGGGCTTTTTGGGGTGCTGTCCTTACAGCAGAGATCAGATGAGTCCTTCAGGATTGTAGTGGACACTGAATACCCTAGCCTAGCTATCAATTTCCCTATCTAATCAGCAGCAGCTAAACTTTCCCTCCTCTCACTAAGCATGCATCTTCCGAATGAATCGAAAATGGATGCTGGGAGGGAGGTTGGAGGGTGTGGAAGGGAGGGAGTGCTGCTGATTGGCTGGAATGTGTCTGCTGACCGAGAGGCACAGGGTCAAAGTTTGCCCAATGATGACGAATAGGGTGCGGATCGAACTGCGCATGTGTCCGCCCGCCGCGGCGAACGCGAACACGCTAATTTCGCCGGGAACTGTTCGCCGGCGGACAGTTCGGTACATCACTACATATATATACATAAATTCTTATTTATTATAAAAAAATACAGAAAAATGCAAAAAAATTAAAACATTTGGAGTTTTTTTTACAGTTTTTGCAATAATAATGTGTGCACAATTAGTGCAGGTTAAGGAAAGTAATTAAAAATAAATTCATTAAGTTGTTGTGATTTACAGAATATATAATGTGTCTGGGATTTTAAGTTGTATTTGGTAGTTACAGGTCACAAAGTAATAGGAGTAAAATAAACTTTTAATGTGTAGCGATTTTAGAATTTGGTATGTTTGTCTTGTAAGCCTAATAGCTATAAAAGAAAACAAAATTGCCACACAAAAGTATATATTTATATAAAGTAGACACCACAGGCTATTTACCTAAGGTTGTTTTGACACTTTCTACGTAGCTATTTCACCGCCAACCTCTGCTAAATATTGGAGTAAAATTGAGTTTTGGGGGGTTTTTGCACACAAACTTATAACAAAGAACTTCTCATGTGTATTTTGTAAAGTTGGTGTGTGCTATTCCTGTACAAAGTTTTATTTTGTATTCAGTTACATCTGCTGAGTAAAATGACACCCCCATTGTATGTGTTTGGCACTATTTTGTGAAGCTACGGTGCCATATAGGAGACCTGTCCTTTTCAGTATTCACAGTCGAATTTTGAGAGACGGATTTAATGAGCCTATGCTTCCATTTGGGGTATTATAGTATTTTGACTGTTTAAAAAAAAAAAAACCACAAAGGCCTACCATTTGTAAAAGTAGACACTCCAGGGTATCTCATAAGGTGCATATTGTGCCTTAACATGCCCTTATTATTTCACCAATATATGCCAAAGTATGTGGTAAAAAAAAATTTGTGCATTTTTTACATACGGATTGCATTTTTGCTGGGCATTTTGTATATTTCCTATGTGCCACTAAGTTCAAACCCCCCAAATTATGCTCAGCTAAGTCTTCTGAGTAAAAGGACACCCCCATTGTATGTCTTTGGCACTATTTCGTGAAGCTACAGTGCCATACAGGAGACCTGCCCTTTTCAGTAATCACAGTAGAGTTTTGAGAGACGGATTTAATGAGCCTATGCTTCCATTTGGGGTATTATAACAGTTTGACTGTTCCAAAAACCCCCACAAAGGCCTACCATTTGTAAAAGTAGACACTCAAGGGTATCTCATAAGGTGCATATTGTGCCTTAACATGCCCCCATTATTTCACCAATATATGCCAAAGTATGTGGTAAAAAAATATTTTGGGCATTTTTTTACATACGGATTGCATTTTTGCTTGGCATTTTGTATATTTCATATGTGCCACTAAGTTCAAAACCCCCATATTATGCTCAGCTAAGTCTTCTGAGTAAAAAGACACCCCCACTGAATGTCTTTGGCACTATTTTGTGAAGCTACAGTGCCATATAGGAGACCAAGTCATATCAGTTTTTACCGAACTTTGAATTTTGATGCTGGGCCTATGTGCAATTTCCAAGCATCTTCGCAGATTTTAAATTAAAACTACCCCACAAAGGCCTACCATTTCTTAAAGTAGACACCTCAGGGTATTTCAAAAGGCATATTTTGAACCTTAGCGTGGGATCATTTTTCCGCTAGCTTGTACCAAGTGTAGTGGTAATAAGAGTTTTTTCTGCCTTTTTGACACACAAAGTGAGTTTGCACAGTATATTTTGCAAACCTTATGTGTAGTGATGTCGTGAACATAAAATTTTCCTTTCGCGAACGGCGAATGCGAACTTCCGCAAATGTTCGCGAACGGGCGAACCGGGCGAACCGCCATAGACTTCAATAGGCAGGCGAATTTTAAAACCCACAGGGACTCTTTCTGGCCACAATAGTGATGGAAAAGTTGTTTCAAGGGGACTAACACCTGGACTGTGGCATGCCGGAGGGGGATCCATGGCAAAACTCCCATGGAAAATTACATAGTTGATGCAGAGTCTGGTTTTAATCCATTAAGGGCATAAATCACCTAACATTCCTAAATTGTTTGGAATAACGTACTTTAAAACATCAGGTATGATGTTGTATCGATCAGGTAGTGTAAGGGTTACGCCCGCTTCACAGTGACAGACCAAACTCCCCGTTTAACGCACCGCAAACAACTGCAAACAGTCCATTTGCACAACCGCAAACTCCCCATTTGCACAAGGTTGGATACCAAGCTAGCCATGTCCCGTTCCTTGTCTTCACTGATGTCATTGAAGGTCTCTTCCTCCACCCAGCCACGTACAACACCAAGGGTCCCCGAAAGGTGACAACAAGCCCCCTGTATTTTTTCTTTTAAATGTACACTACTGTTACACCAGATATGAGTTGCACTGGTGTGACACTGTGCCCTGGCAGGCCCTGAAACGCACACGTGTGAAGGAAACTGACTGCTAATATATTACAGTCCAAAAAGTGTTTTTTTTTTTTAAATGCAAGCTATTGTGACACCAGATATGAGTGGTGGCACTGGGCAAGTGGGCACAGTATACGCTGTGAGCCTGACACACATGCTGGCAGGCAGGAAACTGCAATTAGATTACACAGGAAAAAAAACAAGCAGACTGATGTTCTAGCCCTAAAAAGGGCTTTTTGGGGTGCTGTCCTTACAGCAGAGATCAGATGAGTCCTTCAGGACTGTAGTGGACACTGAATACACTAGCCTAGCTATCGATTTCCCTATTAAATCAGCAGCAGCTACACTGTCCCTCCTCTCACTAAGAATGCAGCTTCCCGGGGGGGCGGGGCCTAGCTGTCATGGAGGAAAGATGCACTTTGTGTGAGCTCCCTCAATATATCACTTTAAGCAGCTATCAACAAGCAAATTTCACCCCAGAAGGGGATGACCCAGCAATGTTGCTCCTACCTGACCGACCCGACATGCTTAATAGCAGTCAGCAACTCGACAGAGTCTTACTTACCTCCGCGTGGCAAGTGTGGCTTGGTGCTCACCTGGCGGGAGAGGCGGCCGATCTCTCGATCCTGGGATGCCCAGGAGCAGCTACTTCCCGGCAGGAGCTCCGTTACCCCCCCTCGGACCGGTGGGGGTTATCCCGGTCCACCCCTGAGAGGCTGTCTGGAGCTAATGGACACACAGAGCACAGCCGCCCAGGCTGACATACTCATCTGCGACTCTCCCAATATGGCGGCAGCCGAGTGTCCTCCTGGTACCAGCAAAGCATGGCAGGATATTGAGGCAAAGCTGGACAGACTCTTTAATCAATTTTGGAAGCAAATAACAAGCAGGAAGCCCCAACAAGCTCCACCACAGCCCCAACAAGCTCCACCACAGCTAAGCGAAGCAGTCCCCATTAAAATCCACCAACGCAAAAGGCATCAAAGACGGGACCGGAGGCACAAACAGAAATGCAGAGCCTGCCCCACGTCAAGCACTCACCTCCACCTTAAGCCACCACAATCCCGCACCGGACGTGAAGCACCACCGGGACAGATCCGACCACCCGACAAAACAAGCTTCCACCACCTTAAGCCGCGAACCCGGCACTCAGCCAGAGACTTGCCTTTGTTGTTCCAGGTATCAGGGACTCCCAGGGTCTGCACCTGGCGCCCAGAAGGGATCGGATGAGCACCAGCAGTAAACAGCAGCCTGCCAAGCATGTCCCACTATAGCCGATCCTCCACACCATGCACATTAACTAACCTCTGCACATTAACTAATCGTAAAGTAGCAAGCGTTTAAACATGTCATTATTTCACCTCCTAAAGAGTTTATTGTCGTAGTTCCTTACATGCCTTTACCTTAACCATTCATGTATTATGTTATTCACTAGTCTCATCTCATGGGGCGACTCACACTTGATTTATAACTAGTGGTGGAGCTGCTGATATAAATCTACACCCTAAACATGACAGACATCTTTCACAACAATGTACTGCTATATACTCATACCCTCAGTGCAACTAGCCATGATATACGCAAGTTCAGCCTAGCATGCTCAAATATAACACACTTCTGTCAAAATAAAAAAATGCAGCTTCCGAATTAATCTAAAATGGATGCTGTCCAGGAGGTGGGAGGGTCTGGGAGGGAGGGTCTGCTGCTGATTGACTGGAATGTGTCTGCTGACTGTGAGGTACAGGGTCAAAGTTTACTCAATGATGATGAATAGGGGGCGGACCGAACATTGCATATGTTCGCCATCTGTGGCGAACGCGAACAAGCTATGTTCGCCAGGAACTATTCGCCAGCAAACTATTCAGGACATCTCTAGTCAGGATAGATGCCTCTGGAATGGGAGGTACGGGTTGAGATGGTACGCATACCAGTGTCTCAGGGGCCAAATAAGCATTTCTGGACAAAAGTGTCTGATGGGCCTGGGCAATCTGGTCCATACGGTGATCCTGTTCTTAAAATCTTGCCTCATAGGAGGCCATTTGCTGTCCTAAACCTGCAGGGCCCATGGTCCTATCATAATGTCATGATGTAATACCCCAACACGCAGAGTTTAGGATAGCAAGGGACAAGACTAGGATATAACTTATTACCTGGACTTAGAATGGCCAGACTAAACGTCAGACAGAGATAAAGCGTAATCAGAAACAAGACGAGGTCATGGTAACAGAGAGACTACGAAAACGAGAACAAGCCAGAGTCAGGTAGGTGGTAATCAGTCACACGGGCAAACAAGACAGGAAAGGGTTAAAGATAAATTCAGAGCCAAGAACAAAGCCGTGGTCAATACCAAAATAAACAAAATAGATCAAGGAACGCACTAAAAGGTACTGACACAGAAACCACGATAGGACAAAGTGGATAGGGCTAGGGAAGTTTAAATATCCTTTACCATTTGATTGGCCCATGTCATGCCTACGCCCCCAAAACGTTCGTGTGTGGGGGTGCTGGAATGACGTGGGCCAATGGGAGCCTGAATCAACTTTTGGCTCCCACTGCCCCTTTACTCAAGCCTTGCTAGTGCCAGGCTAGTGCCAGGCGGGCCACGTCACTGCGGTCAGTGCACCTGGCTAAGTCAATAGAGGAGATCAAGCTGCATGCGACTCGTGTGGAGGCAGGAGTGATCCAGCCATGCGCGGCTCAAGCTTAGAAGCCAGGTCGGTCCCAGGATAAGGTAAATACAGCCACAACCACTTATCCCAATCACACACCTTTCCTAACGTCCTATCCCATTAAAAGCATATTACCGCGTATTTAATAAAACAGATAGACCCCCTACTTCATCCAGGTTACCGATCGATGGTTCGATATTCTGAGACCTCTCTGATTTACTGTACACGACTATTCGATATTCCCACAAATTTTATATAGCATTTTATGTTTGTTTGAGACCACCTTAAAAATATTGGATATCGCTAAAAATCATGATCACTATATACTTTCTCTACAAACCTCTAAAACGAACCAAACTACTCATCCATCCGCTATACCACTTTATCCCACCTAGAACTAGTGCCCAGTTAATGTCTCGGGTCTTTCATTTAGAATAGGGGCAGCTTTGGTCTCCTTCAACACTGACACTCCAGTGCATATTATTAAAAGATGGAAATCCTCAGTCTACAACCGATATATTCCTCATCCCGAGAAAAAAATTAGGAAAGCTTTTAAAAGTTTGGCTTTGTAAATTTGATGCAATAAGTGTGTTTTTCTTTAATACCTTTTCACCCTCTTTGCATAAACCCGATTTACATATATTACTAATATGTTTCTGAACATATATATTATATTATTCACTCACTCACTCACTCACTCTCTGTGCTGGCCTAAGACAGCATGCTGCCTAGGTCCAACGATAAATGACTATGGGTGATAATGTATAATAAACACAGGTTACTGACTATGGGAGGGATAATGTATAATAAACACAGGTTACTGGCTATGGGAGGATAATGTATAATAAACACAGGTTACTGGCTATGGGAGGCTAATGTATAATAAACACAGGTTACTGGCTATGGGAGGATAATGTATAATAAACACAGGTTACTGGCTATGGGGAGGATAATGTATAATAAACACAAGTTACTGGCTATGGGAGGATAATGTATAATAAACACAGGTTACTGGCTATGGGAGGATAATGTGTAATAAGCACAGGTTACTGGCTATGGGAGGATAATGTATAATAAACACAGGTTACTGGCTATGGGAGGGATAATGTATAATAAAAACATTTTACTGGCTATGGGGGATAATGTATAATAAACACAGGTTACTGGCTATGGGAGGGATAATGTATAATAAACAAAGGTTACTGGCTATGGGGGGATAATGTATAATAAACACAGGTTACTGGCTATGGGAGGGATAATGTATAATAAACACAGGTTACTGGCTATGGGAGGATAATGTATAATAAACACAGGTTACTGGCTATGGGGGTAATGTATAATACGTACAGGTTACTGGCTATGGGAGGATAATGTATAATAATCACAGGTTACTGGCTATCGGGGGATAATGTATAATAAACACAGGTTACTGGTTGTGGGGGGATAATGTATAATAAACACAGGTTACTGGTTATGGGGGGAAATGTATAATAAACACAGGTTACTGGCTATGGGGGAGATAATGTATAATAAGCACAGGTTACTGGCTATGGGAGGATAATGTATAATAAACACAGGCTACTGGCTATAGGAGGATAATTTATAATAAACACAGGTTACTTGCTATGGGGAGGATAATGTACAATAAACACAGGTTACTGGCTATGGGAGGATAATGTACAATAAACACAGGTTACTGGCTATGGGAGGATAATGTATAATAAACACAGTTTACTGGCTATGGGGGATAATGTATAATAAACACAGGTTACTGGCTATGGGGGGATAATGTATAATAAACACAGGTTACTGGCTATGGGGGATAATGTTGTCTAGGAGGTGGGAGGGTCTGGGAGGGAGGGTCTGCTGCTGATTGGCTGGAATGTGTATGCTGACTGTGAGGTACAGGGTCAAAGTTTACTCAATGATGACGAAGAGGGGGTGGACCGAACATCGCATATGTTCGCCATCCGTGGCGAACGCAAACACGCTATGTTCGCCAGGAACTATTCGCCAGCGAACCGTTCAGGACATCACTACTTATGTGTACTACCACTGTCTAATACTTCATATGTTGCTCAGCTATGTCTGCTGAGTACAAAAATACCCCCGTATGTACCTTTGCCAGGTATATGTGGACATCGGAGGGGCACATTTGGGACACAGCCATTCCATTTTTTTTCAAACTTTAAATTTTTACGCTGTGCCCATGTCCCATTTTAGAGTATTTTACTAGGCTATATAATTCAAATACCCCATAAAGCCATACCATTTCTTAAAGAAGACATCCCAGGGTATTTCAAAAGGCATATTTTGAACCTTAGCGTGGGATCATTTTTCCGCTAGCTTGTACCAGGTGTAGTGGTAATAAGCGTTTTTTCTGCCTTTTTGACACACAAAGTGAGTTTGCACAGTATATTTTGCAAACCTTATGTGTGCTACCACTGTATAATACTTCATATGTTGCTCAGCTATGTGGTCTGAGTACAGCAATACCCCCGTATGTACGTTTGCCAGGTATATGTGGATGTTGAAGGGGCACATTTGAGACGCAGCCATTCAGTTTTTTTCTAAGTTTGAAGTTTTATGCTGTGTCCATGTTATTAAAGAAAACAGCCCGGGGTAATTCAAAAGGCATATTTTGAACCTTGGCGTGGGATCATTTTATCTCTAGTTTGTTCCAGGTGTAGTGGTAATGAGCGTTTTTAAATGTATTTTTTTACTTTTTAAAACTTTTTTTACTTTTTAAAACAATTTTTAAACTTTTGTTTTGCTTATTAATTTTTTTAAGTTTCCTAAACTTCCTTAAAACTTTTTTTTACAGATTTAACATTTTTCTAAGCTTTTTTTTTACCGTTAACCCCTAACTAGCAGTAAGCAGCACTAACAGTAAATTCACCATTTTCCCATAACTCCCACCCACCCCAGCTAGCAAAATATTTAATTATACAATATTTAAATTAGTAAATTAAATAAATTTAACCCCTGAGGGTTAAAAAATAAATAAAAGTTAATCGTCAGGGGTTCAAAAAAAATGACATCACAGTATAATACTGTGTGATCTGTATTTTGATCACTGTAGGCAGTGATCGACTGGCATGGAAGGGGTTAATTTTTATTTGGACTGGGTAAAGAGTTTTATTTTTTTATTTTTTACTTAAACGTTATTAAAACTTTTTTTAACTTATTTTTTTTACTTTTTAAAGCTTATTTTAAAACTTTTTTTAATGTTAACCCCTAGTTAGCCTAACACTAAATCCCCCAATTCCCCACTAACTCCCACCCTCCTCAGCTTGCTAAATTTATAATTTTAAAATATTTAAATTAATTAATAAAATAAATGTAACCCCTGAGGGTTAAAAAAATAAAAGAATTGAACTATATATTATAATTGTGTATATATATATATATATATATATATATATATATATATATATATATATGTTATGAATCATGGGTTTGCCATTTAGGAGCACTAGATGAGCTAGCCTTTAAATGCACATTGTTTCCAATTGTATATTATTTAATATTTCTCCATGTCAAACATTATCAATTATTTGTATATTATACTAAACATCTAGATACTATGATTATATTGTATTGAATAATTAAATATCTATATTGATTAGTGTTGGATAGTGGAGAGAGAAATAATATCCTTTGAGGCTTGTTTATCAATATCACTTGTTTTTATGTGAATATATTTTGCTATGCTACTTTACATATGCGTAGTAAATACACTGCTCCACATTTGGAGTTTTTTTGCGCAGGTGCAGTTTACATATGCGCAATATGGATATGGGAAGTTTTTTGGCTTGAGTGTGATCGTTTTGGTACCGCGCATGCGCAATTTTTTCGTATGTGCGATGCGACTGTGACGAACTATCTAAGCGCACTAATGTGCGACTATTACTCAGTGATATCCGATCACGTGATCGCTTAGTCGATCATGTGGCCGGAATTATATTCATTGGCTTATCTGGGTCAAGTGATTCACTACATGTGATAGGACCCGGAAGGGTAAGCACCTATGGCTGATAAAGGCCTCTAATTACACTGGAATTTTTTATTTAATCAACCAATATTGGATACCTCTTGTGTACAATAAATCTATTAAATATATCAAAGAGATGTGGGCTTATTGATTAACAAATTGTAAATTCATTGGCTGTGCTCATCTAGGCTCCTTGACATCCTTGATTTAGAAGATGATGATTGGTGAGACAATTGTATTTTACTCAGATGTTTAAATTTATGTTATTAATCAATTATTGTATCACATGTGTATTTACTGATTTAATATGTTATGCACCTATATATTGCATTATTTGTGTGTGCTTCAGTAGCTTGATAAAGACCCTAAGGGGTTGAAACGTCGCTTTGTAGCTGCTGGTTCCAATAAATTGCCTTTATCTTGGAATTCATTTGGAGTGCCTGGATTCATTTTCTATTTTTTCGAATACAGAGACAGACCGGAGCACCATTAACCCCGTGATCGCCACAATTGCGGCGATCTGGGGTTAATTTTAACGGGTGACGGATGAGGTCCGTCACTTGTCATTATGGCAATCCCCTGAGTGACGGACCTTGTCCGTCACTCGTCATTAAAGGGTTAAGGACACTGCTTCTGGAATAAAAGGAAATCATAACAGAATATTTCTGACATGTGTCCTTAAGGGGTTAATGATTTTTTAATGCATAACCCAGTATTAAGACTGATTTTTAAAGCATGCTATTTTTGGATTAGTGTTATTGGGAGCGTAGAGTTGTCTAGGAAATAGTCTCAGCCCTAGATAAGTCTTATCAATGGGGGGGAGAGGGAGTGAAATATGGTAAAGAGTGTAAAGAAAATGCAAAAAATAATAATAATAATAATAATATTACAACAAGGTAACTCTGAGGCAGCTTGAGTAACTAATGTAAGAAATATGAAATGTATATTCACATTGTAGTAGTATAGATTAATACTTAAACCCAATTTCAACATCACGCACCTGTTCAAAATACAAAAAATGGAAAAGTAATCACTTTTTTAAAACATTTCTATACTAGATTGCTATTTTATATAAATTACTTTTATTTTAATATATTTAATAATATTGGAATGGTACTTTTAATGTGTTACCCCCCATTACAGAACGGTGGAGGGTAAATATAGAAAATTATAAAATATTGCTCTAAAGAGGTCTTCTAAACATTGTTCATTCTTTTTTTACAAAGTTTTGACATATTGTATATTTATTTCTGAATACTGCTGGTTTACTTTGCTTATTTTCTAACTGCTTTTATGATTTATATTTTATGATGTGACCCTTGAAATTGAGTTCACTGCAGCAAATATGGAGACTTTCATACAGCTACCCAGCAGTCTTTAAGTTTAGAACCTCAAATATTTTGACACTGTACAGAAAAGACAACCATCAAGCTTTGTGATGCTATTTCCTTTATCATTCAATGTAATACAGAATAAAAGGTAAAAGGCCCACAAAGTAAAGACCTATTGTGGTAAAAAAGGTGTTTCTCAAAAATGTGGACTGTCGAGAATTCCCTGTGAATTCAAACATTTAAGCCAAAAATAGACAAACTACAAACATAGATGACTTCAATTCAACAATTTTAGCGAATATGAAGAAATGAATTTCAAATTCCAGACACATTGCCCTTTAGTGAATAACCATGTGTATCTTTTCTTACATGACCACAATAAAGATCTTGACTAAATTGTGAAATACAGCAAGTTATATCATTTCAACACTACTTCTAAAACATGCAATAGATTTAATTGTATATAGACTTTCTTCCTACTCTTCCAACTATACATGTTTGTACATTACAGCATGAACTTTAGAAGAGGATTCCACAGTAAGTAAAATCTACACATTAGAAAACCATTGGTGTCAGATGGCTTCTTAGCCACAAATTATACCTATGAGTAAAAACCTGTTTGGATCGTGAGCATAGACTACCTGAAGAGATAGGCCATTACAATGTTGTATGTTGTTAATGCTATCTTAGTTCCTAGTGTTTCAAACTATCAGTAGCTACTCAAGCCATGAGACCAATATCACTGTGACTATTGATTATAAAATGTATGCTATAATTCTTGCCAATAAACAAGTCTCCATGTGCCTCCTTCTAATCTATTATGACCAAGTAGTTTTTTTTTATGACTATCACCAGGTACAGATGCCTCTAGGAGAGTGTAGCAGGAAAGGAGGTGGCTGGACCCTGACTTGGTATCCAGACTGATCACACTACAACGTCATGCTCAATTGTTTTCAGTTATCCCTCAAGAGGACAAGGATCATTCCGTGTACGCAATTGTCCAATATATTTGATTAATGTAGATATTACAATTTATACAAGGGTTGTGGCAGATAGATTGGGATCCCTACTTCCAAAGTTTATTTACCCAGATTAGGTTGGTTTTATTCAAGGCAGAGAGGCACCTGATGCCCTTAGGAGGGTAATCATTCTTATGAATGCATCTAATATACAAGGTACACAAATTATGTTTCTTATCCTTAAAGTGAACCTGTTTTAAGAAAAAAAAAAAACTACGTACCCTAAATCATTCTGATACACTTTATTGAATACACTATATATGTATTATAATGATACTAGGTGTATTCAATGTAAAATATAAAGGTTTACTCCCTTTTCCTCTGTTCCAGCAGGGGTTGGTGGGTGTTACATTTCATGTTACATCCAGCTTAGGATTGTCCTTCACTCCTCCTCTGCTCAGCCTCTGTTCTTTGATTGGCTCTGCTTGGGATGCCTTCCCATGCATGGCAAATCACGTCAGTGACATCTGCACTCTGGCTTCGTTGCCAGTGTGCACCTTTGGAAATGGAGTGACATCAAATCACATCACTCAATTCCTATACTCCCTAGCCAGTGCTAGAAGCACCAGTTAGAGAGTTATCATGGTAACAGCTATGTTTGCTATTCGAGGATAGCAGAGTAACCTCCTGCGTTCCCTTGTCAGTCAAAGCCTTGGCACACTGAGATTTATAAAAAGGCAAAATTATATTTTCATCCAGATAATTAATGCCCCTATTTATACATGATGATACCTTACTGGCCTTAGCAACTACCGATTGACATTACACATTGTTGCCCAGTTTGTTGTCTATAACAATGCCCAAATCCTTCTCATGTGTTGTTATCCCTGATTCACTGCCATTTAGCATGTAAGTTGCTTGTGTATTTTTTACCCTGAACTGTATAACTTTGCATTATTCTATATTAAATTTCATCTGTCATTTGAGTACCTAGTCCCCCAGTCTATCTGATTTCCTCTTCAGCAAAGCAATATCCTGCTCACATTGTATTACTTTACAGAGTTTTGTGTCATCTGAAAACACTGAAACATGACTTTTAATGCCTATTTCAAGATCATTTATACATACGTTAATATAAATGGTCCTAGAACAGGACCATGAGGGACACCACTTTAGTCTAGTTTGAATATTTTCCATTAATGACAACTCTCTGTACTCTATTTTTAAACCAATGTTCTACCCAAGAACAATAATTTCCATCTAGATCAATTTTTTTTTAGTTTGAACACTAATCTATTGTGAGAAACCATATCAAGTTAAACTCACAGATCTATAATTTCCAGGCAAAGATTTTGAAAACTTTTTGAATAGGAATTTAGGAATCACATCTGCCTTCCTCCAATCCTCGGTACAATTCCTGAGAGAAAATAAAGGTTTCTCTAATGTTTAAGAGTCTCCCTAATTTAAAATTACAATTAGATGTTTAGAATTCTTTTTTTTTTTTTTACAATATATGAAAATGGTTTAAAGAATAAAGTAATTCTCATCTGGGTTTGAGAATTATTTAAAGGGTTACTCCAAGCACCATGAGAACTTCACTGGTACCTAATGACTGCTTTGAAGATATAAAGGGTATGCCATAGCATTCATAGCAAAACACATACAGTGTTTAAACCCTCTGCTTCCATATGTGAAACTCTTTCCCAGTCCCATCATTGGCACATTATTAAACACCCTAAAAGAAGAGTTCTATGTGACTAACGTGAATCCTGTGCAAATTGGTGTCTGAGACATCAGTGGTGGTATGCTCACCCTTTGTGCAGCACATATCCCCCTTCAGCGCTCCCTCCCTGATCTTCCTAACCCTCCAGAAGAATACTGCTATTTACTATCCATCTAAAAAATAACTATAAGTAAATCTTCTTAATCTATTACACATTTTTGAAAAAAATATTTTCGTTTCTGCTGATATTTAAATTTTATTACCATGACAGAGTTATTAGTTATTATAATTTATTTAAATAATTTTGATGAACAGATAAAATTATAAAATGTCTCAGTGAAGGAAAAAAAAATAATGCCATCTACAGTATCTTTTTCATATGGTTATGATTGTAGACAAAAAGATTTTGCTTAGTTTAAAAAAAACCTGTGTCAAAATGACTTCTCTCAAATTGGGAGGACTTACATTCATTTTGAAATTAATAATAGTGTTATCACATGATGAATCATCCAAGCTTGCCAGGTAGTGGTAGTGGTAAATGTCAATGTACCCAGGGCTTTAAATTAATATTACTTGAAATGCAAATTAAACCTGTGGGTATTTATTTTCATTCTTTATGATAATGCCCAAAATACTAACTCTGGTAGTGTACCTTATAGATCTTCAAAACAGACACCATCATCACTAATTCTATGTTTCTCTTTTCCTTTGTGGCTTTATGGGCAATAATAAATCACCTTGTGCATCCACCATAATTCCACATCTGTTGACAGCTATTTCAAATATCATCCAACATGAACTGTGAGACAGAGTACTTACATCACTTTCCACGTACTTGAATAGTATCTGCATTCACATACAATTAAAAAAATGTAGATTTAGACATTGAAAAAATTCTTACATATGAGTCCCACATATGCTACTATCCCAATTATTCGTCAGTTTTCCCCATCTTTTACCATAAGAAATGGAACAAAACAGAGGTGCCCTTTGTCTCCCCTATTATTCATTCTAGTGATGGAACCACTCTTAAAATCCATCTGCAGCAATCAACAGATTCAAGGTTTTAGAATTCCTGGGATAAATGAAGGTGTTATCATTTGCAGACAATATATTATTGTCATTGATGGATCTGGTACATTCTCTACCTCATGTGCTAAAAGTGTTATACACAGTGCAGGGTTTCAGCTGAAGTGGGCAGCAGCATTAAGGGTACAGCCAACCGAGAAGGATTGGTCTCATATCTTTGGTAGTATTATGACATCTATGGTAAGCCTGACCAATAGGGAAGCATTTCATAAAAGGGTGACTAGGTTCTTATCTGTTCTCGTTATATTATACTCACTGTGAAGTGACTTACGTTGGATGATTATTTATTGTCATATATATATATATATATAAATATCGAAAACTCCGCACTCAATGTACCGGTCTTGTGCTTGCCTCGGTGCTGCCTCAGCCGTCAGTATGTACAACGAAAAACGAGTGCACTCCTAAGGACTTAGTAGAAAAGAATATATTCAATTTATTCACAAACGTGCCAGTGATAGGTTCAACGTTTCAGTCCTCGCAGGACTTTTATCATAAAATACCGGCACTCTATGCTTTCCAAAGATTTCTTCTTTATTGATTGTTAATCCAGGTCAACGTTTCAGCTCTCGATCGGAGCTTTCATCAGGACACACACAAAAAATATACTACACAGTAAGAGGCTTTATATAGGACTGGTATCCAATATACACTCACCAAATCAGCTGTTCTCCATTCCATTAGTTGATCGGTGTGTTCCCGGTGCCACTGCGCATGTGAGCCAGAGGTTTCAGCAGAGACCAATCCTCATGTTCACATTACCAAGGGAACCTGCGATGCTTTGCGGCTATTGGTTGTACACCCGTGTACTGATGCCGTTGGGAGAGTACGTCCTCTCAGTTGAGGTTGATCCGCCCTCCTCCTGACGTGGGTCTGTTTACATTTCCATGGCTACCGGACAACGCCGATCAGAAAAGGAATTACATCTAAATAGACTGATACAATATCTGTTACATGTTAGTTTCAAAATTTGCAACTATTATTTCAAACTAAGGAGTACATAGTAAGCCATAGAGACATATTTGTTATATAGTGAAGCATATATGTCAATTTTATAAGAATCTTCCTATAATCTAATAATGAAGTCATTTAGTGAAATAAAGTGCATGAAGTGTTGAAAAAATACTATTGATAATATGCAAACATATATGTATGTTTCAACATTAATAATAAATACAGTGTAAAGTATATGCTTATATAAAATGTGTGGTTACTAGAGTGCATAACGATGGACTATGTTATGGGATGTTTCAGAGTCCAGAGTACATATGATGCATCAAATAAAGTGCTTTTGAATTTAATAAATACAGTTGTAAAGTGCTAGATGGGTAATTAAAGATCCATATATAAAAGAAAAAAAATGAAGGTGCCAAAGTCTAATAGGTAAGAGCTTAATTGGATGATAAGTGAGTGTTTGAGGAATTCTACACATAATTTATACATAATTATAAGATACAGATAAAATTAATAATAATATCAAAATTATTCACCAAGGGGAGGCATACCTAATACTATTGATAGGATTCTATTCAATATATACAAAGTCTTATAGGAAAGGAGCATAGGAACACTTTTTATTTAAGCCTTTAGGGAATAATGTGTTAAATTCTAATATAATAAAGGTTTCACATTGTAGTAGAATTTTTCCTCTGTCACCACCTCTGGCTGATGCGGGAACATGGTCTATATCCACACATCTTAAGGAAGAGAGCTGATGTTGATTCTTGGCCTATGCTATGCAAAGCGAGTATTTTATCTACCTTTTTTATATCTTCTTTCATTGTTCTTTCTTGAAAAAAATAACAACATGTAAGTAAATAAATAAAAAAAAAGATACAAAATTGCAAATTTTTCAACTTTTCATAAAAGTGCACATACACAGAAACACGCAAATGTACTGTATTACCAGTCTGTTAGTTACCAATCAAATGTTATGATTGGTAACTTATCACTTTCTTATTTTCAAATATACTTCCAAATGTCCTCTGAATAAACTAGGGAGCTTATTAGTGGAAGTGTTATTGTTACATTTTCCATGGCAACTGGTTTGGACTTCATCCAAGCAACGGACGATTTTGGGCACAATATCCACATTGAATACAGTTCTACGTAAAATACATTGCAAACAAAAATAATCTGCAAGTAACTGCTTAATTTAGAATTCAAGTTCATATTGCTTTAGTCAAGAGAATGTGTGTGTATATATATATATATATATATATATATAGTCAAGAGAATGTATGTATGTATGTATATATATACCGTATTTTTCGCTCCATAAGACGCACTTTTTTTCCCCTCAAAAGTGAGGGGAAATGTCTGTGCGTCTTATGGAGCGAATATGAAGCTTCACTTACCTGTCTTGCAGCGTTGGCCGGCAGCACAGGGCGCACCGCGGTAGTGGAACTTGAATTTCATGTTCCGGTTTCCGGCGGGACTGAAAGGAAGTGTGCACAAGCTGAGTGCGCACTTCCTTTCAGTCCCGCCGGAAACCGGAACATGAAATTCAAGTTCCACTACCGCGGTGCGCCCTGTGCTGCCGGCCAACGCTGCAAGACAGGTAAGTAATTATGGGACAAGGGGAGGGGGACAGTATGGGAGATAAGTCTATGGGGAGGGGGGGGAGGAGATGAAGTCTATGGGGAGGGGGGGGAGGAGATGAAGTCTATGGGGAGGGGGGGGAGGAGATGAAGTCTATGGGGAGGGGGGGGAGGAGATGAAGTCTATGGGGAGGGGGGGAGGAGATGAAGTCTATGGGGAGGGGGGGGAGGAGATGAAGTCTATGGGGAGGGGGGGGAGGAGATGAAGTCTATGGGGAGGGGGGGAGGAGATGAAGTCTATGGGGAGGGGGGGAGGAGATGAAGTCTATGGGGAGGGGGGGAGGAGATGAAGTCTATGGGGAGGGGGGAGGAGATGAAGTCTATGGGGAGGGGGGAGGAGATGAAGTCTATGGGGAGGGGGGAGGAGATGAAGTCTATGGGATGGGGGGAGGAGATGATGTCTATGGGGATGGGGGGAGTTGATGAAGTCTATGGGGAGGGGGGGAGTTGATGAAGTCTATGGGGAGGGGGGGAGGAGATGAAGTCTATGGGGAGGGGGGGAGGAGATGAAGTCTATGGGGAGGGGGGGAGGAGATGAAGTCTATGGGGAGGGGGGGAGGAGATGAAGTCTATGAGGAGGGGGGGAGGAGATGAAGTCTATGGGGAGGGGGGGGATGAAGTCTATGGGGAGGGGGGAGATGAAGTCTATGGGGAGGGGGGAGATGAAGTCTATGGGGAGGGGGGAGATGAAGTCTATGGGGAGGGGGGGAGATGAAGTCTATGGGGAGGGGGGAGATGAAGTCTATGGGGAGGGGGGGAGATGAAGTCTATGGGGAGGGGGGAGATGAAGTCTATGGGGAGGGGGGAGATGAAGTCTATGGGGAGGGGGGAGATGAAGTCTATGGGGAGGGGGGGGAGATGAAGTCTATGGGGAGGGGGGGAGATGAAGTCTATGGGGAGGGGGGGAGATGAAGTCTATGGGGAGGGGGGAGATGAAGTCTATGGGGAGGGGGGAGATGAAGTTTATAGGGATGGGGGGAGATGAAGTTTATAGGGAGGTGGGGAGATGAAGTTTATGGGGAGGGGGGGAGATGAAGTTTATGGGGAGGGGGGGAGATGAAGTTTATGGGGAGGGGGGGGAGATGAAGTTTATGGGGAGGGGGGGGAGATGAAGTTTATGGGGAGGGGGGGGAGATGAAGTTTATGGGGAGGGGGGGGAGATGAAGTTTATGGGGAGGGGGGGGAGATGAAGTTTATGGGGAGGGGGGGGAGATGAAGTCTATGGGGAGGGGGGGGAGATGAAGTCTATGGGGAGGGGGTGGATGAAGACAATGGGAGAGAGGAGAGGGAGGGGGGGACACTATGGGACAGGGGAGAAAAAAAATATTCTGTACAAACTGTCCCATAGTAAGAAACACTGTGGGACAGTTTGTTCAGAATATTTTTTTTCTGGGTTTCTTCCTCTAAAAACTAGGTGCGTCTTATAGTGAGGTGCGTCTTATGGAGCGAAAAATACGGTATATATATATATATATATATATATATATATATATATATATACTGAACAAAATTCTAAATGGAACACTTTTGTTTTTACCCCCATTTTTCATAAGCTCAAAGATCTAAGACTTTTTCTCTCAAATATTCACAAATCTGTCTAAATCTGTGTTAGTGAGCACTTCTCCTTTGCCGAGATAATCCATCCACAGGCAAATGGTGGTCACACCAGATACTGACCCCCCCCCCCCCCCCCGACCCACTCAATACAGTAATACTGCACATTTTAGAGTGGCCTTTTATTGTGGCCAGCCCTAAGGCACACCTGTGCAATAATCATGCTGTCTAATCAGCATCTTGATATCCCACACCTGTGAGGTGGATGGATTATCTTGGCAAAGGAGAAGTGCTCACTAACACAGATTTAGACAGATTTGTGAACAATATTTGAGAGAAATAGGCCTTTTGTGTACATAGAAGTCTAAGCTCTTGAAAAATAGGGGAAAAAACAAAAGTGTTGCGTTTATAATTTTGTTGAGTATATATATATATATATATATATATATATATATATATACATACATATGCACACATACATACATATACACACTTTGTTAGCAGTATGGAAGAAAAAGGAAACCATTTAATTTTTTTTATGCAAATATGTTCATGGATATTTCAACATCTATTGTAGTGTTTGAAGGCAGTTTTGACGAGATCTCTGTTAACCATCTCATTTTTTTTTTCTTTATGTAATCGGCTTTCATTTTGGCAGTTCCCATTAAATGACTTTTTTTCCTTTATCTTGTTAAGAAAGATCATACTGAGATATACAGATGGGCCTTATTTTTAATGTGTTATATTTTTTTAACAACATCTAATTAAAATATCTGTTAAAATGTTGCAGGCTGAAGTCATAGAGGGATTCTCTATTGTTGTTTCTTCATCTGATAAATTAATAACGGGATTCTTGAACAGATGCAGTCGACAGTCATTTTAATTAATGTTTGTTAAAATTAGATTCCATGCATGACCAAAGTCCTTTTCTCTCCAAACTTTGCTTGTTATCCCTATGCCCACCTGTCAGTCTGTTTCTATTTATTAAACTTTTTGTATAGGTGCATTCATATCATTTGCAATTAGCATGGCCTTTCCATTTTATGGATGCAAGAACAGTTTTTGCACAGTGGGAGATGATAAAGTAAGGTCATGAAAAATAATTAATTTTTATTTGGTAATCCTATTTCTCATGGTGCTCAACAACTATTATACTCTCTTGTAGTGAAAATTTAGTGCAATACGTGTACCTGTACTTTTGTTTTTTGTAATCCAGGACATGATTTCTTTTTCTTTCTTTTTTTTTGCAGTAGAGTCCAATTCGTAACTCATACTTTTTTTTTATTTATGTTTTTTCTTTGTGTGTTCTTTGGACTTAATAATAGATGGGTTAGGAAATATAAAAGCTATAGTTACTGTTCGAATATGATTGTGCACTTAAGCCCATCAACTCTAACTTGAAGAGTAAGTCATTAACTACTATTTTTGTAACAGTGCACTTGGGAATGTTCTGTGACATAGGAATGGGTAATTGTCAGTTGAGCACATTGTATAAAAAATCATGATAGACTTGAAAAATTCTAGATTTCACTCACTTAGAATATGAATTGTATTTTGGGGGGAAAAAAATAAAAACCTAATGTTTTATATAATATTTTTACATTTTATAGTAATATAAATATTAATTGATGATGAGTTTCAAACTAATCTGGGCTATTGAGTCCAGGTATGATTCGAAAATAAGTGATTTATTATAGCAAGTGCTTGTGATGCATTTAAAGAGACACTCCACTGCCCAAATAAAAGGAAAAAAAAACACGTTTTAGCAGATAGAGATATATCCCAATGAAAATATGCATGAACTTAACCCCTTAAAGACACCTTCTGATCAAAACAAAATGCAAGCAAAACCTAGAATTTGACTACCTACACTCCTCACTTACCGACCGGGTTCCGTTCCTACGAGTCGGTCGTAGAATGAATTGGTCGGTAAGTGAGGAGTTAAGGGATTCCCTGCTCTGTAACGTTTTGCATTTAACAGATGGTTAAATATATTTTATACACATAAGGGCATAATATTCAACATGAAGTGAGAATTACCTAGAGAAGATTCATCTTTTCAAACTTATTTTGGCTCTTACCTGCACGCGGGATCTGTCCTTTGGGAGGCCACTGTACTTAGGGCCAACCAATGGTCATGTGTCATCATGCGCTGTGGTGCTTTTACAGTGCTGGGAGATAATGAGAGCCGGTCACTTTTTCCCAGCCAACAGACCGAGCCACATAGGAGGAGAAAGGAGAAGGCAGAAAGGAGGGGAACAGTCTCAGTCATCCAAAATACAGGAAATTGGAGGGTGGCTTAAATGTGTTATATTTTGACCAGTGTGTGTGTGTGTCTGTCTGTCTGTGTGTGTGTCAGTGTATGTATCTGTTTGTCTGTATGTTTGTCATTGTGTATTTCTGTGTGTTATTGTATGTTTATGTGTGTCTGTGCATCTGTATGTGTGTCATTGTGTGTTTCTGCTTATCTGTTTTTGTGTCTGTGTATCTGCATGTGTGTCAGTATGTCTTTCTGTGTATTTGCACGTGCATCACTGTGTGTATCTGTGTGTCTGTATGTGTGTAAGTTTTTTTCTGTGTGTCTGTGTTTCTGTATGTATGCCAGTGTATGTTTCTGCCTGTCTGTGTATCTGTATGTATGTCAGTGCTTGTATCTGTGTGTATGTTTATCTGTATGAGTTCTGTAGTTATTTCTGTGTCTGTGTATTTGAATGTGTGCCAGTGTGTGTTTCTCTGTGTCTGTGTGTTTGTATGTGTGTCACTATTTGTATCTATGTGTCTGTTTATATGCATGTCAGTGTGTTTCTGCATGTGTATCAGGGTGTGTATCTGTGTATCTGTATATGTGAGTGCTTGTATCCATGTGTATGTTTATCAACATGTGTGTCCGTGTGTGTAATGGTGTGTCTGTGTATCTGCATGTGTGTCAGTGTGTGTATGTGTGTATATGTATTAGTGTGTGTGGGGCAGTGTATGTGTATATGTGTATATGTGCATACATCTAAGCATTCTGATGTCAACACTAGATATACATTCACCCCTGCATTCAAACATCAACACTACATACAAACACACCTTTGTGTTAAAACACCCAAATTACATATTATTTATTCATAAAATATTTTACCAGGAAGGATACATTGAGATTTCTCTCATTTTCAACTATGTCCTGGGTCCACAAAACATTGCATTGTTACAATAGGGTACAATAAAATGCAAAAACTATATAAATACACAACATATATAACAAATGCAACATAAAACAGGTAAGAAATGTATAATCAGCCATGACAGGTGCATTCTGTTTTGAGGTATGTAGAGAGGGATCTCTTAAAGGATTTTAGGCCTGGGGAAGTTTTGAAAGTGTGCGGGAGGTTGTTCCATAATTGCAGTGCTCTGTAGGAAAATTAGGATCCAGCTGCTTTCTTTTTGTATCGAGGCAGACTAAATAAAGTGATGCTACTGGATCGGAGGTTATAGGAGGTGGGAACAGCTGGGGAGAGCATTCTGCTCAGGTAGGATAGGAGCTTCCCTGAAAAGATTTTAAACAGAAGGCTGGAAAGTTGAAGGGTGCGCCTGAATTCCAGTGATAGCCAGTTTAGTTCTTTTAACATGTCACAATAGTGGGTCATGACATTATATATAAACACAAGCCTGCATTCAAAAACCAAGACTACACACAAATGCACACCCGCACACACACTCCTACATCAACTTACATACACCCCATGCAAAAACATGCTTATTGCTAAATATAACCCAGCAAGGATGGACAAATGGTAGATCCCCAACTCGTAAATTACTGTAGGAGTTTAACGACAGACACCTTTGGCTTCTTTGAAAAAGGGGGCCCAAAAAAATATTGCACCAGGGCTCTCTCTTCGTTAGTTCTGCCACTGGTAAAATTAGACAGGGTTTGATTGCATTCTACTAAATCAATGCAAAAGGAATAGATGTGAAATCTTGAACTTAAGGGTCTGTCTTTATTTATTTTCACTTACGCATATTTTAAAGAAAATGCCCATTACTGAATGGTCTGTTTAATCACACGCACTGCAGTCACATTTAAAAATGCATAAACAAAATAATAAACAGTAGCCAATCAGTGAATTTCTTATTAATGGGTACACATTTTAAACTACACATTATTTTTTATATGATTGTACTTTATAAATGGATGGGTAAATATTAGTCCCCAGGTTTGTCTTCAATATAAAAAACACCTATTATCATACACTCTCTGGAGCAGCAGATGTTTCCGAATGTGAGCAAAAGAAAAGAACACAAAATCCACACCTGGCCCCATTACATCATTGCAAAAGTGATGTCCAGCTTTACATTTTATAGTCTTTCCATAAACTAAAAATCAAATGGTATGCATTTAAAAGGAAACTGCTTACAATTCCATTATAGTTTACTGAATGCGTTCCAAAAATAATTCCCCTCCTCGTTTTTTTTTATTTTTTTTTCTTCCTTAATACCATTTCACTCTCCAGGTCCCCTGGTGATATCCAATATGATTGATGACTGTCTTCTCCTTTTCTGCTGCGTGCTTGCCCAGCAAATGTGCCACCTCAGTAGAACTAATGGCGTCCTTTCTTGAAGTGTCTAAGAGGAATCTGAGTAGATATATCCTGAGATGTACCATTCATCCTAACCAATAAATCCAATTAAAGAGCCATTTCTGTGAAACCTTATACAGCTTTGCTTCCATTTGGCACAAAACTCATTTCTTGTACGTTGTGGTTGTTCTTCTAAGGTTTACACACTTTCTAAATGAAAGCAAATGTGTATTGGCAAATTGAAGTATGGATTACGAGTCATTTAGACGTTTGTGAATTTAATTTACGAATTTAATTTACGAACAAATACAAAACTAACTGGTGTAGACAAAAGTTTTACTTTGCGGGATCTGAATTATGTTCTAGATAAATACAGAACACTATTCTATTATTCTGTGTTTTAAAAAGATCACACTCATATCTTTCTTTTATCAAGTATAAAGAATTTACAATTTATATCAGGGATGTCCAACCATGGCCCTCTTGGGAAGATTTGAGGAGGATTATAAGTAGTGTAGCTTAGCAATAGTAGAAGGGCAAATATTTTGTACCTCAGGAATTCCTGGATAAATTATAGCTTTATTGAAACGAATTATAATACAAAATGTAAGCAAAAGAAAACAGTTTAAATTCTCTTGTTAATATGTTTCTAAAACAAGGTTATTTGTACTTTATTTAAATTGACAAAAATCTTTTCTAGTTAATACTAGCAATTATGTTGATTATTTTCTAACCAATCCTCCATTGTTTCACATAATTATACCCTTAGACTGTAATTACATTGGAAACATTGAAGTTATTAACTTATTTCTAAGTAAATAAATGTTAAAGATACTAAGCAAGAATGAAAACTGGATTAAGGATTGTAGACAAAACAGGCACAGAGAGTAATTTTTTCTTCTAGTAATTTTAAATGTGTAAGATTTGTTTTACATTAGTTTTTATTTGGGGATTTTAATATTGAGTTTCCATGAAAACAATGAGCGAGATTTATCAAGTGTTCTGTGGGATTGTATCAGTCAGTGATATTTTAGATTGGAAGCAAGATTTGTTTTTAGATAAGATGCCACTTCAGACTATGGTGCTTAGATAAACTATTTGACTTTCTCTTCAGGGAAAAACAAACAAACAAACACAAGAGATTGAAAATAATAATAATAAACATAAATAAATAAATATATAAAAAGAATTATATATATAATATATATATATATATATATATATATATATATATATATATATATATATATATATATAGCGTCCAAGTAGAGAGCACTCTGGAGTCTTAATATTATATCAAATTAAATGCTGCTTTATTGTGCAGAATACAAAAATGTTGACGTTTCAGTCACAGTAGACTTTTTTCAAGACTTGAAAAAAGTCTACTGTGACTGAAACTTCGACATTTTTGTATTCTGCACAATAAAGCAGCATTTAATTTGATATAATATTAAGACTCCAGAGTGCTCTCTACTTAGACGCTATACATTGGTCAGAGATTACTTGCACCGGAGCACGAAAAAGACCGGGAACATTGAGTGCTGGGACCTGGGAAAATATATATATATAGATTGATCAATATATATATATATATATATATATATATATATATATATATATATACTAGTGATTTATATATATACTGATCAATCTGATAACATTTAACACTTGTATATATTTTATTTATTTTCAGATATAAGTACTAAGAGCACCAACTTATTGCATCCAAATGCAATAAAGTTGTGGCCTTAGATACCAGTGTGACATGGACAGAAGCTTTACTGGATAAAGGTGCAGGCCCTAATGCAGAGATATGGGCCATTTTAGATGATTTTAGATAAATGCTGCTTTAAGTGGTAGGACATATAAAGACCTCAAAAAGTACATTATATTTAGACCTTGGTCCCCAGCTTGTCAGCATACATGCCTTAGGACTTGGTATTGCTATAGGCACTGGCACCAATACAAAGGCAGGCTCTGATCTGAATGTTGGCAGACACAATTCAGGTGGACTGATTGCCACTTCGGGGACTGGTAGCTCTGACACCTCAATAAAAGTTCCCTTCACCATAATAGAGGATGATCTGTGCACTTGTGCTCACAATATCTATGCTCCGTTATCTCTCTGTCAAATTCCAGAATTACTTCACTTGTATTCATCTCCAGTCATCTCTGATTATACAAACCTCCCTAGGGTTCCTTTTTTGTCTCTTTTTGTTAAAGTACTCTTCTCCTATTTTTTAAACAAGCCTTTTTTTTTTTTTTTTTTTGCTTATAGGTGACTGTGCAGCATGAATAAAACCATATAGTACATATATTGTTTAAATGGCATGTTGAAGCATTCGGCTAAAGGAAAAGCAAGTTGTTTTATCGATACAGCAATGAAGCACTAAATTGAATTTGAATAGAATGTATGGGCTATAATAGCATGAAATAATGATTAGTAGTGGGAATATGGCAGATATGTATCTTTTTATTGGGTATAATCTGGTTTTGTTTGAAACAAGATATATAGAGCCACAGAAAATGAATTAGAATTTCCCTACATTCAAGACTAACAGGCAAATTATAACGTTAATATAATGAATATAACCCCTTATAAAAACTGAAATTGTGTGTGAGTGTGTTTATCTGCGTGTAACTGTGTATGTGTGTTACTGCCTGTACCTGTGTGTTTCTGCCTGATCCTGTGTATGTGACTATCTGCCTGCGACTGTGTGCATATGGTGGATTTGACAGTGTATATGTATAACTGTGTGCATCTGACTGTGGGACTGTGTGCACATAACTCTGCAAAAATATACACCTGCATTCACACAAAGGCTTAAATGCATATTTTTATCTGAATTAAATACCCATCACACACAGCCAATAAACCCAGCACAAATATCACATACAACCAACACACGCATATCACACACAGTTAATACACCCATTGCAAACATCACACACAGTCAACACATAGCATGCATATCACACACAGTCATCACACCTATCACATACACAGACAGCACAAACAGTACATCATATTATAGTGAGATGTATTACAGTGGAGCTCTGATATATAAAATGCACATTACTCTGTGTTTTATAGTTTGGGAGTTGTATTGTTGTGTAGTGTATGATCTTGTCACAGAGCTCCACATTACTGGGAGTTTTATTGTTGTGGAGCTCTGTGATAAATGGAGAAGTAGCACATTACTAAAAAATGTTATTCCAAAGAGGTCAAGGTAAATAAGTATAATAGAGAGCTCCAAAGCAAAATGACTCACAGTATTATGTGACATACTTAGTGTTGTCCTCTATAATGTAGGGGAGGCAGTCTGGCACTTCTAGCCTGCACTTTTGTTGGCTGCAGACCATAAGTAGCTGTCTTGCTAGCTCGAGATAATCAGAGTGCACTGCAGATTACCACAGGACACTGCAAGTCCCTGAGCTTGCGAGACAGTTACGCATGGTCTGTACCCAGTGGAGGGGCAGACCAGATTCAGATCAGCATGCCCCTCTCCCAACTAGGTAACAACAGGAAAGGAGGAATTAATATTTGTTTTTTAAATCGTTATTTATTTAATAAATCCCCTATACAATCACTACACTAATATACACACACACTATACATGGATGACGAGGGGGTGCCTGAAGGCCTAAGGCTGGCCCTGGGACTTTTTTCTGCATAATGGACTTCATCTACTAAACTGTATCCCAACATTAGATAACAGCAACAAGGAGTGGAGACAGAATGCTTTTATGTGGTTGTTATTGTTGTATAGGATTATGTGTTGAACAGGACATGACTTTGGGTCATAGATTAAGTACAGAGTTAAATGGACAAAGCTCAACAAATCAGGGGATGAGTTAAATTCCAAGAATCAAGACAAGTGCCCCTTCATCTTTAAATATTACCGGCTGCCACTGCTTTAATGTGACGTCACACAAACACAAATGTTACACCACATCCTAAACCTCTGTTTTGGACAACCTTAAAGAAACAGCCATACATCAATGTCCATTAAGAACACAACAGGTTACTGTACACATTGTTTATTATCTTCACAACAGTTGTCAATAAGCTTTAACCTGTGATGTTTTTGACAATACAGCAAAATCACCATTTTCTTTGTCTCTTATCTTGCAATAACTATTTATCCATCTGGAGATTGCATTATTAACAATAAAAATAAAATTCACCCCAGTTTTAAGTTGATAATGTTGTCTAATTCTGACAACATTACTAGCAGAAAACAGGTCCACATTTTTAGATCATGTTAAAAAATCCTCATTCATTAATTGATGAAATCAGAAGACGTTATTAGTAAAAAAAAACAACACTTTATTGTGAACATAGTCAGAGCTGCTGTTTTCTTATCAATAGCACAAACAGGGTATGTGAGCATTATCGTTGACATTTCTTACTTATAAAGCTCTACATAACAGTCTTAAGTTACACAACCTTACTAATTTTCTACATTGTTCACTGCACTCTACTGAAGATTTGTCCCTGTTATTTGTCAACATCTGGACCTTCCACTTGTAGCAGAATGGAGAACTCCAATGTACTTTTATTCCCTTTTGTTCTGGTTTCCATATGCCCCGTTCATTTACCAAACACCCTCGCTGTGTGGCCCCTTGCTCGCACCTTCATAATCACCGACCACCCCTGGCTGTTATCCACAAATTGGTTATTAGTTCAAGTGCTTTCCCTGTGTGGCCGCTGTTCATATAGCCGAACGCATGTGTTCAAACAATTGGCGTCCATTTTGTCTACCGAACAAGAGCAGCGGTACATAGTTATCGACGGTGTGGATCTAATTTTGGATACGCGACCCCGGGAACACCCGGGAAACTGGTACCGCTGCGAATGCAACTTCCAGAACAGTTACGAGAATGGCGTTTGGGAGGCATAAACTACCGAACAGGCGGAGCATTTGTATGCTAACAGCCAAGGGATAGATTAATCAGTGTTCGTGTGAGAACCCCCGAAAGATGACCGGTTGTTGCCTTGTTTTCTTAATTCGAATGGCGTTCATGAACCACTGAAGGGATCTAAGTAATATTTTGACAAAATGTGCATCCAGATTCAAGCTATTCGGTTATATGACATTCGTGGGGTTCTGAAGTTATTAAAATTTATTTTTGGATGTTTTTAAATATTGTTGATTTTTCTGTACCTGAGAGATAATTGAGTTATAGTTTTTTCTCACGCAATTATCTCTCAAGCACAGAGGATCCTGGGAAGAAAAACCCTGTAATTTTGAAACCCCATGCTGGGGGAAATGTATAAAAGCCGTGTGTGGCAGCAATAAAACCAGTTGCACTTCTAGAACTGTGTGTTGTCCAGTTGCTGAGGAGGAGGTGGAATATCTACTTTGTGTTTTCTTTTTTCTGATTTTACATCTTGGGTGATCCAGCGGAGAGGAAGTCCCTGCTAGGACAAGGGCTCCGCTACACTACTCTCATTAGCAAAACTTATCTAGAGCAGCAACCTTGAATTCTTTTATCCAGTCAATTAGACTCTAATATTCAATACTTTCATATATAGTTGAATCCCCTTTTTTAAAAAGGTATATGAACTAACCAGTAACATATTTCACATACCACACCTCCCATCTGTCATCACTTATCTGAACTTTTCCGTTTCCCTATTTTTACATCAAGTTTTGATTACAATGTACTTTGCGCTTAATGTTTTAGATTGTAAAGCCATTTTTGCAGAACCATCATTAATGTTTGTTTGTTTTTAAGTCAAACTTCATTTGTTAAATATAGTTGTATATCCGGTTCATTTATTGTACAGTGCAGAAGAACATGATGGAACTTTATAAATTATGATCATAGTTATTTTTATGTAGTCAAAGCCTACACTATGTATTCAGTATTCTATAATCAATATTTGCATTTATGGCCTAATTATAATACTGAGCCTTTCAGAAGGATGCTGTAAGATCAGTTATAACTTAGACCTTTGCAAATTGTTTTACATTATATATATAGATTTTTGTTCAATGTACAATATATATGTACTTTATATTTTATATCAATGTCACTGGTTTGCAATCAAATCACAGTAATATTTTTTTATATTTTCATATTTCATATGCAGGACATGCTAAATAATTTTTTTATATTACTTTCTATAATACATCCTAAGTTCCAGTATTCTTTTTTTAATGTGCTTGGTGGGTAAAGGGTTAAACACAGAAAGGCCATTTGTTTTTTTTTTTTTAAATGTTTTGGCAAGCACACAATTTATTCAGAACAAAATGCTTGAAGAAAAATGGACTGTCGTTTGGGCAAATACACTGACAATTATATAACCTTTGAAAATAAATGTAAACCAAAGTGGCTTATTTGGCACCTTAGTGAAGCAGAAAAAAACTCAAATCTTTCTTTTAAATGATTTAAGTCAAAGGGGATGACAGCAGCATTCCAAAATCTCAGAAATATACCAAATGTTCACTAGGCAATCAGGAGAGCTAAAGTGGAGAACAAGAACCTGATTGTCATAGAAACAAGGACAAAACCTTTGAATATATAAACTGAAAAAGTGCTAAAACTAAAATTGTTTGGTTATGAGATGGCTATGTTGGTTACACAGAACACATTTTTCATACAATATTTTCAATCAACAATCAAGTAGTTGTGAATAAATATTACCTTTGTGTATTCTCTGGCACAGGCCAAAAGCTTAAAGAGAAAAAATATGCATTTGCTGGATCTGACAGAGACCATTTGAAATCCATTGGAAACCTAGCTTAATAAATATTGTTGTGATTCACCTGCATATCTCAAGTTGAACTGTGAAAACTTATTCTTGGGCACAGAACCTTGAGAAATCATGTTTGCACAACTATCCCAGAGTTCCCAGCTTGATATTCTAATGAGCACAAACAGGTATTGCGTTTTAGACTTCAATCTGCATTTTTGCAGGTAGGTACCTTTAGCAACAGAATATATTCGGAAAACATTTTTTTTAAGCCATAGCATTGGTTGTGAACAAAAAAGAACAGTGAACAGAAACACTTTTTTTTAACCTTATGGGGCTCGTCAGCATGGTGCTGGTTCTGGTATGGAATTTGAAGTCTCTGTGAAAGCATACAAGTAGGTGCCAAAAAGATTGTGGTGAGGCCGTAGATAGAGAGCTCAAACAATGGAGAAAAAGAATGGGGAGTCCACTCTTTGGATGGAACTAAGAATGCTTTAATTTACTGGAATACAGCAAAGACTGCACTGTCTGTTGGCTACTGCTGCTCTATATTTTGGACATTTCCTACAATATAAAGGTGAAGCTCATGTTTTTGGTTTCATAAAATGCTCAAATTAGCCCTTGTAAAATGTTACGAGAATGCTTTTTACAAGACATAATGGAAGAATAAAGTTACCTCATCATTTTTACCCCGGCTGAAAAATGATTCATTGGATTAGTTTGGAATTTTATTTAAAATCAATTGTGCTTGCACTGCCCAGGAGAAAGGGAATTTTGTGTGTATGCATTTTATAGACAGTCAGAGGTGAAAATAGGAAAGGCAAATGTATGTTTGTGGTTCAAGTTTTAAAGTTCATAGAATTATAAACACTTCAATTACAAAATCTCAGCATAAAGGCAATGATGATACTGGGAAAACTACGCATTTAGCATCAGGTCAAAAGACCAAGAACAAACAGAATCAATATCAAACTAGTTATAATCTAATCATACAAAGCCTCAATGGGTATTTAATTGTATTATTATTTTTTACAGCACAAACAGTAGGATTACCACAACTGACTACCAGAAGTTTGGAGATATTACAGGTAATTCACTAAACAGTGAACTGTTGAGAATTAAAAAAAAAAAAAAAAAAAAAAAAATTAAGATACAACACACAAACTGTATTTTTTTTCTTCCTAAAAACAACTATGTAGGTGTAATTGTTGCAATTTGGTTTTCAGATCACTCTAAATTGCTTAGGGTTAATTTATAGCAGTTCATAGATTAATTTCAGTGAAAACATCCCTAACATATATTTTATTGTTATTCATTATGATTTGTATATGTCTGATACATTACTGTATGTAAATAAATATTTTTATAAACTCTTTATTGCAGCCTGGTCCAGGTACAATTCTTTCCTCTCATCCCCTTCCCTCACCAGCCCAGAGCGCACTCTGACCCAGCAAAACAATCCAATTACAGGCTTCTCTGTGAGAATCCGGTGATTGAACCACCTGAGTGGCGGATGATGTCAGGATGGGGCATGGAAGAGCAGCTGGTTTAAGGTAAGTAAAAAACTTTTTTTTTTACGATTTTAAAGGGAGGAGAGGCATTTTCAGTTTAAAAATGATGTAGATTTGCTAAGAGTTGGAGTAACTCTCTAAAATTAAAGGGACTCTATAGTCACCAGAACAACTACAGCTTATTGAATTTGTTCAGGTGAGACTAATCATTACCTTCAGGCTTTTTACTGTAAACACTGTCTTTTCAGAGAAAATGCAGTGTTTACATTACAGCCTAGTGATAACTTCACTGGCCACTCCTCTGATAGCTGTTAGAGATCCTTCCTGGGTCATGGCTGTATTAAATGGATCCAAACATTCAGTGTCTCCTCCCTCTGCATGCAGACACTGAACTTCCTCATAGAGATTCATTGATTCAATTCCTCTCTATGAGGAGATGCTGATTGGCCAGGGTTGTGTTTGAATCAAGCTGGCTCTGCCCCGATCTGCCTCCTTGTCAGTCTCAGCCAATCTTATGGGGAAGCACTGTGATTCTGATGAACGCAGCAGACTGCTTGTTTTTTTTTTTTTTTTTTTTTTTTAGGCAAACAGCATGCAGATCCACAGCTTCTGGCTTGAATACAGTAAGATGTTGCTATATTTATGGAGGCATGAAGGGCCCAAGGGGGCTAGATGGTGGTTTTAACACTATAGGGTCAGGAATACATGTTTGTGTTCCTGACCCTATAGTGATCCTTTAAGTAATTTTGGTATTTAGATTGTCATTTTAAGTTAAGCCATGAGGACCAAGGACAAAAGTATTTGAGGTGTGCATCAGCAACTTTAAAATGGGTTTAAAAATATAAACTAGAGCAATATTGGAATACTGAAAAGAACATTTGCAGAATTACTCCTAACTGAAACAATATATATCTGCAATATTAACGTGTTATAAATTAGTCAGTAGTTGATTTTTAAAACATGATGAATACGGGAACACACTGTGTATCACCAGAAATGATTGAACAATAGAAGGAAAAGTAGCTGGATTTTCTGGAACAGGGACTGTTTAGTGTATTTTTAGTGTATGTATTTTACATTTTACATAATGTATCTGCTGCAAGATCTTATATACAATGCTTAAAATAAAAGCAGTATACAGTTTTACCGCAAGATTTTGTCAGTAATTTTTTTTTTAAACCCCTTAAGGACCAAACTTCTGGAATAAAAGGGAATCATGACATGTCACACATGTCATGTGTCCTTAAGGGGTTAAAAGAACACTATAGCAAACCTGTATTCCTAACACAATAAAGTTCTTGTCTCTAATTAGATTCATGGTCCCTATTTTGCTGTGTAAAAACCTGTAATAAAAGACTTTTACTTACCATTTCCAATGCCCAGACTCTCTTGGTGCCTGATTGTATATATGTATAGAAAAAATAAATGTGGCCAGATTTGCCATAAGTCCATGAAGCAATGAGTTCTTGAAGGAAGGCAGGAGAGGTGTGGCATGGGCAGTGGGGAGATTAAACATATCCCTTATCAGTCCATTCTCGTGCCATGGGGCCAAGGCCAACAGAGGAGATCTCTCCAGTTGGCCCTTGAAGGGCTGATGCTTGATCAGAGATCCCTCACTAGCCAGGCTGTCCTGATACTTCAAAAACACAACTGAATATGATATCAGATAACAGGGCGCCACAATCACTTCAGTTGCCAATGAGATTCCGAAAAAGAGGAAACAGTCAATAAAAATGTAACATTCAATTTATTGAAGATCAAATAAAATCAAGATTTAGGCAATAGCACAATACATGTGCAAAAATTGCAATATATAAGCCATGAATGGCAAATAAAAACCCTTAGGAATAGCAGCTTTAATAAAACATGATTATGGTATAAAGTGCATGTGCTAAAGTGCAAATGATATTAGAGAACAGGAAAGTGCAGGGTGCTTGTCAAGCAGCTCAGATTAGCAGCTAACTCCCACTACTCCTTCACAGACTGCAGTAAGTCACAGTAGTAAAAGCACATATCACAAAAAAATATACACAAAAAAACATGTAAAAAAAAAAAAAGGCTGCGTATACCAAATAATAGGGTTCTTGCTGGGGCTCTACGCGTTTAGTCGATCCAATTTCCTCAGGAGCTCCAGCAAGAACCCTATTATTTGGTATAAGCAGCCTTTTTTTTTTTTACATGTTTTTTTGTGTATATTTTTTTGTGTATATTTTTTTTGTGATATGTGCTTTTACTACTGTGACTTACTGCAGTATGTGAAGGAGTAGTGGGAGTTAGCTGCTAATCTGAGCTGCTTGACAAGCACCCTGCACTTTCCTGTTCTCTAATATCATTTGCACTTTAGCACATGCACTTTATACCATAATCATGTTTTATTAAAGCTGCTATTCCTAAGGGTTTTTATTTGCCATTCATGGCTTATATATTGCAATTTTTGCACATGTATTGTGCTATTGCCTAAATCTTGATTTTATTTGATCTTCAATAAATTGAATGTTACATTTTTATTGACTGTTTCCTCTTTTTCGGAATCTCATTGGCAACTGAAGTGATTGTGGCGCCCTGGCATCTGATATCATATTCAGTTGTTGTTTTTTTAGTTTTATTGAGGTTGGGAGTGACCTCTAGACAGTGGCTTGTTGTTTTTCCACATCACTTGCTCCACCCACTTACCCTTTTCTGCCCTGATACTTCTACTGTATCAGAGCCAAGTCATGGGTTACCACAGCAACACTCTAATACATTCTCCAGTACCGGTTGGTTACAATGGCAACCCTCTAATACATTCCACTGGCCACAAGGAGTTGCCTGCACCCAATGGTCATTCCACTAGGGATTTCCCTTCCCTGTCCAGGGTAAGATTCAGGCAGAGGGGAATAAACTTAAAGTTTTTTTTTTGTTTACATCTTTTTATATATAACTTCTCAGCCAATATATATGCACCACAGCCCCTATCCCCCCACTACAGCTCCATCCTGCCACTGCAGTGCCTATAACACAACTAGAGCCGTTATCCCCCGCTACAGTCACTATCCCCCCACTAATGATCCTATTTTCTTACTACAGTACCTGTATCCCCACTAAAGCCACTATCCACCCACTATAGCCCATGTGCTCCTTTCACAGCATCTATCCCTCACACTACAGCCCCTCTACTCAACACTCACATATCAGCCCCTGTCTCCTCCCCACACACACCACCGATCCTTTTATCTGCAAACATGCACTACTGCCCTGGTATCCTACATACATATTTGACAAACTCCTGTAATTTCCCATGTCGAGTTATGCTCCCTGCATTCGGTAAATTGGCCTACCCAACACCGAACACCTCTCTGGCTCATTTAACTTCAAAGAAAACCACAAAGTTAAGTGCTCACTCTGTGTGGCTGCCGTTCGTATAATCGAACAACACATGCGCTGGAAAACGACGTCCATCTTGTATCCCGAAACATGCAGCGTTACTTGGTCGTTGAATGTCTTGAACTCTAAAGTGGACACTCGACCCTGCAAACACCAGGTAATTTGGAACAAACGCATGCTTCTTTTCATGACAAGCCAGTAGAGCACTGTTCAGTAGCATTGTTCGCACGAACAAGGTAAACAATCGCTACCTATGAGCCAGGGCAACTGTTCAACTTTTGATTTGTTTTGGAACTCCCGAAGATGACCGTCATAACTTTACCCCAGTGGTGATGTTCGGCTGTGTTCGTGCTCAATATTTGGATATGTTGGGCACTCAGATCCATGTTATCCCGGGATATAATACTTGTGGGGGTTATATGTATTTTGGGGTGATTTATGTTTTATATTTTGTACCTCTAGTGCCTGGGAGATAACTAGGTTAAGCAAAGTACACTGAAAGTACACACTTATCTCCCAGACACACAGACCCTGGGATGTGTTTTACCATACTTTTGCTGGAGACACCATGCTGGGGGTCTATGCATAAAAGTGGGCCATCTGGCCATATTATAAGATTCCTGTTGTACCCTTCATCAAATCTAGACTGATGTTTGGGTATGCGAACAAAGAAACGCTTGATTTTAACCATGGTCTACTGGGATTTCAGGAGAGTATGAACTAGCATACTATGCGAACGGGCTATAATCACTCAAGCCTCTAGCAGTTCGGGAGTGTGCAAACAAACGTACTTCACGAAGTACAAGGGGTTCGTTACAACATACACTACAAAACTGATTTTCCCACCTTACACCCGCCGACTTTTTTCAATACTTACAACTTAAGGAATATGCTAAACTACCACACATACAAGTAGCCACACGAAAAACAAAAACATTCTTTGAAAACATATGTATGCAGGAAAAAATGCCTAAAGGCTTAATATCACTCCTCTATACCCACCTATGCTCAGAATCTGGGGAATGTGGGAACGTCACATATATGACCCAATGGGAAAACGATCTTGGGGACGAACTGGAAGGGATAGATTGGCAAGAAATATGGGAAGCTAATAACACCTCATCAGTTTGGGTCACTCTGCAGGAGCAATCTGTTAAAACAATGCTCCGATGGTATACCACCCCTGTCAAACTGTACCACATGAGGAAAACTTCCACTGATTTGTGTTGGAGGCTGTGGGATGAAAGGAACATATATACATATGTGGTGGGTGTGCCCCGTTATTAGCAGATTTTGGACACAAATTAAAGACATACTGACCCAGGTCTTCTCCAGGGCCCCAGACCTGGACTCATGGCTATACCTACTTAATAGACCAATCGACGGGTGGATCAGAAGCAAGCACAAGCTCACACACAAAATCACATTGGCAGCAAGGAGAGCAGTGGCAGCCGATTGGCTCAACAGATGGCTCCCACTATGGGAGGGGTAATCAACAGAATTAAAGAAGTCCACCTAATGGACGACCTGACGGCCAGGTTAAGGGGTACCCAAAAGACATTTCAAAGAACATGGGGACCATGGGAAAACTGCCCCCTGGGTACTTAGAGAGTGATGGGGCGCGCTCCTCGCCTTCCCTTTCCCCTCCCTCCCCCCCGCTCCTCTCGGCCTCGCTCCCTTCCTCCTTTTCCACTTATGTTCTCTCCTTACGTTTCCTATCCATTTCTCTATGTGTGTCCACACTCTCTACCTATATCTTCAGGGGTAACCTGTTAATATTTGATAAATAAAGCTACACCCGATAACCCTGCTTTAGAGATACATAGACACTACTTCCGGGCCCCTGGACTCCATGGAGCTACAGATACACGGGGCCAGGCCCTTGTGAGGGTCTACGCAACATGCAGCAAATATTAACGGACCCGGGGACGGAGGTGAAACCTAGCCATTAGGAAAGCAAATCACCCCAGATAGAGGCAGGAGTAAGGGAATCAAAAAGTATAGCATACACCCCAAAATTCGTCCTAGAGCCAGAGATGTGGGATACATATACTTCTCTACTTTTGTTACTTGTTTATCAAAAAATTAACATTGACTCCAGATGACCAGGCATGAAACTGTACCATCCAGGGATATCACATGTAATTTATGTTATTCAATTTTGTTGTTCAATGGCAATAATCCACTGCACATGTTCACATTGATCATATATGTACGATTTAATGTTTTGAGCATGCCAAGTCATGTCAATGCTAAATAAAGAATAAAAAAAAAAACAAATTTCCCCACACACACTACAGTTCCAATTACCACATACATACTCTGCAGCCTCAGTTTTCTTCTCAACACACAAACTATAGCCTCTCTCCCCCAAATACAACTTACTGCCCCTATACTCCCCAAACACATTGTAAAGCCCTTATCAACACAAATACACAAACTACGGCCCTTAACTGTCCCAGCATACACACACAGTACAATCCTTATCCCATAAACACACAATACAGTCTCTATCTACATACAGACCCTATTAACATGCACAAGCGCACACTACACAGCAAACAGACCCATCCATTTAAACAAACCCACTACAGCCTTTCTCCCACAAATCTAACGCTACGAATAACATTGAATAGCATCTTCCCCATACATGCAACCCTACAAACAGCCTCCCCCTCTTACACAACCCATCAAGAATCATCCCCCACACACACAACCCCACAGGTAAACCCCACAGAAACAAGCAATAACACAAGTTACCTACCCTCACAAATGCAACACAATAAGCATCCCACCCTAACCCTGCAACCCCACAATCATCAAGTTACGTGTTCGGGGGGTACATTGACATTTAAGGAGAATAACCTTGGGGCAATAAGCAAGGAAAACCTGGCCCTGAATATAGAAATGTATACAAACAATTACTAATAAGACAAGAAATTTTACCCTTTTTTTTAAAAAATATTTAAAATATGAAAACATTTTCAGTTGGTTACGCGTCTTGGATTTTGATAAAACCCAATGGTGCACTACAGTAGGCCAAAATAAAATAGTGAAACAGTTTTTAAGATAAACCATTTTTAAAATTAATTTTATATAGTGTCATCCATTGTCCATCTGATAAAAGTCCCTTCAGACTACTTTTGAGAAAAAAACTTTAAATATTCATAATTAATCAATCAAATATTCCATTACAGTCATAATCAGCTTGACTCGGCTCTGATCTATAGTTATATCTCAGCCGAGACTTTGAAATTGATTCTCAATGAACGTCTAATTGACTGCGCTCTGTTAAAAAGATTCTGTTAGAGCGGATTGAAACCCAGCTATGACTGCGAAGTTCCAGCCTTCCCAAGAGACACCTGATTTATGTTGCATTTATCATTTCATTTTGTAGTAAAACACATTTTAGTATCCCATTGGTAATAGAAAGTGAAATGGCACGGCAGCAGCTGTATGATTTCACAGGCCGAAGAGTTCCTGTTACATTGTTATAACACAGGGCTGCTATTTATGTTCTCTATGAAACATGGAATGGTATTTTATTAAATGTTTCACATTATGGATGTGGAAATACTAAAACAGCCATAGAGTCAATAAGAGAACCATAGAAAATCAGATAAAGAGCGTTAGTGTCTATGAAATTAGTTAATTTCACTCTCTCGGGTAAACCTCTGACCGTATTCTGTTTTATTTAACATGAAATAAGAATCATGGATTTTGCAGACACATCTAGGCTGCTACTGTGTTAGTGATACTCACTTAAGGCATTTCAGCTGTGCCCAAGCTAGAAGAATGAATAATACTTTCAATTCCACACAATAGAATCTAGAGTTCATATGTTCTCCATTATAAAAATAAACTCATCTCTGCACATCATGTTTCTCTACTAAAATATATTTTTTCACCCAACGTTGGATCGAAAGGCAGTTGTAAGAAATTGTTTGTTTGGTGCACTCCAACTGTTTTTAAATACCATATTCTTTTGTATTTATTTAACAGAACATTGGGAAACCTGATTGTGATTGGCTAACTGACAGCTGACAAGTTCAAGATGAATGTCAAAGAATTGCCAATCACCATCAAGCGTGTTTATCAGAAACCAAAGAAAGCTACAGGGAGGAATAAGGTTTGAGCAGACAGCTAAAAATAGTTACATTAAAAAATACGCAGTGTTAGATAAATGAATGGAACAGGGTGTCCTCAGTCTCCCTAACTTTTACATAAACTCAGTCATAAAAGAGTGTCCAATACCCATACCACCAATGTAGTGGTTATCAACAATGTATACAAGTCCATAAATGTGGGCTCACAAAGTTATGTTGTACCTAACCATATACTATGTAAAATATAAAAATAAAAAAAAAAGTGAGGTTCAAGTCAAAGTCAGCTGTTTGTTTACTTTGCGCCTTGCAGGTGAGTGTCTAGTATCCCCTTCTGTAAGATAAACTGCACAGACTGAAGAAAAACATTCAGATTTGGAACTCTTTATAGCACAAAATTATTATTATTATTATTATTATTATTATTTTTATATATGTGTTTTTAAAGCTCCAGAATCTAACTATTTAATAATTTTTTTTTTTTACAACTATCTCTTTTCATGCATTTTTATGGATTCCAAATATGTTTGGGTTTTATTATCTAACCTGTTATTTAGTAACTGTCTACTTTATGTTATATTATGCTCCCTGTATCCACACAGATGTCCCAGCACTAGTTCTTCAACTAACAAAAAAAGTATGATTTTGCAAAGATTTAAGAAGTCTTGTGGAAAAAAATAGATAGATAGATGTATTTTTTATATATATAAAAAAAAAATATATATATATATATAAATCAATATTGGTGTGCAACAAAATGAAAATGTGCAGCACCTGGATAGTCCTTATGGGGGTATATGAACCAACAAGAAGAAAAAAACAGGGGGGATGGGGAGGCTTGGCAGTAAAGCAGAGAGGAAGCTCAGAGCTGCAGCTCTCCTCGACTACAATCGACTACAATCAATCCGCACACTTTTAATCAGATGTCCCAGACTGGGGAATACCTGGGGAACAAAAAGATGCTAAACAAGCAACCCCATCGAACCTTCATGCAGCACTGCACTAACAGCGGCCTGTGCGGTGCAATGGCGCAGGGGGCACGGGCGCTATCCTGTTGCTGGCACAGCATGGCGATCATATCTGCCAGCCTCGTCCCCCCCCCCCCTTTGGACCGGCGAGGGTCATCCCGGTCCACACCTCGAGGGTCTCACATCTTTGCTGAGTTCTGGCTGAAGCTCAACTGCCGGCAGCAGTATCCTGCTCAACAGGGACAGTGTGGCCACCCCAGAGATCCTCTGTACAGTCCCAGTGCAAGATACGGGCTCCAGTCAACTGTCTGGCCCGAACAAAGCGGCGGAAGCTGACACGCGACAAGAAGACAAAAGAAAGATCTTCCTGACCGGACCCAAGCAGAGTGACAGCAACCTGCTAGATCCCACTTGCAGACAGTGGTGTGCCGCACCTCAGGGTACCGCAGTGTGTTAAGGCTCTGCTCTGATTCGCAGAAAGCACTAAGGGCAGCAAGTTGGACTCTGCAGCCGGTTCCAGGGTTATGCTATTACCATGTGAAGATCCGAAACCTCCGTTCACGAGCATCATTAAGTCAGCTACCATGGAGGGCCATTATTCGACCACAGCAGGGTATTGGCTGACTGGTGAAAAGAGTCCGAGACTCTATCTCTGGCATCACGCCACACCATTATATCTTACTCTGGCACCTGTGGATCCCTTACCTTGCTTTGCATCATTTTATTATAATTTAATATTATGTGTTAGGTCAATTGTGTTCACTATTACCGAAACTTAAACAGGACAAGAGCTGACACGTGAAATATTCACCTGCCAGTGGTGTACTAAGGGGGGGGGGGGTGAAGGGGGTGGTCTGCCCCAGGTGCCACTCACTAGGGGGGTGCCCAGGGCGCATTTTGACAGGAACCGGGCCGCTTGCAGGAATCTCCATGTTCAACAGCAGCATGTCCAATATTCTTGCAATCCGCAAGAGCATTGCCGTGCGTTGCTATGGCATCCCACTGCAAAGTTTTTTCAGATCGCGAGAACAGAGGACATGCTGCTGCTAAATGTGAAGTGAACGAGGAGACTCCTGGGCCCCTCTTCACTGGACCACTAGGGAATGTAGTGTGTCCCCCTCCTTGGACACAGGTAAGGGGGGGGGGCGGGGAACACAAACAAACAATACACACACACTGCGTACACAATATACACACATACACTGCATACACAATATACACACTGCATACACTATACACACACACACTGCATACACATTATACACACACACTGCATACACACTATACTCACTGCAGAAACACTATACACACACACACTGCATACACACTATACACACACTACATACACACTGTACACCTACTGCATACACACTATACAGACACACACTGCATACAGTATACACACTGTATTCACTATATACACATACTGCATACACTGTATACACACACTGCATACACTAGACACACACACTGCATACACTACACACACACACTGCATAAAATACACAAACACACACTGCATACAATAAGCACAGACACTTATATTTGTGTGTCTATGTATCTGTATGTGTGTCTGTGTATCTGTTTGTGTGTCTGTGTTTGTATATGTGTCTCAGTGTTTGTATCTGTGCATCAGTGTTTGTATCTGTGTGTCAGTGTGTGTCTGTAAGTGTGTGTGTTTGTATCTATATGTGTGTTTGTATCTGTGTGTCTCTTATCTGCATGTGTGTCAGTGTTTGTCACTATATGTGCATGACCATGTTTCTATGTATCTGCATGTGTATACCTATGTGTTTGTATCTGTATGTGCAGGTGTGTGCATCTGTGTGTCTAGGTATCTGCATGTGTGCAAGTGTGTGTATATTTGAGTCATTGTGCATACATCTGCCAGCACTACACACAAATACACCCCTGTATCCAGATATCAACACTACATAAAAACACACCACCATATTAAAAAACACACTTCAAAAAAATGCAGCCTGCATTCAAATGCCAACACTACATGCAAACACACCCCTACATTCACTCACACATATGTCATACAAAAACATGCTTACATTCAAACACACAAACACTGTTCAATGCTAAATATTTTTTTTTTAAATGTGTGGGTGTTTTTTTACATTTTAAAATGGGGGGGGGGGGGGGGTCAGGGGGTGTCAAATATAAGGTCCGCCCCGGGTGCCAAATGCTCCAGGTACGCACCTGTCAACTGCTATCCCTTAACCAGATAGCCCTGACTTAACACGTTTTTGGCAAGGGCCTTAGCATTACTGGCCCAGGCATCTTCATGTTTCCTATCTACACTGGAGGCCTCCAGGTGAAATGTATCTCTGTCACACAGTACTATTTAAATATTACGCCACCTACATCTCTTTTTGATGTTTTTCTGTTTACTACACTTTTAGCACACTACGCTACGCATATGATGCCGTTATGCAAATTAGGTGTCTTTAGCACTGTTCAAATGTTATAGGTGTGACAAGGTACTTCTCGGTTTCTTAGTATGCTAGCACTATGGCATCATGTCTCTCCATGTTTTCACCTCCTGCTACTGAGAATACTTACCTTTAAAAAAAAAAAAGAGGCATGGTCTAGCAGCTTGTGTCATGTTATGCTACTGTCTTTTTATCTTGTCTTATCGTACTGAAATATGTTTGAATGTACAGATTTGTAATTATCTATACACGTCTCAATAAAAACTGATTGACAAAAAAACAAAACAAAAAAAAACCAGAATAAGCTAATATTGTAGTATGTTAAAACTAAAAACGTAGAAACAGGGCCGGACTGGGAAAAAAATTAGGCCCGGGCATTTTTCAATCAGAGCAGCCCCCTAAGAAGGAGACGGGGCCAGAAAGGGTGTGTTTTGTCATCACTAATGACAAGCACGCCCGCTCTCAAAGTAAGCAAGTTGGTTCAATGCGCAGAGCACATACACTGCATTCATACACACACACTGCACTCACACACACACTGCACTCATACACACACACTGCACTCATACAAACACACTGCGCGCACACACACTGCATTCATACACACACTGCACTCATACACACACTGCACTCATACACACACTGCACACATACACACACAATGCATTCATACGCACACTGCATTCATACACACACACTGCATTCATTATATACACACACTGTACATAAATATTCAATTAACAATTTTTTTAGGATCTAATTTTATTTAGAAATTTACAAGTACAAGCTGCTGCATTTCCCACCCTAGTCTTATACTCGAGTCAATAAGTTTTCCCAGTTTTTTGGGGTAAAATTAGGGGCCTCGGCTTATATTCGGGTCGGCTTATACTCGAGTATATACGGTATGTTGTGTTCCACAAGTTTTTATGTTTAACACTATTTGTTTTGTGTTACACCAGTTTCTGTTTTATATATATACATAACTGGGAGACAAATGGATATAAGGCTAATTTATAAACATGTCGTATAAAATTATGGTTTAATTAAAGCCATTCCTATTCTCATGAACTTCCTTATATTTTTGAGTGCAGCCCCCTATAAACTTGATTAAGTATTCACCATAAACATTAATATATTAAGCCATATATTTCCCCTAATAAATTATTTGCTACCTTCCAGGTGACCTAGATGTCTGTATGCTACTATTTTGCTGTCCCTCTATTCTGCTCTACATGGTGCCTCAACAATTGCCTTATAGGAGCCTGTATTCCAGTAGAGCATCTAGCTCACCAGTCATAATTGGTCATCCATTTCTGGATCCTGGTCATTCATTAATTTATCAGGCTTATGAGCTTTATTTTGCTATTATTAGTGAGCAGTCTTTTTCCTGTACCCAGCATAAAAATCCAACAACAATAATGGATAATGCTGTTTTTTCCAATTTATTCTTTTGTATTTTTTCATTTTTTTTAATGTGCAACTATTTAGAAGTGCATTTCTGTATTGTACTTACTCTCCAGAACATACTTGAAAACCAGAGAAATCTCACTGCATTCTTTTTGGTAAATAACTCAATGCATGAACAGATAAACAAACAAATAAACAAAAAAACTGTTCAACTTGCTAGAATATTTTTATCTTATATTTTTATTCAGGTTTTTATCCAGTTTTACGTAATTATGAGTAAAGCTTTATCAGGGGCCATCTATTAATAAAATGCCGAACTAAATAACAATAAAATACATAAATAACAGAAAAAAAAGTAAAACAGAAAAACATTTATTAACAGTTCTGTCTGTGTCTATAATTTGACGTTACAGCCAAGGTCAGGTTTCGTGAAACAGACAGACATTCGATGATCTTTGCTGCCTTGCTCATTGTTCCCCAGAAGAACCATAAAAGGAGAAAAGGAATAACAGAAGATTACCAAAGGGATTTTTAAAATATTGATTTTAAAGTTTAACTGTCTGCTTGTTTTATTGTTTGGATTATTGAAATGCATTTTGGCTGTTCACTGGAAATACCTCATCTACATTTATATGGAGATACTGGTGAAGCACTGATGCATATAAGTATTAATTTTGCAGAGTGGGCAGTCAGTATATAATTGTACAGAGTAGTTTTATTGGCAACGGAGAAGTATCCAAATGCCAATAAAACAGTTTTAAAGTTGCCTTGGATTTTTAGCTGGGAAGGTGCTTAAGATCGGTTTGTTTCTCTTCCCTCAGGCAAACACTGACCTCAGCTTCTGAAAGACATCCAGTCTTTTCCTCCTGTAGACACGTGTATGTATGTGTGTTTGAGTTTGGCTCAAAGATCTTTTGTTTGCTAAGCCAAGGAAGCAATAAAGGGGACTCGGTTTGCAAAGAGCAGAATGTGCATCAATCAGCTTTCTTGGAGGTATTAACCTCAGTTACAGTGTCTTGACCTTGTGTACCTGTAGATGCATTATGAGATGGTCTTCTTTCATATTAGAATTCTGCATGGACACAATGTGGTAAATATATTAAAGTAAGTATTTACAAAGATTGTACGCTATAAATATACTGTACTTTTTAAAGCAATGCATAGCGATATGTACGATTTAAAGAAACACTATGGCATTAGAACTACAAACAATATGTTTGGACCCCATATGTGAGAACTGAATAAAAGGAGATTTGCTTACTGTTCATCATGTAGCATGCAAGTCTTGTCTTGTCATGGCAGTCCCACCTTTGTGGTTGAGATCATCAATACAATGCTTCCATGCTGAGGCTTGCGTGCATGCACAACAAATTGCTTTGCTGTGCCAATCAGCATCTCCTCATAGAGATGCATTAAATCAATGCATCTCTATCGGTAGGGTTCTGTATCTTCATGCAGAACATGTAAACGCTGAACACTGGTCCTACAATCTTTGCAGGTTTAAACTCAGGAAGTCCCTTGACCCCACTCTGATAGTCACTAGAGATAGCCTTAAGCAGCATTGTAAACACAGCCTTTTCACTACATAGTGTCCCTTTAAAATTGGTCATTTACCTTTGTGTGTTTCTGTAATTCCTTCAAACTAGTACACAAGTGACAAATATACAACAAACGTTACACCTTTGTGGAACAACTCAGCATATAGTAATATTCATTGGATACTGGAGCACAAAACTGATAACTTCGGAAGTCACCACCTTTACTCTAGAATTCCTGGCAGCTATTGTTTAATAGAATATGCACCATGTGTGCAAGAACAAGAAAGAAAAGTGCCTGTGATAGATGCCAAGATTTGTCTCATGTCCATGTAGTATTCACACTAATTTGCATTACTTCACCATGGACAGTAATTGCCTTAGATGGCAGTCATCAGTGATGGCTGATATCTATAGGATAGCAAACTGATTACATATAAAGTGAAATAACCTCTGCTTAGATAAACAGATGCAGAAAAGAGTAATTAGTAAGAAGTAAGAGTAAGTCAGAAGGAAAATAATGTAAAAATAAAAATTAGTGATCTACCCTATAGAATAGACATGTGCATTCGTTTTCGTACAAGATACACATGATTTTGTCCGAAAATTCAGTTTTTTTTTGTATTCGTTTGCTAAAACGTAAACGAAAGCCCTACATCCAAAATATAAACGAAACAAAAGGGCAAATGCCGAATGCATTACCTTTTCGTTTAGTTTTGGTTGTTTAATAGACTCTGTGCTGCAGGGGAATTATCCCCCACAGCATGGAGAAAATAACACTGCACATGCACGAAAAACACACAAAAAAAAAAAAACAAGGAGGGAGCTGGCAGCGCTACCAACTCCCTCTTTGTAATAATATTAATCCCCCCCCCCCCCCATTAACCCCTTAAGGACCAAACTTCTGGAATAAAAGGGAATCATGACATGTCACACATGTCATGTGTCCTTAAGGGGTTAAATCTCCCATATTAATAAAGTAAATGTTGCCTACATCCACCTGTTCCCCCATGGTGGGGAACAGAATATAACTAAAACGGGGGATAATTGTGCCACCCATGACCCTGATGTCCCCCCTGGTTGCCACCCATGAGTGGCAGATGGGGACCCTAACTAAATAAATAATGGGGGGGACCTAATGTTCCCCCCAGGTCCCCACCCATGAACAGCGGATGGAGAGCCTAATTAAATAAATAATGGGGGGACCTAATTGTAGCGGGACCTGGATAACCTGGCTGGTTACTCCCTTTGGTGATAATAGGTCAGACCCATTTCCCAAGTAACTGGACTGCACACAGTTCCATGGTACAACTTTTGACAATCTTTATTTGGACACACAGCTTTTTATGCACAGACCTACACAGGGGGTCTCCATCCAACACAACACAATCCCAGGCAGGAGGGGGCTGGGTGACAGATAACCATCTCCTGCCCTGGGAGATACTAACAGGATACAGGGACACACATGTGGGTCATGGGTGGGGGTTCTGGGGGGCACAATACAGGGTGGTGAGCTTTGAGGCTCGGCGCCATGGGACAGGAAGGGGGTACAGAGTTAAAACTTATACTTTTATATTCTTATGAGGAATAGCCCCGGGTCCCACCTAAGATCCCTGCAAAAAGCGGGGCGATCGAATGTACAGAGCCTGAGATATCAGTGTCGAAAGTCTAGGGCTCGAGGCTCTGTACATCCCCGAAATTGGTTCCATGACTTTGCTTTGTTTAGTCTAGCGAATACACATTTTGCGCCTAAATCAAGCAACAACCAATCAGCTGAAAGGGCGCAAACCAAATTGCGCCAATGGCATTCAGGGGAGAAAGGAGTTTTGCCGCCAAATCTGAAGAAAGGGCGCAAAACTCAACTTCACCAATCGGTCCACAGGGAGGAGAGGGGTCTCGTGGCCCAATAAAAAGATTGGGTGCGAAACCCGATGGCACCAATCCACTGAAAGGCGCAAAACCTATTCATGCCAATCAGCGCCCAGGGACAAGAGGATTTTTCCTGCCCAATCAGAAGAAAGGGTGCAAAATCCTGTTTAAAAGGGTGCGTCCCGCAGCGACCAATAAGCGCTCACTAGTGCTGACCAACCAGGTGAATGGCGCGAACCCAGTTTGAATGGGCGCTCCTTCTCCCATTGGTCAGCACAGACTTCCACACGGTCAGCGGACAGCTCCAGAGATTTCCTTCTGGCGTGTGTCCCTCTCTCCGGTGGGTACCCACGCTCAGGTATCCACCGGAGAGATTGCTTGCCTTGGCAACCACGAGCCTAGTCTTGTAGCTCCCAGATTTGGAGTTATTATAGCTATGTTAGGAGCAGGTAGGATGATCCCCAACACAGGGATTGAAGACAATGCACGCAGGCCGGTTCGGGAGCCGAATGCTCCCCCTGGTGGGCGTTCAGTGATACGAACCGGTCTGAGGTTTTCACACCTTATTAGTGAGGTGTGAACATTCTAAGTAAATGTTCTCGATGGCAGCAGCAGCTTCCTGCTGAGGTAAGCCACGGGGTGTTCTCCGCCATCATCCCTGACCTGGCTCAGCACCTCTCCTAATCCAGGCATCTGTGTGAAAAAGAAAGCGTTTTCTGGGATTAGGAGTAGCCAGGACAGGGGCATTTGTTAGGGTGCCCTTAAGGGCTTGGAACATCTGCTCACACTCTGGGGTCCAGTTTACCTGTCTGGGCAAGGACATTTTGGCCAGGTTGGTGAGGGGTTTTGCTATTGCACTGTAATTGAGGATGAACTTCTTATAATAGCCGGCGGTGCCTAGAAAAGCCAGTACCTGGGTCTTAGTGAGGGGAAGGGGCCAGCTAGCTACTGCCTCCACTTTGGCTGGTTCTGGCTTCTGCATCCTACAACCCACCCAGTGTCCTAGGTATTGTACCTCTGCCATCCCTAGGGTACACTTACTGGGCTTCAGAGTTAATCCTGCTTCCCAGATCCTGTCTAGTACAGCCCCAAGTGTCACTGTATATGGTGATGTTGTCCAGGTTTGCACAGGCATAATCCCGGAGGCCATCTAACAGCCGGTCCACCATCCATTGGAAAGTGGCCAGGGCGTTCTTCATCCCGAATGGCTTGACCTTAAACTGATACAGGCCAAAGTGGGTGATGAAGGCAGACTTGGGGACAGCATCCGCTGCTAACGGGATCTGCTAGTTTTCTTTAGGCCATTTCTTACACAAGATACTACTAAGCTCTAGTACTTTCTTGCATGGATTATTGTAACCCTCTCCTAATTGGAATTCCCAAAAGCCATATTGCCCCGCTACAGTCTGTAATGAATGCTGCCGCAGACTGATTTTCCTCTCCAGTTGGTCCTCTCACACCTCACCCCTTTGTCATTCCTTACATTGTATCCTATAGGAGTCAATTCAAAGAACTAATTCATACCTATAAAGCATTTAACAATTGTATCCCCTCCTACATATCCTCTCTGATTCATAGATATGCCCTAGATATGTGCAATTTGTTTAGTTCTGAATGAAAATTATAACGAATTTCGGCAATTCGACATTCGGATGCCTCCAAATGTCCGAATCTCCGAATTTCAGAAGTGCTGAAGTGCCTAATTTCTGAAGTGCTGACCAAATCGAATTGCCGAATTGCCGAAGTGCCAAATTTCGGAAGTGTCTAACTGAACCGAATTGCCGAAGTGTCAAATTTCGGAAGTGCCGTAGGGCTTCGGTTTTCTTAAAAGTGGCAAAACAAGAGAGGGAGGTAAAATTATGGATATATTCTAACCCTACCCCTAGCCCCAACCCTAACCATACCTCTAACACTAACCCTACCCCTAACCCTAGAAGTGTAGTTGGTTGTAGTGGTTACTGGTTAGGGTTAGGGTTGGGGTTAGGGGTAGGTTTAGGATTAGGGGAAGGGTTAGGGGTTGGGTTAGGGTTAGGGGTAGGATTTGGGCTAAGGGTAGGGTTAGGGTTGGGGGTAGGCTTAGAGGTAGAGGTAGGGTTAGGGTAAGGGTTAGGGCTGGGGGTATGGTTAGGGTTTGGGTTAGGGATGGGGATAGGGGTAGGGTTAGAGTTGAGGGTAGGGTTAGAGTTGGGGGTAGGGTTAGGGATAGGGTTAAGGTTATGGTTGGAGGTAGGGTTAAGGTTAGGGTTTGGGTTAGGGGTAGGGGTTAGGGTAAGGGAATTGCCAAAATACCGAATTGTCAATGTCCCAAATTCCGGAAGTGCGAAACCAAACCGAAGTGCCGAATACCCAAAGTCCTGAATTGCCGAAGTCCAGAATTTCGGAAGTGCCGAACCAAATTTTTTGCCCATGCACGTCCCTAGTATGCCCCTTCTTGGTCTCTACGCTCATGACCTTCTCCTGTCTGCTTCTCGCACATGTACGGACAACTCACGCTTGCAGTACTTCTCGCGGGCGGCTCCCTTCCTATGGAATAACCTGCCTACCACCATCAGACTCTCCCCTGGTCTTCAAACTTTTAAGAAGTGCCTTAAAACCCATCTCTTTAGGAAAGCTTATGGCCTCCCAGAGTAACCTCTACCTCATATACCTGCCCTTGCTCTGTCCTAAAGGGCAGCACTCTACTCTCACCTCCAGCTCCGCTTTACTCCCACCCTTTTTGATTGCTATCTCCTGTACTATTGTGTTTTTTACCCCACCTCCTATAGACTGCAACCTTGTTTGAGCAGGATCCTCTTCAGCCTATCGTTCTTGTACGTTTTTTGTAATTGTCTTATTTATTGTTAAATCTCCCCCTTTTATAATATTGTAAAGTGCTACAGAATCTGTTGGTGCTATATAAATGCCAATAATAATAATAATAATAATAATAATAATAATATAGTGATGCCAAATGAGGAAGTTATCTACTATGCAGCTGAACATTGTTATCTATTAAAATTAGTGAAAAAAAGTTATTTTGTTAAGTATTCTGTTTCATTTGAATAATAGGTAAGTCCCTAATTTGTTTTCGAAATCTTTTGTTCTCAGTCATTTTTGATGCTGTCAAATTCAGAAGCTTTTGAATCCCAAAATTCTGCAGAAATTCATACTAATTTCCGAATGTTTAATATAACTGCACAAAACAAACTTACAGAAATAGAAAGTGGGGCCTTTAATTTGCTCTCTGCAATTTTGACCCACACTCTGTAAGTTTTTTCCACTCAGCAACTATTCTAACTTAGACTCATCTTCATTTAATTCATATCTGATCCCAGAATCCAGTTATTTGAAACGCACATTTTAAAGGAATATATATTTCTCTACCTTCAGTTACTTTCTTCTGAGCCCTGTTCTTTACTCCTCCAGTTATATAAAAAATGTTCAGACCTTTTCCTTCTGCATTTTTAATTAGTCCATCTGTCTCCACAAATTTCCTTTAAGGTTAATTTTAAACTTTATTTGTTCCCTGAATCCCATTGCTTATACAGATTATAGCTCCCAGTAACCACACACCCATTGCTCCTTCACGTTTACGTGCAGAGCATGATACCTCTAATTACTTGCTAATCATCTCACTAATTCCTTAATGATTTACAAGCTAAATAGTATTCCCTCTGTTGACCCCTTAAATGCTTGAATAATCAACTGTAATTTTCTCTTGATATGTTTCTTTCCAAACTCTATTATGTTAAAAAAAAAAACACACATGACTGTTTATACATGACTTTTGTACCAGCAGGTCTTGCTATATATCGTACTGTATGTAATCCCTTTTCTGAGCAAAATTATTCATCTTTAAAAGGTTCTTGGGTAAAGATGCTAAATCAGAATGAGAAAATAATTAAGTATTGCAAATAATTGAAGGTTCAGTTTGCCCGTCATCTCAGTGTTGCTTCTAAAGGTTAGAGAATTGTTTTTGATGATAATATTCAACATTCAAACAACCACTTCTGTGTTTTCCTTAGTTCAGTGCTTCCTAAACCAGTCCTCAAGACCCGCCAGCAGTCCAGGTTTTATCAGTATCTTCACTGGAATAAAGAAGGGAAATATATAAATCCTGGATTGTTGGTGGGCCATTGAGGATTGGTTTGGGAACAATCAACCAGTCAAATGCAGTAAAAATAACAATAAACAAGTGAAATAATTTATTCAAAATGGGTCACACATATTCCTGCCCCTTTATGTGCTATAGTTATACCATGCTTTTTAGTTCATTACATAGTACATATTGCCCAAGTTTGAGGACAGGACCAATTTCTGAGATTACTTTTGTTTGTGCATTTGTACGGGACTGTACTGAGGTAGGGTATATTATTTGGGATATTATGGAACAAAAATGAGCATTGTCTTTGTCCTCAAGGTACACAAACATACTTGTTTACTCATACTGAAATGATTGCTAATTCTTATGGCAAAAGTGGATATATAGGCTGCCTTTCAGATGCTTCCAGTCCACCCTGATTGTCATCACCTATTGGATTGTTCCTTCCAGGACTGTTATTATGTGGACCTGTGCTTGCCCATGGGTTGTTCGATTTCCTGCTTCTATTTTGAATGCTTTAGTACATTCCTGGAATGGGTGGTGCGGGAAGAGGCAGCTTGTAACTCGCTGTTGCATTATTTGGATGACTTCTTGTGTGTTGGTCCTGCTGGTTCAAATGTGTGTTCACACCTTCTCCGAACACTGGAATCAGTCATTCAGTTCTTATGGATCCCGCTTGCCCCGGACAAGACGGCGGGCTTCTTGGGGATTGAGATTGATTTGGTTGCTGGGGAATGTCATTTTCCAGAGGATGAGGTTTTAGAACTGTGCAGCTTGGTTTCTGCCGCCGGGTCCCTCAGTAAGATTTAATTGCGATGCCTGCAGTCGATCTTGGGTCAGGAGCAATTTGCATGCCAGATTATTCCTATGGGAAGCGTGTTTAATCGCTCCATGGCAGCGGCGACCGCGGAGGTGGACCACTCTCATCATTATGTGCGTATCACTCGCCCACTACATGAGGATCTGGCGGTTTGGTCCATCTTCTTGGACGGGTTTAAAGGTCAGTCATATTGGCAGGTGCCTGAGGTGTCCAATGCCAAGCTCCATCTGTTCACTGATGCCGTAGGTGCGTTGGGTTTTGGGGCCATCTCTAGGGCCCACATGTGTGCCAAATCTTGGCCAGAATCTTGGCATTCGGCGGGGTTGACCTTGCTAGCTTGTAGCTTTTTCCTATCGTGGTGGCAGTGGAGATCTGGGGTGATCTTCTCAGGGATCGTAGGGTGGTCTTCCACTGTGATAATATGGGGGTTGTGCAGGCCATCAACAATTTGTCTTTTTCCTCCCCTCCAGTGGTTCATCTTCTGCCGCGCCTGGTGCTGTGCTGCTTGCTTCTGAATGTGTATTGTAGAGTTGTGCATGTGCCCGGGGCTGCTAATGTTACAGCGGATGCTCTTTCTTGTTTTCAGTGGTGTAAATTCAGGGCGGCGGTGCCCGGGGAGGATGAGGTGGGCTTTCCATTTCCAGCGGGCCTGTGGGGCCTTGGGCTGACCGAATAATGTCTTGGATCCGGGGTTCGGTCTTGGAGTCTACTTGGCAGCGTTATGGTAAGGCATGGAGCGAGTGGGTAGAATTTGAGAGGCGGCTCAGTGGTTTTCGGTTAGATGGTGAACGTGTGCAAGGTTTGTTACAGCTAATTTGGTGCTGGGATGCTTTGGGATGTTCCTCCTCCGCTGTGTCTGGGAAGTTGTCTGGACTGAGCTTTTGGGTTAAGCTCACCAGAGTTTCGGACATCACAAGGGATGTTCTGGTTTCATTGGTTTTGAGGGGATGGTGTAAGGGGCCCAACCTTTCAGATTTCAGGCGCTCTCATGGTGGGCTTGTTTACAGTTCTGCCGCAGGTTTGTTTCTCCCCATTCGAGGTGGTGTTATTTCGGTTGGCGTTCTCCTTTGCCTCTTTTGGGGCCATGCAAGCTCGTGAGCTCATCAAAATTGGTCCCTGGGGGTTTGTTATTTGGGGATGTCTTTGGCGAAGTGGATGCAGTGAGGTTTTTGATTCCGAAGACAAGACGGACGTTCTAGGACGAGGTAGTGGGTCACATTCCTGGCTCTATGGTCTGTCCTTTGGCATGTCTTTATGCTTTCTGGAAGGTTCGCCCAGCGGGCGTGGGTTCACAGGGATCACAGGGTTCACAGGGATGTCAGTTTCTTATCCCAGTTCCAATTTATCTGGGTTTTCCGCATGGCTTTGAAGGATTTGGGGCTGCCTAGTGCAGAGTTTGGGGGGGCACTCCTTTCGGATAGGGGCTGCCACAGAGGCATCTCTCCTGGGGTTGGCTGAGGAAGTTATCCAAAGGATTGGGAGATGGGAATCTGGGAGGTTCTGATCATATGTCCGTACAACTGTACTGATTCCATTTCCCCTTTTGTCGTTGTAGGTGCCGTAAAATGAGTATGGGTCATAGGCCATTTGTACATACATTGGGCACAATAGTGGGCTGCAGTTCATCATGGGGGACTACAATTTGGCCTGTCGCCAGCAGTGGCAGAAGTCTATTGGTTCAGTATCCGGGGGGATGCGGTGGGAGCACCTGTTGCCCGAATTGGTCTGTTTGTCCAGCCTGCTTGGTGTTCCTGATGTTATCCTGATTCATGATGGGAGGAACGATCTTGGCACTATTCCAGTGTGTGATCTGTGAGAGATCATCCAGAAAGATTTGGCTGAGCTCTGGCTCAGATTCCAGAGGGTGTGTCTGGTGTGGTCCGAGGTGCTATCTCGGAACTATTGGAAGGGGGCAAGAGAACTCAGGGCTCTTGAACTGAGCAGAATCAAACTTAATATGTGGGTTTCAAAGTTTATGAAGGGAATCGGGGGGGCTCACGGTGCATCACCGCATCTTTGAGCATAACGCAGCAATTTATTTTAAGGAGTGATGGAGTCCACCTGATGGAGCTTGGACTGGGTATGTCTAATTTAGCATTGCAGGATGCACTGGAGGAGGCCATGGCTTTGGTGTTGGGGCAGCCCCGCTGATATAGGGGGTAAACCAGCGGGTCTTGTGGCGGTATATGGCCCCAGTCACCCGGGGGTTAGACCAGCAGTCCGTGGAAAGTGGATGGGCAGGGCTGTCCCTGCCCTAACCTTAAGTACAGTTATGGATAACGGACGTGCCCACTGAGCTAATAAGCGGCTAGTGGTCAGCATTACGAAATGGAAAGCCCAAGAAAAGGCCTTGTACTAATTAGAATGAGGAGGGAGGGGCAGCTGCCCTAAGTTATGTTTGGTTGGCAAGGTGGTACTCAGTGACGTATCTATTTACTGAGTAATTATGTATATAGTGTTTATGTTAAGTTGAAGTTTTAATACTTATTTATAATAAAGTTGTGGCCTATTTACTCCAAAGCAAGTCTGTTGTGGTTAATTTCGGGAATAAGTGGTGGGTTTATCAATGGTAAAGGTTTTATGCCTATACACAGTTACCCTTTACCTACTCACAAGACCATGAGGAGCCAGGCAAGGCCTAGGCAGAACAGGGACATGTGAGTGTGAGGGTAGTGTATACAGAGGAATGTGGTAAAGTGGTCCTGGGACAGTGGGTGAAGTAGTAAGGGCTAGATGGGTGGGATAGTATAAATAGGTTGCCATCTTATAGGATTGTCAGCTTAATTATCAGTTGGTAGCAGCTTCCCACCTACCCTCCCCTTATTTGTTTCATGTATGTTTGTCTGTGTATTCTGTCTGTCACAGCTTGGTTGCCCAGCAGGCATTGTGGGAGCCCAGTGGGCATGTGGGAGCCCAGCGGGCATGTGGACGCCCAGTGGGCGTGTGGCGGTATATGGCCCTTATCAACGAGGGGTTGGACAAGCGGTCCATGGTAAGTGGATGGGTAGGGGTGTCCCTCCCCTAACCTCAGGTACAGTTATGGAAAATGGACGTGCCCACTGAGCCAATAAGTGGCTAGTGGTTAACATTATGAAATGGAAGGTCCAGGAAAAGGCCTTGTACTGATTGGAACGAGGGGGGGAGGGGCAGCTGCCCTAAGTTATGTTTGGTTGGCAAGGTGGTACTTAGTGATGTATCTATTTACTGAGGAATTATGTATATAGTGTCTATGTTAAGTTCAAGTTTTAATATTTATATATTTATAATAAAGCTGTGGCCTATTTAAACCAAAGCTTTCAGGGTTTATGAACAGTAAAGGCCCTGGGGAGATAGCCCAGATAAGCGGACAAGGGCACATGTATGAGTGTGTATGGGAGTGGTTATGTGTTTGGAAGGGTGTATGGGAGTGGTTATGTGTTTGCGAGTGGGGTAGGGATCATCTTACCTTAGTGCCTCTTGGGAGAAGGGCCAGCAAAAGACTTCCCTCCCTCCCATCCTCCCTATTTTCTGTTTGTTATTATTCATGTCACAGCTAGCGAGGGGCGTATCCTTGCCAATAGGTTTTGGGGGGCTATTACATTGAGTGTCAGGATATGGACAAGGTCGGGTCTCAACCTCCCCTGCTCTGTAGGGTAAACTTTTAAGTTACCGACTTGGACGTGCCCACTTTGCTAAAAGCCGGCTGGTGGTAAGCATTAAAAGGAAAAGAGAATTTGGTTTGGATGAGGGGGGAGGACGAGAACCCAGTGTGCAAGTTGGTGCATAGACAGGTGGTCTCTTTCATTGGCAAGGATGTTTATGTAAGCTAATGTTTGTAGGGCACTAGGTGTTAATTTATATGTTATGGATTATTTATATATTTATCTCTGGATATATTTAAATGATAAAGTTAATACATGTTGGATGAATCCTACAGTCTTGTGTTTAACCCCTTAAGGACACATGACATGTGTGACATGTCATGATTCCCTTTTATTCCAGAAGTTTGGTCCTTAAGGGGTTAATAAATGCTGTGGTCTCTTTCATCCAAATTCGGTGTCTGTCGTTATTGGGAGGTATTTGGGGTAGGGTCCATTATTCTTATTTGCACCACAGTTACCCTCTACCTACGCACAAGAATATAGAATGTTTGTTTTTAACTTGTCTATGGGATTCAAGTGGTAAAAAGACAAATCAATAAGTAAATCTGTGCAAAGACATGATAATCAAAAATATCCCGCAGAAACCTTTAGCATCTGCAATGTTGGAACTAATAGTATTGTTTGTTTTTTTTCAAAGTGGCACTGTAGCTTTAAAGAGTAAGGATTAGAAAATACTATTAACTAGGAAATGCTGATATAACAAAGCTGTCTGAAGCGGGTGATTACGGTGAGGGTGGCTGTTAAAAAAAGTGTCCATCAAATCTGAAATTAATAAGATAAAACTCCAACAGAAATAGGATAAATCTAGAAAATGTTAAATGTTAAACATGACCTAGCTCTGTCATTTCAGCTATAAAAGAAAACTTTAGTATTAATGTTGAGCATTGTAAAGGCATAAAAAGAAGCTTTTATCACACAGCCCAGTGTGAAACGCAAAGTCTAGAGGATGCCGTTTTAATAACCACATTATATATTAGAATTTTTTTTTTTTTTTTTTTTTTTTTTACCAAAGCTCATGTAATTGTAAGATGTCAAAAGGCACAGCTTAGCTTGCAGTCCTTTCATCAAAGCAAACAAATAAAATGATTATGCTAATTTTACAGCTGGCTATTAGCTACCTCCTGCAACCACCTATGCACTATTCAGGTTGACAGACAATTACAGTTTAGCACACCATTTCCACTTCCTAATGTGACATCCTAATTAACAAAATGCCTTACAATATGTGCATTAATATGAACATACACTTTTCACTTAATGACTGACTTTTTTTATTGCAAAACTAATTCTGTCATTTTAACATTTTTTTATACTTTTACTACCTGTTGTGTTATCCTAAGATAACTTATAGCACTTTGTGTGTAAGCTTTTCCCTTTTTTCATATATTTGGTTAATGAAGAAAGCACTTCACTACCAAATATGTTTTTGTTTGTTTTTAAGTATTTGTTTTTGAGTAATGATTGTTATTAAAAGGTAAATAAAAATTCTGAAAGTTTCTTCATACTTACCGTAATTTTCTTTGTCTGGATATATCCATGGCAGCATCAAGTTAGGGTTAGCCCCCCCCCCCCTCTTGACTGTTTAGGATAGCAAGTACTTTACAAATATACCCTCCTTACTTGGTACAATCAGTCTTGTAACACGCTCGAAGGATCTAAAAATGGGAAGGGATTCTGTCATGGATATGTCCAGGAAAAGAAAATTACAGTAAGTATAAAGACATTTTCAGAATTCTTGGCTAATTCCATGGCAGCATCAAGATGGGGTAATACCCACAATCAACTTAAGGGGAGGGAAATCAAAACCAAAGACAAAAGAATAATGTTCTAGAAAAGATACTTTATTATCATAGAGGTTCAAGAAACTGAGGAAAGAACATTCCTTCCAAACTCCGTAGCTTTCCAAGATCTTACCGCCAAGGCATAATGCTTTATAAAGGTGTTCGACAAGGCCCATGTAGCTGCTCTCAATAGGCGTGTTAGATGCAGCTGCCCATGATGTAGATAGAGACCTCGTAGAATGGACCCTTAAACCTGAAGGAACCTGCACCTCCTGGGCCTGATATGCAAAAGAAATGGCTGCAATTATCCAACATCTTAAAGTAGGTTTGGATGCAGCAAAACCTCTACGATTCCCAGCAAAGTTCAGGAAGAGCCTAGACTATTTTCTCCAACTAGCTGTCTTATCCAGATAGATAGAAGGACCCCTAGAGACATCTAAGTTATGCCATCTCTCTTCCTCTGGATTCGCTGGACACTTAAAAAAGGATGGAAGAACTATTTCCTCATTAAAATGAAACCCAGATATCACTTTAGGACGGAATTCCGGAATTGTTCATAGGATTATGATCAGGGTAGAACACCATACAGGATTCTTCCGTAGATAAAGCCTGAATTTCAGAAATCCTCCTGCCTGACGTAATTGCAACAAGAAGGATAACTTTAAAAGAAATCAGACGATCTGTAGAATCTGTTAAAGGTTCAAAAGGAGGAAGAGACAACGCCTTTAAAACTAAAGGAAGGTCCCAGGGAGGGGGCAGGGACCTAATAAAAGGCTTCACCTTCTTAACTGCTGTTAGAAACCAGACCACCATGTTATCCAAAGTATACCTCGAACTGGTAAGAGCAGATAAGGCTAAAACTTCCGTAGGGAACTTAGGCTTAGCCCTCTATCCAGACCAGTCTGCAGAAAATCCAAGAAGCTGGAGACCGTAGGAGAAAGACAAGAGACATTGTTATTTTTAGCCCAGTCAGCAAACACCATCCATATACGATAATAAGTAGAGGAAGTTGATCTTCTCCTTGACTGCAAAAGAGTGTCGATCACTGCTTGAGAAAAACCCCTGTTAGCTGGATTCCTCCTTTCAGTTTCCATGAATGGAGTGTCTTCGGAGATGGATGAACCGCTGGACCCTGAGTTAGAAGGTCCAGAATGTCCGGTAACTTTCATGGTTGGGCAATTGACAAAGACCGGAGGAGAGGGAACCATGGCATGTGAGGCCAGAACGGAATTATTGCCACCACCAAAATACCCCTCCATCTTGATCCTCTTCAAGGTCTTCCATACAAGAGGAAAATGGGGAAAGATATAGGCTAGCTTGAAGGGCCAATTGTTGGACAGGGCGTCTGTGGCCAATGCATTGGGATGAAATGTCCTGGAGAAGAATGCCGGAAGTTGGGAGTTTGACACTGTTGCCATGAGATCCACCACCGGAGTTCCCCAAGGCAAAATTAGTTGTTGGAAGATCTTGGGATTCAACTGCCATTCTTTTGAATCTAGATAATTCCTGCTGAGGAAGTCTGCTCTCGTGTTTTTTGGTACTGGAATGTAAATTGCAGACAGACCCAATACCATCTTCTGAGCCCACAACATAATGGGTTCTAATTCCTGAAGAAGATCCTTGCTTCTGGTACCACCTTGTCTGTTTATGTAAGATACCGCCGTTCGATTGTCCATGCGAATCTTCACCCATTTCCCCATTAAGATTGGAATGTGAGAGGCTCTGTTTTCTCATTTGCCTTGGGCATTCCATTGCAGAAGATGATCACCCCAACCTAGACCACTGGCGTCTGTCGTCAAGGTTACCCATTCTACTTCCCTCAGAGGAAAACCTTTGCAGAGATTTGCAGGGTCCTGCCACCAGTTCAAGCTCCTCCGAAGCTTGACTGAAATAAGAATCCTTTTGGACCACTTGTCTCTGTTCTGGCTGAATCTTCTCAAAAAATAAATCTGTGGATAGCAAACGTGCCACTGAGCCCACTTTACCAGTCCAATGGTTGAGGAAAAATTTCCCAGCATGCTCATGAATACTTCTGATGAAACCACTTTTGATCACCTTCTGGACCCTTGATACAATACAATCTCTTCTTTCTTTTGAAAGAAAAAGCATTGCTTGTGTCGAACCATGCTCCCAAAAAGCATATACTCTGGGTAGGAGACAGCTGACTTTTTCAGTAGTTGATAATCCATCCAAACTATTCCAATGTCCTTATTGCTTCGTCTCTTTGAACTATAAGGCTGTCTCTTGTTTCTCCTATTAGAAGGATGTCATCCAGATAATGATAACTATTGAGGCCCCGCAGTCTCCAGAAATTCCTTGGCGCTGTACTTAGGACAAAGGGAATAACTCTGAACTGAAAATAGTTTCCTAGAACGGCAAACCTCAGGAATATTTGATGATGTTTCACTATCGGGATTTGGAAATAGGCGTCCTTTAAATCTACTCATCATCCAGTCTACTATCCTGAATCTCTGGATGCCAATCTCCAGAGGATTTTGGAACCAGGAAGAGGTTTGAATAGATGCCTTGAAATCTTTTTGGCTGAGGAACCCTTAAGATAACTCCTTCTTGAAGAAGATTGGAAAGGTCTCTTATAAGGGCTTGCCTTTTTGCTGGAATACCTGGAGTTCTTGATACCCAAAATAATTGTGACAGGGAAATTTTCAGAATTCACACCTCTACCCATCCCTGAGAATAGAGACTACCCAGGGGTCCAGACCCGCTTCTGCCCAGGTCTACCTAAAAGGATGGAGGTGGGCTCCTACACCTGAGACCTGGGGGCCCAAACTTTCAAAAGGGCCTATTTGCTGTCTTAGAACCAGCTGATGGTCTACTTCTTCCAGACTGGCCTCCTCTTCAAGCCGATCCTCTAGAAAATTCTCTTCCTGGTTTATATGACCTTAAATCTCAAAAGGAAGGTCTGTCACGAAAGGATTTTCTGTCTTACCAGTTCTGGGAGACCTTCTTACCCTTTCTATACGGAGGAAGAAACAACTTCTTGCCTTCTGCAGCACGTTTAATGGCTTCCTCCAATTGTTTGCAAACAATAAATGTCCCTGAAATGGGATACCACATAAGAGAATAAATCAGCATTCCAGAATTTCAGCCATAATGCTCTGTGCCCTGCCACTGATAAAGCCATATTTCTGAAAAGAGTTCTGACCAAGTCCAGAGAATGTTTAGGATAAAAATTCAGCTGCCCATTTGAGCTTGGACAAAGATTGTAGCAGGATAGGTCTACCTACTCCCTTCTCAATGTCTTCCTCAAAAAGGTATAACCATTTCATAAGGGATTTTGCCACCAAGGTCATGGCTACTGCAGGTCTGCAAGACACTCATAGAAACATAGAAATATAGAAACATAGAATGTGATGGCAGATAAGAACCATTCGGCCCATCTAGTCTGGCCAATTTTCTAAATAATTTCATTAGTCCCTGGCCTTAACTTATAGTTAGGAAAGCCTTATGTCTATCCCACGCATGCTTAAACTCCTTTACTGTGTTAACCTCTACCACTTCAGCTGGAAGGCTTTTCCATGCATCCACTACCCTCTCAGTAAAGTAATACTTCCTGATATTTTTTTTAAACCTTTGCCCCTCTAATTTAAGATTATGTCCTCTTGTTGTGGTAGTTTTTCTTCTTTTAAGTATGGTCTCCTCCTATATTGTGTTGATTCCATTTATGTATTTAAATGTTTCTATCATATCCCCCCTGTCTCGTCTTTCCTCCAAGCTATACATGTCAAGATCCTTTAACCTTTCCCGATAAGTTTTATCCTGCAATCCATGAACCAGTTTAGTAGCCCTTCTCTGAACTCTCTCTAAAGTATCAATATCCTTCTGAAGATACGGTCTCCAGTACTTCGTACAATACTCCAAGTGAGGTCTCACCAGTGTTCTGTACAATGGCATGAGCACTTCCCTCTTTCGACTGCTAATACCTCTCCCTATACAACCAAGCATTCTGCTAGCATTTCCTGCTGCTCTATTACATTGTCTGCCTACCTTTAAGTCATCATATTTAATCACCCCATAAATCCCCTTTTTCTCAGATGTTGAGGTTAGGACTCTATCAAATATTCTGTACTTGCCCTTGGGTTTTTACGTCCAAGATGCATTATCTTGCACTTATCCACATTAAATGTCAGTTGCCACAACTCTGACCATTTTTCTAGTTTACCTAAATCATTTGCCATTTGGCTTATCCCTCCTGGAACATCAACCCTGTTACATATCTTAGTATCATCAGCAAAAAGACATACCTTACCATCAAGTCCTTCTGTAATATCACTACTAAAAATATTAAAGAGAATGGGTCCAAGTACAGATCCCCGAGGTACCCCACTGGTGAAAAGCCCAAGCTTTGAATATACTCCATTGACTACAACCCCATGTTGGCTGTCACTCAGCCACTACCTTACGCTTTCAACAATATTGGACTCCAAACTTAAAGATTGCAGTTTATTGATAAGCCTTCTATGTGCAACAGTATCAAAAGCCTTACTGAAATCTAGATAAGCAATGTCTACTGCACCACCCTGATCTATTATTTTAGCTACCCAATCAAAAAAATCTATAAGATTAGTTTGGTATGATCTCCGTGAAGTAAACCCATGTTGTCTCTGATCTTAAAATCCATGTATTTTTAGATGTTCAACAATCCTATCCTTTAACATGGGTTCCATTACTTTCCCCACTACTGAAGTAAGGCTTACTGGCCTATAGTTACCCGACTCCTCCCTACTATCTTTCTTGTGAATGGGCACAACATTCGCTAACTTACAATCTTCTGGGACTACTCCTGTTAACAATGATTGGTGAAATAAATCTGTTAATGGTTTTGCTAATACACCACTAAGCTCTTTTAATAACTTTGGGTGAATTCCATCCGGTCCCATTGACTTATTTGTCTTTTCTTTTGACAGTTGAAATAAAACCTCTTCCTCTGTAAACTCACATGTAATAAATGGCTCATTTGTCCTTTTTCCTAACTGAGGTCCCTTTCCTTCACTTTCATCTGTAAAAACTGAACAAAAATATTCATTGAGGCAGTCAGCTAGACCTTTATCCTCTTCTACCTACCTTCCTTCTTTAGTTTTTAATCTAACTAATCCTTGTTTTACTTTCCTTTTCTCATTTATGTACCGTATATACTCGAGTATAAGCCGACCCGAATATAAGCCGAGGCCCCTAATTTTTCCCCAAAAAACTGGGAAAACTTATTGACTCGAGTATAAGACTAGGGTGGGAAATGCAGCAGCTACTGGTAAATTTCTAAATAAAATTAGATCCTAAAAAAAATATATTAATTGAATATTTATTTACAGTGTGTGTATAATGAATGCAGTGTGTGCGTATGAGTGCAGCGTGTGTGTGTATGAGTGCAGCGTGTGTGTATGAGTGCAGTGTGTGTATGAGTGCAGCGTGTGTATGAATGCAGTGTGTGTGTGTGTATGAATGCAGTGTGTGTGAGTGCAGTGTGTGTGTATGAGTGCAGTGTGTGTATGAATGCAGTGTGTGTATGAATGCAGTGTGTGCAGGGCCGGTGCAAGGATATTTGCCCCCCCCATATGTCCTGACCTCCCCTCCTCCTCCCTCAGTGGTCCTTACCTCCCCACCCCCGTGTTCCTTCACCCCCCTCCCCCAGTGGTCCTGACTCACCCCTCCCCTAGTGGTCCTTACTTCCCCCTCCCCTCCCCTAGTGGTCCTTACTTCCCCCTCCCCTCCCCTAGTGGTCCTTATCCCCCACTCCCTCCCCTAGTGGTCCTTATTCCCCCCTCCCTCCCATAGTGGTCCTTATCCCCCTCCCTCCCATAGTGGTCCTTATCCCCCCCTCCCTTCCTCCCATAGTGGTCCTTATCCCCCCTCCCTCCCATAGTGTTCCTTTTCTCCCCCCCTCCCTCCCATAGTGGTCCTTATCCCACCCCCTCCCTCCGATAGTGGTCCTTATCCCCCCCTCCCTTCCATAGTGGTATAGTGGTCCTTATCCCCCCTCCCTCCCATAGTGGTCCTTATCCCCCCTTCCCTCCCATAGTGGTCCTTATCCCCCCCTCCCTCCCATAGTGGTCCTTATCCCCCCCCTCCCTCCCATAGTGGTCCTTATCCCCCCCCTCCCTCCCATAGTGGTCCTTATCCCCCCCCTCCCTCCCATAGCGGTCCTTATACCCCCCTCCCTCCCATAGTGGTCCTTATCCCCCCCTCCCTCCCATAGCGGTCCTTATACCCCCCTCCCTCCCATAGCGGTCCTTATACCCCCCCTCCCTCCCATAGTGGTCCTTATCCCACCCCCTCCCTCCCATAGTGGTCCTTATACCCCCCCCCCCTCCCACAGTGGTCCTTATACCCCCTTTTTTTTTATTATTTTTTTTATTATTATTATTTTTTTTTTTATTATTATTTCTTATTTTATTTTTTTTTCGTCCCCCCTCCCTGCTTGATACATGGCAGGGAGGGGGGCTCTCCTTCCCTGGTGGTCCAGTGGCAGTTCAGTGGGGGGGAGAGGGGGGCTGGCAGAGCTGTACTTACCTGTTCTGCAGCTCCTGTCAGCTCTCTCCTCCTCTGCGCCGTCCGTGCAGCTCCTTCTATCAGCTCACACTGTAAGTCTCGCGAGAGCCGCGGCTCTCGCGAGACTTACACTGGGAGCTGACCGAGGTGCTGAACGGACGGCGCGGAGGAGGAGAGAGCTGACAGGAGCTGCAGAACAGGTAAGTACAGCTCTGCCAGCCCCCCTCTCCCCCGGTCTGTATTATGGCAATGCAAATTGCCATAATACAGACCTTGACTCGAGTATAAGCCGAGTTGGGGTTTTTCAGCCCAAAAAATGGGCTGAAAAACTCAGCTTATACTCGAGTATATACGGTATCTAAAAAATGTTTTGTCCCCCTTTTTTTTACTGACTGTGCTATTTTCTCTTCTGTGTGTGATTTGGAAGCTCTTATAACTTGCTTAGCCTATTTCTGTCTAATCTCATAGAGCATTCTGTCTTCCTCACTCTTTTTTTTTTTTACTATTTACTAAATGCTTACTTTTTGTTTTTTTTACTATTTTGGCCACATCTGCGAAGTACCATAGTGGTTTCTTGAATTTTTTGCTTTTACTGACAAGCCTAATGCAATTTTCTGTTGCCTTCAGCAGTGCAACTTTTAAATAATCCCATTTCTCTTGGACTCCATTTAAATTGCTCCAATTTGATAATGACTCCTTTACACATATTCTAATTTTAGAAAAGTCTGTTTTTTTAAAGTCTAAAACGTTTGTTTTTGTGTGGTGTGACTCAGTCACTGTTCTTATATTAAACCACACTGACTGATGATCACTGGATCCTAAACTTTCACCTACACTAATAACTGAAACAAAATCTCCATTTGTTAACACTAAATCTAGTATGGCCTCCTTACGAGTTGGCTCCTCAACGACTTGTTTTAGAGACAATCCCAGTAGGGAGTTTAGAATATGTGTGCTCCTAGCACAAGTAGCTAATTTTGTTTTCCAATCCACATCAGGAAGATTAAAGTCACCCATTATGATAACTTTCCCCTTCATTGTCATTTTAGCTATTTCCTCAACTAGTTGATTATCTAACTTTTCTATTTGTCCTGGGGGCCTATAAATCACACCTACATGAGTTACTGTGTGATTATCAAATTCTTACGTAACCCAAACGGACTCTATGTTCGACTCTCTAACTTTTATTAGGCTAGATTTTATGCTATCCTTCACATACAGAACCATCCCTCCCCCTCTCTTGCCTTCCCTGTCTTTTCTATATAAAGAGTACCTGGTATTGCTATGTCCCAGTCATTTTTCTCATCATACTATGTCTCAGTAACAGCGACTAAATCTACATTATCGTTTGCCATTATTGCCACAAGTTCATGGATGTTATTCCTTAAACTGCGAGCATTTGTAGACATGACTCTAAGCTTATCCTTTTTTAACACACTTGCTAAAGGCACCTTCTGTCCTTGTTTTGGGGGGCAATTGGACTGATGTTTTATCACCCTTTTGCCCCCCCCCCCCCGCCTAGTTTAAATACATCCTAGCAAAACATCTGAGAACATTTGTTCCCTTTTGAGAAAGATGCAAACCATCTTTTTTGTACAGTTTATTTCCATTCCAAACAGAGCTAACGAGAAATAAAGCCAAATCCTTGCTCCCGACACCATTCACCAAGCCACAAGTTAAAGTGCCTAATACGCATCAGCCTGTTGTTCTGAGTGTTATGCACAGGCAGAACTTCAGAGAATGACAGTGTGAAAGCAACCTGCCATATATCATTGGCAAAAAACACTAAAAACTCCTTAACCTCTGAAACCTCATTGCAAGCCAAGTCATTTGTCCCTAAATGGACAAGTACATCCAATTCCCCTTCCTGCTTTGCTCACTTAACAATATTACAAATACGTCTTCTGTCTCTGTGAGCATTAGCTCCGGGTAGACATCTCACAAGACCACCATTGTCCATCTCCACACCTCTTATGATGGAATCCCCCAACAACAACTGCTTTCTATTAGGCTTCACCACAGTCTCCGAGCCTATCTCCACAACACCACTACCCTCAGTGCCTGAGCCTGTCTCCACAACACCATTACCCTTAGTGCCGGAGCCTGTCTCCTCAACACCACTACCCTCAATGCCTGAGCCTGTCTCCACAGCACCACTACCCTCAGTGCCTGAGCCTGTCTCCACAACACCACTACCCTCAGTGCCTGTCTCCATAACACCACTATCCTCAGTACCTGAGCCTGTCTCCATAACACCATTACACTCTGAAAGTGCAGAAAATTAATTATGTAGAGTAACAGATTGTGCAATATGCCTTCTATCCACAACTCTAAGTCTACCAGATCCTACAGTAATCCATCTGCCATTCCTAGGACGTCTCTGCGGCAGTGGCTTTGCAGCAGTTCCAGCCTGAGTTTGTTTACCAGATAATTTACAAATATCAGATTTCAAAAATCCAATCTCCTGTCGCAATATAGAGAACTGTCTACAGATTAGACAGCATCAAAATCTCCAAAAAGTGGAACATGGAACAAATGCATAACAACTATTACACTGAACTAAGTATGTCATTTCAATGAGGTGAATAATTTAAATCAAACAAATCTTACATTTTTAGTCCTCCTGAATACCTCAGATTACCTCCAGTTTATCTCCAGAATATCTCCAACCACACACTTAGAAGCAGCACTCTCCAGAATATCTCCAACCACAAACTTAGAAGCAGCACTCTCCAGAATATCTCCAACCACACACTTAGAAGCAGCACTTAGACGAAGCAACCAAGATATATTAGCCAAGCTAATGACAACAACCCTTATATAACTCCTAAAATCATCACCCACTAGTAATGTTTAACACCTGGGTAGGCCTATGCTTATTTGCAAACAATAACTAATTAACTAGCAATCAATAGTAAGTATTAAGCTAATCAAATCAAATGCCTTACCAAATTAACAGGGAATCAAACCTTGTACAATCAGTAACCTTTTCCTAAAGATGAATCTTACCTGTAACAGTAGAAAAGAAAACTCTTAGCAAACTCTTAGACAGTTGGAGCTTCTGTAGAACTCTCTAGAATATCTCCAACCACACACTTAGAAGCAGCACTTAGATGAAGAAACCAAGCTATCCTTCTGAAATGTAGTTTTTACACAGGCTATTATCAATCCTCCTGTCCACGGCATCCTTAAAAGGAGGCTACCTCATCTAAAGGTAGAGTCGTATTTCTCCCCAGTCTAATTATAGCTGTTTCAATCTTGGGGGCATAATTTCAGGCTGCAGAATTCTCTTCAGTGAAGGGATACAGTCTAGAGAACATTCCTTGAACCAACACCTTATGTTGTTTTTTTTTTCATTCCTTCTCAAGCAAGTCATTAAGGGCTTCATGGACAGGAAAGGAAGGTCTCTTTTTAATAAGCTCTGGAAAAATATTCAAACAGGACGGCTTTGACTGATCCGTATCCTCTAGCTTGAGAGTATACCTGACTGCTTTAATCAGCTTTGATATCCATATGATCCTCTACAGAATCGGATTCATCCAAGGAATACAATCTTTCACCTTCTTCCGATTGAACCTCCGCAAACAAGACATCAGAGTCAGAATCTTCCCTGTACCTCTGGGAAGAGAGTCTTGGAGTGCTTGCCAGATTTATGCTGTTCCATAGACTTATCTAACGCCATCTGAATCCATTTTAACATATCAGGTGAAGGATCCTTAGTATAACCCGCTGCTTTGAAAAGACAGTCACTACATAACTTCTACCCTTCAAGTGCCTTTGCATCACAAGCCTTACATCTATCCGATTTATGGGATTTCTTGCCACCTCCTGACTTTTCAGATGTTCCAAATTCCTGGCGGAATGGCGCGAAAAGCACAGAGAAAAAAACAAGTGAAAGGTGAGCAAACCGCCAAAGCCGAAGGCAATGCCCTATGAAGGTCCCCCATAGAAAAAATAATACAAATAGAGGCACTCCATCCTGTACAGCTGGCAAGTGGCCTAAATGCTTGCATATATATGTGCAGGTACCAAATAAATACCGCTACCATGAGGATTACAATGGTCATTACTTTTAATATATATGTGTACTCTACAGATTACCGCTACCCAGAGGATCAAAGCAGATATATTATAATTGTAGAAAGTGTATACACCATGCACCGCTACCCATAGGATCAAAGCGACCTGAGGATAATATTATAGCATGTGTCACACATCATTAACCACTACCCATAGGATCACAGCGGATATAACTTGCCACAGTGATGATATACCAAATACAGTTCCGCTACCCATGGGATCATTGCGGATATATCTTCAATGGGGAGTATATATCACATATAGTTTCGCTACATTAAAGATCATAGCAGTTAAAAGAGTCTCTAGAGCATTTTACCAAGAGAGAGAGGCTGACGACAGGGGTGCCCCCTATCCCCGCTTCTATTTGCCCTCGCCCTCGCCCTGGAACCATTCCTCACGCACATTCGACGCAACATAGACATAACAGGCCTGACGACAGGCCAAGTACACCACAAAGTAGCAGCGTACGCGGACGACCTTCTTTTCGTGGTGACCAACCCTGAAATAACCCTTCCAAACATCCAGAAAGACCTTAGGATATTTGGCGACATATCTAACCTAAAAATTAACTATGGTAAATCTTACATTCTTAATATTAGCGTCCCCACCGCACGCGCGGACCCCCTACCAGTGGGCTGAACAACAAAATTAGGTACTTAGGGATATGGGTGACCAGGCAGAGTAGAGACCTATATAGGGACAACTTTGCCGATATACTGCACACATTCCAGAGAGATTTGAGGGAATGGTCCTACCCGCACATATCATGGCTCAGGAGTGTACAGGTCATAAAAATGAACTTTCTTCCACGCCTATTATACCTTCTCCAGGCCATTCCCATTGTAATACCAGGCCCCTTCTTTAACACGCTCAGAAAATAAATGATAAAATATGTATGGAACGGGAGGAGGCCTAGAGTGAAATTCTCCACAATGACACGACCTAAAGACAAAGGGGGATTAGCTCTCCCAGACTTTCACCAGTACTACGTGGCCACACACCTACAGAGAATCATGGAATGGTCTAAGGACAGAGTCCACAAACTATGGAAGAAGGTGGAAGAGGCAGAGGCAGGCAGACCGATCTCAGGACTCCCCTGGAGCCGAGATGCAGCCGAAAAGGGAGAAATGTCCGTATACACGAGACACACCCTGGCAGTGTGGAGGAAGGCCGCAAAAAAGGGGAACATGGCACCGTACCCCTCCCCCTCCTACCACTGACGCACAACGAGGACCTTCCCCCGGGACTGGACCCGAGAGCCCTCAGACACATCCTCCCAGACAAATCCCCACGCCTACACCACCTCCTCCATGGAGGGAAATGTAAAACACTAACAGACATGATGGGTGAGATGCCCCCGACCTTTATGCACCGCTTTTGATATGCCCAACTGACCAACTTTGTCCACTCCCTGCCGCAGGGACTGGCACTCACCAGAGACCGGACCACAATAGAAATGGTCAGCTCACACCCAGACCCGCTCCCACACGGAGTGTCCTTCCTATACTCCATACTTCAATCAGAAACCCCATCCAAGACACCCCTCTTCATGGGAAAATGGGAGGCTGCCCTAGGCAACAAGCTTAAGGCAGCAGAATGGGAAACCATCTGCTATCTTACACACCACTGTTCCACTCACAGCAAGACACAGGAAACGTCCTACAAGCTTCCTCCACCACGTAAACCCAGACCACTCCAGACTATGCTAGAGATGTGAACGAGAGGTAGGCACCATGAAACACATTTGGTGGGATGGTGTGCTGATACAGCCATATTGGAGGAGGATACACAAAATGCTAGAGAAATTTACGGATGCACCCCCCCCCCCCCAGAACCGGCAGCGATGCTCCTACACCACACAACAGTTCCCCGCTCTAGATACAAAAAATCCATGACTATTAGAATACTAAATGTGGCCAAACGAGTGCTCCCCCAATTCTGGAAACAAACAGTGACACCCCCCACTGTCGACCTGGTTTCGCCAAATGGAGGAACTCAGGACGATATAGGAACTGACCATGACGGCCAACACTACACCCACCACCTACATGAGCATTTGGACACACTGGATTCTAGAGACGGCAAAAAAGGAATTCCAATTGGAACTTAGGCCTGACTCCGACGGACACCACGACACAGACAGATAGAAGCAGAACACACACCCCTGACGACACGAGACGACTGACAGACGATCTGCACAGAACCATTCCCCTTTCTCCCCGCCCTGATATACCCCCCTCTCCCCATAAATAACCAGGGTATAACCACTGCCTCTACCAACCTTACCGCACTCACTGCGACAAGGGATGACACCACCCTGAATGAAAACATACGCAATATAGCACAAAATCTCAGACCGGTCAGGGATGACACCCCAAAGTCATATCACACGAACGACCGTGAGGACCCAGGACAAGCCTGGCAATGACACAACTGAAGTTGCAACCACACACCCAGTGACGTGATACCTCTAGCCCACATTACCGCCTTATCCCTTCCTAAACACAGGTACCGCTGATGGTAACAGTGGAGAAAACACAAACCTGATACGGACGATACCGCGCAACTCGAGCCACAGGGCTCTTTCGAAGGCCCGACGACAGAGACCTAAAGTGAGGCCTACGTACCCAGACTCATTCATAAAACGAACCCCTTCTGCACTGTACGACCTGACAAGATAACAGGGGAACACCGACACATAGACGGAACTCGAACACAATAGATGGAACACAACGAATACACCAAAGTTCCTACACAAATAAATGATGCAGAGAGCGGAGCACACTCTACAAACACCGACACCGGGTACAAGGCTACCTACCCTAGACTAAAAACGGTTGCCGCGCATATAGTTCACCCTGTTTATAAAATGTAAACTAACTAATATTGCCGGAAATGCATACCATCAGAAAATGGGGACCTGCGAGTCCACCCATGATGTGGGCCTGCGAGCCCGACCCGATATCTGTAAAACCATGCTATGGAGACCTGCGTGTCTCTCTAAACCCTGATACAAGCAAAACGAATGAATAAAAATTATATTCACAAAATTAAAGAGAGAGAGGCTGAACTCTTTTGGGTAAGAAACATAAGCAGAGGTAAACTAAAGCAAACAAGATGTAAAGGTAATAAAATGTACTTGAAACCTTGTCCACAGCCAAGAGGACAGGAAAAAAGACTAATGATACCAAGTAAGGAGAGTCTATTTGTAGTACTACCTATCCTAAACAGCCAAGGGGGAGGAGCTAACCCTATCGTAATGCTACCATGGATTAGCCAGGAATAAAAAAATATTTAAAATTACACACTTGTAATTTTTCATTTTTTCACACAAAGCATTTTCATGCTGAACAAAAAACATATAAACATAAAGAAAAGTGGCATTTCTCATTATGGCAATGATTCAAAATACTTTCTGCTTGCTTTGTTTCTGTCCTGACTCTGCCTCAGTTTTATGAATTATCTATCTATCTATCTATCTATCTATCCATCTATCTATCTATCCATCCATCTATCTATCTATGTCTGTCTGTCTGTCTGTGTATATCTATCTTTTTTAACCTTAATTCCAGGTTTGTCTTTCCCTTGAAATATTTAAAACACATATATATGCTATACTGCAGCTGGGACGTGACCAGCCCATATGAGCTAATGATAATATACAACTTGTCAAGTGTCTTACTTAAATCATAATCCCTAATCAATCATCACAAAAAACCAATTCTATGGGGTTAACTTGCAATATGACTACATTTTATTCATCTGTTTTGATTTTAGTGCACTGCATTGTCACACAAACAATAACTTTTCATGGGATTGAGACCTGCCACTAGGCCTCATTGTACAATTACAATGAATACTTTGTATATTATTTGGATGTACATTGCTCTTCTCCTTCATTGTGCTAATCACTATAAGTGAAACTGAAATAGTTAAATCATTGTTTATGGTTTTATCTGGCGCGTTGGACTTCAAATATTCCCACAAGTAAAGTTTTTCTGAAACACCTCACATAAGTTAATGTGGAAACGTTATTGTCCAACTTTTTTAATAGGCAGGATATCAGTCAAACATTGGCTGTTTGGTAATTGTTTCATGGAAAAAAAGAGAGACAGAAGTAGCTATATTGCATGCATTGATTTAATGGGAAGCTGTGTGTAACAGCACTAACTGACTTTACCATCTGGCCTGATCCACATATCTATCTGCCTTATAAAAACCACATGATGAGACGAGCATCTGAATAATTGAACTGTGTGCATGTTTTTAGTAGCTCATTACAGCCGATGTAACTGATCCATAATTCTTCATGGGGTATGAGAACCTGGGAGACATATTTAGAATTCTGTTCTTTTCTATATTTTAATACTGGTTATATTAACAGAAATGTGATGCTACAGGTAAAGGTGCACTGTATTTCATTGGGTATACATAGGATGTGATCAGCAGCATACAGCTGCACAAAAATCTCCCATAGCGTGTGTAAAAGCCAGTGTCAGCATCACATAGATAATCTTGTGTTTTACAGCATTATCATTATGGAACTTGGCACAAGTATATTCTACGTTTGGTCCCATTAAACTAAAGCACTTTAAAGCAATAATGTATTTATATAGTACATAGAAGTAGATGGCATCATATAACGCAAGTAACAAACTGAAAGTGTTCTAACATCAAATAATACGATAAGTAAATAAAAAGCAGAAAGCTAAGGGCCTACTACTTTATTGAAAGGATCAGGGTCACAGGGTGAAGAATAGGTTGCGAAATTATTGAGTTCCAGTTGGATTACACAATATCCGTTCATTGCTTAAAAGCACTATAATCTCCTCCTAAAGCCATGACCACCTGAACAGGCCTATTTGTCGTGCGTGATATTTCTGCACGCTTCAAAGTAAATACTTGTGTATGATGATCCATACGACTTAAACAAAATAGAACAATGTCTGTATTGCAAACTTGGGAAAAAAACAGGAAAAGGAGATCTATACCTTGGGACTTAATAGGATTTGTGGCAGGAAGGAGGGGGCGACCGAGTGGAGATTTACCACTGTTCCATGGACCTCCATGCTTTCGCCTGAAATTCTCATCAAGTTCTCTTTGTTTTTCTATCGTAAGCTGCAGTCTAATTCAAGCTTTTGTCTATGGACTCACTATGTTAACAATAAAATGTAAAGCCACAAAATATTGGAGGACTATAGCAGATGATGGGAAAGGAGAAAGTAAAACAATATCAGAATAAACATAATCTCACAGGAGAGTGATATGTATAAACTATCAAACTATCAGTTTCATAAATTCTCTTCAATATACGATCAATATATGATATGATTTAACTAAATACGTTTAGAAAAGTTGACATAACTACATCTTTTACAAAATAATGATAAAACAATGGGCTCATAGTGGGCTATAAATAAAAAGCAATTGTTAAGAAAAAAGCTGTTTAAGGAACCCTCAGCCTCCCATTAGTTTACATAATCTTTGTCTCATAGCTCTTTATGCATAACCTCAGTCTCTCTTTTTATGCCTTTTTATATTTATACTCACTCCAACGTAAAGTAAACTGAAGTGCTTTTTTGGAATACCTCTCTAATTCATCTCCACTATTATTTATATTATTTTTTCTCCTTCACTTCAGAGAGAACCAACTCAATACATTCCAGCTATCAGGGATCCTGGATACTCCTTCCCCATTTTTAAATATGTATTTAATTATTTGTATCTCTGTTCTTACTTGTTGTTAACTACTGTAGAACAAAATAATGAAGGTTGTTCAAAGAATCAACACGAAGAAAATCATGCAACCTACTTGGATAAAAAACATGTTTAATTTTCCCCATTGTCAGGACTTATCTTTTCGATCAGCTCCGTTCTGACACTTCCGGGTATGCGGAGCAGTCCCCGCTCCCTTCTCTGACGCGGCTCTCTCAAGCCTTATAGAGAAACTGCGCCAGTTTCCAAATTGCTTAGTGATTTGAGTTAGGTTACTTCGGCATTCATATTGCCGGCTAAGCTACTCTTCGTTAATACTTGTGTACCGACCTCTTGGACTGTTTAAACGGATTCCCTGCCTTCTCCTCTCCTTTGATCTCGGACTGAATATTGGACTTTTCTGCTCTCTCCAACCCCGAAGACCCGGACTGAAAGAAGTTTATCCTTTATCTTGGCTCAACCTAAACTACCTTTGGAAGATTACTCCCATCAAACTCTAAGTATACAATTAGTAATTCTCTGGTAATTGCTGTGCTAATGAACTTTAACCTGATTACTAATACACTCCTACTAAAACTCTGTTACCAATATCTCTGCTACAGTTGCTAGTGTTTTTTGCTTTTCACTAATCACCTGCAATATCTACGAATCCTTAAAGCTACAGTAACTGTCCTTTATAATAGGATTTCGTTCCTATCTTCAATCACGCACTGTTAAAATAAAAGGGAACTTTTCTAATCTGCAGTTGTGTTCCACATCAATTCTAATTGTAGCATAACACCCATCAATGAGCAGTGGGAGTCCATGACCCTGATGCCAGTTCACAGGTTGTCCTTTATTGCACCACTTTTGCTAGATACTAAACTCTGCATACTGGTAAAACCCCACAAGGCTTGCCAATTTACAGATGCTTTGACCAAGTTTGGCCCTATTTGGCACTTGTCAGAATTTTTTACTTGCCTATTTTTCCTGCTTCCAACACATGAAATTCAAGAACTGACTGTTCACTTGTTGCCTAATAAATCTCACCATTTGACAAGTGTCATTGTAACAATATAATCAATGTTATTCACTTTATATGTCATTGGTTTTAATGTAGCTGATCAGTGTATATAGGGCAGTATCATCTGTTGCAGTCTATTCACAGAATTCTCTAGACTGAAACGCCGTATATATTTTTTTATTTTATTTTAAGGAACAATTTTGTGGAAAATAAAACACTTTTTTGGTGGGTTTATCTTAAGCTGTCACAACACTATCATGTACACTGGCACTTGGTTGTTTATTGGTGAAAGTATCATTGACAATGGGTGAGCTACTTGTGAGTGTGGAAGAAGGGGCTGGTAATGTCCCAACACCAGTGGATGAAGCAATCCTAAAGGTAGAAAGGATGCCCACTAGCTGATGGAGAAAATACAGCCTTTCCTCTCCACCCTCACTTTTTCTAATTCATTTGGCTCAACATATAGTGATGTGTCTGCAGCTTTGGGGGAAGTATAATTCTCATCAACAGATTCATCACCACCAACACCAGACATTGGGGACAATTTTGTACTTTTGTGTTAGGTCTTCACTAAAGAGCAGATCTGATGACCCCTACAATATAGACTCTACTGTGTTCTCTTTTGTTAAATAACCAAATGGTATAGTGCTTGACCTAGCTGTGGTAGGAGCTGCAGGTCAAGAGGAAGCGGCAGCACAAGTTGTAGCAGCATGAAAAGGATAGGAAAAAACTCTTGCCACCTGGGTGTTGAATAGAATCCCAATATCTTGAGACTGAATACTACTAGTTTGAGATGTCTTTCTGGAGCTACTGCTCACAGAGACAGGAGACGTATTTGTAATATTGTTAAGTGAGCAAAGCAGGAAAGGGAATTGGATGTACTTGTCCATCTAGGGACAAATGACTTGGCTTGCAATGAGGTTTCAGAGGTAAAGGAAGTTTTGAGTGTTTTTGCCAATGATATACGTCAGGTTGCTTCCACACTGTCATTCACTGAAGTTCTGCCTGTGCATAACACTCAGAACGACAGGTGGATGCGTATTAGGGACTTTAACTTGTGGCTTGGTGAATGGTGTTGGGGACATAGCAATACCAGGGTACTCTTTATATAGAAAAGACAGAGAAGGCAAGAAAGGAGGAGGGGTGGCCCTGCATGTGAAGGATAGCATAAAATCTAGCCTAATAAAAGTTAACCGTTTGGGTTATGTTAGAATTTGGTAATCACACAGTAACTCATGTAGGTGTGATTTATAGGCCCCCAGGACAAATAGAAGCGTTAAATAATCTACTAGATGAGGAAATAGCTAAAATGACAATGAAGGGGGAAGTTATCATCATGGGTGATTTTAATCTTCCTGATGTGAATTGGAAAACCAAAATAGCTGCTTGTGCCAGGAGCCCACATATTCTAAACTCCATACTGGGATTGTCTCTAAAACAAGTCGTTGAGGAGCCAACTCATAAAGAGGCCATACTAGATTTAGTGTTAACAAATTGAGTACTGTAGGAAACACTAGGTGACAGTTTAGGATCCAGTGATTATCAGTAAGTGAGCATGCTCAAACTTCCTGCTCATATTCCTCATGCTCACCTAAGCCTCATTACTAATAGCCACGAAATGAAAACACAGCTGACCCTCTTAATCAGTGAGACAGTCACACCACTACCCTCGATTACGAGCCGATAGTATGGAACCAAAATAAACTTGGGTCGGACTATGGTCTGCCAGAGGCACAGAACTTAGAGGACAGCAAGGTTAGCAGCAGCAAAACTAACACCATGTTAACCCCGGTTATATCCCCAACCCTTCCCCCCTCCATCAGACCAACTACACAGGTACACATAGCAAATGCCCCATTTACTGCCGGACACACCCTACCCTGCCACCAAGCAGCAGATAACAACGATCAACTCAAGTCTGCATATGAGACCAGGTGTCAGGGTACCTACCTACTACCTACTCCCGAGGTTGATATTGTACCTATACAATGTATGTGTGTAGATGAACTTACACTGTGCATTCACACCACAAATGTCACAAAGGCAATACTGTACAGACGAACGCTCACATGGAGCACATGGAACAAATGTACCGCGTGTCTCACATATGCTATTGGCGAAAACGTGTAATGTAAGATCTCTGCAATGCCTCTCCCCTTTTCCTTTCTGAAACCCCCAGTTATGATATACGACAAAATTTAAAATGTCAAATTGAAAAAAAAGAGCTTAGTGGTGTACTAATTAAATCATTAACAGATTTATTTAACCAATCATTCTTAACAGGAGTAGTCCCAGAAGATTGGAAGTTAGCGAATGCTGTCCTCATTCACAAGAAAGGTAGTAGGGACGAGTCAGGCAAATATAGGCCAGCAAGCTTTATTTCAGTAGTGGGGAAAGTAATATAAACCATGTTACAGGATAGGATTGTTGAACATCTAAAATCACATGGATTTCAAGATCAGAGACAACATGGGTTTACTTCAGGGAGATCATGCCAAACTAATCTTATTGATTTTTTTGATTGGGTAACTTAAATAATAGATCAGGGTGGTGCAGTAGACATTGCTTACCTAGATTTCAGTAAGGCTTTTGACACTGTTGACATATAAGGCTTATCAATAAACTGCAATCTTTAAGTTTGATTTCCAATATTGTTGAAAGGGTAAGGTAGTGGCTGAGTGACAGGCAACAAAGGGTTGTAGTCAATGGAGTATATTCGAAGCATGGGCTTGTCACCAGTGGGGTACCTCTGGTCTTTTTGCTGATGATAATAGGATATGTAACATGGTTGATGTTCCAGGAGGGATAAGCCAAATGGCAAATGATTTAGGTAAACTAGAAAAATGGTCAGAGTTATGGCAACTGACATTTAATGTGGATAAGTGCAAGAATGCATCTTGGACGTAAAAACCCAAGGGCAGAGTACAGAGTATTTGATAGAGTCCTAACCTCAACATCTGAGGAAAGGGATTTAGGGATGATTATTTTGGATGACTTAAAGGTAGGCAGACAATGTAATAGAGCAGCAGGAAATGCTAGCAGAATGCTTGGTTGTATAGGGAGAGGTATTAGCAGTAGAAAGAAGGTGCTTATGCCATTGTACAGACCACTGGTGAGACCTCACTTGGAGTATTGTACGCAGTACTGGGGACCGTATCTCCAGAAGGATATTGATACCTTAGAGAGAGTTCCGAGAAGGGCTACTAAACTGGTTCATGGATTGCAGAATAAAACTTGCAAAGAAAGGTTAAAGGAACTTAACATATATAGCTTGGAGGAAAGACGAGACAGGGGGGAGATGCTAGAAACATTTAAATACATAAAGGGAATCAACACAGTAAAGGAGGAGACTATATTTAAATCAAGAAAAACTACTACAACAAGAGGACATAGTCTTAAATTAGAGGGACACAGGTTTAAAAATAACATCAGGAAGTATTACTTTACGGAGAGGGTAGTGGATGCATGGAAAAGCCTTCCAGCTTAAGTGGTAGAGGTTAACACAGTAAAAGAGTTTAACCCCTTAAGGACCAAACTTCTGGAATAAAAGGGAATCATGACGTGTCAGACACGTCATGTGTCCTTAAGGGGTTAAGCATGTGTGGGATAGGCATAAGGCTATCCTAACTATAATATAAGGCAATGGACTAATGAAGGTATTTAGAAAATTTGGCAGACTAGATGGGCTGAATGGTTCTTATCTGCCATCACATTCTATATAGTGGTGGTAATGGTACTGAAGATAGCTACTCAAAGTTTTTTGAAGTCTAATGTGGCAGTAGCTAGTTGAGGGTCTTTTTTCCTTTTTGATGAACAACACACTCCCCCAAAAACAAATTTTATTTTCTACAAGCACTTAACAAAAAACTAAATCAAAAACAAAAAAACCCTTAAAAACTTTAAATTGGGAGGGCGTGACCGACATCCGGCCTGAACGGACGCATGGAATAAGAGCTCCGCTCCATAACGAGCCAAAAAGCTCTCTATAACGCACAAAAACGCACAAAAAAAGAATTACTAATTGGAAGGTGTGTGAAGGGGACCGTACCTATCACGGAGATGTCTCCCTCAAAACAAACAAAGCTCACAGACCCATTCAGACAAACAAAGAAGGACCATCACAAAATGATCCAAGATGGCGCTGGGTCGGAGATTCCCACCCAGGCCTCAGAAAGCTCGACAGATCTAGACCAGGTCCCAGACCCTGAATTAGAGGGGCACATCACTAAATTATATATCAAGACTATGCTCCAGGACCTGAGATCAACAATCAGAGAGGACTTTACCACAATTATCTCTGGCATACACCAAGAAATTGCAGAGCTGGGCGATCGCACTGACCACCTGGAGCAGAAAACTGAGGAACTCTGCTCAGCCCATAACGCAGTGGCCGACAAACTTCAAGCACAGAAAGCTGACAATGCGAAACTGTGGCAGAAAATGGCGGAAATGGAGGACAGGTCACGAAGGAACAATGTGAGGTTCCGGGGGATAGCGGAATCTGTCCTGCCTGATAAACTCTATGACTACATCACTACCATGTGCGCAGTGCTGGCCCCTACAATCAGCGGCAATGCATGGGAGATTGATAGAGTGCACCGACTACCAAAGCCACCGCGCCTAGCTCCAGACATCCCACGCGATGTTATCGCCCGCTTTCACCATTATAAGTCTAAAGATACCCTCCTCCAAGCGGCGAGAGCGATGAACAACTTACCGGCACCGTATGAAGGTATAGCATTGTATGCTGATTTATCGGCCTTAACTATGGCCCGACGCAGACTTCTCTACAATTACTAAAACACTACGTAATCACAAGTTGGCTTATAGATGGGGATTCCCCACGAAGCTACTGGTATGGCGTAATGGCAAACTGCACGTGCTGGCTGATCCGGACCATGGACTTACCATCCTGAAGGAATGGGGCCTATGGGACCCCCAAGGCACGGCTAAACCTCCAGAGACCTCCCCACAGTGAATCCGTCCGGAATGGAAAATGGTGGGACAACCTCAACCATAGACCGACGCAAGGCACCAGTTCCTAAAGATTAACTAAGGGGGACTCGAGCATCACTCACACCACTAAGATGTTTCCCGACTATCCGTATCTTGACTTTTCAAGATAACCGGCGAATAGCTGTCTACAGGACTGGTATTATTTATACAACAGTTTGATGTTTGAATAATCTGTAATCGATTATATCCCATCCCATTTATTGATTGGGCGCCCCAACTCCTTCAGGTATAGTGTTGTGCAGGTAATGGTAGCGGTAATGGTAGCGGCGCTTAGTTGTTAGGTCCCAGTCTCACCCACTTCCCACTTACCTACGGCAATCACAGGGTGTGTGTAAAAATAACCCCATGGGACCGACGCCGACCATGAGACCATATAGACAAAGACCGCGCTTAATATGCTAGGGGCTACCCATGACCCCATCCCTTATTGCTATACCTCAGCAAAGTCCGGTTAATATAATATAATATAACAGAAAAAAAAAAAAAAAAAAAAGAAAACAAAAAATAAAAAACAAAAAGAAAACCACATAAATAATTACCCCGTACTTTAATAGTGAAAGCATGCCCACCACCACCCTCCAACAAACAGGGAGGTTAGAGATACTATCCCCTGAGAGACTGGTGCTGTGAATCTATAAAAGAGGAGGAGAAAAAAACAAACAAAAAAAAACAAAAAACTGATTGCAATATCACCCCGACACCACATCCCTACGCATGAGTGTGCTGAAACGTTAATTGTTAACATTACTAAGGCTCGGGAGCGAGTTAGCTCCACACGACCCCCCTACTAGGATGTTTTCTGGGAGTGCGCAAGAAAGCTACCCAGCACATCCACAGTTCTACTCTCAATGGAGAGAGTTATGTATATACTTTATTTGTACTGTTCATGTTTATGCTTATGCTTTTTTTTTCTTCTTACCCTTAACCCTCCCAAGTTTTTACTCATCTCACGACCAAGGTAGCTTGCCATTGACCAGGTCCCAGGTAAACGACTCTCATAAATATCACACAGATCTTACCCACTATCGATACAATCAATGGAGTAGGTGTATAGCAGCCCCTGCCCTAAGGTTACGCGGCCAAAATAACAATTTACCACCCCCTATAGAATGACACACCAATTTAAATGTCTCTCCCTGAACGTCAATGGCCTGAATAGCCCGTTCAAGAGACACTCGGCCATGAGAGAGATACACAAATCTAAAGCAGCAATAGTCTGCTTACAGGAAACCCACCTATGTACACAGAACCCTCCGGCCTTCAAACCAACCTGTTACCCACACATTTTCCACGCGCTCTCACCACACAAATCCAAAGGAATCTCTATATTGTTTCACCAAGATTGGGTCTTTCAACAGACAGGGATGTACCAGGATAAATTGGGAAGACTACTAATATTGGTGGGCTCACTAAATGGCATCACAATCACGGTGGCCTCTCTGTATGCCCCCAATGATGCTCAAGCCTCTTTCTTAAAGTTCGCATTCAACAAAGTAGCAAATCTTAGGCAAGGCCACACTATCATATGTGGGGACTTCAATTGTACATTAGATCCCAACCTGGACATTCAGAGGGTCCAGGGAAAACAACCCCTACACCAAGCCACGTCATTAAGTCGTAAACTTGCCACACTCCTCCACACACACAATATCTATGATACTTGGCGCAGCTTATTTCCTAGCGGGAGGGACTACACTTACTTCTCACCAGTACATCACACATATTCACGCATTGATTTGTGTCTGGTCGATGCAATAATACTGCAAAATTTAGCGGATGTGATGATTGGAAATAGGACATGGTCAGACCCCGGTCATCACCACGTTCAAAACTCTATACCCTGTGAGAGGTAGAAGCACATGGAGATTGAACGACTTCCTACTAAACAAGGCAGGCCTACAAACAAAACTAGCCAACACTATTAAGCTATTCTACCAGGATCATGTGGATGACGAGACTGCCATCCCAACACAATGGTTGGCCCTCAAAGCAGTGCTAAGGGGCCTCCTTATACAAGCAGGAGCGAATCGCAAAAGGAAGGGCAATCAGAAGAAAGAGCGCCTGCTAGAGGAACTCACACGAATAGAGGCCAAAAACAAACTCAACCCATCAAAAAAATTGATTAAACATATTAATAAAATAAACTCAGAACTACATGCATTAGCCCTAACCACTATGGAAAGACAAATGCATAAACTCAACCTAACTCATTACATGCAGGGTAATAAGGCAGGCAAAACATTGGCACGTCGCTTGAAAACACACTATCTGCAGTCTAAACTACCATACATGACTTCAGCTACCAACCAGAAGCTATAGAATCCCCAAGATATAGTAGAGGAATTAGCCTCCTACTATGATACGCTCTATAACTTACATAGAGCAAATGACACGTACCAGCCCTCCAAAGATGAAATCTTTGATTTCATAAGTGGTGTAGACCTACCCCTCCTAACAGACGTCCAAAAACTATCCCTTTAATCACCGTTTACAGAGGAAGAAGTGCGCAAGACCATTAGTTCACTTCCCAAATGTAAGGCACCAGGCCCAGACGGATTCCCAAACTCCTTCTACACAACGCTTATCACACAACTTACACCGCACCTCACCAAGCCATTTAACCACACCAAAGACTCTGGGAACATCCTGACTGAGATGCTCCTAGCACATGTAATAACACTTCCAAAACCAGGGAAAACCCCAACAGAATGCGCTAATTTGAGACCAATCTCTTTATTAAATGCTGACACCAAATTGTACACAAAGCTCTTAGCTACACGCATCAAACCGATGCTACTAGATATGGTCTCCCAGGAACAAGCAGGGTTTGTCCCAACAAGACAACCAGGAGATAACACGCGCCATTTCTTAAACCTGATTCAATGGGCACAAAATACCCAACAACAGGGCATATTACTAGCACTTGACGCTGAAAAGGCGTTTGATCGCCTAAATTGGTCATATATGTCAGCAGTTATGACCAAAATGGGGTTCCCCCCCCCATTTCAAAACAGCGTAATGGCCCTGTACTCGAACCCTTCGTTTAAGGTATACAACACCGGCTTCCTATCCAGGCCATTCCAAATAACTAACGGCACCAGGCAAGGTTGCCCCCTCTCTCCGCTGATATTCATCCTTTGCCTGGAGCCGTTGATTAGACATATCAAAACACTAGACACGATCAAGGGACTAACCCCACCGATAGGGACCATGAAAATTGCTCTATTCGCAGATGACATCCTGCTATTTATAACTGAACCCTCTCAGTCCCTTCACAAATTACTGGCACTTTTGGATAGATATGGCAGGGTGTCATATTATAGAAATAATGCAAAAAAATCACAAGCCCTAGCAATCCGCCTGTCACACCACACACTACAAGCCCTCAAATCTGAATATCCATTCGACTGGCGTAAAACATCGATCTCGTATCTAGGTATTCAACTACCTGCCTCACCCACATTAATAATAAAGGTAAATCATCTACCACTTTTACAGAAACTAGATCTCCAACTCAAACAATGGGACGATAAAGGATCATCATGGCTGGATCGCATAAACACTATTAAGATGATGATTATACCACACATCTTATACCTCTTCCGTACCTTGCCGATAGCGATCCCGAACACGAAAGTAAAAAGATTACAATCAACCATAAACGCACACATCTGGAAGAGGAAACCCCCCCCGCGTCTCGCAGAAATTGATATGGAGACCCTTCTCGGAAGGAGGCCTCAGTATACACAATGTTCAGCTATACTATAGAGCCTCAATATTGGCACAGGGCCTAACGGTCCTGGAAGGAACAGCACCTCCCATCTGGCTGGCATTAGAAAATGCCTGCATGCTACAGGGAATGGTGGAAGATGCCCTATGGGCATACTCAGACCGGCAAATAAAGGACATTAATATACTACCCTCTACAAAACTGCTGCTCCGTATATGGAGACAGGTGGTCTTAAAATTGGATATAGGCAAAGACCTCATGTACGCCGCACCCCTACAATCGTTAACACTTCACACATCTGATCTGAGCCTCGACACATGGTTACGACATGGCATTCTCCATGTAAGCACCCTATTTGATAATGCAGGAGTGGCACCTTTCCCATCTAGGGAACTATTCACATATCTACGCATAAAAAACATCTTACATGATCATAAACTACATATTGGCAGGAAATCCCCCTCACCATGATTTCTCCTCAAATGTCAAGGAAAACTAAAAGGTATTAAAGAATTATCCTTTTGCTACACCTCCCTTAGGAACCTAGTAGATAAGGAGATTCCCTCATACATGAGTTCCTGGGAGAAGGATCTAAATACACTAATTACCCAAGCTACATGGTGGATGGCTCTGGGAAGGGTGAAAAAAGCCATATACAGCTTGGCCCATAGAGAGGCTTTTTGTAAATTACTTATGAGGTGGTACATGGTACCTACACGTCTAGCAAATATTTACCCAAACACGACTCCCATGTGCTGGAGATGCCATGACAATGAAGGCACACTACTCCATGTGTTCTGGACATGTCCGAACATAAGTAAATTCTGGGATGCAATAGAACAGTTTCACTTAATGGAGCTTAAAATTAGGGTACCAAAAACCCCAGAATGTTACCTACTCCATATCTTCCCCCATTCACCCAGGGAGGACGAACTACACATACTCACTCACTGTCTCATTGCAGCCAAAATAGCAATAGCACACAGATGGAAACAACCGCAAAGCCAAAACGGAGCTTCACACACGTCTCGACACGACGTGCAACTTTGAACAGATGGCCAGCCGCCTCCGAAGCGAGGAACATACCTATACTAGGCATTGGCAAAGATGGGTTCACTTTAGAGGCCAACAAGGGTGATAATGCCCAATCTATTGATCTATCAAGGTCCTGGAGGATCTACACTATAACGCAGCTACCTTCCCTCAACTACACCATCCCCACACTACCAACAACCCTTTAGAGCAGGAGTGTCAGGGTCTTACCTGAGTTGGGAGTCTGTAGCGCAGATATGACGCTCACCCTTGCAGATAGCCACAGGCCGAGGTGGTCAGGTAAGAATTCACCTGGCCTGTGGGTCTGTGCACGGGGGCTGTGCAGGATGCAGTACCAAATACGCAGGACAGGCAAGGACAGAACCAGCAGGATAGTCGAGGGATAGCCGAGGTCAAAGGATGCCAGAGGTAGAATAAACGTAGTCACAAGCCGAGGTCAAATACACGAAGCAGAATAAACAGGAACACTGGTACGACACAGGAACAAAGATCAAAGACTTGACAATGAGTGCAGGGCGAGGCTGGGTTTAAATACCCTGCTAATGGAGATCAGAGTCAGGTGAGAAGCAGGCAAGTCATGGTGCAGCCCCCGGTGTAGTAGCCAAGCCAGAATGAACAAGGCCGGAATCAGAAGTCTCAGGTAAAGCCGCTGTGGCTCAGAGGTAGAGCGCAGGACTGGGATAGACAAGTACCCCGGTTCAAGTCCCCTGTTGGGAATTCCAGGAGCGACCACGTCTTGCCGTCTGTCTCACAGGTGAGTACCCTGACAGTACCTCCCCCTTCAAAAACGACCTCTGGGCGTAAGCAGGCTCCTCATCGAAGTAATCCGTCTCTCCAGAGTCACTCTCAGAATCCGTCGAGTCCCCATAGTGAAAGTCCTCAGTATGGGATCCCTGATTAGCTCGGGATTTCCCAGTACCAGTTTCTGGTACAGCGGACGATCGGTCTAGGTTCCGGGTAGGGGTGACAAAAACTTCCACAACTTCGGGAGGGACAGTGCTCGCAGCTAGCAGTGCTTTTTCGAACACTTCCAAGTCTTTTTTACAGACCGTAGTGCCATTAGAAGCAATGACACAATCCTTAGGTAAATCCTTTTCAAGTGGGTAGGAAGTAGTGGTGGTAATACAGGAAGCAACTTTGGTAGTAAAGACAGACGACTCTGGAGCAGGAGGTCTAGGAGGGCGAACAGGACAAAGCGTGATGAAGTGTCCACCTTCTCCACAGTAAAAGCACAGACCATGGCTTCTCCTTCGGTCCCTCTCTCCCGGTGTGACTTTGCAGTGGACACGTCCAATTTGCATAGGCTCCTCAGGATCAAGTTGAACACAGGATACCTCTGGAGTTCTCCTGGGAACTGGATCATAAGAGGGTATCACTGGGGTGTGGTGACGTAGACTCCGCGATTTTTTAGTAGTTGGAGCTGGCTTGGGCTTAGTGATCCTGCACTGTGAGTCCAAAGCAATAATAAAGGACTCCCAGCTGACAAGGACAGGACTCTTCCTCTGCAACATTTGGTAAGACCAAGCTTTAATGCGTCCAGACAACAGGTTGATAGCCGCTCTGACCCTGATGAAATCCGTGGCGTAAGTTCGAGGCTTTAAAGAGAACAATACCTCGCAATCCATCCTGAATGACTGGAAGGACGTGTAGTTACCATCAAATCTGTCGGGCATGATGACAAAGGGTTCCGGAGCTGGATGTACTGCGCCTTTAAGAGATAAAAGTTCCTGCTGCAACTCCGAAACAATCTGGGCCAGGCTGGACACTTGCTGGAGTGAGGGTGAGCACATTTCTGCGGACTCCATATTGGTCAAGTCTTTTGTCAGGGTCTTACCTGAGTTGGGAGTCTGTAGCGCAGATATGACGCTCACCCTTGCAGATAGCCACAGGCCGAGGTGGTCAGGTAAGAATTCACCTGGCCTGTGGGTCTGTGCACGGGGGCTGTGCAGGATGCAGTACCAAATACGCAGGACAGGCAAGGACAGAACCAGCAGGATAGTCGAGGGATAGCCGAGGTCAAAGGATGCCAGAGGTAGAATAAACGTAGTCACAAGCCGAGGTCAAATACACGAAGCAGAATAAACAGGAACACTGGTACGACACAGGAACAAAGATCAAAGACTTGACAATGAGTGCAGGGCGAGGCTGGGTTTAAATACCCTGCTAATGGAGATCAGAGTCAGGTGAGAAGCAGGCAAGTCATGGTGCAGCCCCCGGTGTAGTAGCCAAGCCAGAATGAACAAGGCCGGAATCAGAAGTCTCAGGTAAAGCCGCTGTGGCTCAGAGGTAGAGCGCAGGACTGGGATAGACAAGTACCCCGGTTCAAGTCCCCTGTTGGGAATTCCAGGAGCGACCACGTCTTGCCGTCTGTCTCACAGGTGAGTACCCTGACAAGGAGTCAACTTCAAAAGCAGGCTAGGCAATGAGGAAGCTAGAGTCCAAGGTGCAATGGTTGGAGCAAGAGGCCCCATGGACAACGATAGGATCATTAACCTATCATGTTACACCACAGAACTGTACTAGCAGGGTTTAGGGAATTTGACCAGTGATGATTCACTAGACCAACGATTGTACCCTTTTATAACTGATTGACATGTGATGAATATGTTAGCATGCAGTAATGTTATCTGATCCTAAAACACTATAGTTTAGGCCTACTCGCAATGTATTCCTAACCCACACTGTTCATCCATTGCGTTAATGTACATGTATTATTGACTTGTATATTTGATCTGCGTTGTCAAATAACCTGTTTGGCTCTACATAATGTCTGCATCCCCCTCCCCCTATACTTTCTGTACCCCCCTCCTTTTTATGATTTGATTAATATGAAAATGTTAATAAAAACTTAAGACATTTAAAAAAAAACCTTAAAATTGGCTACTCCAAGTTGATGTTAAGTGGCAGTAGCAGTGGCTAGCAGTAGGTCACTGCACTAACCATAACCACCAGGACAAATAAAACAGGCCATCTAGCACTCAAAATTCCTGAGAGTGTCACTGTGACAGTAGATGGGCTAGAAGAACTTTTTTTTACAACAACACAATGCCTTCAAAAAAGATTTTCTTTCTCTAAAAAACATGAAAAAACATAAAACCATAATTTCACGATTACAAGTGTTGGTGAAGTGGCAGTGGCTAACAGTAGGACACAGCACTATCTGTAACCTCCAGTTTCAAACTAGGATGAATAAAGCAGACTATTTCACTAGGATGAATGGAGAAGACTATTTCTTTTTGCAAAGTTTAATATTTTTTTAGATTTTTTTATGGAACAACACACTCAATAACCAAAAATAAATTCTTTCTACAAACAGTTAACAAAAAAAACTTTACAGAATTAAAAAAAAAAGCAACCTTTATGTGCCACTGGCTGCTAGCTAGGTAGATAGATACAGTAGTGCCTTAAACCTAGTATCACACTAGGATCAATGACACAATGATGATCATCTATGTCCCACTGAAAGTCATTTCATGTGACTCTGGTAGCAAGCAAGATAGATAGATACAGCAGTAAGCTTATGCTAGTCTCACACTAGAATCAATGGCCCTGACTATTTCCTACTCCCACACATTACCACAGCTGTTCTGTTTCCCTCAACAGCTACACTCAAAGTGTCTTGAATAATCATTATTGAGATATAGATTGTTGTACTCCTTTTTGCCCTCAGTTGGTCGATTTCCACTTGATTTGTTTCATCTTTAGTTTTCTACCTCTTGATTGGACAGAAGATATAGCCAACATGATTGAGAAGACCTCTTGCCGATTAGAAAACACATCCTCAACTTTAATCCATCTTCGTTTTTTTTTTTTTTTGCTAGGTAAGGCACTCTAAATCATGAATTGGAATGATCATGTTTAGGCATGCATGAGTTGGTTCCCCTGAGACCCTGGTACATGGCGTTTCAGGAAACAGAATTTTAGCCGATCACCCAATCAGCCTGAATTTGGCCAAATTCCAGTCGGGCTGAAATTATTCTCCAAGTCTAGATATACTGTTGCAAGTAGGCATATGAAACAATGGTATAAGATATGGATTTTGATTTTATGACCATACACAAATTCAATATTAGCAACTGGACAGCAGTTTCCTTTCCAAAACCTATTGAAAAATTGCATTAGAAGTAACTACATCCCTGACAATAGAATCCAGTCCTTGGCCGTCAATGGCCCTAATCCATCTACAGTTTGTTAATCAGTAATTAGTCTGTCATTGTTGCTCAGTATTAGAAATTTTCTTTGCAATTGAAAAATGGGCCTAAATATGTATAAAACTCAGTTTTGCCTTTATTACAATTGATTAAAACTGATTATAAGAATTTAGAGTGACACATTTAACAATTTCTATCACTGAGTAATTTTCCAAGTGTTATCTCAAAAAGCTGTGATATCTTCAGGCTTTAAAGATTGGTATTCAACACTACTGACACACATGTTTATTGAGATATTAATTTCGCTCATCATTTATCTATTCTACCTATTATTTTCAATCTCATCACATTAAAAATAGCCTTGCACGCATTAGAAGAATGCCGAAGAAATAGTGGTAAGGGAAGACTAATAAACGTGTTAAAATGATGTATGGGTAATGGATGCGGGCAACAAAGTAATATGTGTTACAACTCCGTATTCTCCTACATGCTTTGTGTTCTCAATCTTTCTCTCAAAATGATGTCATTCAGTATCTGAGAATGTAGGAACAACATGTCATGTGTGAAGCCGCTAGTGGGGAAAGATATATAGTCATTTAGATCAAATAAGAATGTTAGGACTAATGGAGCTTGTTTGCTATAAACTTGGCTGACAAGACATATCACGCATGCCATAGCATGAAATTAAACCTTTAAAAAGGACATTATTTTTAGAGCAGTTCTTCTTTTACCTCAATGCTGCAGACCTACTGCAGCAACAGAACTTGGAACCATTGCGGATATTCTATGTCATCTTTATTGTATAGATACAAGATTAAAATTTAGTAAATTATTTTCGGTAGTCCTTTGATTATATAGAATTCATTTAAAAGTGACACTAGAAAAATGTTTGGAATGTCTAACAGGACTTACTCTGCAATGTGTTTTTTGATGACATCATATTTTTGAAAAGGCAGAAATGCGAATTTCACAAAAGAGCCGCAGACTTTTGCTTTTTTAATTTTACCATAGAAAAATGTGAACATGAGAGAGAGTTAATGGTCTAAAGAGCCAATATCTTTAATAACCCACTTCTTCTTATCCCCTGGAATTTAAACACTTAACTGTCAGATTGCTACAGAATGAATATACTAACTCTCCCAGCTTATATAGAGGTCCAGGTGCAGAAGGACAATCAAGAATGAAAAAAGCACAAAACTACCCAATAAAAATCACTCTTAGTAGAAAAACATATCCATTATGTTATATCATAATGACGAACTCTAAAATGAAACTTAATAATGATCGGATTCACTCTGTGGTTGGCAAGTGCTGTCATAATGCTTCCAAATGGAAACTGTACTTGTTATCTCGTAGACAATGGGATTGAACAGTTTTAAGGCCAAGGATGGCCAAATGTCAGTATGGTAGATAGTCAAATGTCAGTATGGTAGACCTACAAATTCCATGATGCTTTGACAGCCTTATTGGGGGCTGTAGTTCTCCAATATTTGGCTACCCTGTTAAAGGAACACTATAGTCACCAGAAACACTACACCACTAGTGGTGTAGTGTCCTGGAGTCTATAGCCTGTTTCTGCCTTTTCAGAGAAATAGCAATAGGCTCCAATGCTTTCCAATGGAAAAGAATTGGCTTGGTGGAGATAATCATGAGCGGGGCCAGCATCCACAAGAATGGCAAGGCCAGGGTAAAAAGTTGAATAAAAACACCTTTCCCATGCGATCGTAGGGGAGTCGGTCACCTAAATAGACACACTCACAGACAGACAGACACACACTCACTGACTGAGAGACACACACACACTCATTGACAAATGCACACACTCACTAACAGACACACAAACACACTGACTGACAAATAGACACACACTCACAGATTTGACACACTGACAGACATACAGACACACACACACACTCAGACATACACATACCCACTGACAGACAGACAGATACACATTGACAGACACACACACACACACACATTCTCTCACACACTCACACATTATTATTTATTTTATTTTAATTTATGTACACCCAGCCTCCCTTCCTTTGGGAAACCTGTAGTGGATCCTTTCCCTGGGGCTGTGTGGCTGCTGAACTCTTCAAGAAGAGCTTGAAGATTACTACACACTCGCATCAACTCTCATCCAGGTGGTTGCCTCCATTCTCATTTGCCGCAGAACATGCTAACAAATACCCTGGCACCTGGACAAAATTACTGGTCACCATGGTGACCTGGTGCCTGGAATTTGTCAAGCCCTGGCCTAATACATACACAAATTGCACACATAGACTGCCTAATACAAACACACACACACACACACACACAAACTGCCTAATACATACATATATACATCAGAAAGGAAATAGATAATCCACGCCTGTGGTTACAAACAGATATAGAGAGAACATGCAATAGTATAGTATGTATGGTACACTTTTCCTTTCTTAGATAAAATAAGTATTGTACTCAAATTTTTAGAGCATAGACCTGCTCTGGTGTAGTAGGGTGTTGGTGGTACAATCCCCACCTAGGATATGTAGGATATGTAGAACTGGTATAATGGAGTTCAGGAAACCTGAGGATTTAAAAAGTAAATACCAAATAAATTCAAATTTTAAATTTAAAAGGTTAAACTATATTTTATATTATAAAATCCAAAATAAGTAAGATGTATACATATATACATACATACACAATCTCAGTCACAGACACATACTGCTAGGTACACACTTTACCTAGTATATAGACATTCACAAAAATTCACACACACGCACACACACACACACACACACTGCCTAATACATGCACAAATTACACACTGAGAATGCTTAACACACACACACACACACTTCCTAATGCATACACACACACTGACTCATTCACAGACACACACTGCCAAATATGCACACACTTCTTTATACTTAGACAAATACACACTGATACACACAGTAAACAGCCATCTCTCCTTCCCTACATACTTGAGGACTGGAGGCACTGAAAGCAGCCCATTACCAACATTACTTCTTCCAGCTCCTGGATACTGTTCCTCACGGTACCCTGCTCTTCAGAGGCCATACTGAGCTTACCATATCCTGCCTGCCAACAGCGCGTCACTTACACCACCTCTCAGGCATGAGCTTATGTGGAGGTGTTCCAAACAGGAAATAAAGCTGCTGAGATCTCACATCTACCTAACTGAAGCAGGCTGCAGAAAAAAATATACCTTTGGTTTGGAGAGCAAGAATGTGGAGGGAGAAGAGAATAACCGAGGGGGTACCTGTCCCCCTTTTGGAGCACCCATGTGATGAGTGTTATAGACACACAGCATGGGGTCATGCAGGAGTGGCAAAATGCTGCTCCTTTCAAAGTGCTGCTCCTGTCAAAGTCCTGCCTGGAGCCATGACCCCACTGGGAACCACAGATCTACACTATGTGTTTGATGAATTTTTCCCGATATATGCCATTGATGTGTGTGCCGGAAGAGAGAAGGTGTTTCCCAGTTTTGAGCTGTATGCCTACTATAAACTCATGTTTGTGAGTGCAATACATTTGCACAAATTTGTTTATGGTGTTTTAATCATATTACACTATTTTGAATTGTAGATATCGTTTGTGTACTGTTGTCTGAAGGCCTAAAAGGGCATTTCTGTCTACAGCTGACGTGAACTGAGTAAAAATAAAGTATTACAAATTTTTGTATATATCCTCACATTTTCCATGGTGATGTGGGTAAAAACATAGTATTACAATTTTTTTTGTTTACAGGGAGTGCAGAATTATTAGGCAAGTTGTATTTTTGAGGATTAATTTTATTATTGAACAACAACCATGTTCTCAATGAACCCAAAAAACTCATTAATATCAAAGCAGAATATTTTTTGGAAGTAGTTTTTAGTTTGTTTTTAGTTATAGCTATTTTAGGGGGATATCTGTGTGTGCAGGTGACTATTACTGTGCACAATTATTAGGCAACTTAACAAAAAACAAATATATACCCATTTCAATTATTTATTTTTACCAGTGAAACCAATATAACATCTCAACATTCACAAATATACATTTCTGACATTCAAAAACATAACAAAAACAAATCAGTGACCAATATAGCCACCTTTCTTTGCAAGGACACTCAAAAGCCTGCCATCCATGTATTCTGTCAGTGTTTTGATCTGTTCACCATCAACATTGCGTGCAGCAGCAACCACAGCCTCCCAGACACTGTTCAGAGAGGTGTACTGTTTTCCCTCCTTGTAAATCTCACATTTGATGATGGACCACAGGTTCTCAATGGGGTTCAGATCAGGTGAACAAGGAGGCCATGTCATTAGATTTTCTTCTTTTATACCCTTTCTTGCCAGCCACGCTGTGGAGTACTTGGACGCGTGTGATGGAGCATTGTCCTGCATGAAAATCATGTTTTTCTTGAAGGATGCAGACTTCTTCCTGTACCACTGCTTGAAGAAGGTGTCTTCCAGAAACTGGGAGTTAAGCTTGACTCCATCCTCAACCCGAAAAGGCCCCACAAGCTCATCTTTGATGATACCAGCCCAAACCAGTACTCCACCTCCACCTTGCTGGCACCTGAGTCGGACTTGAGCTCTCTGCCCTTTACCAATCCATCCATCTGGCCCATCAAGACTCACTCTCATTTCATCAGTCCATAAAACCTTAGAAAAATCAGTCTTGAGATATTTCTTGGCCCAGTCTTGACGTTTCAGCTTGTGTGTCTTGTTCAGTGGTGGTCGACTTTCATCCTTTCTTACCTTGGCCATGTCTCTGAGTATTGCACACCTTGTACTTTCGGGCACTCCAGTGATGTTGCAGCTCTGAAATATGGCCAAACTGTTGGCAAGTGGCATCTTGGCAGCTGCACGCTTGACTTTTGTCAGTTCATGGGCAGTTATTTTGCGCCTTGGTTTTTCCACACGCTTCTTGCGACCCTGTTGACTATTTTGAATGAAACGCTTGATTGTTCCATGATCACGCTTCAGAAGCTTTGCAATTTTAAGAGTGCTGCATCCCTCTGCAAGATATCTCACTATTTTTAACTTTTCTGAGCCTGTCAAGTCCTTCTTTTGACCCATTTTGCCAAAGGAAAGGAGGTTGCCTAATAATTATGCACACCTGATATAGGGTGTTGATGTCATTAGACCACACCCCTTCTCATTACAGAGATGCACATCACCTAATATGCTTAATTGGTAGTAGGCTTTCGAGCCTATACAGCTTGGAGTAAGACAACATGCATAAAGAGGATGATGTGGTCAAAATACTCATTTGCCTAATAATTCTGCACGCAGTGTATATCCTCATGTTTTTCAACTAGTGGTATACCTGGGTTTTATATCTGTATTATTTTAGCAATCCTCACAATTGTCTAAACTTGAACAGAGGTGCTTGGATTACTTATTGCAGTGTATTTAAAGGACCACTCTAGGCACCCAGACCACTTCAGCTTAATGAGGTGGTCTGGGTGCCGGGTCCTTCTAGGGTTAACCCATTTTTTCATAAACATAGCAGTTTCAGAGAAACTGCTATGTTTATGAATGGGTTAAGCCTTCCCCCTATGTCCTCTAGTGGCTGTCTCACTGACAGCCGCTAGAGGCGCTTGCGTGATTCTCACTGTGAAAATCACAGTGAGAGCACGCCAGCGTCCATAGGAAAGCATTATGAATGCTTTCCTATGTGACCGGCTGAATGCGCGCGCAGCTCTTGCCGCGCGTGCGCATTCAGCCTACGGGGAGGAGAAGAGGAGGATCGGAGGAGGAGAGCAGGAGGAGATCTCTCCGCCCAGCGCTGGAAAAAGGTAAGATTTAACCCCTTTCCCCTTTCCAGAGCCGGGCGGGAGGGGGTCCCTGAGGGTGGGGGCACCCTCAGGGCACTCTAGTGCCAGGAAAACGAGTATGCTTTCCTGGCACTAGAGTGGTCCTTTAAGATTTAAACATCACACTGCATTGCTCACCTCTGGGAACACTGTATGCACAACCTCCACACAATTCCTGAAAACACCCAATAACTTACACCTAGAATTTTAATTGCACATAAATCTATATATTTATGTAGTTTTGTGCTATTTATTACTGACTGATAAAATGTCCATTTTTTTTTTTTTAATGGCTGATTAACTTAGCGAGAGAAATTGAACCTGTGAAGCCTTAACATGTTATCATGGGGCTCCCCTTTAACCCCTTAAGGACACATGACATGTGTGACATGTCATGATTCCCTTTTATTCCAGAAGTTTGGTCCTTAAGGGGTTAAAGGGCAGACAGGCCAGATTGGAGGGAAATGAGAAGATGTCCAGACTAATACAGTAATTTATCACACATTCTTGTGATCAGCCTATCTAAAGATGCAGAGGGTTTTTCTTATTTGTTTTCAAACAGCTCACACATTAAAATGATGCTCTAAGAGGTTTCAAAGCTGACATCTTAACAAAAGGTTATACATTTGCTTAGAGATGGTTGCATCTTTTTCAAAAATACTAATTTCCATATATATATATATAAAAAAAAATAAAAAAAATTGGAAAGCTTTACAAAGATCACCATTGTCATTGTTACCATTCTACCCTGGGGCTAGTTTTATGATGTCTCTTCTTAATCTCTTTTGCTTTCCTTTTCTTTAAACTACTGATTAAATTGAAAACTCGATAAAGAATAAATAACATATAATATAATTATATTTATGAATAATATACTTTTCCTTTTTAGCTCTGCTATATATGTGTTGAATATATACATGATGTATGTGGCATATCTGGTCATGAATGGATTTTGATTAATTGTCACTCGGCTTAAAACATGTCAGTCAGTTGGTCCATCTGTTGTGTACCCCCTGTTTCCATCTTTGCAATGCATTTATATAGTAATTGTCTATTTAGAATCCTCAGCTGAGGGTTTAATTCCCCCCCCCCCCCCCCTTTTATAACGTAACTGCCTTTTCATGGATTTGGAATAGGATACTCTCAGGGTTATCTACAAACGTGAGAATTGTTGGGAATTAGCTACTTTGGACTTCAATTTGAAATTCACTTTGAATTCCCAACAATTAACACTTTAGCATATATCCTGTCTGTGTCTTACTTCCCAAAGTTTCAAGGCTCAAACTTTCATTTTACCAAAGATATTAATGCGCATGGAAGACATGTATTGGTGGAAAAAGACAAATACCTACAATAAGTCACTTATCCTGATCTCTGGAACTTAAAAACTAAAGAAAAATGTAATCTGTAAAGCATGTTGGTGCATCAATCCTAGTGTCATGATCCTATCCTGACAACCAATTTATTATTCTGTTTATTTCATGCAATACTTGATTCTAGCCTCTAGTGGCCTCCGTAGCCACTAGTCTCCTCAGTTACCTAATCATCCTCGCCTGCCTGGACTAATGAAGAGGCTTCATAAGGCTACACCCTGCTCACAACGAGGCTTTCATATTGAGAGAGAGAAGTTGTGCTCCGCTCCTAGCTCTTACTGAGATTTCTTATAATCTGATCTGTTATATCTTATTTATATTGTTTCCTTTGTCTGGACCATGCCTGAAAAATCAAATAAACTACCTGAAGTAAACCCCGGCATAAGTCTCCTGTCTGACTTGCTCAGAAGCATGACACTTAGTGAGAGTTATACCACATTTCTGTTCTTATACAGAGTCAAGGAGGCTCAGGTTATTGTGAGTGTGTATTAGTTATCTCTACTGTGGCGGACTATCCACTAATAGCTGGGGTGTCACCACCCTTTCCCACTTGTGTTTATAGTCCAAGTGATGTAGCTCACTGATTGTAGCGGATATTGATTTTCCACCCAAACAGTAGCCGAGCCTTAGTGAAGGGTAAAGAATAATTGTTTTTATTGAGTGGCACATTTTTATACCTGGGTCCTCAACAGGAGGTCCCCAGGAGAACAATGACATTGTGACATACCAGGTGTCTTGGTGTCCATACCTGACCAGATCATTATATTAGTAGCCAGACACCTCTGTTCCGATTGACGTTATTACAACAAAAACAAGGTCCGTGTCCGCATCCTCAAACCAATGCCATCCCTGGAAAGCTCTCTTCTGAACACCCATTCTGTCCAAGAGTTTGTAGGTTGCTCCCGGTCAGACACACTGTGCATTTATGAGTCTCAGCCAGTCTATGCTGACTCCTGAGCCGCTGGAATGGGCAAGGGCTGGGAGGCATGGGTTGGAGAGGTAAAATTTTGTGATTATAGTTCTTTTTATATGGTGATTGCTGTTGGTACCAATCCTGGGTGACCCGGTGGTCTGTCACATCTATATCTATATTAGCCACCTTCACTAAACCACTGTTTATTTTGCACTATTATGTGTGTATATATTTAATTTATTTTTTTCTCACTGTACTAGAGAATTCAACAAGTGAGAACTTCCATGTGATTACCTATATTATACTTATGGGGGAATAGTACCACTGCTTGTTTTCTACCTTGAGCACAGAGTTGCTCAATTAAATGTAAGTATAATCAGTATCCTTTCTAAGATATTTGAGATATTACATACTTTATGTTATTTTTTCTTTTTGGCTTTCATATTTTATGGAAAGGACATCTTGAAGCAAGTTTCATTTTGTATTTGTTTTATGGGTTTTTATGTTGGTGTTACTGCTGTTCATATTGAGTTTCTGTCTAAAGCACTTATAAATCACATATCAGGTACTGAGCCCATCCAGTATAAATTCTCATCTGGGATTCATGTTGTATTTCTGTATCGTATAACATACAATGACATGTAAAGGAACATATAGTAGAAAACAATTCAAGAATATACAACCAGTAAAATGCAGAGGATATATGATTAAAACAAAGTGTTCCTGTCATTAAGGCATTCCATCACTGTTGGTTCAGTGGCATATAGGCATGAACAGGTAAAAACTCAGCACAGTCATACAATAAAATAATCATCATGGATAATTAGGGGCAGAAATCTCTCAGGCACCCTTACTATTGAGAACAGATTTTAACAAACACCTTGGAAGTATTGCTACAACAACTTTCAAGTGATAACCAAACATCCTAGGTTACATACCGTAGACTAGATCAGTGCCCTCTATTTTGCCGATGGCGCTACACATAATCCTAGATTAGATTATACAGACAGAAAAGTGACAAAGTAGTCAAGACTCACTCCATATTCTCTATCACCAGCAAGAAACACTTGCAACTACAAAAGAAGGTGGTTCAGCGCACTGCGGTATGTGAAAGCACTCCAAATGTATTGAAGTTCTATAACAAGCAATGTTTTTTACTTCATCATGGGTCCTTTGCCTTTGAGCTCGTCAAAGGTCTCATTACAAGGTGAATTGTCCTTGTTATGGGACCTCAATTTTGAGTGCTTTTAAATGCTGAACCATTTTCTTTGTGCCATTTATTGCATTGTACCCCTCTAGATATCATATTTCCCAGTGCAGTTATTATCAATTTAACTTTTTTATATCACCTAATATAACAACTCAGTTACTGAAAACTATCACAAAAAAACAATTAATGTGAACAATTACATCCAATTCTTTCAATGATACAGATGACTGCCTCTGTCATTAACATTGCAAAAAAAAAAAAGAAATAAAAATGCAGATGTCTTGGCCAGGTCCATTATTCTTTTCATTTATAGCATCAAACAGGCTTAGAAAATCTCCTTTTATGTATATTTTTTTGTTTCATTAGTCCAATTTATTTCAAAAGTTCAAGAAATAGCTTTCAGTCTTTCATGTAAGTATATAAGATTAATTTTGTCACAATATTGTAGGTTTAGAATTCTGGTCAAGTCTATAATTTAGCATTTTGCTTCGAGATGAGCCAATTGTCAAAGTTCTCTGCTTTTGAAAAAAATCATGTTGGCCTGTGCTTTTAAAAACATGTTGGTCTGTGAAAATGTTAAATTATTTTTGGAACGTCTTTAATTTAACTGGACACCCAAAAACTGCTTTGCAAACTAAGTGCACACTTTTGTGAGCCTGTTAATGAATTATGAACCAATTCAAAATGTTATATATATATATATATATTTTTTTTCCCAGTAGGGAGTAGGGGTACAGAAAGGACAAAAAAGAGGAGGGTGGGGGGAGGGTAATGATTGCCATCAGTAATAGCAGTTCACAGTATTATTATACAAGCAGCCATTGCACAAGCAACATTGAGCATTTCAGGTAGCTTGTGTGTATTATAAAACAGGCAAATCAGTGGTGTTAACTGTTCATCTATAACATTACACGGTTGGTGTCTTGGATCACACACTAATCTATTGCTAACAACAACATACTTTTATGTCGTTAGTGTGTTGGGGGTTATCCGATCTCCACGTGTTCCATAGTTTCCACGACTCAGTGTGGAGCTTAGAGGGCGGGGGGGGGGGGGGGAGATTATGGTTTGATAGCATTTTTCGTATATGTATTGTTTATCTAAAGTTTGAAGCAAGTTTGAGATTGGGGGCCACCAGTTGGGATTTCCAGGCCCTGGCAATCAGTTGTTTTACCGTTAATAGTATATGCAGGGCTGCACCTATTCTGTGGAACTCCCTTCCCTCCTTAATCAGACTTTCACCCAGCCTCCACTCCTTCAAAAAATCTTTGAAAACTCACTTCTTCATTAAAGCGTATCAATTAAACTGTCAGCAGGTTTCTCATGTCCCACCCTTTGTGTCACTATACCCCACTCCCTCTAGCATGTAAGCTCATCGAGCATGGCCCTCAACCCCCTCTGTTCCTGTACGTCCAGTGGTCTGATCTCAATTATGTGTCTGTTAGTCCACCCATTGTACAGCGCTATGGAATTTGTTGGCGCTATATAAATAATAATAATAATAATGCAATATTATTTTCTGTTTACACCTCGGTGGTGGTAGTTGAATGTCTAGTAAAATAAATGTTTGGGGCATAAATGGCAGTGAGCAATCTGCCACCTGCACTATTAGTGTTCTGACCATTTTCCAGTAGGAGGTCAAAGCAGCGCATTGCCACCACACATGTAGCATGGTGCCCTCTTCAATGTCGCATCTCCAACAGATGGGAGACGTGGTGGGGAAAAAGTTGTTCAGCCTGGTTGGTACCATGGACCAGCAGTAAAGAATATTTCTGTGTTGTTCTATGTGGGCTGAGGATTTAATCAGGCCTCTGGGGATGTTAATTATGGAGTCCCATTGTTTCGGTGAGAACTTGCATTGGAGGTCTAGTTCCTATTGTTGGGCTGGTTTAGATGTCGGGAAAGGTATGTGGTCAGTTAGCAGTTTATAACACATGGATATGGCTTACAAGACAGTGGAGTTTTACCATTTATGCACATTTGTTCCTATACCGTCAGCCTCGGTGTAGCAGCCCCCTGCGGCACCTTCAAAGTGTAATGCTGTGTGAGAAATTATTTAAGTTGCAGGTAGGAGTAGTGTGAGCTTGCAGGAAGGGCATATTTGGCCACTAAGGTTGGGAAGTCCATAAGAGTGGTTTGTCGGAAGAGGTGATTATAGGTGTGTTACTCCGTGGTCATGCCATGGTTTAGCATTAAAAGTTGGTATACAATATGGCAAAGCCAAAATTGGGGTAGCGAGTGACAGGCCTGTGGTACTGCAGAGCATATGTCTAAATCTGTCCCACATTTGTAGAAAAGTCTAACAGTGGAGGAACACACCTTTTTTCTGTATTGTTTGGGGGTCAATATGATATTGGGCAATGTATGTGGCTTAAGGAAACCTGACTCCAGCGTTACCCAGTGAGGAGTAGTTTGGCTGAGGAGGTGGGCAGTGGTAACTGCCAGCGCAGTAGCCTGGTAGTATGTTTGGACATTTGGTACCGCCAGACCCCGGACCGCACCGGCGCCTGCATCAGCCTCCTCGCTACTCTAGGCTTCCCACCCGCCCAAACAAATCTCTCCGGTCGGAGTGTATTGATTTAAAATAGGATGGAGGCAACATTATCAGGCAAGTGTGCGAAAGAGGTATTGCAGTTTGGGTAAGATCGTCATTTTAAAGGAGAGTATGCGCTCTGTCCAGGAGAGGAACAGTGGTGCCCACCTCTTTAGTTGTGCTCTGCAACTGTTCCATGTTAATGTAATTAGTGGAGAACAAATCTGCGGGGTTCTTTGTGACCGTTAAATATAAGTATTTGATATTGTCATTCCTCTATTTGAAAGGGTAGTCCCTGCGGACGGAGGTCAGCTTGGAAGGGAGCCCCACACCAAGAGCCTGAGTTTTGCCAGGATTAAGGTAGTAGTAGGGCACTAGACCATAGTTGTTTATTAAGCGCATTTGAGATGCCAATGATTGTTGTGGGTGGGTAAGGTACAGGAGGATATCATCAGCAAATGCACTAACTTTGAGTTATGTTTCCAGTATAGGTACCCAATGTATTTCAGTGTGGTCTCTAATTGAGCACAGTAAAGGTTCTAAGGCATGCACAAAGAGAAGTGGGGAGAGTGGACACCCCTGTCTCGTTCCGCTGGAAATCTGGAACGTGAAGGAAAGGAAACCAGATTTAATGACCTGCGCTGAAGGAGAGGAGTACAACACCAATATCTGTTGGACAGCATTTTAGGGAAATACGTAGAGATCTAGAAGCGGTCAAACGCTTTTTCCACGCCAAGCGCAAGCAACAGACCTCTCCCAACAGTCCCCCTAATCCGTTCCATTGATATTGAGAGTTTGTAGTATTGTCTAGCCCCTGTCTCCCTAGTACAAACTCAGTCTGATAGTCATTAATTAGTGATGGTAGAATCGGTCCTATGCGATTGGACAGCATTTTGGCGTATATTTTTGCATCAGTGGTAAGAAGTGAGATTGGACGGTAGTTTTTACATATGTCTGGCATTTTTTCTGGTTTTAAATGGTAACAGTAGTGGCCTGTATCATCTCTGAGGGTAAGGTGCCCGTTTCAGTCGTGTTATGGAAAACTTGTAGGAGACGAGGGGCAAGTATGTCTGCAAATTTTTTATAAATACAAGTTAGTGAAGCCATCTCCTCCGGGTGCTTTACCAGATGGCAGTTATTTTATGGCTTTGATATCTGTTAATGAAAAAGTTTGAAGCAAAATATTTAATTGGTCAGTGTTCAGTCTGGGGCGATCTACCAAGGACAAGTAAGTCTCTATCTCTTGATCAGACGGAGTATGCGTGTGGGCGTCTAGTTTTAGATTGTAAAGTTTAGTGTAAAATTGGGCAAATTCTTGGCTGATCTCCTGTGGCCCTATTTTCTTTCCCCCGTGCTCTCCCACTATGTGGGCTATTTTAGTAGTGACAATTTTGGTTTGAAGTCTGGTTGCCAGGACCCTAGTTGTTTTTCTAGTGGTGTGGTACATCGTGGCCTGGAGTCTATGGTGATAGTAATCAGTTTTGGTGGCATTAAGTGTAGTGAGTCGGCGGTAAAGGGAGGTCAACTGGGCAGCTAGATCAGGTGATGGTGACTCTTTGTTTCGTGAAGTGACTATTGCAATTTGTTTGTAGCACTCTAGGAGTGCCGCCTGTCGCTTGAGGTGGGAGGACCTCTGAATGCATAGGCCTCTGACCACTGCTTTGTGGGCAGACCAAACCTTGGTATCTGAGATCCCTTCATCAACATTGTTGCAAATGTACACTAGCAGGTTGTCCTGGACTTGTTTAACAAATTGCTCATCCCGGAGGATTGCGTCGTTCAGACACCAATTGCCTCTGCCCCGGAACTGAAATGTGTCAACATGGTTAAAAATACAGTGCTGTGATCCGACCAAGAGATGTCCCCTATTGTACAAGTAGAGACCTGGGCCAGGGCAGTGTTTTCCAATAAGAAAGTATCTATTCTAGTGTAAGTGTTGTGAGCCTGGGAATGAAACGTGTAGTAGAGTTCTGAGGGGTGGAGCGCTCTCCAACTGTCATATAGTCCATACATTGAAATCAATTTTGTTACATTTTTACAGGTAGTTTGTTGTTGCCTCTTTCTCGGTCTGGTAGGTCTGGCACTCGTTTCTTGGGGATTGAATAAAAGTTAAAATCTCCACATAAGATTAAGCAGGGAAGCTTAACATTATCTATTTTATGGAGAAGAGCCTGTAGAAAGTTTCTGGAGTCTGTGTTGGGGAAGTAGGCAGAGACCAAGGTGTATTGCATAGTATTGAAAAGCCCTAGCATGATAATAAATCTACTTGTGGATCAATGTGGAGTCTCTGGAGTGTAAAAGCAAGGTCCTTGTGAATAAATATTGACACCTTTTGGTTTTATTATTGGATAGGGGATGATACTGGGTCGGAAAGTGTTTGGGAAGATTTCAGGAGTTCGTGGCTTACAGAAGTGGGTCTCCTGTATGCATGCTATATTGGCATTATGTTTTTTAAAGGTCTTGGAGGAGTAACCTCCTTTTATTGGGGGATTTTAGCCCCTTGACATTAAAGGTTGCAATTTTCATGTTGGTTAAAGGCAGGTAAGCTGGTTGGTGGATATAGAGCCGTCTGGTTTGGGAACATTAGCCTCCGACCACACAATTATCAAACATTTTATATAAGTAGTCGTTATTGCGCCAAGATATCAGTAATTTTGGATCCAGTTGGAGATAATTGGTCACATGGAACAAGTGCAGCCTTTATATGAGCGGAACCTGATTGCAGGATGTCTGGGGTATGGGTAGAACTGGGTTAGAGGGAGGACAGGGACTGAAGGGGCAGTGAGAACAGAATGTAAAGAGTAGCTCACCCAGTGTGAGCCATGGCATGTCATGGAAATACCAGACACGAGTGGTGGGGGTAGTGACAGAGATTGCTTCCTCTGTACGTAGCATCTCTTTTGGAGGACCGAGCTGTGGGCTGATTGAACCAAAGAATAAAGCACGGCCTTGAAATAGCTGGCGGAGGGTAATAGCAATGAGCTGATACACCAAATTTTATTTATTTTTATTTATATTTTTTAAATCTATTTATTTAATTAGTTTTTTTGTTTTTGGATGTAAGTATCTGTAGGCCCAGTTAGGTGGCCGAGCTCCACAGAATTGTAATCAGATTAATTGTCAGTCATAATCTAACCATATTCGCCTAGACAGTGCTCTAAACCAAATCCTTAGTACCATATTATAACAATAAGCCAGGATAAGACATTGCCTATGAGTAGTCTCAGTATATAGAGTAGTTACGCTTAGTGGTATATCAAGTGGTAGATAAGCAACAGTAACATTAAAGATAAAAATTGAACAAGAAAAGGAAATAAACAAAATTGCTAGTAATGTGAAGATGCCATAGATGTAAATACAATACAACATAATCCGCTGCACTTATAGTTACTTGCGAGTCCACTCTGGGGACATGCGCGGGATCTCTGTCAATGTCAAGGGCTGGCAGGCAGGTGCTGATATGCCCCAGTCTTGGAGCTTTAGGAGGCCTCCCTCCAGGGTTGTCACCAAGTGAAGGACCCCTACCTTGTGGATCAGCAATTTAGCTTGGTAGCCCCATCGGTACTCTATTTTCTGCGAGCGGAGAATGGCGGTAAGTGGTGCTAGGGACTTGCAAAATTGTAGTGTGGCTGCAGAGAGATCGGCGAATATGCTCAAATTGAAGTACGGTTTGGGCATATCGGTATTCCTACATGCGTTTATGATTTTTTTATTTTGCATGGAAAAAGTGGACTCTGGTAATCACATCTCGTAATGCAGCGGGAGGTAAGTGTTTTGGTTGTCGCAATCTGGGGGCTCTATCTACCAACAGTTGACCAGGATGTATCCCTAGTGTAAGCGCTTGAAACAGGTCTAACAGGTATGATTGAAGCTCAGCGTTGGTCACAGATTCAGGGATCCATCTTATGCGGAGATTGTTTGTATTGCATGTTGTAGCGGACCCTTCCGTTGATGGACGCTTCCTAGCTTGCGCGGGGGCCACAAGCACCGCTCTGGACACCACAACCACCGCTGACTCCGCAACCGCCATAGCTTGACTGGAGTCTCGCCGTCTTCCTTCCCCCCCCTGGATCAGCTTCTGTCCTCCAGGACCGTGTAGGAAAGACCTCTTCCTTCCACCCTGTATGAACCCTGTATGAACCTCCAGCATCCAGGACTGTGTGGCGAAGACCTCTCCTCCAAGGAGAGCGCATCAGGAACAAGCTGTAACGGACCGTTTTGCTCACCAGAGGTTAAAAACCATTTAGGCGATATTCCCCTTTCCAGATGCACAGGCAGCAACTGTAAGCACCAATCTCCCGAACTGCAAATTCTACGAATCCTGGAAACAGCCGAACAGGAAAACCATACGAAAGGGTTACACTCCTGGCAGTCAGCATACAATCCAATTCCCCCAATAACGAGACGACACTTAGTTTTGAGGGTTAAGCAGAATCTCACTGTCCTGGCACATACAGTCTCTTTTATTCCCAATCCACAACCACAGTACAGGGTTTTACAGGGTTTTACAGAACAACCATTTAATCCGTACAATACACACAGACACTCCCACCCAAAATCCTCCCCTCTGCCTGTGATATGATTACTGAACACAATGGGTAATCTCATTATCACAGGCAGAGAAATACAGTTTTTACACAATATTTATAAATTCTAAAATATACATTTCACAAACATAAAACATACATTTTCATAATCAGCATGCAAGACATAAACACATACTCAAAAATCAGGGCAATCGGTTCAGGGGTTAAAATGTTATATGGAAGTCCTTTAGGACCGACCTAAAGGACTTTTTCAGGCTGAAAAAATGACTAAGTCCCATTCGAACGAGCGTTCGAATCTTCGAACGGGACTTAGTCTCTGCGGCTGCAAAATCACCGTGGGAGAAGGTAAGGCTCCGCGGTGTTCGCAGAACTGTGTAGCCGATTTCAGTTCCATGAATTTGGCTACACATACCGCTGACCGAATGGACTGAACCAAGATGGCCGCCGCCACCACGTGTTCGTTTTTCGAATGGCGGCCACTTCGACTACTTCGGCACTTCAACGGCATTCGAAGTGCCAATTTAAAAGTACAAACCCTTTCTCTGGACGTTAAAGGGCCAGCAGCAGCACACCAAAAATCCCTTATGCCCAAATCTTGTAATTAAAGGGCCACATCTTCCCGGGCCATAGTCAGAAGGCAAGAGGCGGGCAAGCAGCCCCCTCCAAGGACACGTGGCGAGGTCGGTCAAGCTCAGGGGAGTATGCAGAGCATAGCAATACCCAGTGTGATTATAACAGCTCCCTCCAATAACGAGACAGGGCTACGTTTCGAGGGATCAAGAAGAACTCATGTTTAATGGCAGGCAATCTGCTTTTATGCAGTGCTCCCTGCAAGGTAGACTCCCACAGGCAATTAGGCATTAACCAATCAGACAACGGTTACATCCCACAGATTCCCTTCCCTCTGCTTGGGAGATAATTGAGTAGATACAGTAAAAAACTCAGGTATCTCCAAGCTAAAAACTTATACTTTTTATGCATTTTAATAACTTTCTGATTTTTCATCACACAGGAATAAAACTTATATTTTTATAAACAACACAACTTGGGGAAAAACATATTCAAAGTTCGTACAATTCCGTTCAGCGGTTCCAGAAATATTAAAAAGTCTCTTTGGACCGACTGCACACCTGTTTGCATGTTCAAAACAGTTCCACAGATTCAGGCTGTGCGGTCGGTCTAATTCTGCCCTTAAAAGTAACAAAGTCCCATCTGAAGGCGGCGTTCGAATCGTTGAACGCACTTCGACTTCTGTCGAAGTGTCGAAGTGAAACCGGGGTTGCGTTTCCGTGGTGTTCATTTGTCTACTGGAGGTCTATTTTACACCCAAAATGACAAAGTCCCGTTCTAACGTGTTTTCGAATCTTTGAACATGTGTTCGAATCTTCGAACGGGACTTAGTCTCCAGCCGCAGTGTCAAAGGGCAGGGGAAGGTACGGGCCAGCAATGTTCGTGCATTTGGGTAGGCGAAAACAGTTCCATAGATTTGGCTGCACACACCGCTGACCGCGTTCGAATAAGTTAAAATGGCCGCCGCCACGTGTTCGTTTGTCGAATGGCGGCCACTTCGACGACTTCGGCACTTCGACTGCATCCGAAGTGCCAGTTTAAAAGTACAAACCCTTTCTTTGTACGACACAGTTAAAGAGACAGAAACAGTAGAATATAAGTCCATAAGCCCCCACTCAGTTCCTTAAAGGGCAATACATCCCAGGGCCATAGTCGCAGGGCAGGAGGCTAGCAATCAGTCCTCTCCAATGCCCAGTGGCAAATGGCAGTTTGTCACACATGTCTGCCAATTTGAGCTTGTATGTTTGCAGTATCTCATCTATTTATTGCATCTTGTCAGCCAGACTGTTATGTGCGCCAACAACGTTATCCATTTTCTGTTCCATGCATGTGCTTATTGAGCCTATGTCATGGATCTGTTTTATTAGCTCAGTTGCTAATGCCTGTATTTGTGTGGTGATGTTACCTTGGATTGTTACTGAGAATTTAGCAATCATAGCTCTCATTGCTGTGACTGTCAGAGGTCCCTTTTCAGTGATTGAGCTTGGTGAGGCTTGGTGTGAGGGAGAGCTGTCCCTCGAGCAGACACCACCGCCATATTGGGAAGGAGTGAGGCCTTCTTTTGATTTTAGTGCCGAGGCTCGTGCCAGAAAAAATGCGGTTCGGTCTGCTTTTGCCTGTTTAGATTTGTGCCTCTGGGACACCGTGGTGCCTCTGGTGCTGTGTACAGCCGTGTGGTGCTTGTTATGCCACTTATGTGCAGCTCCTAACCGTTTGGTCTGCAAGAGCTTCAGCAAACTGCGTCCATGCGGCTTGCTGTCGTAGCCACGCCCCCCCAAATTAGATTTTTTTTTAAATACCTAATAACCTTTTTGAATCACTCTAACAAGCCTAAGTTGTAAAGTATTGCATTGCTTCAATCCATTTTATGTACTCCTGTGTAATTTAGAGCAATTTGCATATTGCGAAAGCAATAGAAAATTCTATGAAAGCTACTAAAATGGAAGAAAACATTTAATATGCTTATTCAAGAAGAAAGGGGTGGGGGGGGTGGAAATGGGTCATAACACAGATATATTCAATTATGTCAAGCGATTTACCCAGGTATATGAAATAGTTTGTAAAATAATGCTCCAAACAATGGTCATGCACTAACGTTAAAGGCTGTTAAATGGACAGAATGACAGCTCAGCCTGAAAAGCATGTGCAATACTATAGACATATTCAATATGTTTGGATTACATAGTTACATAGTTACATAGTTGAAAAGAGACTTGCGTCCATCAAGTTCAGCCTTCCTCACATTTGTTTTTTTGCTGTTGATCCAAAAAAAGGCAAAAAAAAAAACAGTTTGGAGCACAATTTTGCAACAAGCTAGGAAAAAAATTCCTTCTTGACCCCAAAATGGCAGTCAGATTCATCCTTGGATCAAGCAGTTATTACCCTATGTTGAAAGATTATATCCTTGAATATTCTGTTTTTGCAAGTATGCATCTAGTAGCTGTTTGAACATCTGTATGGACTCTGATAAAACCACTTCTTCAGGCAGAGAATTCCACATCCTGATTGTTCGTACAGTAAAAAAACCTTTCCTTTGCCTTAGACGAGATCTTCTTTCTTCCAGTCTAAACGCATGGCCTCGTGTCCTATGTAAAGTCTGGTTTGTGAATAGATTTCCACACAATGGTTTGTATTGGCCCCGAATATATTTGTATAATGTTATCATATCCCCTCTCAGGCGACGTTTTTCTAAACAAATAGGTTTAAATTTGTTGACCTTTCTTCATAGCCGATATGTTCCATTTCTTTTATTAATTTTGTAGCCCGTCTCTGCACTTTTTCTAGTGCCATAATATCCTTCTTTAGAACAGGTGCCCAAAATTGCACAGCATATTCAATATGTGGTCTTACCAGTGATTTATAAAGAGGCAAAATGATATTCTCGTCCCGAGAATGAATGCCCTTTTTCATGCATGACAATACCCTACTGGCCTTGGTCACTGCTGATTGTCATTGCACATTGTTGCATAGTTTGTTGTCTATAACAATTCCCAAGTCCTTTTCGTGTGTTGTTATCCCTAATTCGCTTCCATTAAGGGTATAGGTTGCTTGTGTATTCTTTACGCCGAAGTGCATAACTTTGCATTTTTCAACATTAAATGTCATCTGCCATTTGAGTGCCCAGTCCCCCAGTCTATCTAAATCCCTCTGCAGCAAAGTAATATCTTGCTCACATTGTATTATTTTACAAAGTTTTGTGTCACCTGCAAACACTGAAACATGACTTTCAATGCTGTCTTCAATATCATTTATAAACATGTTAAATAGAAGGGGTCCCAGAACAGACCCCTGAGGGACACCACTTGCCACCTCTGTCCAGCTTGAAAATCTACCATTAACAACAACTCTTTTGTACTCTGTTTTTAAGCCAATGTTCTACCCAAGAACAAGCATTTTCATCTAGACCGATTTCCTTGAGTTTGAACACTAATCTTTTGTGTGGAACTGTATCAAATGCCTTGGCAAAATCCAAATAGATCACATCCACTGCAACACCCTGATCTATACTTCTACTTACTTCTTCGTAGAATGCAATCAAGTTAGTTTGACATGACCTGTGCTTCATAAAACCGTGCTGATTTTTGCTGATAACCATGTTCTTCTCAAGGATTTTTGTTTCATACTTACCAGTAAATTTATTTTCCTCGCTATTTCTCATGGCAGCATTACTTATGGGTTAGGTCCACCCTCATCCGGATCAGGACAGAAAACAATTATTATTATTATTATTATTATTATTGCAATTTATATAGCGCCAACAGATTCCGTAGCGCTTTACAATATTATGAGAAGGGATTTAACTATAGATAGGACAATTACAAATAAACTTACAGGAACAATAGGTTAAACAATTAACGAGGCTGTAGGCATAAAGGGTTCCTCCTCCCTCCATACCTCAGTCCAATTGAAAAGCTCAGACAAAAACCAGGGCAGGAACCTGATGCTGCCATGAGAAATAGCCAGGAAAAGAAATTTACTGGTAAGTGTGAAACAAAATTTCGGTATTCCTGGCTAATCATGGCAGCATCACTTATGGGTAATACCCAAGCAAACTAGCAAGAAGGGTTGGGAAAAATAATCCACACATTTTAACTGCAATAACATATAATTGTATTTAGCCGAGCTAACAGAAGCCAACACGCTTCTGCCAAACGCAGTAGAAAAAGAGGCTACATCCAGCCTATAATGTTTTATTAAGGTCATAGGAGAAGACCACGTTGCTGCCTTGCATATGTCATCAGGGGACACCTCTGCCCAATAAGCCCATGAAGTAGCCAAAGACCTAGTCGAATGAGACTTAATCTGTTTCAGAGGAGAAACACCTTTCAGAGAGTAAGCTTTAGTGATGATGTTGGAAATCCATCTACATAGTGTAGAAGTGGAAGCAGCTTCACCTTTCCTGGAGCCTTCAGGAATAATGAACAAATGATCCGTCTTATGAAATGTACCAGAAACAGACAAATACCTGATCAAGTATTCCCTAATATCCAGATTATGAAGCTTCACCTCCAGCTCCGAGGAAGGTTCAGGAAAAAAAGAAGGCAGAACGATCTCCTGGTGTAAGTGAAATTTTGAGACAACTTTAGGAAAGAATTCCAACTTTGGACGTAGAACCACTGTCGTGGAAAACCTGAATATAGTCCTCTGCACAGGAGAGAGCTCTCACCTCCGAGATTCTTCTGGCTGACGTAACAGCCAACAAAAACAGAGTTTTGTACATAAGAGAAGAGAAATCCAAGTTCTCTAGAGGAGAAAAAGGAATTTCGGACAAGGCATCCAAGACCAGAGGAAGATCCCAAGGAGGATGCTTAGTTGCGCAGAGGAGGTCTAATACGAATGGTAGCCTTAAAGAACCTGGCAATCAGGGGATTTGAAGCCCAAGAGTAGTTACAGAGGGCCGATAGTGCCGAACACTGCACCTTCAAGGTACTCAGGCTTAAACCCTTATCCAATCCAGCCTGTAAGAACCTGGTTCTGATCAGGTTTCAAGAAGTCTAGACCTTTGTCAAGATTCGAGGAATTAAATGACTCCCATATACTGTGATAACACTTAGACATAGATTTCTTCCTAGACAGAAGCGTATTCAGACAATCCTGTTTGCAGGAGCCGTTCCCTTTCAAAAGCCAAGTCACCAATCTCAGATGTACGCAGTTGGGATGGTAGACAGGACCCTGGCTTAGCAGATCTTTCCTGATTGGAAGCCGCCAGTGTTCCTCCAAGGACATTTTGCACAGGAGAGGGAACCAGGGCCTCCTTGGCCAGAACGGGATGATAGCTATTATCACTTGATTCTCCATCCAAATTTTCTTTAGTAAGCGATGAATTATCGGTAAAGGAGGAAACACATATCCCAGATCGAAATCCCATATTTGAGACAAGGCATCCTGACCCATTGCCCGATGGTCTGGAAGAAGAGAGAAGTACTTTGGTACCTGAGTGTTCCTGTTCGTAGCCATTAAGTCGATCTGGGGTATGCCCCACCGAAGAGTAATTGCTTGGAATACTTCTGTATGTAGCTTCCATTCTCCTGGCAGAATACTTGATCTGCTCAGGTAATCTACCAAAATATTTTGAGGACCTGGTAGATATACTAACTTTAATCCCTGAAGATGATTCTGTGCCAGAGACATAAGAGGAGTTAGTTCCCTCAACAGAAGCTTGCTCCGAGTACCACCTTGGTGGATCACGTATGACGCCACTGCCCTGTTGTCTCTCTGAGTCATAATCCAAGCATCTTGTATTAAGGGAAGAAACCCTTGAAGGGCCTTGAGAATAGCTCTCAACTCTTTTAAGTTTGAATGCATTTTTCTCTCCATGTTGGACCACCTTCCCTGTTTCCAAAGAGACCCCAGATGAGCTCCCCATCCTTGTAAGCTTGCGTCCGTAGTAACTACTAACCAGTTCAGTTCCTCCAACGGAAACCCCTGACTCAGATTCTTCTTGTTCTTCCACCACTTTAGCTGATTCTTTGCATACTTCATAAGAATTTTTCGATCCCCGTTCGGATTGTGCTTGTTGAACTGCCATAGAAACCCCATCTGGATAGGTTGAATTTCCCAATGGGCCCATCTTACCAGCCCTATCGAGGACGTCAGGGACCCCAAGAGGCTCATATAGCTTCTGGCAGAAAGGGACTGACGGTCTTGAATATCCGTAATCTTCTCGCAAATCTTTGTCATTCTTTCTGGCGAAAGAGAGAGAGTTGCTACAGCAGTATCTATTTTTGCCCTAGGAAAATAATCTTTTGGGATGGTATCAGAGAGCTCTTCCCTAAGTTCAGCATCCATCCGTGAGCTTTTTTTTTTTCAAATCCCTAAATTCCTTCATCGCGCATGTACGTGCCGGGAACCGTCCCACGGCGCCATTTTGTGATTTTAAGAAGCAGAGCATCTTGTTGCCGAATAGCTGAGCTGCCAGAAGAAAAGAAGAAACTTATACATCACCTGCTTACAGAACAAGGATAACAGGTAAGATGTAATCCAGATTTATAGAAGTCAGCAGCCTGTTAGCAGCACAAGAGAAGATTACTCAGCTAAGCTTCTCCAAAAGCCCTTTGCCTCCTGTGGAGAATAAGCCCACTCTACATCATAGATGGGGAACATGCATCAGGGGATTTTTAAGGTAACCGACCCCTATAAAACAGATATACTCATATGTATATATACAGCACCAAATTCAGTTTAGGGAATTAAAGAAATACGAACCCCTGAATTGTGCCTTCCTGGAATCCAGATGCATAGTCCAGAATCTTCATGTATGACAGTCTCTAAACTGCACACACCAAACTCAGTTAGTTCTGCCCGTGCAGCCTGATTACTGAGTTCTTCAGATGAAGAGAGGCTAAACTTCATCTGGTAAGCCCATGTTTTTTTGTTTTTTTGTTTTTTCAGCAAAGAAAAGCTAAATGAATCATCAAGACCAACCATTCCATAAAGAAACCTCAATTCTTTTTTTTAAAGGTATTCTTCCACTGTATTTGTTGAGATTACTGTAGCTTTTATTGTAAAAATGATAAATTAGACACACACTCTCATAAATATGTATTCTGTACTCTATCTTGAACACCATAACTACTGGCATAGGTGTGAGCAGCCTATTTCGTTTGCTCCGGAAATTTTTTTCCCTAAGTTCTTTTTTTAATCTTATGTAATGTGAATATTTATTAAAATATTGAGTAGATGTGTGGTATGGCCGTGCAGGTCTAGATTGATGTTGTAGCTGTGTGTGAGGTGTGTTGTAGCTTTCTATGCATGATGTATACGGCTGGTTGTGTGTAGTGTGTGTATAGCTGTGAGTGATGTGTGTGATTGTGCATGGGTAGCTGTGAGTAGCATGTGTATCTGTGTGAGTAGCTTTGAGTGATAAGTTTGCACTGCTGTGAGTGATGTGTGTGACAATGTGTGAAATATATCTGTCTTCCCACATAGCAGAATTTCCATCTAGTACAAATGGGAAGGGTGATTCAAGTTAGCAACCTTTCAGATCAATATAACTAGTGGGAGGGGGGGGGGAGGGGGGAGTGGATAGGTGCTGTAGTGAGAGTAGTGGAGTGGATTGGAGATGTAGTGGGGTAGTAGTAAAGAATAGGGGCAGTAGAGGCATTCAGACCTACAGTTGGTGGTTGGGACTATTTGGGGATAGAGGGTGAAGTGGAGGGAAAGGTGTGGGAGGGTTAGGGGCAGTAGTGCAGACTGCAGAGTAGGAGCTGTAGTGGAGGGTTAGGAAGAGTAGTGATGACGTTGGGGGTTGTAGTGGGTGGGATAGGGGCTGTAATAAGGGATAGTGGCTGTAATGATGGATATATGCAATAGTGGGAGAGCTGTAATGAGGTATGGAGCAGTAGTGGGGGTTAGCGTCTTAAGTGTGGAATTAGGAGCAGTAGTGGGGGGGTTAGACAATGAAGTGGGGGGGGGGGGTTAGAGGCTAACGTGGGGGGGTTACAACCTGAAGGGGGATTAGTATGCAACACAACACTATTAATATCTATAATCCTTGCTTGAAGGCTAGTCCATGCATCTACAACCTCTCCATAAAGAAATATTTAATGACATTTTCATGCATTTTCTTTCCTAGCCCTCATGTTCTAGATAGTGCAATAATGAGCAAGTATTTGGTAGGGCATAGTTTCACATTTATGTACAGTAGTTCAAGGAATACCTATCTTAAATGGGGGGGTGAGGCAAGGCTCAGTGATATTTGTTTGTGGCAGACCCTATTCTCCCTAACTTGTAAATGTTGGTATTTTATTTTAAATCTAGAAATTGATCACTCATTCATCTTCAGATTTTATTTATCTGATTTTTTTTTTAGATGTTATGCATTAATTTGTCAAATTAGTGACTAACCAATAATCAATGTCATGCCATTTTTAGGAAATAGAAGCATTAAAGGGACATTTTAAGCAGCAGAACCACTTTAGCTTAATGCAGTGGTTCTGGTGCAACCGTAGCAATACAAACACTGCATTTTCTGAGAAGTTTACATCGTGTTCTAAGGCCACCTCCAGTGGCTCTCACTCAGACAGCTAGAAGTGGTCCTTGTGGAGTCCTGCAGTATTTCAAGGGCCAATTTTTGGCTTCTTCACCCTCCGTATGAAGACACCAAACCGTTCCCATAAAGATGCATTGTGTACAAGTGCATTGGCCCCCTAATGCTTCCCTTTATTAAAAGTAATGTATTAGCTCAGATCATCTGTAATGATAATCTCAGCCAGAGGAAGACAGTTAACCATGGCGAGACCAGTGCGCCGGGGGGACTAAAGGTAAGTAATACTACAGGTATTTAATTATTTTAAGTTGGGGGGTTGCATAAATCTAAATAACTGTAAAAATACTATAATTAGGTATACATACAAACATGCATGCATACATACAAAGGAGAGTTCCTTTAATAATTATTTCCAAAACCAAGGCTCACATGACGTTCATTTCGTGATCGACTGGTATATATTCATGTGGTTTTTGTAACATTGCGTACTTTGGTTTTGTAACTGATAACAATATAGGGATTTCTACTGCTTTTGTTTATGCGACCTGTCCTTCAACTTTTATTATGTTTAAGGTGTAATATTTTCAGAAAGGGATTTGACATATTCTGTAAGACAATTCTTTTTTTTTTATTACCTGTCAAACCCAGCATTTCCATAGTGACTAATCATTGTTTATCTATATTACAGTTGCCATCCACAAATGTTAGTCTCAGAAAGATAAATCCTGAAAACTAATTACATAAGTCACATTTTATTTCAAACCCCTTTTGATGTAGATTTACAAGATAGATGGTATAATATCAAAATGTGTGTACGCTGTATTTTATAGTATACTTAACTCTATACTTAAAGCACCATTATAGGATGGAACCTGGACCACTTCATCTGAATCATGTAGTTTGGGTACAGTAGCCCTCTAGTTTCAGTCCTCTATTGAACAATGTTTTCATTTGAGGGTTAAACATACCTCTAGTTGCTATCTGACATCCATGAGAGAGTATTTTATTCGACTAAAGATGTGACTTTTTTATGAGAGTAAAAAAAATAGGGTGCGTGAGAATACTAAGAATGGACTGATGTAGCTTACCCTTCAGTGTGTCCCTGATCAGATCTCAATCTAGATTTAGCTTTTTTGTGCTATTCCAAAGAGAATCTAGACCATTTGGATATCAGACTGATTTTGCCCCAAAAAGGTTGTCCAGATCCAGGCTGACTCTCTCTGCGTGAATGATACCGCAACCACTGTCAATCATTTCAGCCTTGTTAGGCCTCATCAATGGAAAATTCAAACAGACATCCATGCACACATGGTGGTTTATTCAAACAGCAGTCTTTATTTAGGAACAGGATTGAGTGGCAATGTTTCGTCTCTTCCATGAGCCTTTGTCAAGTCTCATGTAAGAGCTGAAACATTGTCACTTTATCCTGTTCCTAAATAGACTGCTATTAGAAGAAATCACTATGTGTGCCTGTTCAAATTTTTCATTGGATCCTTGGGATTTACCCTCCATGTATGGAGCGCTCAAGTGTCAGTAACCCCTATAGCATGTGTATTGTCTATTTTCTGTTACAAATTATTAGGCCCATCAGTGTGTTATTGTTGATAATCCTCTAGGCACCATGAGCAAGGGGCACATATCTGGATTATCCTTTAAACTTCTTGAGAGCAAAATACATAGTGCAAGAGAATACAGAGAACAGACAGCTCAAGTAGCTTGCCTTTCGGTGGGTTCTCACTCAGGCCTCATTTGGTTGTGCCATTACAAAGAGAACCTAGCCATTTGCATATATCAGATGGATCCCACCCAAAAAGGTACTCCAGATCTGAAATGCAGCTCAGTGAGCTTACATACTAGAGGGAGATACAGATTGAGGAACAGCACACTCATAAAATACATTTTGAAATTCTATAAGGCTACTTAAAATCGCCTATCTCAGCATATCGATATGGGGATTAAGTTTCACCATATGGCCATATCATGTTAAGCCTAAAACTACTTCACAGCTCCCCAATATTGGGGTATGGTAAAGTCGTGGTGTGCTTAACACAATGTATTTTATGAGTGCACTGTTCCTTAATCTGTATTATGTCTAAATGTTGGTCACTACAGCAGCACCATTCCTGAAAGATGCATGTTCTGTGTTTGCCCCCAATTTTCTTTTTGTTTTTCTATAAAGACAGACATATTGGTTATGTTCGTCTGAACCAAAATCTCTTTAATAAAATAATCAAGATTACTTCAATTGCATTCTGATAATTATATCTGGAACATTGGATGTGTTCTGATGTTTGTTTTGTCCACAGAAAGATTTCTACTATAGTCACAAGTATATCTTTTTGGAAAGAAATTCTAGTTGTAGAATGTGTATGTTATACAACTTTACCTGGGGTAACTCCTTTTTTTCTAGAGTCTGTTTTTGATCTAAACAGGGCATTGATTGCTTGGTAACAAAGCTGTAATGAGGCATTGATCAATTTGCCAACACAAAGTTTCCTGCTCTCTAATTAAGGTCACAGAAAAAAACAGAAATTTTGAACACTAACAGAACTGTAAATTACTAACAAGACCTGTAAATTGCTAGTAAGATTAGGTCGATTTGGAAACAGTTTAATCATTAAAAATAAATGAATATCCTCATATGGTAATAGCTTGTTTTTATACATCAGTTATGAAGTCCTTGGAAATACTATAAGTCTATTGTGAAAAAGGTAAGCTTGTTGCCGTCTCTGGGTTTCTGTGGCAACCTTTCAATTTGTACTTGTGTTATTTTGACAGATAATAGTTGTGTTGGACCCCTTTCTATTGTAAATTGTAACTACTTTTGGCAGCCTTTTAACCCCTTCCCGACCAAGGAAGGAAATTTTCCATCAAGCTTGTCCTTGCATTAAGGACCCTTGAGGGAAAAGTTCCTTCATTTACTAACGCTAACGCCAGATCACCACAATTGTGGCGATCGTGGGGTTAATGCTGTTGCTGGGTGCCTCGATGTCACAGGCAGACCAGCAACCGCCAATAGCGCTGTCCCAGCACATATGACAGCACTGGCTGTCACAGCGATTACAGTGCTGCTGGGTATTTCTGATCCTTTTCCCTCCACACGTGTGTGTGTGTGTGAGACGTGGAGTGAGACGGATCGGTGCTGCAACATTGTTTGCCATTTTAGTTTAAACTGTAGCTGTATTGTACAAGTAATTGTATTACTTTTAAATTAGTTTTAACCCTTCCCTTGCACTTTTTTTACCCTTTAAAGGTTAATTTTGAATATTTTTTTTAACGCTTAGGGGTTAATTTTATTTAATTTGTTATTTTATTAATTTTAAAAGCTTTAAAAAAAGTATAAAAAAAAAGAAAAAAGTATAAAAAAGTTAGAAAAACTAAGTTTAAGTTACAGCTTCACAATGTCTAGAAGGTACACTGCTGAGGAGGCCTATGATATTTTAGCAGCCGACTCTGACACCACAGACACTGCCTCTGAGAGTGGTAATAACTCTTTGTCAGCAACTGCAGGGCCCTCTGTTGTAAGCACCGAGTCCCCTGACATGGCTCATGGCACTGGTGATTGGGAACCCCAAATGATTTTACGCCTGACAACCCAGAGTTTACTGGTAGTCTGGAATTCAGTTGGAATGGCTAACTACAGTGCACTGGATTTCATGCAGCTATACCTGGAGGATGATATTTTAGGGGATATCGTCACCCAGACCAACATTTATGCTGCGCAGTACCTGACACTTAATGATCAGAGTCTCATCGCCAGGAAAGGGAGATGGTAGTGTGCCAGAATTAAAAAAAATTGGGACACTACCTATGGTAATGGGCATTATTAAAAAAAAGTCCAGCATCAGGATGTACTGGTCCAAAAAAAAAAAAAAATTAATTACTTTCCTTAACCTGCACTAATTATGCACACATTATTATTGCAAAAACTGTAAAAAAAATATATATATATAATTTTTGGGGCCTATTTTTTTGTATTTTTGTATAATAAATAAGCATTTATATATGTATATGTTACATCAAGTTAAAGCCCTTTTTGTCCTTTAAAAAAACGGTATATAATATGTGTTGGTGCAATAAAATAGTAAAATGCAAATTGCAGTTGAACGCAAACAGCAAAAAAAGTAAAAAATTACTTGTGTCCTTAAGTGTAAGACAAGCTTTTGAAGCTGTGTCCTTCAGGGGTTAATCTTGCTATACACATTAATTTTCAGAGGATAAAAATCGAACCCGATTCTATAGAAAAACTCTTGCATGAATTGAATCACATGTTATAAGGAACTCTATAAAAGCTTATATTTCAATATCCAACTTTGGCAGGTACAATGAACCAATGTATAATGGTATCTGAGCGCTTGCTGCTACATTGAAAGACTGCTTCCATTCTTTCATTTATTCAGTCCTTCCTTACCTTGCTGTGTAAGTTTGAATACTGGCACCAGCATACATCTGTTAGATTGCAATAAGGCTGCACTTTCTAAATAGAAGGCTCTGTGTAAGTAACAGAGAATGGTTTATACAAATATGTATTGTGCTCTTCAACACCTTCAAGCAGTCTATTTGCTGGCAAGGGCAGGTCCATTGAGTATTTATCTACATCAAAGTAATGTTTTTTCCCCGACAGGTTGTAAAAAGTTCAGAGTTATATATGATGTTTCATGCATTGCACTTAATGTTTGCTAAAAAAAATTTTTTTAACAAAACCTTGTTTTTTCACTCTCGTAAAGTTTAAGTGATTGCAGTACTTGCACTTTCCTAATCAAGATCTCTGTATCACCATGGTGACCTGAGATGCAGTATGTTCAGCTCAAATCTAAATTCTTAAGCACTTTTTATCATATTAAATTCCAAAATGTGTAACAGGTTGATAATGTTGCACCAAAAAACCCTTCACACTGCAATGAAATTTTAATCAGTATTAAATACAAAATGTTAACTGTATGTTAACACTGGAACATACCCTTTTTGCTACATTTGCTATTGTTTTGGTACTTCTACTTTCTCCTTTCAACTTTGTCAGAATCCATCTGCTCCCGACTTTTTTACTAGGTTATTGTCCCACCATCCAGAAAAGATGGTGTCAGGAGCCATATGTTGAGAATTCCAAACATGGCAGAGGACAATTCTCCTTCATCTCAGGCTGACCCCTTAACTTAATAATAGCCACAGCCAGGTCTGCAGATGTAATGACATGCTGGGGTCAGTTTGAAACTGGTATCTAGCTGTACACTCCACATATTAACAGTGATGAAATCAGTCTAAATGGCATGCCAGAATCAGAAAATAAAACACCCAAGTCCACATTCTTCACCCCAAATAAACTAATTACACTTAAGGGAAAAAGTTTGGCCACAATTATTTAAACTGTCAAACATAACTTAGACTTAAAGCGGCACTGTCATGGCTGCATCAGTTTTTTTTTTTGTTTTTTTTTTAAACACCCTTTTCAACTCCACTACCTCTCATTTCCCCTCTAGTCACCCCATATGCCCCTAGGCCCACTGTATTATTTTCTTAAAAATCTTTATTTTGTGCCCCGACCTAGGTCCTGGGTGCTGACATCTTTGTGTGGGTAGATGAAGGCCCTATGGGACACATCATCTGCCCACACTAGATAGCGCTGTGAAATTCCTGCACCTGTCCAGTGAAACACTTGAGCATTTGCTATTGTCCGAAAATCGGACGGGAATTTTCGGACGGGGCCACTTCCTAAGGCCCCCCCCCCATGTCCTCCCTCACTCTCGGTCAATATGTCCCTCATATTAGCATAAGGGAGATTGAAATCCCCTGAATACCCCACTCGCTATGCGATGAGTAGATGAGTAAGGGCATGTCTACAGTGAGCAGCCTGTGGCCCCCCCGGCCCCCACCCATGAGTGGCGGGTGGGGGCCCTAAATTACAATAAGGGGGAAGAATTATTGTCCACCCCCTGGACCCCACACATGAGCGGCGGGTGGGGCCTTAAATGAAAATGGGGGAGGGGCATATCGTCCTCCCCCCGGAGCGAGTAGGGTCAGATTAAATTCTAATACTATGTAATCTTTACTTAGTATTAGTAAAGTTGGCTGAAAGACCAATCTTGGTCTTTCAGTCTTTTGGTAGATAACTCCCTAATACCGTTTGAATTAGGCAGCTATCTACTAAGCAGCTGCAAGATGCAGCCGCAGCACAGATCGGGATTTCATTTATTCAAATGAAATTTCGAACTGACCTAAAAGTACCGATTGTCATCCTAACATCAATGAACAAACTGTTCTTATTCTGTTAGGGCAAAATTCAGTAGTTTCACCGGCATTCTGTCTAAATGACAGGTCGTTCGGAAATAGTGAGATCAGGGAGGAAAGGTGAGAATTGTGGGAAAATTGCTCTGACCACAAGAAATGGAGCACACTTTGCTCCTCCGCTGGTCATAGCTGGTCAGGCATAGGAAATATACATAAGACAAAATATTCCCTACTTTGTCTTATATTTTAAAGAAATTTAGAGCAGACAGGAAGAAATGAAGAACAGATCCTGAGAGAGGGGGAGAAGAGGAAGCGATTAGGGAAAGGTAAGTTCGGCATGACAGTGCCGCTTTAAAGATTCCAACTGATGGCTGCAGAACACAGGCCCCCACATGCAGGTATCTTGAAACCCAGAGTTTGGTTATTGTCCATTTAGCAAAAGCAGAAACCCTCTCTCTCAATGGTCCATCTTCAGTTGCCGTACTCAAGGCTTTGCCATGGGCAAACTCTGCAGCTGTGACAGTAACTGAAAAACAAAACCCAGAGAAAACACACAGAAAAGAAGCCAGGGACAAGACAAGGAAGACGCCATAAGGACAAGTAAGAAAGAAAAAAAAGAAATAGGCGCTAGAACAGGAAGGAAACATGGAGAGTGAGAGAGAGAGAAACAAGGCAAGGCAGGTTGCACAGTAATCTAGAGGAAGACAAAGTTGAAGGACAACAATTAATAATATTTAAAAATACAGAGAAAAAACTCAAAGACCAATCCATAACTTTCTTGCTAGAATGTCCTAGACAGGCATGACCTATATCCCATATTGCACTTTCTTTCTTATACATTAATACATGGATTTTCCATTTTATATTTGTCAATATTTTACCATTATTAAATATATTTTCTTATATAATGTTCTTGTTTGTATACTTTCATGCACATTTCTTTCCTGCCTATTGGCCATCATTTGTGGGTGTCTTCTGGGTGAACCCCTTTATAATACTGCAGTCTGAAGACACTGTTTAGTCCCTGACGAAAGTCCATCATAATCATCAGCATCAGGTCCAATAGGCTTTTAATCCAGCACTGAGTGCCAGATCTCTGCACAAAACCGAGGTTGTACACAGGCATTAGTTAATGTCAATGGCTGAAATGACATGATTCATGAGCTCTTTGCTTGGTAAATGCTGACCAAAAGTTTAATAGATTCAATAGATTCCTTTTGTTTGATACTGCTTAATGGAAAACCCTTGTATACAGAAGTTTACATTATGATACAGATGTGGATTTTATTAGTAGCAACACTGACAGGAATATTGCCAGAAAAAAGAAAATTCTTAAAGTATCTATTAGGAAAGGAAACGGTTAAACTAATGAGTGCATTACACTGTGTAGTATATTTAGGTAAAAATAATAAGGTGATAGATAGGATTGACTCAGCTAATGGAGATAATTTGACCAGTCAGGATAATAACTTAATAGCATAGTGAGAAAAACATATCATTTGCTAAAAATATGTCTGCTAATAGGTTACAGAGGAGAAAGTACAAATTTTAATTTTGTGACTATTATGTACAATTTTTTTTTTACCAACATATCTGAGGTGTTATTCATTAAACAGTAAAGTGAAGTTAACCCCTTAACGACGAGTGACGGACGAGGTCCGTCACTCAGGGGAATGCGTTAATGACGAGTGATGGACCTCGTCCGTCACCCGTTAAAATTAACCCCAGATCGCCGCAATCGCGGCGATCGTGGGGTTAATGGTGCTCCGGTCTGCCTCTGCATTAGAGGCAGACCGGGAGCACCGGATCCGGCTGCCCCAGTACATGTGCCCGCTCTGACAGCATGCCAGAGCGGGCACATGTGCTCTGTATACTCACCTCCGCCTCCCTGCACTTCCGGGTTCAGTGTGAAGTGCAGGGAGACGGATCAGTGTTGATCCTGCCCCCTGGTGACAAAAAATAAAGTTTATTTAAAATCCCACCCCCCTTTACCCCCCCTTTACCCATTTTAATAAAAAATTAACCCCTTCCCTGCCAATTGATCACTGACTACAGTGATCAATTGGCAGGGATTACATTTTACTATGATCTGATTTTTTTTTTAACCCCTGAGGGTTAATTCTTTTTTTTTTTTTTAACCCTCAGGGGTTCAATTTATTTTATTAATTAATTTAAATATTTTAAAATTATAAATTTAGCTAGCTGGGGAGGGTGGAAGTTAGTGGGGAATTGGGGGATTTAGTATTAGGCTAACTAGGGGTTAACGTTAAAAAAAGTTTAAAAATAAGCTTTAAAAAGTTACAAAATTAAGTTAAAAAAAGTTTTAATAACGTTTAAGTAAAAAATTAAAAAAAATAAACCCTTTACCCAGTCCAAATAAAAATTAACCCCTTCCCTGCCAGTCGATCACTGCCTACAGTGATCAAAATACAGATCACAGTATTATACTGTGATCTAATTTTTTTTTAACCCCTGACGATTAACTTTTATTTATTTTTTAACCCTCAGGGGTTAAATTTATTTAATTAACTAATTTAAATATTGTATAATTAAATATTTTGCTAGCTGGGGTGGGTGGGAGTTATGGGAAAATGGGGAATTTACTGTTAGTGCTGCTTACTGCTAGTTAGGGGTTAACGTAAAAAAAAGCTTAGAAAAATGTTAAATCTGTAAAAAAAAGTTTTACGAAAGTTTAGGAAACTTTAAAAAAATTAATAAGCAAAACAAAAGTTTAAAAAATAGTTTTAAAAAGTAAAAAAATACATTTAATAACGCTCATTACCACTACACCTGGTACAAGCTAGCGGAAAAATGATCCCACGCTAAGGTTCAAAATATGCCTTTTGAAATAGCCTGGGATGTCTTCTTTAAGAAATGGTATGGCTTTATGGGGTATTTGGTTTATATAGCCTGGTAAAATACTCTAAAATGGGACATGGGCACAGCGTAAAAATGTAAAGTTTGAAAAAAAATGGAATGACTGTGTCCCAAACGTGCCCCTCCGATGTCCACATATACCTGGCAAAGGTACATACGGGGGTATTTTTGTACTCAGCAGACATAGCTGAGCAAAATATGAAGTATTATACAGTGGTAGTACACATATGGTTTGCAAAATATACTGTGCAAACTCACTTTGTGTGTCAAAAAGGCAGAAAAAAACGCTTATAACCACTACACCTGGTACACGCTAGCGGAAAAATGATCCCACGCTAAAGTTCAAAATATGCCTTTTGAAATACCCTGGGGTGTCTACTTTAAGAAATGGTAGGCCTTTGTGGGGTAGTTTGAATTTAAAACCTGCAAAGATGCTTGGAAATTGCACATAGGCCCGGCGTCAAAATTCAAAGTTCGGTCAAAACTGATATGGCTTGGTCTCCTATATGGCACTGTAGCTTCACAAAATAGTGCCATAGACATACAATGGGGGTGTCCTTTTACTCAGAAGACTTAGCTGAGCATAATTTGGGGGGTTTGAACTTAGTGGCACACATGAAATATACAAAATGCCCAGCAAAAATGCAATCCGTATGTAAAAAATGCACAAAATTATTTTTACCACATACTTTGGCATGTAATGGTAAAAAAAATGGGGGCATGTTAAGGCACAATATGCACCTTATGAGATACCCTGGAGTGTCTACTTTTACAAATGGTAGGCCTTTGTGGGGTGTTTTTGAATAGTCAAACTGTTATAATACCCCAAATGGAAGCATAGGCTCATTAAATCCGTCTCTCAAAATTCTACTGTGAATACTGAAAAGGACAGGTCTCCTATATGGCACTGTAGCTTCACGAAATAGTGCCAAAGACATACAATGGGGATACTGTTGTACACAGCAGAAGTAACTGAACACATAATAAAACTTTGTACAGGAATAGCACACACCAACTTTACAAAATACACATGAGAAGTTCTTTGTTATAAGTTTGTGTGCGAAAACCCCCCAAAAACACAATTTTACTCCAATATTTAGCAGAGGTTGGCGGTAAAATGGCTACGTAGAAAGTGTCAAAACAACCTTAGGTAAATAGCCTGTGGTGTCTACTTTATATAAATATATACTTTTGTGTGGCAATTTTGTTTTCTTTTATGGCTATTAGGCTTACAAGACAAACATACCAAATTCTAAAATCACTCCACATAAAAAGTTTATTTTACTCCTTGTGCTTTGTGACCTGTAACTACCAAAAAAAACTTAAAATCCCAGACACATTATATATTCTGTAATTCAGAACAACTAAATGAATTTATTTTTGATTACTTTCCTTAACCTGCACTAATTATGTACACATTATTATTGCAAAAACTGTAAAAAAAACACACAAAAATTCATTTTTTTGCATATTTCTGTATTTTTTTATAATAAATAAGCATTTATATATATATATATATATATATATATATATATATATATATATATAAATATATATATATATATATATATATATATATATATATATTACATCAAATTAAAGCCCTTTCTGTCCTTTAAAAAACGGTATATAATATGTGTTGGTGCAATAAATTAGTAAAATGCAAATTGCAGTTGAACGCAAATAGCAAAAAATGCAAAAAATGCCGTTGTCATTAAGTGAAAGACAAGTTTCTGAAGCTCTGTCCTTAAGGGGTTAAATGAAATCTGAATTTGCTTAATAAAGATCAAAGTTGAGCTGGAATCTCACCCCCACAAAGCTATGTATGTACCCAAATTGAATGTTCAAGGCTAATATTTGCTCATTGGTTATTCAATTCACAAGTATTCAATTTTTAACTCATGAAACATAGAAACATAGAATGTGACGGCAGATAAGAACCATTCGGCCCATCTAGTCTGCCCAGTTTTCTAAATACTTTCATTAGTCCCTGGCCTTATCTTATAGTTAGGATAGCCTTATGCCTATCCCACGCATGCTTAAACTCCTTTACTGTGTTAACCTCTACCACTTCAGCTGGAAGGCTATTCCATGCATCCACTACCCTCTCAGTAAAGTAATACTTCCTGATATTATTTTTAAACCTTTGTCCCTCTAATTTAAGACTATGTCCTCTTGTTGTGGTAGTTTTTCTTCTTTTAAATATAGTCTCCTCCTTTACTGTGTTGATTCCCTTTATGTATTTAAATGTTTCTATCATATCCCCCCTGTCTCGTCTTTCCTCCATGCTATACATGTTAAGATCCTTTAACCTTTCCTGGTAAGTTTTATCCTGCAATCCATGAACCAGTTTAGTAGCCCTTCTTTGAACTCTCTCTAAGGTATCAATATCCTTCTGAAGATAGGGTCTCCAGTACTGTGTACAGTACTCCAAGTGAGGTCTCACTAGTGTTCTGTACAATGGCATGAGCACTTCCCTCTTTCTACTGCCAATACCTCTCCCTATACAACCAAGCATTCTGCTAGCATTTCCTGCTGCTCTATTACATTGTCTGCCTACCTTTAAGTCATCAGAAATAATCACCCCTAAATCCCTTTCCTCAGATGTTGAGGTGAGGACTCTATCAAATATTCTGTACTCTGCCCTTGGGTTTTTACGTCCAAGATGCATTATCTTGCACTTATCCACATTAAATGTCAGTTGCCACAACTCTGACCATTTTTCTAGTTTACCTAAATCATTTTCCATTTGGCTTATCCCTCCTGGAACATCAACCCTGTTACATATCTTAGTATCATCCGCAAAAAGACACACCTTACCATCAAGACCTTCTGCAATATCACTAATAAAAATATTAAAGAGAATGGGTCCAAGTACAGATCCCTGAGGTACCCCACTGGTGACTAGCCCAAGCTTTGAATATACTCCATTGACTACAACCCTCTGTTGCCTGTCACTCAGCCACTGCCTTACCCATTCAACAATATTGGAATCCAAACTCAAAGATTGTAGTTTGTTGATAAGCCTTCTATGTGCAACAGTGTCAAAAGCCTTACTGAAATCGAGGTAAGCAATGTCTACTGCACCACCCTGATCTATAATTTTAGTTACCCAATCAAAAAAATCAATAAGATTAGTTTGGCATGATCTCCCTGAAGTAAACCCATGTTGTCTCTGATCTTGAAATCCATGTGTTTTTAGATGTTCAACAATCCTATCCTTTAACATGGTTTCCATCACTTTCCCCACTACTGAAGTTAGGCTTACTGGCCTATAGTTGCCCGACTCCTCCCTATTACCTTTCTTGTGAATGGGCACAACATTCGCTAACTTCCAATCTTCTGGGACTACTCCTGTTATCAATGATTGGTTAAATAAATCTGTTAATGGTTTTGCTAGTACACCACTAAGCTCTTTTAATAGCTTTGGGTGTATTCCATCAGGTCCCATTGACTTATTTGTCTTTACTTTTGACAGTTGAAATAGAACCTCTTCCTCTGTAAACTCACGTGTAATAAATGACTCATTTATCCTTTTTCTTAACTGAGGTCCCTTTCCTTCATTTTCATCTGTAAATACCGAACAAAAATATTCATTGAGGCAGTCAGCTAGACCTTTATCCTCATCTACATACCTTCCTTCTTTTGTTTTTAATCTAACTAATCCTTGTTTTACTTTTCTTTTCTCATTTATGTATCTAAAAAAGGTTTTGTCCCCTTTTTTTACTGACTGTGCTATTTTCTCTTCTGTGTGTGATTTGGAAGCTCTTATAACTTGCTTAGCCTCTTTCTGCCTAATCTTATAGGTCATTCTGTCTTCCTCACTCTGGGTTTTTTTATAATTACTAAATGCTAACTTTTTGTTTTTTACTATTTTGGCTACATCTGTGGAGTACCACAGTGGTTTCTTGAATTTTTTGCTTTTACTGACAAGCCTAATGCAATTTTCTGTTGCCTTCAGTAGTGCAACTTTTAAATAATCCCATTTCTTTTGGACTCCATTTAAATTGCTCCAGTCTGATAATGACTCCTTTACACATATTCTAATTTTGGAAAAGTCTGTTTTTCTAAAGTCTAAAACTTTTGTTTTTGTGTGGTGTGACTCAGTCACTGTTCTTATATTAAACCACACTGACTGATGATCACTGGATCCTAAACTTTCACCTACAGTAATATTTGATACCAAATCTCCATTTGTTAACACTAAATCTAGTATGGCCTCTTTACGAGTTGGCTCCTCAACGACTTGTTTTAGAGACAATCCCAGTAGGGAGTTTAGAATATGTGTGCTCCTGGCACAAGTAGCTATTTTTGTTTTCCAATTTACATCAGGAAGATTAAAGTCACCCATGATGATAACTTCCCCCTTCATTGTCATTTTAGCAATTTCTTCAACTAGTAGATTATCTAACTCTTCAATTTGTCCTGGGGGCCTATAAATCACACCTACACAAGTTACTGTGTGATTACCAAATTCTAACGTAACCCAAACTGACTCTATGTTCGCCTCACTAACCTTTATTAGGCTAGATTTTATGTTTTTCTTTACATACAGGGCCACCCCTCCCCCTTTCTTGCCTTCCCTGTCTTTTCTATATAAAGAGTACCCTGATATGAATGTCCTTATTTTTGCAATTCTTAGTTGGCATGGATATTTTAGATAAAACAGCTGCACATATTTCCCATGATGCACCTGATATAAACAACAAAACATCACACATTATTATATTGGCAAAGTTTGGAATGTAGAGTTATTTATAACATTCTAAGAATAATTTATACGAGCTAGGTAAAAGACAGAGAAAAAAACATGTTATCCTTTTTTTTTGTTATGTTTTATGGAAATTTTAATTCACATTAGCTGATTAAACAGTATATTGTACAGGGCATGACTTTTTTTGCAGGAGATTTACCAGCGCTGAGGTACCTTCATATATTTAAATCCGGTCTTCTTTTTCTTGTGATTGTACATGCCCTATTTTAATATCACAATATACAGGAGAGCATTAAAACAATTTGCTTCAGATTTAGACAAGAACTAGAATTTAAATAAATTAAGCATTATTCATTTAATCATAGTTATTAGTCATAATTGAAAGAACAGATGATACCTAAACGTTAATTTCATTAAAGGATAATACCAGAATATATGTTTCCTTAATTCAATATACTACTTGAGCTTTTTTTCCCTAGTATTGCAATATAACTGTTCCTACAGCTCTGCTATAAAACAAGAATTGTATTTTGACTGGACTACAGAGGGAACTAGCTGTAGGCTCCTGGCAATTATCCCTCCCCATCAGCACCACTTACACTCAAAAAAAGAACATCACTACACAGTTCCGAGCAACCTGGTGGGATAAATCCTCCATTAGTAAGGAACTCAGGTCAACAAATTGTGATTTCTAATTAATAAATACAACTTTAATATAATTTATTACTTTAGATTAAAATCCAAATATGGTGAAAAATGTCATATAAAATATATAACCGTAATCACTCTATCAAACACAACAAACTGTTTTGGCATTACCTTGCCCATCCCAAGGTACAACTCAATATCTACAGATGAACATAATGGAGCCCTGACTAAAAAAAAATGCTTCCCGACAGGGTAAAAAACTAATGCTTTGGCAAAGGAGGAAGTAAATTGGAACTTTAAATTCTATACTTTTTGTTGGTAAAAAAAAGTCTAAATAAAAAACTTTATCTACAGAAAATGATTGTATCACAGCATCAGCTTAGCTTTCTATTTCCTTAGCAGCATCAGAAGAAACATATAGGAGGAACATGTATTTTGAGCACCACATTCTGTGTTATCATCATCATCATATGGGCAGACTAGATGGGCCGAATGGTTCTTATCTGCCGTCACATTCTATGTTTCTATGTTTCTATATGACACCCTAGAATAATATAATTGTTTTGTTACTTTAACTACTATCTTAGTTAGCTTGTACCATCGTGGTCAAAATGCTAGACTTGGTGAAGGGAGGAACTCCCGAAAATGTATTTCATATTTTTGCTAATCGATGCTTTCACTACTACTACTACTGCCAATGACTCTGATTATTATTGTGGCGAAACCAACCTCGCCATTGGGCCCTGGAGAAGCCTGTTTGCTAGCCTCCTACCTGCTGACTATGGCCCCTGGGTTATTTGGGGCATATTGTACTTTATATTGCTGCAACTGGCCCTTTTAAAATCATCGATGGACATATTGGGACTTTTTGGGATTGTGGCGAAACCGACCTCGCCACGTGTCCTTGGAGGGGGCCGATTGCCCGCCTCTTGCCTTTGGACTATGGTCCAGACTTTATGGGAATGTGATACCCCAGATAGCTATACCATGGTGCCTATTCATAATTAAAGACTATGGCAAAGACTTTAGCTCCATGGCAATTGTACTGTGTGAGTAGGATCTGCGCGCTATTCGGTAGTTTTGTGCGCGCAGATCCCAGCTATCTGGGGATAGGTGAAATGTCTGTGTGTTATGTGTAAAAGGTGAATTTATGTATTTTAAAGTGTTTTACTGTCTTTGTGTCCCCATGTGCTTAATGGAGTCTGTCTCTGTGCTGGGAAATAATTGGATTACTTCTCCAGCACAGAGAAGGCCCTGGAAAGCTAGGGGTTTTAAAAGATACTTTTAGTAACTTTTGAACCCCTGGTCTGATCCATGCCATTTTTTAATATGTTGTTCCCCTGAATGGATTGATTGTGGATATGTAATTTTGTGTGAATGTGATGTATGGTTGTGAAGTTATAAATATTGTGTAAAAAGTATATTTTAAACTGTATGAATAATGGGATTATGTGTCACACTAAGGGGAGGGGATGTGTGGGAGGTAACATCTATGTCATTGGTTCTTTTATGCCTCCCCCTGGGTGTGGCCTGTATGTGTGAGTTGGAAATAAAAGCCAGGCTGGATGAGCCAGTCGAGAGTTCCTGTTTTACCCTCAAAGTGAAGTGTCGTCTCATTATTGGGGGAAGGATTTATTGCATGCTGTTCCAGTTGACTGCTAGGAGTGCAAGCCTATTCGTATGGTTCCTATTCAACTGTCTACAGCATTCAGAGGCGTGAGAGCATTCATAGGCTTCTCAGATTCGGTGGTTGTGGTGTCTGCTGCAGTGCTTGAAGTCCTCAGGAGCGCTAGGAGCATCCTTTAACGGAGGTGCCCAGTCGGGGTGCCAGGTGATCCGTTACAATTATCTTTACAGCTTGCTTGTCTCTATTGATTGAATACCAGTGCCACCACTGCTGGCCAAATCTCCTTGGTTCAACACAAGCAGATATTATGGCTAAGTGTGGTATCTGTGACTACTGCAAGTCACATGAATGGTCAGCATACTGAGTGGGTGTCAGGATCGGGACAGGGATCCAACACGCAGAGTACAAAGTGTAGTAGGTACGTATACCGGACCTTAGAATGGCCGGACTTAACGTAAGGAGTAAGTAGAGAATGGTCAGAGGCAAGCCGAGGTCGAGGGAACGAGAAGACAGGTAAGCGAGAGACAAGCCGGGTCAAAGGATAACAGAGATAAGCAGAGTGATACAAACAAGCCGGGTCAGAACCAAAGAGACAATAGACATACAAAAGCACTGAGTGACTAGACTGGCTAGAACCACGACAGGGCAATGAGCAAATGCGGCAAGCTCTATTAAATACCCCGGTTCTAGGAGGTAATCACACCCCCGACGAGTCCTGGTTCGTGTTCAGGGTTTGAGTGACAGGTCGAGCCGGCCTGGCGTCATGACGTCGGCTACTGAGCGTCACGTCATAAAAGGGCGTGGATCCCTCGCGGCCGGCGTGTAATCGACCGGAGGGACCGCGAGGAACGGAGGAAACAGCCCTTCTGAACGGGAAAACGTCTAAGTCTCTCCTCTTATCAGAGGTAGAGACTACAGGTACCCTGACAGTACCCCCCCCCTCAGAAACGCCCACCGGGCGGAAGCATCCGGGACGAGATGGAAAGCGGGAGTGAAAAGCCCTGCGGAGGCGAGGAGCATGAACATCCTCCTGAGGTACCCAAGTCCTCTCCTCAGGACCATATCCCTTCCAGTCGACAAGATACTGTAACCTCCCTCGAGAAATTCGAGAATCGATGATGGAGTTGATCTCGTACTCCTCCTGGCCCTCAACCTGAACAGGACGGGGAGAGGAAACAGTGGAGGAAAATCTGTTGCAAATTAACGGTTTCAGCAAGGAAACATGAAAAGAGTTAGGGATGCGTAAGGCAGATGGAAGTACTAGACGATACGCAACCGGGTTAATACGAGCCAGGACCCTGTAAGGGCCAATGTAACGAGGCGCGAACTTCATAGAAGGAACCTTTAAACAAATGTTTTTTGTACTCAACCATACCCTATCACCAGGAACAAAAACAGGAGCCGCCCTTCTGCGTTTATCAGCGTGTTTCTTGAACAACATGGAATTATGTAGGAGAATTTGTCGAGTCTGATCCCACAACTTCCTCAGATTGGCAACATGAACATCAACCGACGGTACCCCTTGGGAAGGAGAGACCGAGGGAAGAATGGAAGGATGAAAGCCATAATTCATGAAAAAGGGGCTAGAACGAGTGGAATCACAAACAAGATTATTGTGTGCGAACTCTGCCCAAGGAATCAAACCGACCCAATCGTCCTGATGTTCGGAGACAAAACAACGCAAATATTGTTCAATTTTTTGATTGGTACGTTCAGCAGCTCCGTTAGACTGAGGGTGATAAGCAGAAGAAAAATTCAATTTGATGCCCAATTGAGAACAGAAAGATCTCCAGAAACGTGAAACAAATTGGGAACCTCTATCAGAAATAATTTTGGAAGGTATCCCATGTAAACGAAAAATTTCTTTAGCGAATATTTCCGCCAATTCAGGAGAAGTCGGAAGTTTAGGTAAAGGCACAAAATGAGCCATCTTAGTAAACCTATCGACTACAGTGAGAATAACAGTCTGTTTTTTAGAGATAGGCAAATCAACAATAAAGTCCATGGCCAAACAGGACCATGGTCTTTCTGGAATGCCCAAGGGCTGTAATAGACCACATGGAAGAGTATGAGGTTGCTTAGTCTTAGTACAGATCTCACACACTGCAATGAAATCCTTAATATCCTTTCGTAAAGAAGGCCACCAGAAATCTTTAGAGATTAAGGAATATGTCTTGCGAATACCAGGATGCCCCGCCACCTTACTCTCGTGGAAACACTGTAAGAGCTCCCTTTGGAGTTCAGGGGGAACGAAGTGTCTTGCCACAGGAGTCTGCCTAGGTGCCAGATGTTGCAACTTCATGATACGGTCAAGCAGTGGAGAATGAATTTTAAGACTTGTGTTGGCGATAATATTGCACTTGGGAACTATAGAGGACAACACTGGCTCAGACACAGTAGAAGGTTCATATTGGCGAGACAAAGCATCGGCTTTAGAATTCTTAGAACCAGGTCTGTAAGTGAGTACGTAATTGAAATGGGTGAGAAATAAAGACCAACGAGCTTGCCTGGAGGACAATCGCTTGGCCTCCCCAATATAGGACAAGTTCTTGTGGTCCGTCAAAATAGTAACAGGATGTAAGGTCCCTTCCAATAAATGTCTCCATTCTTTTAAAGCCATGATAACTGCTAGTAGTTCCCTGTCACCAATGTCATATCTGCTCTCCGGGCCAGATAGTTTTTTAGAAAAAAAAACACATGGATGTAATGGTTTATCCACACCTAACCTTTGGGACAGGATAGCGCCTACACCTGTCTCTGAGGCGTCTACTTCGAGTAGGAAAGGCAGAGTAGTATCAGGGTGAACTAAAATTGGTGCGGAAGCAAAAAGTTCTTTGAGGGTTTTGAAAGCAAGAAGTGCTTCAGTAGACCAATTCTTAGTGTCAGACCCCTGTCTGGTCATATTGGTGATAGGAGCAATAATTGACGAGTAACCCTTAATGAAGCGCCTATAATAATTGGAGAATCCAATAAACCTCTGAATGGCCTTGAGACCCATAGGTAAGGGCCAGTCTAAAATGGACTGGAGTTTATCCGGATCCATCTTAAACCCTTCCCCAGAAATCACATAACCAAGAAAGTTTGTCTGGGACTGATCAAAACTACATTTCTCCAGTTTGCAGTACAAGCCATGTTGAAGAAGTTTGCGCAAAACCCTTCTGACTTGTCTGTGGTGAGTCTCAATGTCCCTAGAATGTATAAGAATATCATCCAGGTATACAATAACGCAGTCCTGTTGAAACTCCCTAAGAACTTCATTGATCAAGTCCTGAAATACTGCCGGCGCATTGCAGAGACCAAAAGGCATTACGGTATACTCGTAGTGCCCATATCGAGTGTTGAACGCCGTCATCCACTCGTGACCCTGCTGAATCCTCACCAAGTTATATGCCCCTCTGAGATCTAACTTGGTGAAAATCTTGGAACCCTTTAAACGATCAAAGAGCTCGGTAATCAAAGGAATCGGGTAGGCATTTCTAACGGTTATTTTGTTCAAACCTCGGTAGTCAATGCAAGGTCTCAGTGTACCATCCTTCTTTTTAACGAAAAAAAACCCAGCCCCGGCAGGGGAGGAAGATCTCCTAATAAATCCTTTGTCTAGATTTTCACGAATATACTCCTCTAGGACTAAGTTCTCTTTAGTAGACAAAGGGTATACATTGCCCCTGGGAGGCATGGTACCAGGGAGTAGATTAATCTTACAATCAAAGGACCTGTGTGGGGGTAAAGTATCGGCCTTCTTTTTGTCAAATACCGCCTTTAAGTCCAGATACAGTGGAGGTATTTGTACTTCTGTAGGGTCGGTAGACTGAGTGGATGCATTAACTATGCAAAGCGGTGAGACTTTCTGTAAACACTTCTCCTGACAATTCTGACCCCATGAGATTATCTCCCCTAATTCCCAATCAATAATAGGGTTATGTCTCTTTAACCAAGAATACCCCAGGACTATGGGAACAGAAGGAGATGAAATGAGTAACAGAGATATGTCTTCCTCGTGTAAAATACCAACAGTTAAGTTAACGGGTATGGTTTCACGAAAAATCACAGGCTCAACTAAAGATCTACCATCTATGGCCTCAACGGCCAAGGGCGTGTCCCTTAACTGAGATGGAATAGTGTGTTTAGTGACAAAAACTTGGTCGATAAAGCTTTCAGCAGCTCCGGAATCTATCAATGCCACAGTCTCTACTACTCCCCTCTCCCAAGTTAAGGAAACGGGTAGCACAAGCCTATGATCTTTATAATTATGAGTAGAGGACAAAATAGAAACACCCAAGGCCTGTCCTCTAGAGAAACTTAGGTGCGAGCGTTTCCCGATCGATTAGGACAATTTAGGCGTAAGTGACCTCTGGCTCCACAGTACATACACAGCCCCTCCCTTCTCCTGTACTGTCTCTCCTCTTCTGAGAGATGAGTATTGCCTATCTGCATAGGTTCTGGAAAAAGTAAGGTTTTGATCTCAGGACTTATAAATGAGGGAGCTAGTTTGAAGGAAGGTCTACAGGTTCTATCTCGAGTGTTCTGTCTCTCTCTTAAGCGTTCATCAATGCGAGAGATAAAAGAAATTAAATCCTCCAAATTCTCAGGAAGCTCTCTAGTAGCAACCTCATCAAGTATTACATCTGATAATTCGTTTAAAAATACGTCTATATAAGCCTGTTCATTCCACTTAACTTCTGCCGCCAAGGACCTGAACTCTAGTGCATACTCCACAAGAGTTTGGTTATCTTGTCTAAGGCGCAACAGTAATCTGGCTGCATTGACCTTTCTACCAGGAGGGTCAAAAGTTCTTCTAAAAGCAGCTACAAAGGCATTATAATTATATACTAACGGATTATCGTTTTCCCACAACGGATTGGCCCATCTCAGAGCTTTCTCAACGAGTAAGGTGATAATAAATCCGACCTTCGCCCTATCTGTAGGATAGGAACGGGGTTGTAATTCGAAGTGGATACTGATTTGGTTTAAAAAACCTCGACACTTCTCAGGAGAACCACCATAACGTACAGGTGGGGTAATACGAGAGGAGGCACCTACAGTGGCTACCTCTAAACCTGAACTTACAGGGGAGATAGAATTATTACGCATCTCTTCTGGTGGGTTATTAGGACGAGATAATAACGCCTGTAGTGCTAAGGCCATCTGATCCATTCTATGTTCCATGGCGTCAAACCTAGGATCGGAAGGACCAAGCTGACTACTTGTACCTGCAGGATCCATTGGCCCTGTCGTAATGTCAGGATCGGGACAGGGATCCAACACGCAGAGTACAAAGTGTAGTAGGTACGTATACCGGACCTTAGAATGGCCGGACTTAACGTAAGGAGCAAGTAGAGAATGGTCAGAGGCAAGCCGAGGTCGAGGGAACGAGAAGACAGGTAAGCGAGAGACAAGCCGGGTCAAAGGATAACAGAGATAAGCAGAGTGATACAAACAAGCCGGGTCAGAACCAAAGAGACAATAGACATACAAGAGCACTGAGTGACTAGACTGGCTAGAACCACGACAGGGCAATGAGCAAATGCGGCAAGCTCTATTAAATACCCCGGTTCTAGGAGGTAATCACACCCCCGACGAGTCCTGGTTCGTGTTCAGGGTTTGAGTGACAGGTCGAGCCGGCCTGGCGTCATGACGTCGGCTACTGAGCGTCACGTCATAAAAGGGCGTGGATCCCTCGCGGCCGGCGTGTAATCGACCGGAGGGACCGCGAGGAACGGAGGAAACAGCCCTTCTGAACGGGAAAACGTCTAAGTCTCTCCTCTTATCAGAGGTAGAGACTACAGGTACCCTGACAGTGGGTAACACAGTAAATGTCAGGCAGAGACAGATGAATGGATATCTACACCTAAAAACAAAGAGAACGTTACCTGCACTTTGGCCTAAATCCCCATTTACATTTAAACAAAATGGAGGCTCTTTAGTTTTTTTCCAATGGCCATTTGAATATATAAGCCCACCTGCCACGTCAAGGCAAGCCTCAATAGGTGAGTTCCTACACTAGCCATTAGATATGCTGATATCAGCCAAGAATCTCCATTGAGACAGGAAGGGGTATATTTTAAACCCTTTTGACATTTAACCCTTTATAGGGCTTCTACACATACAATAAACTTTGCTGGTATCAGACAAAGTGTAAACATCTCTATGAGACAGGAAGGGGTATTTTATAAACCCTTTCACATTTAACCCTTTATAGGGCTTCTACACATACAATAAACTTTGCTGGTATCAGACAAAGGGTAAACATCTCTAATGAGACATGAAGGGGTGTTTTATAAACCCCTACATACTTAAGCCTGAATAGGGCTATAGCACATACAAATCACATTGCTGGTATCAGCTAAAAGGCAAATTTCTCTGATGAGACAGGAAGGGGTGCTGCCCCTACATACTTATAAACTCTTAATAAGACAAACGTGGGGAGGCTGGCAGCAATGTAACATAGCTGTGTGATACAAACATCATATACAAACACAAAGATAAAGCACCGCGCTTACAGCAGCAGTAGGTTAGTATCCAACAGCTTAAAATACATAGATATCTACACCTACCAACCTTAAAAGTACCAAGTAACTATAGAATTTAAAATATAATTAATATATAAGTCTAGAATGGATTAGCCAGAATATTGCAGCATGCCATTTTATTGGACTAACAAAACATTTAAAAGACAAGCTTCTGAGAGTTATCCTCTGCTTCAGACCTGATGAAGAAAGAATAACTCTCAAAAGCTTGTCTTTTAAAAATTATGTCAGTCCAATAAAAAAGTATCATAGCATAATATAAAATTATATTAGGTATAACAGGGTTATATGTGACTAAATATCTATGGAATAAATTTTTTAAACTGATTTCTAGTACCTAATTTCCAGATTTTTTATTTGGCCTGTTGCCTGCCTTTGTACTACTTTTGGTTTGTATATTTTATGATGTCTAGTAGACTTATACTTGATATAAATACACAGAGGAAGATTGTTTGGTATTTCAATTTTTAATATACACTCTAATTATAATGGCCACCTGGCCGAATTCAGCAGAGCTATCCTCAGGCCCAATACCATCTGCAATAAGATATCTGCAATGGCCAAATTTAGAAAGTTCAATAAGAAATATTACTGCCTTATAAAGTAGCATGACTAGAGTGCCATCACACCAGAAACATTAGTGGGAAGATTTTATATGGGAGGTAAGAATACTGGATGTACGTTGGTATGATAGGGGTTCCAAATGATGCATAGGAAAAAGAGGGAGATTTGAAGAACAAAGAAGGCAAAGAAAAAAAATACAGATCAACTATCCGAGTGTTTAGCAATATTGGGAATTTCTAGTGTGGTCGATTTCTGTTGACAACAGCAAAAGGTAGAACTAGAGTAGGCAATGATAAGGCACAGAAGATGCAGAGCATGCAAGAAAATACGCTAAAATGTAAGTCAACAATTCAACAATGGGTTCAAGGAGAAGGACTTTACATGAAAGTGGGTTACAAGATAACACTTTGTAATAGCAAGTTGGACAGAAAATGCAATGATAAACTACAAAGGGTTGTTGGCCACAAGAGGGATAGGAAAGGAAAAGGTACTGTGTGCTTGTGTTTCTTCATAGGCTACTTAGCACAGTGCAACACTAAGAATTGATTGACCTGGAGGGGTTAATAAACTGTTTTTATTAACCCCTTAAAGCACTGAGGAATATGTTGGCACTATACAACTGCTAAAAATAAATAATAATAATAATAATAATAATAAGTATCATGTCACACATGTGAGCAATGGAAATCACCTTTTTTATACAGCAGGTCATCAGGACGTTGTTTGATATTTGTGTGACTGTTACTTAACTTGTCCTTTACATTTATATTTTGTTTTTAAGAAATGGTTGCACATATGGTATGAATACAATATTTGGCATGATATATGTTAATTATGGTTCCTGGAAATTGCCTTTAGAAATATTGGTATTAGACACAAATAAATTAAATTGTATTCACTGCCTTGTTTTCTATGTATGCGATATAAAGCTTGAACTTTACAAACTTTCATGTGCCTCACCAGTAAAAGGGCAATAGGCATCTAAGGCAAAGAAAAGTTTTTTTTTACAGAAAGAACTATAAGGATGTGGAATTACAGATGTTTAAACAGCAATTGGATAAATACTTCCAAAACACAACATACAGGGATATCATTTCAAATTTTTAGAAAATTGGTCAGACTAGATGGGCCGAATGGTTCTTATCTGCCATCACATTCTATGTTTCTATGTTTCTAATTAGTGGGGTAATAGCTGCTTGATCCAAGGAGATATCTGACTGCTATTTTGGGGGGTCAAGAAGGAATTTTTCCCTAGTTTGTTGCAAAATTGGAAGCGCTTCAGACTGTGTTTTTTGCCTTCTTTTGGATCAAACGCAAAAACATATGTGAGGAAGGCTGAACTTGATGGACGCAAGTCTCTTTTCAGCTATCTATGTAGCTATGTATGTAATGTATGCACCATAACTACTATAATGTGTTCTTGTGATTATAGTGCAAGAATACCATGGTTCAGTTTTTATTAAACTGTTTTGTACTGTAATGATAAAAAAGAGAGATTTCCAGACAGACCAAATCACTCTCTCTGTTGGGCACAAGGAGGTGAGTTCACCCTCTGATTATCTACAAAATATATGTAGGGTAAGAGAGAGACTGAATATTCATTTATCTCATCTGTCTCATTATACAGTGTGAGCATGCAAGGGCCATCAAAATGGGAACGCTCACTTCCTGAATATATAAAAACACACCAATGTACAATGATAGGGAGGTGAGCAGAGATATAGGGTGAATTGTTCACAGCATTATACTGATGAAACATGCAACATTTCCAAAATGACATAAGGAGAGAGTGTGAAGTTAGAGGTGCTGAAGTGGTTAGGGGCAATTAGCAATGGATTAATTTGACTACAAAACCTCTCTCATTCTGATGTTACCACAGGTGGAGGTAGTCTTAGAGCAGGAGTGCCCAAAAGGTAGAGCCCCAGATGTAGAACTACAACTCCTATGATGTTTTGCATGCCTTTAGCATGACAAAGCATCATGGAAGCTGTAGTTTGGAAACATCTGGGGATCTACCTTTTGGGCACTCCTGTCTTCGAGTTTCTTTCTGAAGACTCTACTGATCTGCCTAGTCTGCACATTTCTACTAAAGAATAAAGCCTGTGTTATTCTCTGTTTTCTTTTTCTGCCTTAGGGCCTCGATTTTATAAAGAATGCACAAAAAAAGAAAGGTCTCCTGGAAGAAAGAATGCACCAAAAAGTGAAGGTCTCCAGTATTGTCCTTAGTCCCTCTTAACTTTCTGTTATTTACATATTGTCAATGCCAGAAAATCACACTCCCTCGATTTTATAAGCTTTCCAAATTATTTAATACTGTTAGAAACACTTTCTAGAAAAACTTTATCTGCAAATAAATAAATAAAATAAAAACATACAAGGTTATTTACTAAAAGTAAGCATTTAAGGTGAATTTAAAGTGAATATCAAATGTAAGTTCACAATAGCCAAACTGCAAAAATTCTCAGTGAGCTATGCTTTAATTTTTAATTCACCTTTAGTAAATAACTTTAATGGTTACTTCTGTGGATAAATCATTGATCCATAGTGTATTTATCCCAGACAGTCTTGACCTCTTATTCTGTACTAGGTTCTGTTACCTCTGCAGATAAACAATTTGATGGAGGTGACAACTCTTCCAAGAAAATAGAAAAAACAATTCAAAAAATGAACAAAGAAAAGAGCTGTAAATAATGTAAAACAGTGCAAGTTATACAATGAACTTCTTACACCTATCGCTGCAGTGTGCTATAGAAATGTTATGAGAAGGAAAATAGGTCATCAGCTTGAGCATAAAGGAATAAGATATTCCGGGCTTAGGATATGATAGAAAGTATGTAGGACATTTATTGTGGGTGTCTGAAATAACATATTTAGCAAGAAGGCAACGTAACGAAGAAAACTGTGTTTGGAATGTAGTTATTCTAAATCAGGCTTCCACAAACTCCGGCCCTCCAGATGCTGCTGAACTACAAATCCCATGATTTTCAGCCTATCTATTTCATTCACAGAATCATGGGAGTTGTAGTTCAGCAACATCTGGAGGGCCATAGTTTGGGGAAGCCTGCTCTAGATGTTTGGCTAATCTGGAAAGCTAATTTCTTGGAATTTCTCGGTTCTCTTCGGAACTACTTTCCCCGTAGCTCAGATGTATTTAGTGTAAGAGTCTATATCACATAAAACATTCTGTCTTTCTATCCCCTCTGTTGTTTGCACTTATCCGTGCATCAGCAATATATTTTGTTCAGTGGCAAGGATAAGTACATTTTTCTCCCCATCTGATGAGGTGTATTTAAAGTGGAACTGTTACTAGTGAGGTTTATACCCAACCAAGTAGCTAGCTAAGAATTAGGTCTTAGTTCTTATTTATTACTTAAAATCACTAGATTTTATTTATTACTTTACATAAAATGCCAGGCATAGTATGTCAATCATTTACTGATATGTCTGGCAGATGCACAGTCCTATTGAGGAATGTCTTAGCATGTATGTGCATGTAACGCATTTCTCTGTTAACAACAGTGTGCTCAGAAGCACGCCTATTACATCGTGGAAAAAGTGGTGGAGAGTGTAGAACAGGTAAAGGTGGAGGTAAGTGAGTTTTGTTTACTTAACCTCTGATGCTATGTTCTCTCCAGTAAACAGTGTAATTGGGTTTATTTGCTTGGATGGTGGAACAAGGAACTGCATTTGAGGGAACTGACAGTTCAGCTTTAAGATATGTTTCAAATCACAACAGCTACTATTTACAACATGTCATCATGAAAAAAGAACTGATGATACGTCACTTCCCTTGTAAATGCATTTTATGTAACCTTTCTTTTTAAAAAAATCCCTCATGGGCTTTTCCCCCTCCCTTTATAGCTGGTTGTCTACACACTTCTTGGAGTTCAATGTCTTCAAAGCAGAATGCCATCTCTTTCATCCTTCGAGCACCATCTCTCCTTTGTCAGTCACCCTTTGGGTTACCATAACTTCTATGCACTCTACTACACATCTGCTGTCTTGACATGCTATTTTTTGTATCTTTGATCTTTACTTCAGTGTTTACACCCAGTGACGAAAGCACCTTCGTCACTGGGGTTTGGAGAGGCCTGCTTGCCAGCCTCTTGCCCTGTGACTATGGCCTCTGGGATGTATTGCCCTTTAAAAGCTTTATTTGGGCTTATTGGATTTTAAAACACTTTTTCTGCCCCTATAAATCCACGGCAAAATGTGCCTCTTCCCCTCCCCCTTTTTCCTGTCGTATTTTTTCTCCAGCAGGGTGTTGTCCCAGGGACACTGCCAGACCAGTTTACACTGGCTGTTTTGTCCCTCCTCAGTCTCCCATCAGCCCTTGCTATTGTTTAACCCCATGGCGATCCAACTGTATTTGTGAGATCTGAGCGCTTTTCGGACATATTGAGCGCTCAGATCCAAGCTATCTGGGGATATTTTGGACATATAGGTTAAACATTGTATTATAAGAGTTATGTTTTTTTATGTGGTTTTTGTAACAGTTTTTGACTTAGAGATATTTCCTGTACCTGGAGATAATTAAGTTAACACAGCCTCTTAAGTCAATTATCTCCAGGATAGAGGAGAAGATAGACCGGCTGCACAGCCTAAATCTGTGGAAGTTGCGGTCGGTCAAATGTGACTTCCATAAAACTTTTGAACCCCTGCTCTCATCTGGGTGATTTTTGGATATGTTATTCACCCAGATCAGGGCTATCCGGGGATGTATATTTTGTGGGGATATGTTGTTGTTTTGGGGTGTTTCTGGACTTTGGGTAAAACTGGATATTTTCAGCCTTTGATAATTGAGTTAGTCCATTGTGTTTGGTAATTGTATCACAGGCAGAGGGGAGGGTTTGTGTACATTAGCTGGGAGTGTCTAACTGTACAATACTGTGTTGATTAGCTTTTGTCCTTTGTGTCCTGTGTTTCACAAGGTCCACATGGGTGGTAACCTTGTGGGGAAAATGTGTATAAAAGAAATTACTTTGTGCTCATTAAACAGACTTGTTCTAACCTTCATGAAGTTTCAGCTCATGTTTGTGGGATTGGAGAACTACCTACACTCATGGGATTGCTATAACCACTATACTCCCCAGAGTAAGCTCTTGTAAGAGCTTGTTCCTGTTCCTGTTCCTGCTCTCTAGATTTAGGAGAGGTCTGCCTACTGGAAGCTGGTCCCTGGTCTTGGGCCCAGAGTAGGAGGAAGATGGCGAGACCCAAACCAAGCTGCGGCGGTTCGTCGGGCCTGCGGTGGTTATGATGTCTAGTGGAGTGCTTGGAGCCCTTGGGAAACACTAGGAGCATCCATCAACGGAAGGTACCCAGTCGGGGTGCCAGGCAATACATTACACACCCATTCTATCTTTACATCCTCATGCCTTCATCTTGCATTTACATTTATTATGAACAAAATATCCACGTTTCATACAAATACAAAATATGCTACAAACAAATCTACATACACCAACAAACACCTAAAATAAAAATGGAGAAAAGTAACAGAAACCCTAACACTTACTGTACTAGCAAAGTACTGATCTTTATGTCCCAAGAGTGCTTTTGGTAAGAAAAATGCAAATCCACTTTAAATTAGATTTGGCTCTAAAATTAGACTACAACATAGATGATAAATAGGTTTCATCTGTTGGTATATTCACTTCTCCGATTAGCCTTATGGTCTGGGGTGGTAGGTGGCCTGGAATTCCACAGTTATGAGAATAATTAATGCAGTCCAAGAACCTGGAAAATGTGTAATGCTATGTAATTATGTACAAATGCTTTTGATCTATTTGTAACCAGATAATATCTGTAAGTCCAGACAAGTAGTTTGAGATCAAACATGACGTATACTTCATACATGATGCCAACAAACCAAAATAACATCTAAAATCTCTCCAAAACTTTAAATGAGTGACCTTTCATTGAACTCACAATTTGCATTGTAAGTGTTGTGTCTCTCAAACTCACAACTTATCTGATAAAGCTCTGTTAGTAATAAATGTTACTGGGCCCGGAAATCAATTTCTCTACAAGATTTAACCTATTGATTCCCAAACACAGTTCACCTCATAGGTCTTAATTAAAGGCAGCCAAATTAAACCATTAACATGCTGTAATATATCATACCACCTCTATTTGGGTAACTATTCCTTACAGCCACTACATATATCACATTAGTAAACCATATTTTGACAGTGAAAAAATGAACACATTAATTGCCAATAATTTTACAATGGACAATTAACCATATCCACTGAGCATGGCATTATGTATGATCAGTAATTACTAAGTACAAGCCATGTTTCCTCTCTTTTTGTGGTCAGGACTCGTTTGGGGCTGCAGCATTCATATGGAATTCCCTCTCTTGCCCTATCAGACTTCACACTAGTTGCCAGTACTTAAAAGATCTAAAAAAAAAAAAAGACAGTAATGTAGTTTCTAACTGCAGTCTATTTATGCTTACCCTGCCTTCCTTATTGCAAGAACTACACCATGCAGACACATAACATTTAAAAAATCTATATGAATATCCACTAAATATCTGATATCAGGCATTTAGTTTTTTCTTTCAATAGGTTGTCTAAGTTGCTTGATAGGTGATGTAGATTCTTCAACCTCCTTCAGATCACATGTTCTTGTCCTGTCTAGAAAAACAACCACCCTTGGGAAAAAGAATATCTAGCATGTGGGATGTTTTACTTGTAGAGAGAGTCTAACAGCATCGTAGGAGTAAGTCCAAAATGGAAAACAAAAACTAAATGCATCTACTGGATGCTTCCCTTAGATTTGCACTTAAACATACAATATAAATTCAAATAGTCAACAGTGAAAATGTGCAGTGTGTTAGTAAACCTTTCAGAGTAATGAGTTTTCAGTTTGTTTTGCCTGCTCTTTCTTTTGCTATGTGAATGTGAAGAGATTTTATCTTCATTTTCGTCTTTTTTCCAACACTCGCAAACATGTCAATTTCTGGCAAAGCAAAATCGCAAAGTGGTCTGTTTTTATGGTACGTTCTTAAAGCAAATGGTGGTGTTTCAGTCTCCTGCTATGTTCTCTTCTGCAAATAGTCTTCTCCTTGTACCCAAGAACCTTGTAAAATTGTTAAAAGCATATTACAGCACTGTATAGTAGTTATGGTGTCTGGAGGACCCAGATGCCCACCTGTTGTAAGTAATCGAAGTGTCATAGAACAGTTGAATTCTTACCCCTGACCATACTATAGTGATTATGATGCCTTGGTGCCCCTTCATTGTAAGTATTCAAATTGTTTGACTTACCCAAAGTCTGCTGGAAAAGGACTCCCCACTTCCACTACTTTGACAGGAGAACTGCTTAGGATCTTCTGTTAGCTCTCCAGAGTTAAACTCAGCACAGGGTCAGCACATTGGATGAGTGTGTAAGCTGTACAGCTGTAGTGGATGTGAAGGGAGGCTCTTGGAAGGCCTTGGGTAAGAATTCAAACTATTAAAATGGTTGAACTACATAAAAGTGGAGGAGGCACCAGGGAACTCCTGGCCTTCACAGCATCTTCCTCCAATTTTATGATTTTAGCCTATACATTTACAATACAATCAAATGGCATTCAACTATCCCTGGATTAATATCCGTTTTTAGTTTCTTCATGTTGCCTTGGGACGTCAGCTTACTGCAATGCTTTCTTAAAGTCTTGGCGGTAAATCAGCCTGGGAGCAGATAATGGCACACCATCAATGTATGGTGAAGAATGGCAATTAGGATATCATTTCACTTAATATCATTCCCTAATACAATTTCCTCTGGGTGTTGTGCATTGTTTGGTAATCCATGCTCAGACCCTTCCTTATACTATTTCACCCATGTGCATTTCTTCTATTTGCCCTATCTAAATTTAGTATTCATTCACACCCTTCACATTTATGAGTTCTGCCTCGTTTAATATAAAAAAAGTGCGTGACATGGGCATAAAATAAAAAGCTAAAGATCAGACCTGCCTTTTTTTTTCTTAAATTAGATGTGGGCATTGGACTGTATTAATCAATGATTTAATTTGTGCTAACATTAAACTAGCAGCTGTCACACCAGCAAATGTGAATTTAATTTTCAATTCAAAAGCTGAACATAAGGCAAGCAAGGAAAGGCAGCAGTGGACGCTGGCTCACTGCAATGTGCATGGATGAAGTCTGAATACAAGAACAAAAAGAGCTAGCAACCTGTTTGCTTGAAGTGAAACAGATTAGAAGTATCGGATGTCTGTTTACTAAACAGTGAACTCTATTAAGATGAAGATTAACTCTTAAAATGAAAACTTAGAGCATGAGCAGGAAGCAGCTCACTTAGTGAATGAATGCCTAGTGAAATCAAAGTGAAAATAAAGGATCACTATAGGGTCAGTAACACAAACATGTATTCCCGACTCTATAGTATTAACACCACTATCTAGCCCCCTGGGCCCCTCATGCCTCCATAAATATAGCAACATCTCACTGTATTCAAGCCTGAAGCAGTAACTCTGCATGCTGTTAGACTCCGAAAAACAAGCAGTCTGCTGACATCGAAGTGTTAGCCTGATCCTATCACAATGCTTCTCCATAGGATTGGCTGAGGCTGACAAAGAGGCAGATCAGGGGCAGAGCCAGAATGATTCAAACACAGCCCTGGCCAATCGGCATCTCCTCATAGAGATTAATTGAATCAATGAATCTCTATGAGGAAAGTTCAGTGTCTGCATGCAGAGGGAGGAGACACTGAATGTTTAGATGCATTTTAGGCAGCCATGACCCAGGAAGGATCTCTAACAGCCATCTGAGGAGTGGCCAGTGAAGTTATCACTAGGCTGTAATGTAAACACTGCATTTTCTCTGAAAAGACAGTGTTTACATAAAAAGCCTGAAGGTAATGATTCTACTCACCAGAACAAATTCAATAAGCTGTAGTTGTTCTGGTGACTATAGTGTCCCTTTAACCCCTTAAGGACCGACCTGTTTTTGTGATGTTGTACGTTAAGGACCAGAGCGTTTTCAAAATTTTTGTGGTGTTTGTGTTTAACTGTAATTTTCCACTCTCTCATTTACTGTTCCCATACAAGTTATATATTGGGTTTTTTTCAGGACAAGAAGGGCTTTCTTTACATACCATTATTTGTATCATGTCATATATTTTACTTTAAAATAATAATAAAATATGGTTTTTGGACTTTTACTTGAAAAATCTTTTACTTATCTACAAAAGCTAATGGAAAAAATGGCTAAATAGATTCAAAATTTTGTCCAGAGTTTAAAAACACCCAGTGTTTCCGTGCTTTTTGCTTTTTTTTTCAAGTTATATGGCTATAAGTACAAGTAGGAAATTGCTGTTTCAATATATATATTTTTTAAATGTATCAATAGTGACATTGTAACACTATTATCTGTCATAAATCTTTGAATCACACCCCACATGTTCATATTTATTTTTAAAGTAGACAACCCAGGGTATTCAATATGGGGTATGTCCAGTCTTTTTTAGTAGCCACTTAGTCACAAACACTGGCCAAAGTTAGCATTTATATTTGTTTGTGTGTTAAAAATGCAAGAAACGCAAGAAACGCTAAATTTGGCCAGTGTTTGTGACTAAGTGGCTACTAAAAAAGTCTGAACATACCCCATTTGCAAAACCTTGGGTTGTCTTCTTTTGCAAATGGTACGCCATCATTGGGGTAATTCTCACTCCTGGGCTACCATACGCTCTCAAAGGCAACATAACCAAAGAAAATTTAAAATCAAGCCTTATATTTGACCCTGTAACTTTCAAAAACAACCTCTACATGTGGGGTACTGTTATACTCGGGAGAATTCGCTGAACACAAATATTAGTGTTTCAGAACAGTAAAACGTATCACAGCAATAATATCATCAGTGAAAGTGCCGTTTGTATGTGAAAAATGTAAAAAACGTCACTTTCACTGACAATATCATCGCTGTGATATGTTTTACTGTGTTGAAAGACTAATATTTGTGTTCAGCAAAGTCTCCCGAGTAAAATGGTACCCCCATGTACAGGTTTTAGGGTGTCATAGAAAGTTACAGGGTTAAACACAGTGCTAGCAAATTAAATTCTCTGGAGTGTTGACCTGGGTTGCTAGGCATGTCCCTCAAATTGATAGCTTGGGTGAATTAGGCGCTCGCTATATATAGTAGAGTGATGTGGCAGCAGTAACCGGTACAAGGAACCCCAACCTTGTGATGGATAAATGTGAACAAAAAAGGGAAGGAAACCGCGCCTTAAATAAAAGGATATATGCAAATATATATATATATATATATATATATATATATATATATACGTACACAGAAGTTGTAGTTTATAGTCTTCTTTACACAGTAGACCTCAAGAAAAAGCATAAAACATAAAAGACAATAATAGTGTAGTATATTTAAATATAGTGGGTGGATAAATAGTTGTAGATATTCCACACTCACATGGCCCAGAGCTAACTCAGAGCTCAGCTGTTATCTCGCCTGGACGGAACAATCCCCGTCTAAGGATATATGGGGTCTTCACACTCTCATATGGGCGGTATATGTAAAATAAAAGAACTCCAAATAGTACAGTATGTATTGATAAAATATGTGAATAAATAATAAAAATATCGTACTCACATTTGCTAGAGCAGAACTTGCTCTAGTCTTAATGGCATAGGTGGTATAGTCCCCACCAAGGAACAAGCAGGTAACCAGGAGTGAAAAAATAAAAAATCCGAAATATAGTAAATAAGGATAATTTATTTAACAATAGTTAAAAGAGAGGTTAAAAATATAAATATATAGTCTCTAAAATCCACTTGACGCGTTTCACCTGTAGAAGGCTTCCTCAGAAGTGTGGAGAATGTCCTGGTTCCGAACGTTTAAATAAGAGTCCCAATGATAGTGAATGCTTCCTGGTGTGGGTGATTGATACTTCCTGTAGCCACCAGTGAACCGCACGCGTCACACCGGAAGTGATGCGGCGGATTAAGTTTACCATGGATTACCATGGACTTAATCCGCCGCATCACTTCCGGTTAGTTTTTGAATTTCATGTGTTGGAAGCAGGAAACATGGGCAAGCAAAAAGATCTGAATTACTTTGATAAGGGCCAAACAGTGATATCTAGATGACTGGGTTGGAGAATTTCCAAAATGTAAATAATGCAAGTATTGTAGGATGTAGTATGCAGTGGTTTGTACCTAGCAAAAGTGGTACAAGGAAGGACAATAGGGAATAGGCGTCAGGGTCATGGGCTCCCAAGACTCATAGATGCACATGGGGAGTGAAGGCTAGCATGTCTGGTCTGATTGCACAGAAGAAAAAATTAATGCTGACCATGAAAGAAAGGTGTCAGAACACACGGTGAATTGCAGTTTGCTGCATATGGAGCTGTGTAGCCGCTGACCTGTCGGAATCCGATGACCTCTCTCAATGGCCAAAAGTGCCTTTAAGGATGGCGTGAGTGTCAGAGGATCCTCACTTCCCTACAAAATAATTGTTACAGCTCCTAGCCATTCCATATTGTTCTTGAAATTTCTATTTTATCATCATTGGTGGTCGTGAAGACGTGGATTGCCACAGGATTGATGCCCTGGACGTCACTGGTATTGCAAGTGTGTGTTAAAATGAAGCAAGCTAATTATGTACCACCAAGAGAAAGAGATCATTCCTATAATCAGGCTTCTTCTACAAAGTTATTCAGATGGAAATTTGGTTTTAGAGACTTAGCGCTGTTTTGCTCCTAATCCCCTCCTTTGTTCCAGCTCCAGCTTCTTGCCCATTCCCAGTTGTTCTTAGATTTCCAGGCTTTAAATCTCAAACTTGTTCTACTATTTACATGTCCATGTTGCTTCACTGACCTATGGACCACCTGTCTGTGGTTTTTGTATAAAATGCTGTAGACTCTTTTCTACTTATGTTAACTAGTAAAACGCCTGTGCCATCACAGACCTCCAAGGTAACTATTTCTCCCTTACGTTACCATGGAGGTCCTGCTTTAAGAATATGATGTCCATCTGCTATCAGGTTCTGGCTCATCCCAAACACGCATGAGTCATGACAAATTCATCCCCTTGTATTGTATTACATCTGACTTCTTCACTCTTGTTCAATTCTTAAGTTACGTTTATAATCTTCCTCTTAACTAGTATTCTCCCTATCGTTCCTTTTTCCTGTCATTGCATATTTACCATAGCCCCTTCTTTTTTACTTTATATTTTCTCTCTTGGCAAACATATAGCTTGGATTGGATTCTAGTATTACCTGTATGCCAATTATACAGAAAAGCAATTCTTTACTGATCTTACTCTTTCCATCTTGGATTTTGTCCTAATTTATTCTTTTATGTCTTAAATGACAGCCTACCTCTTCAAACTCAGACTCAACAAAATTGAGGTTCTTCTGATTTTTTTAATTGCAAATATTCCTTATCTCTTCATATCAATGGCGTAATCATCCATCCCATAGACATATAGCAGGTTTCATTAATATATGCACTCAGGATTTTTTTCCCCTAAATAGCTGTCTCTGAAAATGTTGTGATTTCATATAGTCATGAAATTAAGAAGGTTTAGACAAGAGTAAAAAAAAAAAAAAAAAATTGTTACATATCGTGGTTGCAGTTTATTAAAAATTTTACACGTTACGTAGGTATTGTCCTATACACACTTACCATGCGGAACACAATTATTCTACTAGCTTCCTTTGTAATAAATAAATAAATAATTAGTTGGGGTCATATTCCGATCTTTAATCACTTGGAATGAAGAACACCAATTTCATTAGCTAAACAATTCTAAGAGTTGTTGAAGTAATTTGATTTCATTATTGTTCTGTAAAGTAGTCAGCTGCCAGTTTTGCTACCTAACTCGCTAGCTACATTGTCCAAAGTTGATTAAATTGCTAAAGAGATTGCAGTGACCTGATCCCCATACTGAGAACGAAAAGCAGGGTTACTGCTCAAACTAAAGGTTTATCATTTTCAAAAGTTCAGTATGCTTTTAGAACAAAATGTTGTAAGAAAAGTACTCGATGTTTGTATGAGGAAATTGCTGAGAAAAGCACACAAGTTCACAGAATAAAGACATGACAGTGCATGCACTTCTACTTAATGCGCTAGAGCTATTCCTTGTTAAAATACTAGAATTTACTTTCAATGATCACATCCAAAAGGTGGAATACTACGCCTTTTGTTAGGTTATAGGTCAATAAATTTAGTTCCTCCACATTCTGCATCTTCTGCTACTCCAACGTTCTCCAACAAGAGAAAGGCAGTGGTAGAATTATCTACATTAACTTTTTATGGCCACTCACCTCTGACACTAATCTTTGTTACTTTCCACATGCAATGAATGAGAGTGGTGTGCTTGGGGTGTAGGCCTTCATGATCTTACAGAAGAATTGTATTTACTCTTTTACATGAAGAATACACCAAGTTTTTATAGGGTTCCAGACTACCCATTGTGCCAACTATTTCAAATAGACAAAGAGGGACACTTTAAAGGGACACTCCAGACCTCTGAAGCACTTTAGCTTGCTTAAAAGCTTTGGGTGTGAAGAGTGTGTCTTCTTTATTTAATTAAGCAAAAAGTGTAGATTTCAATAAAACTTTACACTTTTATAGATTGACAGGGTTACACCCCTGTGGCTGTTACTCAGACAACAGGTCCTGTTCCTTCATGTGTGCTCAGTTGAACTAAGCTTAAAAGGCAGCAATTGCCGAGAGCACCTGTCTTGCAAAGACTTCTCATTGAGCTGCATTGGGAAGTCTGTGATTGGACAGTCATAGAAACTCTGGGCGGGGTTATAAGGTGAGGGATTGCAAAGGCAGAACAAAAACTTTTGCAAGCTGTTTAAGACGAATCTCAATGAAATAAAATGCATAATTAAATCAATGCAAGTATTCAGTTGGGATATATCTACTAACAGTGATTTTCGACAGGGAGGTGTCTGTCACGGTTCTCACCGTGACATCCAGACTGCCATACGAGGTCGCCCCAGAAGTTCCCAACAAGGGATTTGAACCGTTGTACTTTCGGTCCTGGGCCTGTTGTATCCAGCACTGGGGGCTGGACGTTATCTGTGGCTGCTCCATTATTCACAGCACACCTGAAGCTGATGGCCCAATTAACCAGGTATAAGACACTGCCTCTCCCTGAGGGCAGTGTCAGTTCATTGACTCTGGTTCCAGTATTACTGTTTCGTGTTCCAGTGTTCTCCTGTTGATTCCTGACCTTGGCTTGTTATTTCATGTACCCTGACTTCTGGCATCCTCCGACCTCGGCTCTCTACTCGTTTATCCTGATTTCTGGCACCCACTGACCTTTGGCTTACCCACGACGATTCTCCTGTTTATGTCTGTATCTGTACTGCGACTTGGAGCATCATCCTGCACAGCCCCCGTGCACAGACTCACAGGCCAGGTGAGTTCTTCCCTGACCACCTTGGCGTGTGTTTAATTGCAAGGGTGAGCATATCTCTGCATGCCAGACTACCACTAAGGTAAGCCGTGACAGTGTCCCTTTAATATTAGGGATTTGAGTGGGTGTGGTCAAGGGCAGGGCTGCTCTGAGAACAGCCCACACCTGGCCACATCCACTTACTTAGAGCAATTTATGCAGATAAAATGTAATTTAGAACAAGAACAATGTATCTTATTTACACAGACTGATCTGTAGACAATTATCGTAGTTTAAAGACACATTACTGTGAGTATTATTGCTTGGAGCTCTGTTATACACTCAAACACACCAATCGTATGAAGCTCCTAGAAAAGAGGGACAATCCCTCTTAAATATGGACACTTGGGAGGTATGCTGGTGGATTGCAGTGGTATTTAGCATAACAAAATCCAGTGAATCAAAGAATTATACAGTTCAGTGGCTAACTACAGTTTTTTCGCCCTGCTGCCACTTGCTGATTGGATATCTAAGTGTTTTAGAAACTAATGCAGAAAATGGCATACAGGCCTACTGTCCCACACACTGTACCCATCAATTGGCAGGAGCAGGAGAGAAGGAAACTGACTATGGCCAACAAAGAATGGTAAGGGACTGGGCTAGGACTGGCAAGGACAAAATGTGACCAGCCTGCTTTATGTCCAGTCTGACTTCTGCTGGATAAAATGGATACATTATATTTTAAATCAAAGATGGATATATACATAGATAGATAGATAGATAGATAGATAGATAGATAGATAGATAGATAGATAGATAGATAGATAGATAGATAGATAGATAGATAGATAGATAGATAGATAGATAGACAGACAGACAGACAGACAGACAGACAGACAGACAGACAGACAGACAGACAGACAGACAGACAGACAGATAGACAGATAGACAGATAGACAGATAGACAGATAGACAGATAGACAGATAGACAGATAGACAGATAGACAGATAGACAGATAGACAGATAGACAGATAGACAGATAGACAGATAGACAGATAGACAGATAGATAGATAGATAGATAGATAGTATTTTATTCCATGTAGTAATTCAGTGTTCTGATTTTTGTGAAAACTCATTTTTGGAAGAGTTCTAGGACATTTCAACTAAAAAACATTGTCCTATTTCATTGGTAGTACATAGATGCAATTTCCTTAAGCAAAAAAAAAAAAAAACAGTACTACAATCCGTCTGGAGTAATTGATGTTACTCTGAAGTACAGTGCACTAGCTAAATAAACATATGTAGAGAAACATATTGCTGTTTTGGTGTCAGAAATAAATTCTGTTTCAGGGCTGCTGTACTGATCACTAAATTATTCAGCTTGGAGATTGAGCACTTTCTGACCTCATTAGTAACCCTGAGGTGAGATGAGACCATTAGACTAACCACTAAAATGTCACCAAAGATAAAACCTCAGGGCATTAAAATGTATTAAAGTGCTTTAACAAGAACTGCTGCATGACTTAGAAACCACTAGTACACCATCACTATATTATACAAAGGACACGATGTGCAAGGGGGTAGGAGGGAATTTCTCACATCAGGTATAATACAAATATAATTTATTCTTAACCTTTTGAATGCCAGGTGTAAACATACTCGTAAAATAGAGAATACAGAGACTCTTAAAACCAGGCTCTAGGGATACAGGCAAATGTGTCTGTAAAGGGGGACACTTACCTCCTTGAAATCTGGACCCAGCTGATGGAGGACGACACATGGTTCCAAAATGAAGTAATGCCAAATGAAATGTTTATTGATGGAAAAAATACACAATCAAATCAAATAAAAACAAAGTAAAATACAAACTGGATAAAAAGCCCTAGTGCAATCCCTCCTGAGACGCTTTTGGTGACAAGCAGCTTTCTCAATCGGATCCAGAACTCAAGACGTGTCAATTGGCCAGACTACCTGACTTGCAAAGACTTCTCATTGAGCTGCATTGGGAAGTCTGAAGACTTTTGTGTTGTGTACTTGGGCAGTGGAATGCCCTATTAAGTTTCTGTCATCATTAAAGAGGGGAGGAAATTGCAGACATTATATGATCTATAGTCCTTATCATGCCAGTAGGTTGGAATGTTCTTTATTCTTTTTCTTTAACAAAAAATGTATTTGGGCTGCCAGTCGTGTCCCCATGGACCAGCCTCATCTGGTTCCTATATATATATATATACACTCATATATTGTGGGTATGTGACAAGTACACCTTTATAAAATTGTATAATAAATGCATACTTCACATATTGCCATTGAGGAGTATACATTTCATGTATAATCATACCAATATACTTGCACAAATAGAGTAGATGTAAGCTTGCACATATACAGTATACAGTACAGACTCTAGCAATATTATGACTAAGGATCATAGTTCACTTGTAGGACTTTGCACATACTGAAGGTTAGTAGTTTTATTAAATGAAATTAGTGAATTATAAAACTCTAACAGATGGCAGGTTACAGTTGAATTCCTAGCCATGTTGGTTGGTTTCCACAAAATATAGTGTTTAGTTCTCATGAACTTGAAGCAATCCTAAGATGAGATCTTTTTTCTACAGTTTGCGTGTACAATTACACGGGGAATACCATACTTTCCTGCACACCTTAACCCCTTAAGGACTGAGCCAAATGTACAAGTTGTGAACAAAACAAAACGTAAACAAAACCTGGCATTTGCGCTATATGTCTGTCCAACCATAATTCAACTCTTTCATATTAAATGCACCCCCTTTATTATATATCATTTTATTCAGGGGAAACAGGGATTTAATTTAATATCAAATATTTAGCTATGAAACATAATTAGATATGAAAAAAATGGGAGAAAATAAGAAATTTTGTTAATTTTTCAGTTCAACATGACATTTTAACTGTCAATGTCATAATACTGTTTGCTTTTAATGCAATAAAATACACATATTTGTATTCAGCAAAGTCTCTCGTGTAAAACAGTACCCCCTATGTACAGGTTTTATGGTGTTTTGGAAAGTTACAGGGTCAAATATAGCACGTTATATTTGAAATTGAAATTCGCCAGATTGGTTACGTTGCCTTTGAGACTGTATAGTAGCCCAGGAATTAAATTTACACCCATAATGGCATACCATTTGCAATAGTAGACAACCCAAGGTATTGCAAATGGGGTATGTCCAGTCTTTTTTAGTAGCCATTTGGTCACAAACACTGGCCAAAGTTAGCGTTAGTATTTGTTTGTGTGTGAAAAATGCAAAAAACGCCAATTTTGGTCAGTGTTTGTGACTAAGTGGCTACTAAAAAAGACTGTACATACCCCATTTGCAATACCTTGGGTTGTCTACTATTGCAAATGGTATGCCATCATAGGGGTAATTTTCATTCTTGGGCTACCATAGGGTCACAAAGGCAACGTAAGCAATCTGGCAAATTTTAATGTGAAAAAATGAACCACAAGCCTTATATTTGACGCTGTAACTTTTGAAAACACCATAAAACCTGTACATGAAGGGTACTGTTGTACTCGGGAGACTTCGCTGAACACAAATATTTTTGTTTCAAAACAGTAAAAAGTATTGCAGCAATAATATCATCCGTGTAAGTGCTGTTTGTGCGTGAAAAATGCAAAAAACTTTACTTTTACTGGTAATATCATCGTTGTAATACATTTTACTGTTTTGAAGTCTCCCAAGTAAAACAGTACCCCCCATGTACAGGTTTTATGGTGTCTTGGAAAGTTATAGGGTTAAATATAGTGCTAGCAAATTAAATTCCCTATACTTTCGGCATGGGTTGTCAGGCAGGTCCCGCTAATTGTAATTAATTAGGATACCTAATTATGTAAAAATATTACATAAATATATGTGTAGAATTCATATATGTATATATATATATATACATATGTGTATATATATACGTATATATATATATATATATAAAATTTTGTTTTAATATTTTTATTTATACATAGGTATATATATATATATATAGTGATATATACGTATATATTTATGTATATAGATATATATATTATTTTGTTCTATGTGTATTTTGATATAAATATATATATATATATATATATATATATATATTAATATCACAATACAGTTAGAACGAAATAACACACGTCTATATATTTTTTTAATTATTTTTTTTTAATTTTTTTTTTATTTATTTTTTTTACGTATTTACATAATTTTTTATATTATATATAAATATATATATATATATATATATAACAATAAGTATATATATATATTTAATCAGTATCAGTCTACATGTAATTTGATATTAATATATATATATATATATATATATATATATATAATTATATATATATATATATATATATATATTAGTAGTAAAATACACCTAGACGGTGTATGTGTGTGTTTGTATATGTGTATATATATACTTAGATCATATATATATATATATATAACATATATATATGATCTAAGTATATAATTATTTTTTTTTACACTTATTTAACTTTTGTTTTATTTGATTTTAGCCAGCAGGGGGACTAACTGTCATTACAGTTAGTCCCCCTGCTGGCATTGCTGCAGCCAGCTATCCCGGCCATGTGATTGTGAGGTCCTCGCAAGGACCTCACTCTCACATGGCCCGGGGGGGCTGAAAAGGGCAGATGTGCCGCGGGGGGCTCCCTAGGAGTCCCCCCAACTGCGATCGCCGGCGTGGGATCGCCGGCAACCGGGTAAGTAAAAAAAAGCAGGAGGGCATACTATTACGCCCGGCGGCGTTTAGAGACACTTAAAAAAGGACGTAATTGTACGCCCTCCGGTCTTAAGGGCTTAATGTCAAAGTGTGCTTTAAAAATGGATATCATGTAGTACCTTTATCCCACTCTGCAGTCTACTAATGCATGTAAAATATATTTGCAGCACATGGCATTTGAAAATACACATCATACCCTCTATATGCTATGTGTTTTGTGATCATGGGAAATGTATTCTGTGTTGGCCCTCCCGAGTGGATGAGGGGTTTCACCGTCAGAGATATTCTTTCCCCCTATTTAGAGTGATGCTGTGAGGAACTGACTCTGCTGGGTTTTGAACCCTGGTTTACAGGGTGCTAATCCTCTTCCTTACCAGTACACCTGCCTTTTGCAAATTTACCTGAGATCTGATACCATTGCTTGTAGAGTCAAGGTTATCAGTGACAACTCTCTTCAGCTGTGTCTGGTCAGATGTCTGGTTATTGGCCTATAAAAGCCACTTCCTGTCTCTGTACCTTTGCCAGATTATTGTGGTTCCTGTACTCTCTAATCAAGCATGTTCCTGTTTCTCCTACCTGTTGCTGAATTTGGACTGTTTCGACTTTGCTGCTTCTCCTTCCCATTGACCTTGGCTTGCCTTACTATGATTATCATCTTTCTGTTCCAGTCTCCCATCTCTGCTTAAGACCAGAAGGCCTCTCAAGGCTCAGGGGCTCAACCACCTGGGTAACGAGTTGCTACCTCTGGCAGAAAACATTGCTGATCTGGCTACTGGACTCCAAAACTTTGTAACATCAATATCATTACAGATGCCTTCCAAATCCTAAGGTCAGCATAGCTGTGTAGCTCTTACAAGAGCTGGTGATTACAGCAGGTATAGCAGTTCCCTACAAACATGAGATGAGACCCTATGTTGAGGGTAAGCAGGAACTGATTTATTGGTGGCCACACTGCCCTTTTATGACACTCCCCATGCAAATGCCACTCCCCTCTGGACATGAGAGTAAACCACAGTAAAAACAGATACACCATCCCATTGTCTCTCAGGTCCTGGACACACCCATACAAAGTAGGTCAATCCCTCCTCTGTACCTGGGAGATAACTTAGTCAAGCACTGTACCAAACTCAATTATCTCCAGGCACAAAAACACAATTTTCACAACATATTAAAAATGCCCATAAACCACATGGAAACCCTAATATAGTCATATCCCCTGATAGCCCCAATCTGGGGGACCAACATATCCAAAAATCACCCAGATCGGTTCAGGATTTCCATGGAAGTCTCAGTTTGACCGACCGCACATGAGGCTCCTGCCCCAAAAGAGTTCCATGAAATCTGGCTGTGCGGTCATTCTCTTTTGGGGGTGACAAAATAGAATAAAAGTACCGAATGTAACCAATCGTGAATACAGTCAGTCTTTAGTTCTGGTTCGGGAGCTTGCTCCCACCAAACGCCATTCAGTTCTCATGTATTTTGCCAAACTTCTGTAGAAGTTCTAGCGGTGTTCACACCGTCGAGCGCCCAATTTTAGTTCCATGCACTCAACAACCAAACACCGCTGTACGTGTTCGCGGATAAAGATTGCCGCCGCCACGTGTTCGGCCATACGAACGGCAACCACCCAGCCGATTGCTCAGAATGTTGCTATAATTGCAGTTACGGAGGTGCGAACAGAGGTGAATGAGGTCAATGGTCAGCACACGCCTGCCCTGGGTGGACTGGCAGCTCGGTAATTTGTTCGGTATATGATATAGATAGGTCTCAGGTGTTCGTAAACCGTACTATGGAGTATATCAAATAAGTAACAAAATTCACAACCTGTCATTCAGGTATAGGGAATCCGTCACATATTCCATAAACGTTGGTGATGTCTAGGTTAGCCAAGTTATCACTGGTATAGTTTAGCATTTGGAATATTTAACAATTATTTTGGAAGTAATTCTGTACTGATGCATACTCTCATACTGTACAGTATAAGATATATATTGTGCAGGTGGTGAAGGTATATGATATAAAAGTGCAGTGTGCATATGTGTTATGTAGATATAAAACTGGACTGCAACTGACAAAGACCTCTTGGCAGGTCAAAACGTTGCTATTTGTTCTGTTTTGCAATAAAGCTGCTACAGCATTGACCTTGAGTGCCTGGACCATAAAATTTTCTAAATTATAACAGATCGTCAGATTGATTTATTTTTCTTTTCTTTCTTATTATTGAGTGAATGTGGAAGCAAATAGGTAGGAACTGTTTCAAAATAATCACTTGATCTTTAAACAAAATATCAGGAAAAGGCTCCTATCAGTGTATTGTAAAATATTTGCATTATGTTAATTTTTGTATATATATTTTGCAGTACACCGAAGGGTCAATTTTCATGGACAATATTTAACTGAAGGATTGTCGGAGGTCCCTAACTAAATTAAATTTTTTTCAAAAATTGTCCGGCCAAACCAAGTTTTTTCTAATAAGCAGCCAGTTAATTCTTACAGCATCAAAAATTGGATGGTGACCATTAAGGTGAACTTTTCAATAACGTGCCAGTCATCTGAGAATACTTGTGCTCTTGAGATTACTAAGGGGAGATACACAATTGACTGCATTCATGATCTGCTGCCACAATTAAGGATCTTTCTTTTGGTTGGTGCTAACTTCTCACCTAAAGAGTAACTCATGTCTTACCGTTTCATTTCTCCTATACTTCTAGCCATACTATTCACCCCTGGCCATACCTTTTATCCTTGGCCATACCCTTCACCCCTGGCAATAACACTCCTAATGCTACCACCCTCCCCCTTAACCTTACGCTCCTAACAGTGGCCCTAGATAGAGTCAACCAGTCTACCCCCTCCCCCGTAGTGTTTGAACCCAGGATTGTTAGCTAGTAAGATTTTGCAATCAAAGCATTATTTTATTATCAAAGCTTATAGTTAAAATAAATACAATAATATAATAAAAGCATATAAAATTACTTTATTCTAAAGATGACTTCACTGATAATCTGGTGCAAAATTAATAAATTTGATATCTGGAATCTTTTAAATCAGAATAAACACTGTTTAGAAGAAGACATAAAAATAATGAAGAAAATAAAAGGAAGTTAGCATGGGTCCTTTTTGAATAATAAAAACCAAGTGGGAGGTAAAAAGTAATTGAAGACTGAGGTGAGAAGACATACCTTTGAATATTAAGGAAATTAAAATATAAATAAATGAAAATAAATAGCAGAACAGTGTAATTTCATATATCCCAGACTTGTGCTTTTGACCACATTTTGTGTAGTCGTTAATTCATATCAAATACAAATAAAAAAATTCCAATATGGTTGAAATCACCAATAAAAAACAAGGGAGCGGGGGGCGGGGCCTGGACATCATGGCGGCTGGAGGCACCTCGTGTGAGCTCCGAGCTCAATTCATTAACTAAGCCTGATTTTAGCTAACCAGCCAGCCAAAACACCATAAAAAGAGACTTATCTGCCTCTGGAGCCTGCCGAGGAACCCCGGGTCTGCTGCCCGCGGGTGCATTGCACGCCCGACGGAGGTTGGAGGAGTGAGGCCCAGTATGGCCGCCGGACAGGGGGAGCGGCCGATCCCCTGCTCGGTGCGACGCTGTGCTATCCCAAGCTTACCTTGCCCTGTCCCCCCCCCCCCCTCTGGACCGGCGGGGGTTATCCCGGTCCGATCTGGTTCGTCTCACGCACAAGAGTATCCCACATCGACCTAAACCACAGCCCCGCAAAGCACTCAAAATGGCGGCCCGACATACCCAGTGGGAATCAGCAACTCAGCAGTCTGTGACAACACCTCTCACTCCTGCGCAGCTATCACTGAGGAAGCTGGACAAAATTTTCCATCGCTTTTGGGCTAAGCTGGAAGCACGCCAAGCTGCAGCAACACTTCAGCACGAGGATGACGGGGAGGTTGACGGCCGGGCGGTGCGTGGAGCCCCTCCGATCAACCATGCCTCAACCGCCTGCAGTCGATGGCGGTTTACCACCAAGACCTCCTGTCTACCCCATGCAGGGGAGGACCGGGACCCCAGGAGCCCCTAGGTCCGTGGCAAGAATATGCTGGCCTTTCAACCGGCCTGGGGCGGGAGGGATGCTCAACGGCGCCACCTGAGTGCCGCTGCCTCCCTAGCCCTCGATGTACAGGACTTTCGATTCCAGACTAATTGTAAGGCAAGCTGGGTCTCTCTACCTGTGGGCATTGGCTAGGTACTCTGTTAAATCTTACCTGCGGACTACTGGTAATTGAAAAAGGCTTGCTGCAAATCAAACGTATATAAATGCTACCTAGTAGTTATCCTAAGCTTATAGTTCCACATCTTGATTTACGCTCATAGTCTACTTTAAACTACCCTGCTATATATCTCAATCAGTAAGTATATAATATGCTTTTCTACACTGGTTAACACAACCACGAGCAAGATCAACTCTCACTCAGCCATGTTTACTATAACTACTACTAAGCTGGTCTACACTCTGTTTTAGATTGAGAAGCACTTACTCACACACTGATATCCTGTTTTATCCTATCTCTTGTTTTTCTCCTTGTCCTATGCTGTATTTACTGCTTAAGCGTGTACTACTTTTGTTATCCTCAAAATTGTGCGCAGTTAACTTCATACTCGTTTGAACTTACACACGCATGTCTTATTACTCCTGCAACTCACTTTCTTAACTATGTGACATATCGGAAAGTTTAAGCCTGTTTTTGTTTTTTAAATGCTAATGTGTACCGTTTTCATGCCACTGCCTCATTAGAATGTCAGTATACACGCTGCAGATCTACACTTATTGTCGGCTTACATTATGATCTTCCATACTCGATATAGACTACCTGCTGACATACCTATCGTTTTACCTCTCGTTAAGCCTGAATGTTTTAATTTAAAATTGTGCAGTTTTAACCTATGCCACATCTTGTTAGATATAGGTTGCCGGTACATGCTATTGTGGCATAACCTGCATGTCTGTAATCTTCTTGCACGCAAAAATAAAGAATTAAAAAAAAAAAACAAGGGAGCATGGATGAAAATGCAGTTTGAACATTTGGTATTCCAGTTACAAGGCTGGAGCTACCAGCATCCTCCGTGTAATTAAATCATTCAAAAATAGAAGGGCTGGGGAGCCCCGTTCCCTACCACTTCCTTCCTTAATTAGTATTCACGCTTAGTTCAGGACATATGTCTCCTGAACAAAGCATGAAATAAAAGTTCTATGAGGGTCAATGTAACTTCCACATTATTATAAGGGAGCTTTATAACCTCCATCATGCCTCTATGTGCTATGACGCCAATAATGACCACCTTGCAGTCACCTCCACAAATCTCCTATTCATTTTGACTTGTGTCTTATTCATGCGATGCACTAAGCCCCTGACAATATTACGCTATTTTCAGCAGCTTAACATTTACACAATATGACCATTAGCCACACAAAAAAAACAGATCAGACTTGGATCAGTTTCCTCATTATATCCTAAATCGATTTCTAAGTTTCGAGTTGGTATTCTTCTCAGCTTCCTGTCTCATTCCAAGCTATTCTTAATACTGTTGCCAAATCCATTTACCTTTCCAGGCACTCAACTTCATTTTTGTATTGTGAAAACACCATCACTGATTTCTTTGCAAATAGAAAATATGGTTCTCACAGGATTTTAATATAAACCCCACAACTATAATGAACTATGTCTTATCTCCAAAGGCATATGCATGCACTTAACTCTACCTCTGTCCTTCTCTCATTTTCTTCTCCCATAATGTGCCCCCACTATTGGCACCAAGAAGAATGTAATGCTGTCTGATCTATTCTAGGTTGGCAATCAGCATTCTTCTAACTTACCTGCATCCTAGCTTCTCATGACTAAACTGAGGAGCATTGCGTTTCACATGTAAGGAAGTAAAGCTGTTTCTGCACTATTCTACTGGAAGCCTTGGTGTGAGCATGCCTTTGTATTTAAACTCACCACCTACATCTGAGTTCCCAGTAGTCAAATTCATAGTTACATTAGCAACTAATCTATTGTTCAGATTACAGGTTTGGTCATGTCCTTGACTTTGTTTTTTCTATATGAACTTCTTTGCTCTGAGAAACTGAAAATCATTATTTGGCACAAGGTCAGTCAAGAGGCATCCCTCCCACTCTACATAGATGAAGTGATCTCCAAACAACAAGCCAAACGTGTAGGAAAGATGGGCCTGATTGACATCTATGTCATCAACAACTATAAAGTAGGGCATTGTTATTGTGAATAAGGCTGAAGTCTCAAAAACAGATGAGGTAAAACTAGTATTTAATGATGGTTGACAGCGTGCTATACTCAGGCATTTTCGGGATTGAGGAAATTAAACTGTTTTCCACCTAAAAGATCAACTGCATTTGGACTCTCCAACAATATTTCCTACAATCTTTCATAACTAAAAGACATCACTAGAACTCTGACACTATTGGCTTTTTAAGAGAACCAATTGGTCCGATGGAAGAAATGTTTGTGAAACGTGTCACATCTTTCTTATTGGAGAATAAGATCCCACTATGTTTAAGGAAGGTCTGTCTTCTGAAGAAAACAGGGTTATATGCTAACACATTATTCAACTATTGACCGATCTCACACTTGCCACAGTTTTTCTGTGTGTTTGTCAGTTCCTATGAGGATTGATTCCCCCATTAATAGGCTGATGACAGCAAGACCTATATCTAGTTTCAGATTACTAGACCAGTGGATTATCACATGCACTAAAACTAAACTAGTAGACATAAATTAAAGAGCCTATTACCAACCTAGTTCAATGCCCAGATTAAAGAATTTGTAGATATACAACAACTAAGGCATACCTCATCATTTTCTTGGGACTCAGAAACAAACAACTAGTAGCAAGTTGTTAAAATGGTCACGGCTGTACAGATAAATGCAAAAAAAAAAATTATGAAATGGGAAATGTGATTGTCATCCTCTAAAAATACATTCTGACACAAAATACCAGAATGTCCCTTTTTGCATGGGCACAAATCACTACTTAATATTAAAGAGCAGTAAATGAAAAGTGCGGCCATATGATAGGTAACATCCAATAATCATATTTTGCACAATAGGAAACATCTTAGGTATAATATGTACATTATTTTACAGTTAGTTACCACCGTTGAGTTTTTTTTACTATTTTTTTTTTATCAGGCTTCTTTGATTGTTTTATTAAATAGTAATTAGCTTTAACTTATAATCAAATTTTTCTGCTCCTCCATCCCCACATGCAGTGTCTCCATATTTGCTCCATGCTATCATGACATGCCATGACAAGACATTTTTTTTTACTTGTGATTAATCTACTAGTTTACTACACAAGAGAGATTGGCAGGGGAGTGTCCAGCATGTCTAGAGATGTTTGCTGTGCCCATCAAGCTCTGTTTATGAGCTTATTTCAGACATGCTATAGAAAGTTACATGACACCATAACTGTCCAAATTACCTCCTGATATGGTGAGAACTCACTGTAGAAGCTGCAAAAAATAGGGTTTTTTAAAAATGCAGGAGCCTAAAATATGAGAAATCATTTAAAAATAGCTTTTTTTTAAAAAATATTATTTTTAATGTTTTGCTTCTGTATATTTATATATTTTGTCTCTCAAATATTTTATATAATATAATGGATGTCCTGCTTACAATACTGATCAGCCCCGGTCATTATTAAAGCTTTAAATTCCCTTAAATGATTTAGTGATTTAAATGGAAGCTGCAAACGGTATACTATGCAATTTTATATACTTCCCATCAGAACAATGTTGTGATATGTGTCTAAGAAAATATGGTTGGTTTGGTTACCATTTTATTTTTTAAAAGTTATATATTTTTTTTTTATTTTATTTATAATTTTCACAGTATATATTTGCTATTTTCATGTTTGGATGCCTTAATAAGCAAGTAAAGAAAAAAGAAGCAAGATCTTGTTTTTCATATTATGATTTTTTAAAACAAATTAAGACTAGTCAGTGCATGCCTTAATAAATGCTTAGTTGTGAGTAATGTAATTAGCTCACCTGTGTTTTACTGAACAGGTACACTAACTGCACAGCTGTCAAAAGACTTTTATTTATTTATTTGGTTGCAACAATGAGAAAGTGTTAAGAGAGAGCTGATTTAGAATCTGTGTAAGCATATTGCACATGCACAGACATACAAACACAATACCTCATATGACAGATGGGATTATTCTCTTTTAAATGAGGAGTTTCCAGTGCCTGTAGGTAACTGGATATTGCCACAGGAGCTGAGGTGACCTTTCGAGTGCACTTGAAGTGGCTACTAGGTGACTTCCCGGGTGCCATTAAAGTATCTATTAGGTGATTTTCAGGGTGCCCTTAAATGGCTTTATACTAATCACTAAAATGAAGTGAGCCACCTCTTTTAACCCCTTAAGGACACATGACATGTGTGACATGTCATGATTCCCTTTTATTCCAGAAGTTTGGTCCTTAAGGGGTTAAACAAGGTAGCCCAAGCCAATTGAGCAATCAAGTGAACGCCATATGCATAGGTAACAAAATCAACCAGCCAGGGTATCTTCTGCCCCCTCAAAGCTTGAGACCCCTTTTTTAGAAACAGAAATCCTCCTCTTTAAATATTTTGAAACACTTATGATTATTACCAAATATGATGTGATATTTCCTATAATTATATTTATTTTATTATTTTGAGTTTGGACATGGAGGAGGGATAATGAATATGTTATTATAATTAGTTAGGATACACACTGCAAAGTCAGCATTTTGTGCAATTTAAAACATGTCATGTTTTTATAGTTGCATATTTTAATCCTATACATGTTCTAAAACAAAATTATAAGAGAACAAAGTAACAAAAATAACATTGTAAATTATTATTTTTTTATGAAGAGTCTTTTCATGAATCTTAAATGTTGCTTTTTTTTAAAGCTGCACTAATGTTAACTATGAAAGCATGATGTGTTTTTCAGAAATAATTATACAACATTGTGTTGTTTACTATGTACACTATGTTGTGTCCTTTAGAATGAAAAGATAATGATTCACTGAAAAAGACATTGTGTAATATGCAATTGTAACTCAAAGAAAATGCACTTATAGTGGGAATTTGAAAGGGTCTGGCACCTAAGGGGTTAAATTAAAAATAGGACTATAAAGGGGTCTTGAATGCTCATCACTAAATCAAACTGTTGTTATTTCAATGCGTAATGTGCAACTGTCACATCTTGCTGTTTTACATTGAGTGTTTTTTGAACGTCTCCAGAAACCTCGGAAATGCATTATTTTCCAATAATGCACGCTTCAACATTATGTATCATTTATAATACATGATTCTTTTTAGGGTTAGGTCCTGGGTTAATTTAATATTAGGGCATACTGAGCAGCCTGAGACTTATAGGAGACACACGGGCAGCAGCTGCAAGCATTAAGTCATCCCATCTGCTGATAATGATATACCAGTAGAGTAGCTACAGAATTGGGGTATTTTTGTCTCCCACTACATCTTTACCTTGAGAGGGCTGAATTTAATATTGTAGTTGCTCCACCGGAGCCTAACGCCTCTAATCTCAAGAAGATCACAACATAAATATCCTGAGATTAGGGCTTCTTGACAATGCACAATGTCACTCAAACGGTGCATTATCCAGCATGACATCACCTAACATACAGTACAGAATTGGAAAACATATAGACATTTATTAGTCCCGAAATGTAACCCGCACTGACAATCCATTTTAAATTTCTTTTACAATACCATTATTGTTTAAAGCCTGAAATGCTTTGCCTGTCATTGTTTAATCTGTTAAGGTTAAGCATGTAAAACCACTTAGCAATGTTGCCAATTTTTGAAATGACTGTGTGCACAAAAAAGGCAAAATCTACAGACCCCCCCGCATCCCCCCTTCTCCTCCAGCAAATAATATATTGGTAAGAGAAGCAGCAGTTGGTGCTATTCACTTCTGTCTTCAGTGATTTGAGATTTGGCAGGTGCTAATGTGCTCTGAGAAAAAGGAACCCCTACAGCTGTGTCAATTTGGGGAATATCCAACAGAGTGCATTCTATGTTGCTATGGAAACTTTAATATTGCACAGAGCTATAGCAGAACTAGTTTAGACATGTGAATATTCTGATTCAGGTGTCTTCAGTGGTACAGGAGTAAGATCATTTGATGTCAATGCAAGCCACCATGCTTGCAGAACCACTCATGAACAAAATATCTGAGATTGTTAATAGCGAGATAGTATTTTCTTTTTTTTTTTTTTGTTTATTTTTGTTTTTCTGATGGCATCACTGGATAAAAAAAATAGGAAAATGTGTACAAGATCATAGAACTGCATTTAAAGCCCTCTCTGCTAACTGGTTGTGATTAGCTATACAATTAAAAATAGTGCAAATCTCTTTAGAGTCGGGCTTAAAAATGCAATGCATTATAATTATATTTGGCCAGTTTTATGCCTCAGCCTTGTTAATTTAGGTGCAATAGACAAATACCCTTCTCAAGTTGATACTTAACTGGCATTCCGTGGAATGGATATATAAATGTGTGATGAAAAGCAGAGGTTTTAACATATTCAGTATTCTGGTTTACCACAAAATGTGTTGTTTGAATTCACAATATTCTTAAATGCATAGAATGAGTTAAAGGAAATGTTCCACCACAAATGATGCAATAGGAAAAGGGACATCATATGAAAATGTAAAAAATTAAAAGTAGCAGGAAAATGTGAGTATTCTGTATTTTGCACTTAAAAGGACACTAAAAGCACTACAACAACCCATGCTTATCCCATTCATGATTGTTTAAGGATTGTTCTCTGTAACTCTATCCCGTCTGGCCCCTTTATAGAACACAGTGTACAGTCCCACTATCACCTCCCATAGTATTTAATACTATGATTACTTATTCCATATATTTAACAAATATGCATTTGTTATTTGTCAACAATAAAAAAAATAAACAATAAACCATTTATAAATTTACACTTCTTTATCCTGTTACCGGGCACCTCCATTTTAGCATTCTGCCAACCATTGCTGTTAGCTCTGTCCTTGCAGTCAGCATACAGAAAGGATGATGAGAGGAGATATTAAACAATCTTTATATTTTTTCTCCTCATTTGTAATGTTTGCCCTGACTGTGCCTGAGATTAACTGGATTGTGATGTGATTTGCTATAGCTGTAATAAAAACACAAAAGAAAAGGAAGCATCACATGACAAAAAGGTTTTAATCTATGTGGCAATTTTCTAAAAGTGACGATTTCTCCTGAACTACATATCACATACACACTTTTTCTGATCTAGAAGGAGCTGCTTGCCTCTGTATATGCAGCAAGAGCAGAAATGTAAAAGGGAGTATAGCTTTCATGTAATTATATTTTTTACTTATGTATTTTATATAAACATTGATTCCTCCATATACGTCATCCCAGACTTGCTAGCTACATTTGCAAGGCGGCTACCATCCGGGGAATTGAAATAAAGTACTATAAATATATAAGGGCCAATTAGCTAAAGTTCCACGCAGGAACGTTACAAGGATCAAAAAACACCTGGGGCTTGAGCCCCAAAAATATTTTGTGACCCTTTCCTAAAGCTCTACCTGAGGCCCCTCCTGAAACCCCACCCTGCCTTTCCGTAATTCCACCACTTAACATACCTCTTAAGCACACTTACTGTTGCTTACAGACACACACACACAGATGGGCAGACACAGACACATACATGCATATGCAGGCACAGACACACACACAGAGGCACTGACATACACCCAGGGCCGGCCTTATGCATTTAGACGCCCTGTGCGAAAAATCTTCACAGCTACCCCCCCCTGTCATCCATGTATGCTGTAATGTTTGTGTTGTCTGTGTATGTGATAGTAGGTGTGATGACTGTGTGTGATATGTATGCTGTGTGAGATATTTGTAATGGGTGTATTAACAGTGTGTGATATGCGTGTATTGGCAGACAGTCAGTCATACACACAGACACACAGTCACACACACTGACACAGGCAGTAATACACACAGACACACACAGAGGCAGACAGTAATACACACAGACACACACACAGTCATACACACAGACACACACAGAGGCAGACAGTCATACACACACACACACACAGACAGTCATACACACTGACACACAGAGGCAGACAGTCATACCCACACACAGGCAGACAGTCATACACACAGACACAGAGGCAGACAGTCATATACATACACACACAGACAGTAATACACACAGGCAGACAGTCATACACACAAACACACAGAGGCAGACAGTCATACACACACACACACACACACACACACACGCAGACAGTAATACACACAGGCAGAAGGTCAGACACACAGACACACACACACACAAACAGACACATAGAGGCAGACAGTCATACACACACACACACACAGACAGTAATACACACAGGCAGACAGTCATACACACACAGACAGTAATACACACAGGCAGAGAGTCACACTCACCTGACAATCACACAGTTACCTGTGGAGTTCATTGAAGAGGCAGTGCAGCTCCTGGTGACTGTTTGGTGGGGAAGCAGGGACTCCTTCCTGCTTCCCCTGCAGCAGTTTTCCCCTGCAGCAGTTTTCCGGCAGCAGTTTTTTTTTTAAATATATATATATATTTTTTTAATCCCGGCCGGCTGTGCGGCCGCACGGCGCCCCCTGCTCCATGGCGCCCTGTTCGGCCGCACAGCTCGCACACCCCTAAGGCCGGCCCTGCATACACCCATACATAGACAAGCCCACAGGCACAGAAAGGCACACACAGACGCAGGCAGGCATCAACAGGTACACACAGGCAAAGACAGGTAGGTGCAGGCATACACATGTACATACAGACACAGACAGATATACAGAGTCATGCCAGCCCCTGAGTCTGCCAAAAATGGCCCACTCCTGAGTTCACCCTCAGGGCCCACCCTGAGTCCACAAAGATGCATTGTATATGTGTAAAAGGGATGCTGTGTGTGCATATCGTAGATGGCAGAGAGTGTGTGTGCATAGTGGATGAAATGTGCATGTGTGTGTGTTTAAAGTGGATGCGATATGTGTGTTGAGTGAATGCAGTGTGTGTATAGTTAATGCAGTGTGTGTGTATAGTAGATGCAGAGTGTGTGTGTAAAGTGGATGTTGTGTATAGTGAATGCAGTTTGTGAGTAAGTGTGTGTGTGTTTGTGTATGTATGTGGAAAGTGGATATAGTGAGTGTGTGTGTTTGTGTAAAGTTGATACAGTTTGTATGAAGTGGATGTGGTGTGTGTAAAATGGATGAAGTGGGTATGTGTGTGTGTGTATAGTAGATGCAGTGTGTGTAAAGTGGATGTAGTGTGTATTTAGTGTATTAGCATGTTATATATTTACAAATGGCTCTCAGACATTGTAGTAAAACAGAACTTCTCTTTACTTCAGTACACACACATAATAACATAACACCAAAGAGACTAAACACAACAGAACAAGTGCATAACTTCACTATGCTGCCATCTACTGGAAGGTGGACTGCATAAACCTCAATACATAACACTCCTCCCCCCTAGACCTCAAAGTCTTTGAGATAACTGGGAGGTTTAATATTTTGTCTTGGGCGCCCCAAAACCATGTTTGGAACTGCTTCACCTGGACCTTCAGTTGTGCCCATCCCTTCTTCCTGTGCTCTGTCAGATGGACCACACATAACTGGTTCTTCAATAACAACTCCTGGAGAACTGAGACCTGTATCATCCAGTGGTTCCACATCATCTGGTATCACAGAAAACCCAGTATGACTGGGACCGGCAGCAGGCACAATCTCATCACTCCGTTCCCGAATCTGATCGACATGCCTTCGTAATATTCTACCATCAGGAATTTGTACTTTGTATGACAAAGGTCCTGTGGCCATAAGTACTTTTGCAGGTATCCATTTAGGCCCAGAAACATAGTTCCTGACATAGACATCACTGTCAGGTGCAAATACTCTGACAGTAGAAGCATTATAGTTCTTATTGAATTGCAATTCTTGCTTCTCTTGTAACTCTGTTGTCAAATCAGGATGTAAACGATCCAAACAAGTTTTAAGACGCCGGTTCATAAGGAGCTCTGCTGGACTACTACCGGTGCTTGAGCAAGGTGTCACATGTTGTTGCAGAAGGAAATTTGCAAGTCTACGATTCCAATCTCCTTCAATAATTCTCTTTAATGAGTCTTTGGTAGTCTGAACCATACGCTCAGCTTGACCATTTGATGATGGGTGAAATGGTGCAATAGTAACATGTCGAATAAGATTACTTGCCATGAACATTTTGAATTCTGATGAGGTAAATTGTGTTCCATTATCAGACACAATTGTATCTGGCAACCCATGTGTAGCAAACAGCCTCCTTAGAATCTTTATGACTGTGACTGAGGTAGCAGATGTAACTGGAACAACTTCTAACCATTTTGAAAAGGAGTCAACAACTAAAAAAAACATCTGTCCGTGAAAAGGGCCAGCAAAATCTATATGTAAACGGGACCACTTCCCAAGGATGTACTGAGGCTTTAGGTGGAGCATGACGAGTAGATTGGCATGGTACACAGTTCTTCACCCACTTTTCAATAACTTCATCCATTTTAGGCCACCAAACATAACTTCTGGCTAAAGCTTTCATGCGAACTATTCCAGGATGTCCTTCATGAAGAGCATGCAATACTCGAGCTTGTCCTGCATTTGGAATTACCACTCTGTTTCCCCATAATAGGCACCCTTTATAGGCAGATAGTTCATGTTGGCGCACTACAAATGGTTTGAACTTGTCTTCCACTTTTGATTTTGGGCACCCCCTCCAAACCCAGTTGAGCCCACGGGACAGCAAAGGATCCTTGGCAGACATACAAGCAATGTCACTTGCATGTAACGGAGGGTTTGGAATGGATTCCAACATGAGGACCTCAGACATAGGAGGAACAAGGAAGTCAGGAGAAGGCAAAGGTAATAGGCTTAATCCATCAGCATGTGTGATATCCTTGCCAGGACGATACTTGAACTCACAATCATAGGCATTCAGCAGAAGGGACCACCTGAGCATGCGTGGTGAAATTATTTGAGGAGTGGGAGTATTGCTGGTGAACAGACCCAGTAAAGGTTTATGATCTGTTATAATAGTAAACCTCCGCCCATACAAATAGTCATGAAACTTTTTTACACCGGACACAATAGCTAAAGCCTCCTTGTCAATTTGGGCGTAATTCCTCTCTGTAGTAGATAAAGTCCGTGAATAAAACGCAATAGGAGCCTCAACCCCATTTCTCAAAGTGTGGCTTAATACAGCCCCTATGCCATACGGAGAAGCATCGCAGGTGAGGTTGAGTGGTTTCTCCAAATCATAGTGTACAAGCAAACTGTCAGAAGACAACAGTTTTTTAGCAGCACTGAAAGCAGTAGTATGAACGTCAGTCCACTTCCATGGAGCATCTTTATCTAGTAGACGATGCAGAGGTTCAGCAACAGTGGCTTTATCAGGCAGAAAAGAATGGTAAAAATTAAGCAACCCTAGGAAAGCTTGCAGTTCTTGTTTGTTTGTTGGAACCGGAGCTCTATGGATAGCTTCAACCTTAGAATCAGTTGGATGAATGCCCTGTGCGTCAACTCGGTAACCAAGGAAATCTACGCTGCTTACACCAAAAACACACTTTTCTTTTTTAAGTTTTAGACCAGCATCAAGAAAACGTTGTAAAACAAGTTGCAGCTGTGCAGCCAATGACTGTATAGAATCTGCTCCAATAAGAACGTCATATAAATAAATACACCTGGAAGTCCAGATAAGATGTCCTCCATTAAATTCTGGAATATGCCAGGAGCAATGGAAACTCCAAACTGCAAACGTCTTGCTCGGAAAGCTCCTTTGTGTGTTATTATCGTTTGTGCATCAGCAGCCTCATCATCCACAGGTAACTGCTGGTAGGCTTGAGCCATATCCAACTTGGCAAATACTTTTCCTTTTGCCAAAGTAGTAAGAATTTGATTAACAGCTGGAATTTGATAGGGATGCTCTTGCAACGCTTTATTTATTGTACATTTGTAGTCAGCACAGATTCTGACATCCCCATTTGGTTTCATGACCGGAACTATGGGTGTACACCACTTTGGGTGTGTTATGGGTTCAAGTATGCCTTGTTCCACAAGACGTGTAATCTCAGCATCTATTTTTGGTCTGAGAGCTAATGCAATTATGCGAGGCTTCATACGAATTGGGGGTACTTTTGAATCTAATACAAAATAAACAGGAGGGCCTTTAAACATGCCAAGACCTTCTTCAAAAACTGCACTAAATTTATCAATCACATTCTGTAGAATATCTGTGGATACATTATTAACTCCAGTTAATGAAATTCCTAAGGGTTCAAACCACTCTCTACCTAGCAAACTTGCTCTTTGTCCCTTAGTAATTATTAAACGTAAATGTCCTCTGAATTTACCATATTTTACTGGTATAAAACAAGCCCCTTTAACATCCACAGCCTGTTTGTTGTAGTCCACGAGATGAATATCACAAGGTACTATTGAAGGAGAATTATGAGGCCATAACAATGTAAATGTCTCTTCTGAAATCAAAGAATATGCGCACCCAGAATCTACTTCCATTTTGCACGGAACATCTTGAAGCACAATTTCAGTGTAAACCTTCAGTCCTGATGGTGAATTTTCCACTTTATTCACATAGTCATTTGAGTAAACACCTGTAGTCATTTCACTATCTGAAACGGTTTGTGGAGTATTAAAAGAGTGCGCTGTGGTTTGTATTTTATTCACATTCTTATATTTGGTCTGAATTCCACTGGCTTGACTTTGGAGAACTGTCTGTATGTGACCTGTACGTTTACATGTGTGGCAAACTGCATTTCGAAAACGACATGTATTACGCCTGTGTTTTCCACCGCAACTATAACAAGTTCCTTTAAATGGAGCTGTGACATCAGTGTGTGGTGAACAGTGTATTGATTTAACATCAGTCTTCTTCACTAGATTTATTTCAGGTGAGTTATCTTTGCTGGAGGATTGTATCTCTTTTGAATGGAAATATGCAGCCTCATTTGCAAGCGCTTCCTCTTGTGCAATAATAAAAGTTAAATTCTGTCTTGCAAGCAGTCTCCTCTGCAGTGCTTCATCTTGCACCCCACACACAAGCCTGTCCCTTAACAAGGATTCTAAGCTGGTACCAAAATTGCAATTTTCAGACAGCCTGCGCAGTCCTGCAATGTATGCTGCAATGCTTTCACCTGGTTTCTGATTTCTTCTATTGAAATGGAAACGCCTCACTGTTTCAGATGGGGTGGGTGCTAAATGATTTTTTAACAGTGCCAGTATTTCTTCAAATGAGTAGTCTTGTGGTTTAGCAGGAGATATCAGTGAGCGGACAATATCAAATGTTTTGGACCCAATAACACTCAGTAACACAGCTCTCTTCTGAATAGCATCCACCACCTTATTAGCTTCCAGGAAAAACACTAACCTGTCAGCATATGAGTCCCATGAGGCTGGATTAGCCAGATCAAATTCCTCCATGTGTCCCAGAGAAGCCATGCTGGAAATATTTGTAGATAAAAGAATTCCAAAAAAAAGTTTTACTTCCTCACTCAGGCTGATTTCATTTCCTTTATATATATTCTGCAGTGTCCATTTATTGGAATCCCATCCTCGTCGCCAGTTTAGTGTATTAGCATGTTATATATTTACAAATGGCTCTCAGACATTGTAGTAAAACAGAACTTCTCTTTACTTCAGTACACACACATAATAACATAACACCAAAGAGACTAAACACAACAGAACAAGTGCATAACTTCACTATGCTGCCATCTACTGGAAGGTGGACTGCATAAACCTCAATACATAACAGTGTATGTGTATAAAGTGGATGCAGTGTGTGCATGTACAGTTGGTGCAGTGTGTGTAGTGGATGCTGTGTGTGTACATTTGTGGGGTAGGATAGAAGCTGTGGGGATGGGAGGGAACACACTACTTTCCACAGTAGTCCAGTGGCACAGTGCAGACTCCAAGCTTGCTTGTAAAGAGAAGAGAGGGCCCAGAAGACTCCAGCTTCCAACTCTGGCAGGAAACAGGCCCTCTCTCGCATGCGTGATCATCTGTAGTTTGATGTGGTAATCAATGGCGTGATTTTCAAAGTAGTCACGAGACCTCTCCATCTATGTTTCTATTTATACATACTATTCTTGATATCGGGGGGTGGAGAGGGGGAGCTGTTTGCCTCTGGTATCTACAGTAATAGCAGAAATGTAAAAGGAGTAGATAGAAAGATAACTTGAGATATCTCTACCTTTATATAAATATTATCAGAATACCTTTCTAATATTATAACGTTGGAGTATAGAACCAGGCCCATCAAAGTCCAATGGGTCTCCTGTGTGGCCTGAGTTTCCTACTGTTGTATTGGCTGATGGTGACCCTGCACACATTTACATACAGGTAATCCCAGACAGACAGACACAGACAGGCACCCACAAAAAAAGCACAAACTCTTACTGTAATATGTATAGTAGTGTATCACAGAGCTCCACAGCTATAACACACACAGAGTTTCCCTAAAATAAACCTCACAATTGCTGATGACTTAATTTTGGTGTCTCCATAAGATGAATGCCAGATGACAAAGTGGGACATGGGCAGTAAACTGTATTTTGATTGCATTTTAAGATTGCTTGTGGGATTATATGTATGCTAAGAGAAATGTTTGTGGTGCAGTGTGTGTAAATAGATGTTTGTTTTGTGTTTGTGGTGTAGTATGTGTGTCTAGGGGCTGTAGAGGGAGTGTATGTGTGTACAGGGGCTATAGTGTGTGTTTATAGGAGATGTAGTGTGTGTTTATGTGGTGGATGTAGTGTGCATAGTAGATGCAGTGTAGTGGATGCAGTATGTGTGCAGGGGATGCAGTGTGTATGTGAGGGGATGTGTTTAGGGGATGCAGTGGGTTTTTCTGGTGATGTAGTATGTTTAGGGAATGTATTGTCTGTGTGTTGGTGATGTAGGGTTTGTTTGTCAGGGATGCAGTATGTGTAGGGGATGCAGTCTGTGTGCGCTTGGGATGTGTAGCGGTGTTGTTCAGGGGATGTATTATGGGTTGGGTCTATAGTTTGTGTGAAGGGAGGGATTTGACGTTTAACTGTATTTCTAAGCTCTCTACTTGCCCATGAAGGCACTTCTCTGCTTGGGCTGGTAGTTGCATTTTAAGGTAGTGCCTGCATGCAGATGGGGGATATCTGGGTATATAGGGCCCCATATGTGTGGTTTCTAACCCCTGATCAACACTTTGGCTCTAGGATATGTAAGTACAATATTTATCTATATTTGTACATTTGTAACAGAAATAAAGGCAGTACTTTTTTGTTAGTTTTTTGATCTTCTCTTTTGCTGGATATACACATCATTAAGGAAGCAATATCACAAGTCAAGGGAAGTGGCATCGTGTACATGAGCAGAAACGAGAACATCAAGAGCTAGGTTTTAAGGCTCTATAGATTGTTAATGGCAAACTATGTATTGTATACGAAACTGTTATCAGCCATTCCCATGCCTTTTTTTGTTTTTGTTTATTCTACTTACCTTCTACATGTATAGAATATATTGCAATACCAATGCATTTGTGTTTATTGTTTCCCTGCCATGAGGATACACAGGCAAAAAAAGAAATCAAATGTAGAAATATTAGTACATTTTTATTTTTTGCTTGGTGTTGAAGTGGATTTATGCACAAAGTTAAATATATATATATATATATATATATATATATATATATATATATATATATATATATATATGCCTTAATAGCTCTACTTCATTTGAATTTTTTAATCTAGACCACTAATGGCATTTCGTTAGAGATAATGAAACATATTAAATTAATTCCATTTTTTGCAAATTACCGTTTAATCTCAAACTCTTGACCTTTGCCACTGAGTGAAACCATTTACAAAACCACCATTCTTACTTTCTAGTAAACTACACAAAAAAAAAAATCATGCTTCCTTCACAAACAGGAAAGTGGTCTAGACCAGACAACCTTTAGTACTCTAGACGTTGTGGACTACTCTGTTGATATGCCTTAGAGTGGGTTAGGGACCACTGTTTTAGGCTATACTGCACCACAACATTAAATCAACTATTGACAAGCTATCTGGAACCTATTCAATGAATATCCTACCTTCTCAACCAGTGTTTATAAACTTACATTTTGAAGATGCAAAAGCCACCACCCACGAATATTCATTTTGACCAGTGTTTTTAACCTAAGAACCAAATGTGTAACCAAACCATTGTGGCACGTTATCATCTTTCCTCAATTAAATATACCTTCAAACAAATTCAATAAAGATTCTTTTGTACTAATTTTCAATAACATGCATAATTATTTAAAGGATGTGGTGCCCTCTCAGCATGAACTATTAGCATCCAAATGGTTTCAGCACCGTGTAGGCATTTTATGGCCACACAGAAAACCTCACCAACATTTTCTGTGCAGAGAATATAAACACGTGATCAATCAAGAAATGTTATGTACAATGAAAAAAAACCCTGCAACAATGAGACTTGCAAGAATAATTAAAAAGGATTATGCCTAATATTTTTAAAATAATTACTCTTATTACCTAATCTTCTAACCACTGACTGATCTAAACATAAACACACAACATCTGTTACATCAATGATCATTAAATAATGCAAAGTATATTTTTCCAGGCTGAGACAATACTCTAAATCTTTAAAGGGACACTATAGTCACCAAAAAATGTTAACTTAATAAAGCAGTTTATGTTTACAGATCATGCCTCTGAAGTTTCACTGCTCAGTTCTCTGCCATTTAAGAGTTAAATCACTTTTGTTTCTGTCATGCAGCCCAAGCCACTGACATCCCTGATACTGACACAGTCTGCATGAAAACAAAATGTTTTCACTATCTGTCAGATGTAACTTACTTTAAAGAGACACTCCAGGCACCCAGACCACTTCTGCCCATTGGAGTGGTCTTGGTGCCAACTCCCACTACCCTTAACCCTGCAACTGTAAATTTAGCAGTTTTCATAAGCTGCAATATTCACCTTGCATGGTTAACTCCTCCTCTAGTGGCTGTCTACTGACTAGAGCACAGATTTTCTGTGCTATAGCGTCGCTGGACGTCCTCACGCTATGTGAGGACCTCCGGCGTCGTTAAAATCCCCATAGGGAAGTATTGAAAGCATTTTTCAATGGAGTGTCCCTTTAATGATGTCTATCATGTGCTTTCTAAATTGAACTGCATACAGGAGGCTCTTGCAGGGTCTAGCAATCTATTAACAGAGCAGGAGATAAGAAGTTCTAAATTGAACAGAATTTGCAATAAAATGTAAACATTACATGATTCTTTACCGGAAGTGGTTTTGAAGACTGTGAAAGTCACATTCAGGGAGGCTGTGTAAGTCATACAAAGGGAGGTCTGGCTAGGGCTGCATAAACAAAGTGATTTAACTCCAAAATGACAGAGAATTGAGCAGTGAGACTGAAGGGGCATGATCTATACAACAAACCTGCTTTATTTAACTAAACTTGTTTAGGTGACAGTGTCCCTTTAAGCCTTAAAAAGCTAGAAAAGCTAGGTGCTGTAAAAATACATCTGAGAAACCTCCTAGTACTTTCCACTCTAACATTCAAGTAAGCTTGTAGCATATACATAAGTCAAATAAAAGAATCAATAGATTTATAAAGATGACTCCAGAAGTCATTGTTCTGCACATATATGATTATATTATATATAAAACATTGATAAATTAGCCTTGACAATTTCACTAAAAAGGATGAATAAGTGATAGTTAAACAAATCTAATTTCTGCTCTTTGGACTAATTCTAAAATGGACAATGTCTAATTCTCAAAGTTATAAAGAACAAATAAATGTCAATACTTGCCAATAGTTCTATCCTTTTGACTCCAGCCAGGTAAATAAAGCCTAGAAAGCAGAAAATAACATTCTGTTGGTAGTGGATTCCTCTAAAACAGTGTTTTCACCATTATGTTAAGCTGTTTCAATGTATCACATGAACATTTTAAGTTCAGGGCTGTAACAAGTTCAATGCCGTCCTCTAATAAGTGCCGGCATTATATTGGTGCATCAATGAGAAAAGCAATATTTACATTTGGCTGAACACATGCGCCTAGTGACTGCCATCAGGGGGTGACAACTATGACGGTATGCCTGTGTGTCTGTAAATGTGTGTATGTCTCAGTATGTGTGTGTCTGTATGTATGCCTATATGCGTGTATGTCTGTTTCAGTATGTGTGTCTGTTAGTATGTATCTGTGTGTATGTATCTGTGTCCTTTTGTGTTAGTGTCTGTGTGTGTGTTTGTGTCTGTGTGTGTATTCCTGTGGGTGGGATTTGGAGGAGGTCCCTGTGGGCGGGCTTGGAGGCAGGCCCCCGGGGGCCCAGACCCTGAGCTGAGTTAGGGGGCCCCAAAATTTCTGGTGGCGTCCCTGACAGCTAGACACACACACTGTAGAGACTTTTCAATCTTTAGACCTTTTCAAGGGGATTAACACCTGGACTGTGGCATGCCGGAGGGGGATCCATGGCAAAACTCCCATGGAAAATTACATAGTTAATGCAGAGTCTGGTTTTAATCCATAAAGGGCATAAATCACCTAACATTCCTAAATTGTTTGGAATAGGGGCAGCTTCGGTCTCCTTCAACACTGACACTCTAGTGCATATTATTAAAAGATTGGGCAGATGGAAATCCTCAGTCTACAACCGATATATTCCTCATCCCGAGAAAGAAATGGGGGAGATAATGTATAATATGCACAGGTTAGTGGCTATGGGAGGGATAATGTATAATAAACACAGGTTACTGGCTATGGGGGATAATGTATAATAAACACAGGTTACTGGCTATGGGGGATAATGTATAATAAACACAGGTTACTGGCTATGGGGGGATAATGCATAATAAACACAGGTTACTGGCTATGGGAGGATAATGTATAATAAACACAGGTTACTGGCTATGGGGGGATAATGTATAATAAACACAGGTTACTGGTTGTGGGGGGATAATGTATAATAAACACAGGTTACTGGTTGTGGGGGGATAATGTATAATAAACACAGGTTACTGGCTATGGGGAGATAATGTATAATAAGCACAGGTTACTGGCTATGGGGAGGATAATGTATAATAAACACAGGTTACTGGCTATGGGAGGATAATGTATAATAAACACAGGTTACTGGCTATGCGAGGATAATGTATAATAAGCACAGGTTACTGGCTATGGGGAGGATAATGTATAATAAACACAGGTTACTGGCTATGGGAGGGACAATGTATAATAAACACAAGTTACTGGCTATGGGGGGGATAATATATAATAAACACAGGTTACTGGCTATGGGAGGGATACTGTATAATAAACACAGGTTACTGGCTATGGGAGGATGATGTATAATAAACACAGGTTACTGGATATGAGAGGATAATGTATAATAAACACAGGTTACTGGCTATGGGAGGATAATGTATAATAAACACAGGTTACTGGCTATGGGAGGGATACTGTATAATAAACACAGGTTACTGGCTATGGGAGGATAATGTATAATAAACACAGGTTACTGGCTATGAGAGGATAATGTATAATAAACACAGGTTACTGGCTATGGGAGGATAATGTATAAATAAACACAGGTTACTGGCTATGGGGGATAATGTATAATAAACACAGGTTACTGGCTATGGGGAGATAATGTATAATAAGCACAGGTTACTGGCTATGGGGAGGATAATGTATAATAAACACAGGTTACTGGCTATGGGAGGATAATGTATAATAAACACAGGTTACTGGCTATGCGAGGATAATGTATAATAAGCACAGGTTACTGGCTATGGGGAGGATAATGTATAATAAACACAGGTTACTGGCTATGGGAGGGACAATGTATAATAAACACAAGTTACTGGCTATGGGGGGATAATATATAATAAACACAGGTTACTGGCTATGGGAGGGATACTGTATAATAAACACAGGTTACTGGCTATGGGAGGATGATGTATAATAAACACAGGTTACTGGCTATGAGAGGATAATGTATAATAAACACAGGTTACTGGCTATGGGAGGATAATGTATAATAAACACAGGTTACTGGCTATGGGAGGGATACTGTATAATAAACACAGGTTACTGGCTATGGGAGGATAATGTATAATAAACACAGGTTACAAAACACAGGTTACTGGCTATGGGGGATAATGTATAATAAACACAGGTTACTGGCTATGGGGGAGATAATGTATAATATGCACAGGTTAGTGGCTATGGGAGGGATAATGTATAATAAACACAGGTTACTGGCTATGGGGGATAATGTATAATAAACACAGGTTACTGGCTATGGGGGGATAATGCATAATAAACACAGGTTACTGGCTATGGGAGGATAATGTATAATAAACACAGGTTACTGGTTGTGGGGGGATAATGTATAATAAACACAGGTTACTGGTTGTGGGGGGATAATGTATAATAAACACAGGTTACTGGCTATGGGGAGGATAATGTATAATAAACACAGGTTACTGGCTATGGGAGGGACAATGTATAATAAACACAAGTTACTGGATATGGGGGGGATAATGTATAATAAACACAGGTTACTGGCTATGGGGAGATAATGTATAATAAGCACAGGTTACTGGCTATGGGGGGATAATGCATAATAAACACAGGTTACTGGCTATGGGGGGATAATGTATAATAAACACAGGTTACTGGTTGTGGGGGGATAATGTATAATAAACACAGGTTACTGGTTGTGGGGGGATAATGTATAATAAACACAGGTTACTGGCTATGGGGAGATAATGTATAATAAGCACAGGTTACTGGCTATGGGGAGGATAATGTATAATAAACACAGGTTACTGGCTATGGGAGGATAATGTATAATAAACACAGGTTACTGGCTATGCGAGGATAATGTATAATAAGCACAGGTTACTGGCTATGGGGAGGATAATGTATAATAAACACAGGTTACTGGCTATGGGAGGGACAATGTATAATAAACACAAGTTACTGGATATGGGGGGGATAATATATAATAAACACAGGTTACTGGCTATGGGATGGATACTGTATAATAAACACAGGTTACTGGCTATGGGAGGATGATGTATAATAAACACAGGTTACTGGATATGAGAGGATAATGTATAATAAACACAGGTTACTGGCTATGGGAGGATAATGTATAATAAACACAGGTTACTGGCTATGGGAGGGATACTGTATAATAAACACAGGTTACTGGCTATGGGAGGATAATGTATAATAAACACAGGTTACTGGCTATGGGGGATAATGCATAATAAACACAGGTTACTGGCTATGGGAGGATAATGTATAATAAACACAGGTTACTGGCTATGGGGGGATAATGTATAATAAACACAGGTTACTGGTTGTGGGGGGATAATGTATAATAAACACAGGTTACTGGTTGTGGGGGGATAATGTATAATAAACACAGGTTACTGGCTATGGGGAGATAATGTATAATAAGCACAGGTTACTGGCTATGGGGAGGATAATGTATAATAAACACAGGTTACTGGCTATGGGAGGATAATGTATAATAAACACAGGTTACTGGCTATGCGAGGATAATGTATAATAAGCACAGGTTACTGGCTATGGGGAGGATAATGTATAATAAACACAGGTTACTGGCTATGGGAGGGACAATGTATAATAAACACAAGTTACTGGATATGGGGGGGATAATATATAATAAACACAGGTTACTGGCTATGGGATGGATACTGTATAATAAACACAGGTTACTGGCTATGGGAGGATGATGTATAATAAACACAGGTTACTGGATATGAGAGGATAATGTATAATAAACACAGGTTACTGGCTATGGGAGGATAATGTATAATAAACACAGGTTACTGGCTATGGGAGGGATACTGTATAATAAACACAGGTTACTGGCTATGGGAGGATAATGTATAATAAACACAGGTTACTGGCTATGAGAGGATAATGTATAATAAACACAGGTTACTGGCTATGGGAGGATAATGTATAATAAACACAGGTTACTGGCTATGGGGGATAATGTATAATAAACACAGGTTACTGGCTATGGGGAGATAATGTATAATAAGCACAGGTTACTGGCTATGGGGAGGATAATGTATAATAAACACAGGTTACTGGCTATGGGAGGATAATGTATAATAAACACAGGTTACTGGCTATGCGAGGATAATGTATAATAAGCACAGGTTACTGGCTATGGGGAGGATAATGTATAATAAACACAGGTTACTGGCTATGGGAGGGACAATGTATAATAAACACAAGTTACTGGCTATGGGGGGGTAATATATAATAAACACAGGTTACTGGCTATGGGAGGGATACTGTATAATAAACACAGGTTACTGGCTATGGGAGGATGATGTATAATAAACACAGGTTACTGGCTATGAGAGGATAATGTATAATAAACACAGGTTACTGGCTATGGGAGGATAATGTATAATAAACACAGGTTACTGGCTATGGGAGGGATACTGTATAATAAACACAGGTTACTGGCTATGGGAGGATAATGTATAATAAACACAGGTTACAAAACACAGGTTACTGGCTATGGGGGATAATGTATAATAAACACAGGTTACTGGCTATGGGGGAGATAATGTATAATATGCACAGGTTAGTGGCTATGGGAGGGATAATGTATAATAAACACAGGTTACTGGCTATGGGGGATAATGTATAATAAACACAGGTTACTGGCTATGGGAGGGATAATGTATAATAAACACAGGTTACTGACTATGGGGGGGATAATGTATAATAAACACAGGTTACTGGCTATGGGGGGATAATGCATAATAAACACAGGTTACTGGCTATGGGAGGATAATGTATAATAAACACAGGTTACTGGCTATGGGGAGGATAATGTATAATAAACACAGGTTACTGGCTATGAGGGGATAATGTATAATAAACGCAGGTTACTGGTTGTGGGGGAATAATGTATAATAAACACAGGTTACTGGTTGTGGGGGATAATGTATAATAAACACAGGTTACTGGCTATGGGGGAGATAATGTATAATAAGCACAGGTTACTGGCTATGGGGGATAATGTATAATAAACACAGCTTACTGGCTATGGGGGATAATGTATAATAAACACAGGTTACTGACTATGGAGGATAATGTATAATAAAGACAAACACACAATAAAAAAAATTAATGCAGCTTCAGAATTAATCTAAATTGGATGCTGTCTAGGAGGTGGGAGGGTCTGGGAGGGAGGGTCTGCTGCTGATTGGCTGGAATGTGTCTGCTGACTGTGGGGTACAGGGTCAAAGTTTACTCAATGATGATGAATAGGGGGCGGACCGAACATCGCATATGTTCGCCATCCGTGGCGAACGCGAACATGCTATGTTCGCCAGGAACTATTCGCCAGCGAACCGTTCGGGACATCACTAGTACAGATGTGTTGAACTGGACCAGTGATCACCATGACTGATGATCTCATCATGGGCAGACGGGGCTGCAGAGAAAACATTGGATTACAGATACATTTTATGACTTTTTAAAGAAAAAAAAATCCTTAAAAAGGGTGGTAGTAATCTGCACTAAAAAGGAACACCATGACATAAACAATAAATAAATTAACATTTTTAATAGTAGGAAGTTCTTCTTAAATTTTGGCTCCTATCTGGTAATTATTAAAGGGACACTATAGTCTCCAGAATCACTGCAGCTTAATATAGTGGGTCTGGTGTCTATACCAGCCTTTGCAGACTTTTTAATGTAAACACTACCTTTTTACATTACATTCAAAGAAAGGCAGTATTTACATTGCTGCCTTGGAACATCTCAGTGTGTGTAGCCCCTACATTCAGCGTCTCCACGCTCTGCATGGAGGCGCTGGATGCTCCCAATAGAGATGCATAGATTCTATGCAGAGAAAAAATGGGATTTTAAACACCATTTTACTACACAGAGTGGGGATGGACCCCAAGTAGATATTCACACATTAAAATGTCAGGAATACATGTTTGTGTTCCTGACACTATAGTGTTCCTTAAAAACAATACATATATATGGCTAGAAGTATGCAGATCTCTCTAGTAATGCTTCAAGTAAATGAAACACTTAAAATCTTCTGCTGAAAGTAACTTTTTCTTTTTATTCTTTTTAAAAGTGTGCTTTGGATTTTTTTTTTCTCCATTGAAGTGTGCCTTGATTCATAGATGAGTTTTCAAAATTAATTTCAACAACAGTTGCTTCATTTACTACAACCATTTATTAACACCCACCGACTTTACCATAAACAGTCCTTGAATCATGTCCCTATACTGTCTGGAGATAGTTTGGAACTGTCATATGCGTTTTTCTCTGTTCAACACAATAATTTAACCATCATTTTATTTTCTATTTTCTTCTCTTTGATAAGTTAATGCATGAGTGGAATGTTTCATAGATAATCATATCTGTTTTCCATTTAACTATTAATTCCATGCTCATCGCTGATGGGGGTTGGGGAATTCAGCCTCAAATGTAGAGCTTCGTAGCCCTAACGTTGACCCCAAAGGAAGCCCAGAGCATAGAATGGGTAGTTATATGCTGCTTACCATGCCTCGTCTGCTCTTTGAGTTTTGGCTCGGAGGTGCTGAGAAATGGAGAGCAGCACAAAGCAGCACACTAGCAATTCTTTGCTCTGGGCTGCCTGTGGGGCCAAAGAGATTTGAGGCACATTCAGGCAGCACAGTTTAAATAGAAAGGCAGGCAATATAATGAATATCCCTGAGCCTCTGTCACTATGCTGCTTACAAAGCCATGGAGAAGATCTGCCAGGCAGAGAGAGCAGCATACATTCTTCGATCAACACTACTCATCTGTATGTCTGTATCAGTGCAAGTGTGTCTCTGTGTCTGTGTGTGCATGTGTGTGCCTGTCTGTCAGTATATGACTGTATTTGTGTGTAAAACTGTACATACTTGAGTGTGCCTGTGTGCACCTGTGCATACTTGAGTGTGCTTTTGAGTATCTATGTTTGCGCGCGTGTGTGTGTGTGTTTATGTGTGTGTGTATGTCTATATAATTCTATGACTTTATGTATATATCTGTGAATTTGTGCATTTGTAAGTAATTAACTGTCAGTGTGTGAGTCTGTGTGTGTATGTATGCAGGCGTGAGCATGTATTTTTCTGTATATATCTGTGAGTGTGTGAAGAGGTAGATATTGTGTTAAGAGGTGAATTTTGTGAGGGACCAGGGGTGTGTTTTTGGTAAAGGGGTCACCAAGCTTTATTTTTGGCTCAATCTCTAAGTGTATTTTGACCCTAGCAATGCTCCTGGTAATTTCTCTATTTCCTTTTGTGTTTGCATGTTGTCTTTTCTCCGTGTATATGTAAAAAAAATATATATATATCCAAGTGAATGTTTTCAACTGTGACCTTCAAAGTAATATCAGTAAGTCAATTATCTTGGTTATATTGGCCCATTAACAATTACTAGTGAGTTTATATTTTACATGGATGCTACTAATAGACGGTAGTTTTGCCTTGTGAGTAAGTTTCAATATCATGACCTATGCGGTATTGTTTGCCTTGATTAAGTATGTTGAAGGCAATATTTTCAGATTTAAAATGTCCACGGATTGTTCATCCTTGTTAATGACAGTTTACTAAAAAATATCAGTAGTCGTAGCGGAAATAAAGTGATGCAGGTGGGGTATTTGTATTTTTTGCTTGTTAGCATAGAGGGAAGAAACATATGTTTAGATGAAGCGAAAGAAAACAAAAAGGTAAAAGCACACACCAAAGGGTAAAGGATTAGTTACCTGTAAATAAATGTAGTAACAGGTAACTGTAAGTAGTTTGTCCTCCCTTATGGGTGAAGGGTATATTCAAAAGTATGTGGTATAAATTTCCTATACAGAAAATATATAACAGAACATAGTGTAATCTGTATATAATCACAGTGATATGGAAATTAATGAGCTGAAACCACTCACACTTTTTTGAGCCGTTTGAAAGTTGGCTCAGAACTTATATCGCCTTTATGTCACTTTCAAGGACATTAAGAAACTCTTCCTCCTCTCAAATGGATCCAATTGTTGCAGTGGTCCTTTGGTGGAAAATTGGAGTCAGGAGTCAGGAGTCAAAGATGTATAAACAAAGATTTATTACATAAAAAATAAAATAAAAGATGCACAACACGTTTCAACCATTTACATATGGTCTTCCTCAGGTGCTGTTCAGCATTACAATGAGCCTAGTGTCATTGATATATGTATTAACATGGGTTACATAATTGTATCATTTGTTACACATGTAGCAAAGATCCCACCCATTTCCTTATATGGTCTGGACCGGATGTGTACTGCCACCTCCAATATGGCTACACATCCGGTCCGGACATTTCTGGTGTTATATTCATGCCTCCAACCTATTTACAATAAAAGAAAATATATAACAAAATCAAGCAAACAAAACAAGTCTTTTTCCCTCACTGCCCGAGACAACCGTTACGAGATAATCTACTCGCAGGTGTCTCGGTGAATGGGGAAGCTAAAAATCCATTCTGCCCATTCGTCGCGTCACTTCCTGTGACGTGTGGTTCCAGTCCGTCGCGTCACTTCCTGTGACGTGTGTTACGAATTCCAGGCCGTCGCGTCACTTCCGGTTTCGTCGTGTAACAGCGATGTGTCCCTTCCTTTTTTCCCATACTCCTTTGAAGTCCTTATTAGTCCCTCATGATGCCAAAGAGGCCATTTGGCAAGACAATGTGGACAATGTGGACTTTTTAGATTTAAATATTTTTATTCAAGATAATAGTTTAATGACCAAAACTTTTTTTAAACAAGTCGATGTAAATAGTTTTATTGAACTGGAAAGTTGCCATCATCGTCCATGGTTAACAAACATACCGAAGGGACAGTTTTTAAGGATACGTAGGAATTGTACTAGGGAAGAGGACTATACCATTCAAGCTACAACTCTTGAGAATCAACTTTTAGAAAAAGGATATGACGAATATGATTTACAAGATAAGATCAATCAAGTTGCAAATATGGATAGATCCCTCTTATTACAATATAAACAGAAAGAAGACAATAGACAGAAAAATGATCAGATTCCTTTTATTTTTAATTTTTCAAGTAATATTGGTGCTGTAAAGAGTATTATCAATAAGAATTGGCATATCCTCCAGCAAGAGGAGGATATCCAACAATATATAGGCACTAAACCGAAGTTTATATTCAGAGGGGCCAAGAATCTTAGACAAACGCTAACCTCTAGTTTTATCAAAACAGAATAAAACTAATTGAACACAGGAGCAGAAAGGTTTTTTCCGTTGTGAAATGTGCCAAGCTTGTTGTACTACTATGAAAACCCCTAAAAAAAACGAAGAATTTTGTTCTACTGTCACTAATAAGAAATGTCCGGACCGGATGTGTAGCCATATTGGAGGTGGCAGTACACATCCGGTTCGGACCATATAAGAAAATGGGTGGGATCTTTGCTACATGTGTAACAAATGATACAATTATGTAACCCATGTTAATACATATATAAATGACACTAGGCTCATTGTAATGCTGAAGAGCACCTGAGGAAGACATGTAAATGGTTGAAACATCTGGTTGTGCATCTTTTATTTTACTTTTATGTTATACATCTTTGTTTATACATCTTTTACTCCTGACTCCTGACTCAAATTTTCCACCAGAGGATCACTGCAACAATTGGATCCATTTGAGAGGAGGAAGAGTTTCTTAATGTCCTTGAAAGTGACATAAAGGTGATATAAGTTCTGAGCCAACTTTCAAACGGCTCAAAAAAGTGTGAGTGGTTTCAGCTCATTAATTTCCATATCACTGTGATTATATACAGATTACACTATGTTCTGTTATATATTTTCTGTATAGGAAATTTATACCACGTACCTTTGAATATACCCTTCACCCATAAGGGAGGTCAATCTACTTACAGTTACCTGTTACTACATTTATTTACAGGTAACTAATCCTTTACCCTTTGGTGTGCGCTTTTACCTTTTTGTTTTCTTTCGCTGTATTTCTTCTAAGTATATGTGGTGGCAATATACCGTATTTATCGGCGTATAACACGCACTTTTTTTCCCTGAAAATAGGGGGAAAATGATGGGTGCATGTTATACGCCGATATAACATAATTACTTACCTGTCTTGAAGCGTGGGCCGGTGTTCAGCGCGCACCGCGGTACTGGAACTTCAATTTCAGGTTCCGGTTTCTGGCGGGACTGAAAGGAAGTGTGCACACTTGTGCACACTTCCTTTCAGTCCCGCCGGAAACCGGAAGGGAAAGTGCACTAGGGGACACTATGAGAGGGGGGGGAGAATACTATGGGAGGGGGGGGAGAATACTATGGGGGGAGAATACTATGGGAGGGGGGAGAATACTATGGGAGGGGGGGAGAATACTATGGGAGGGGGGGAGAATACTATGGGGGGAGGAGAACACTATGGGGGGAGGAGAATACTATGGGGGGAGGAGAATACTATGGGGGGAGAATACTATGGGAGGGGGGGAGAATACTATGGGAGGGGGGGAGAATACTATGGGGGGAGGAGAATACTATGGGGGAGGAGAATACTATGGGGGGAGGAGAATACTATGGGGGGAGAATACTATGGGGGGGGAATACTATGGGAGGGGGGGAGAATTCTATGGGAGGGGGGGAGAATACTATGGAAAGGGGGGAATACTATGGAAAGGGGGGACACTATGGGATGAGGGGGGGAACACTATGGGATGAGGGGGGAACACTATGGGAGGGGGGAGAATACTATGGGACGGGGGGAGAATACTATGGGGGGAGAATACTATGGGAGGGGGGAGAATACTATGGGAGGGGGGGAGAATACTATGGGAGGGGGGGAGAATACTATGGGGGGAGGAGAACACTATGGGGGGAGGAGAATACTATGGGGGGGAGAATACTATGGGGTGGAGAATACTATGGGGGAGGAGAATACTATGGAGGGAGGAGAATACTATGGGGTGGAGAATACTATGGGGGGGAGAATACTATGGTGGGGGAGAATACTATGGGAGGGGGGGAATACTATGGAAGGGGGGGATACTATGGGAGGGGGGGCGAATACTATGGAAAGGGGGAGAATACTATGGGAGGGGGGGAGAATACTATGAAAAGGGGGAGACACTATGGGATGAGGGGGGGGAACACTATGGGACGAGGGGGGGAACACTATGGGAGGGGGGAGAATACTATGGAAAGGGGGGGACACTATGGGATGAGGGGGGGAATACTATGGGAGGGGGGAAATTTCCTGGAATTTCCTTCTAAAAATGAGGTGCGTGTTATACGCCGGTGCGTGTTATACGCCGATAAATACTGTACTTGGGTATAGCAGCACCCAAAAATTTTTTGGAAAAAATATGTTTAGATGAAGCCCTCCTTCTTCAGTGCTGGCATTGTCTAGTCTAAATTTCTTGTGTTGTGACTAGTGTATTGTCACACGTTGGCAAGAGTACAACAAGCAGGGCCTTCTGCAAATCTTCTGAGATGTTCATTGGCAAATGGCAAGGCAAGCTGTAATTGGAAGCTAAATTGCTTCCCACATTTGACCAAATATTTACTTATCCATAAGACTGAGTAGTCCGTACTTTGTCTTATGATACCATTTGATTGCTGTGAAATGTCATTGAGATACCATTGTAGTCTATATATGATTTTTAAAAACTCGTGAAACCTTAAGTAACATTGCAGCTCTAAGGCAAATAATCCAGTATCAGATGAAAGAGCTGCTGTACACCACGATTAAAGAGATAAGAAAAAAAATGTGGTTGGTCTTCAGTTTTATTTTTTTTCCCCAGACTGCCTTACACTCCCTCTAACCCTGTCTATATTAATATGTTTTTAAATGTGAACGGTGCTGACTTTGCAATAGGGCTGTTGAATATGTTGATGCTATTGAAGCATAGGTTAATAACTGCCTTATTTTGTAGTATCATTGCATCTGACTTTTTTTGCCCATTCACAATAATATGACCCGCTTGCATTATTTCCTTATGAACAGAAGATATCCCTTTTTAGAGATATACCCCTTGCCCAAGGTTATAGCTGGTAATGAAAAATGTGAATAAGTCTGACAGTAGACGTCATTAAACGCGGAAAATTGTGCTCATAAGCTATTCAAGTTATTTTGTATGCAAATTACGCACTACAGAAAGTCTAAGTGTGAGACCGAAAAAGCAAAAAAAAAAAGACTTTTGCTGCTATTGATTCCAAAGATAATGCCTATAAGATAACAACAGCTTCTAAAGGTAAATTGTGTGAAAAGAAAGTGATGGGAGAGAAATCCATTCAGTGCAACAAAAAAGATTTGTGATTTTGTTACCATCATAGCGAACAAATATAAAATTAAAGACTGAGATGAAGGAGACTAAAATAAATCAAAGCAGTACTCACTGGATGGAAAGGGTTTAGAATTTCAGGCTATAATCACAATGAACACTGCTTATATGGTGTAGTTCAAGCATTTTTCAAGTATATTGTATGTCATAGCGTTGATGCTGAGAGAGAATGGCTGTTGAATGCAGATAGAGTGTGAACTGTTTTCTTATCAAGATTAAACATATATATTACATATTGAATAATTAAGCAATATAAGTCACATATTATTGATATTTACTTAAATACCTCCAACAAATCGCGCATATCAATCAGAGTCCAATACAGATGTTCAAACAGCTACTAGATGCATACTTGCAAAAACAGAATATTCAAGGATATAATATTTCAATGTAGGGTAATAACTGCTTGATCCAAGGATGAATCTGACTGCCATTTTAGGGTCAAGAAGGAATTTTTTTCCTAGTTTGTCGCAAAATTGGAAGTGCTTCCAACTGGGTTTTTTTTGCCTTCTTTTGGATCAACAGCAAAAAACAAATGAGAGGAAGGCTGAACTTGATGGACGCAAGTCTCTTTTCAGCTATGTAACTATGTAACTATAGCTACATGTGGTACATCACAATATAATAAAGATAATATATGTAAAGAAACAGTCTAAAAAATAATTGGCCATGTAAGGCATAAGTTGCAAAGTAGGTACATATTATGTTTGTGAAAATAGAAGACATGCTATCTTCTTTGTAAATTACTGATCTATGCATTTGAGGTTAGTACAGGGTGGGCCGGAATTCCGAGTAGTGTTTGACAGGTAAACTTATTTGCTAGTAGTTCTTTATTATTTATTTTGCATGTACATATTATAACTGAGTCTTGGGAGATTGAGCATGGGTATTTTAACATAGGAACAACATGCAAAAATAGTGCAAGATATCAAGATCCAACTGAAAATGTTTTATGTCCTGTACTAGAAAATTCATATATAGGTAGTGGTACTGCACTCAAACCCTCCCAGGAATCCTTGGGTGCTGACAGGACCGGTCCCAGTACCAAAAAGGACCAAATGTAGGATTATAATGTGGAAAATAATCCAGGCACTCCAAAAGTCTTCCAAAAATAAGCAATTTTATTGGACCCAAGCACCAAAATACAACGTTTCGACCCTAAGCTTGATAAAGACCTGGGTCCAATAAAATTGCTTATTTCTGGAAGACTTTTGGAGTGCCTGTACTAGAAAATTGTCCTGAAATGCGTAAGGTACCCAACCAGCGAGCTGTTACTATACTGCCACATGCAAGACAGGAAGGATTCCAAGAACTTCCTGGAGTCACTTTCCTCACATTTCCTGTGATTTCCTCCCCGCTTCTTTTTAATGTAATTTGGCTGCTCCAGAAAGCCTAAAAGCAGGGATAAGATGAAGTGTCATGGTACCACCCCCTCCACACAGTGTGGTGCTGCAGAGCTTCAGTAGTGAGGAGCAGCAGAGAGGAACTGTGTTGAAAGATGAGGCAGGTAAAGCCACCGCTGGAACGCAACGATTGCACAGCAATAGAAGCCCCAGCTGCTGAAAAACTTAGCGGGGTCAAACTTACCCGCGTTTTCTGGCGTCCAGGAGGTGATCTCACACAGAGTCATGGGTAAGTCTCAGCTGTATACAATGTACTTTATTTGATTTACTTTGTTATTTATACTGTGACAATTGTATTGCACATGTATCCTGACGAAAGTCCTGACATAGGACTGAAACGTTAATCTTCCGTGGCAGTTGCTAAATAAAGTTAAGTTACTTTTTCACCCATTAAATGAATACTCATCTTCCTTGGACTGCGAGTAAATCATTGGTGGTTCACGTACGCCACCACTGCAGTGTTGTCCACCTGTAGTTTCACCCAGTGGTGTCATATTTCTGACTTTAGGTGACACAAGGCCTTGGAAGACGCCATCAGTTCAGGGTAGTTGCAATATGTTCCTTGGAGGTTTACAGGTAATTTCCCTTGAAGGTATATTTGGTTTAGATAGGCTCCCCCTCCTGTTTGGCATTCATCTGTGGTGATTATAATCCATGAGATATCTCCCAGGGGAAAACCTTTAGTCATTTTTGCCTTTCAGAGCTACCATCTGAGAGCTTTCTTTACTCTGGGTGTCAGAAAAATGGTCTGGTTCAAATCGAGATGCTTGTACTTGACCAAGAAGGATATTTGAGGGACCCTGATATGCCATTGAGCCTATTATGTAAGGCCTATAGTAGATGAAAGAGACCCCAGGATTCTCCTCAACTTCTCTCTTAATTGATACCTTCTGTCTCCTGATACATTCACCAAACCTATATTTGTGTCGAAGCAGGCACCCAGATAGATCTGTTTATCTGTTGACTGGGTTGGAGTTGACTCTTCTGGAAATTTAGAACCCAACCGTGATTGTCCAAAATCGATCTGGCCATGTCGTGATGGGCAATCAAGGATGGGTAATTCTTTGCTAACATCAGCATGTTGTCTAAATAGTAGAAGATACTCTTCTTCCTGATTTCTGCAATCAGGGAAACAATGACCTTGGAGAACACCCTTAGGTCCAAACGGAAGGGCCCTGAGCTGCCTGTTTCTGTTGTTCAGACAGAATGCCAGAAACCTCTGATGTACCCTGGTGATTGGGATGTGGCAATATGCATTCTTGAGATCGATGGAAATCATACAATTGCCTGGATATACTGCATGGATGATAGAGGCTAATGATTCCATCCTTAATCATCTGACATGCAGAGAGGTATTTAGGATGGAAAAATCCAGGATTGGTCTCCATTCATCCTTGTTCTTTGGGTTCAGAAAAAGCCTTCAGTAGAATCCCTGAAACTGTACCAGATGCACAGAAGCAACAGAATAAAATCTACAGCTAGTCTAATGCCTTCCACAGCTCCGATGAGACATGATCTGCTCACTCCATCCTTGTTGTCAGCTTTCAGATCCTGTACCCCTTGTTTTATGGGCCCTGGAAATCAATATTAATACAGCTGCTGGGTGCAGGCTAGCTCCTACTGCAATGTAGGGCTTTGACAGATTATTATTATTATTATTTATAAAACGCCAACAAATTCTGCAGCCCTGTACAATGGGTGGACTAACAGACATGTTATTGTAACCAGATGAGTTAGACACACAGGAACAGAGGGATTGAAAGCCCTGCTCAATGAGCTTACATGCTAGAGGGAGTGGGGTATAGTGACACAAAAAGTAAGGGTAGGGTAGAAAAGTAGTTTGCTAGGATAGTATTCAGTGAGGACTTAGTGTTTTGTTTTGATGACAGTTGCAGGAGAGAAATCAGGGTAGAGGGAGAGAAAGCTGTTCACAGTTTAATTGATATGCTTTCCTCAAGCAGTAAGTTTTCAAAGATTTTTGAAGGAGTAGAGACTGGGTGAAAGTCTAACAGAGAGGGGAAGGGCATTCCATAAGACTGGTGAAGCCTGCCAAAAGGCAGAATCAGCTTTCATGAATGGGTATAGCTTGAACCACTTACCCTGAAAACTGACTTGTTTCACAGACTTCATGAATAAGAGTCTTGATGGTCTCATGGAGGGGAAAGCCGTTTCCTTTCCCTTGAGACTAGCAAAGTGCTTGCAGCATGAAGATTCTTGAACCACGGATTAATCCAAACTTAGAGTCCCCCTCATCACCTCAATGAGAGCTTCAGTTTTCCTTTCATCAAATCCCCCTGAATATGGGCACTCCTCATTATCTGATGACTCTGGATGACTCTGGATATTCAGTAGGCAAATTATAGAAGCCCTCCATAGGGCTCTCACTGTCCAAAATTTCTTTCCTCGTGGGTTTATAATGCCTGGAAAACTAAGCATGTTTAACACCTTTAGTCACAGCCTGCTTGATTATGGTAATCACATCCACTGAATTGGAAGTTGTAGGATTAGCTACTGGTGGGTCACCAACCATTTTTATGCAGGCCATACATAGCCGTTTTCCTTCTGCTGCCATATCATCACATGTGTTGCACCTTTTAAGCCTTGGTCTCCTGTCTGCAGGTGAAACCGGGAAGCTCCTTGGAGACCTGAGGGAACTGACATAATAACATAATGACACAAGACACTCTTTTGTTCAAATATTGTAGGTAATAAAAAAATGGGAAAAGTATTTGTCATACCTTGTACCTTTAGATTGTGACCAGTTTATTTTCTTGGCTGGAGTGACCACAATACCCAAGTAGCTGGAAAAAGACAGTATATATATATATATATATATATATATATATATATATATATATATATATATATACTTTTTAACAATTTATCTAATGCAAGCTATATTTAATCATATGGAATCCTCAAAAAAGTAGTAATTACCTTGATGCACAAAAAAAAAAAGGATAACACAAAAGATCTGCAGGTATTAGAGCACTGTATATCATGTAGGAGAAATCAAATCAGATAGCCACCAAAAGCAATAGAAAAAATTCCTGGAACCATTTAAAGAAGAAAGAAACGTGCAAGTTTCATCCAAATTTGCCTGAATTTCTACAGAATTCGACCGAATTTAAAACAAATTCTGACAAAATTCGGGTCAAAATAAAGATCACATCCGCCACCTGATCCGGAAGTACTTACCGCTTTTGCTTGAGCAGCAAAAATTGGTAACAGGGATGAAAATTCACCTTTGCCAAGCCCTGTAGGAGCTCCTCAGCTGCCAGGGAGTTAGGAACATGTTCCCTTCAGCAGAAATACGGTACCCATAAGGATTTATTTGACAATGCTAGGTGTACACTCCTATATTTAAGTATGAATTGCCTAAATTTGAATACTAAAGTACTACACCTAGAAGATTCTGTTCTCTCCTGTCTGACTTACATGTTTTCTATTGGGAGTCTCTAATTTCACTGAAGAAAGGTTGTGTTTGCCACCTTAAAGGCACAGAAGCTATAGGGTTTAGAGCCTATACCCTAAAAGTCTCTAACATATTTGAGTTTATTTTCACTCACGTCACTCTGTGTTCTGTTATTTTTTATTACAATATTACACTATATTTTTTTATTTCTATTTTATTTACATATATATTAACGTTATGTTCATTTGAGTAAGTCCCTGATTTAATTTAAGCACTGCTCACACACTTTATGGATTAGTAACTAAATATTGAGTGCATATTTGTACTATTATTTGATGTATTTGGTGGGTTGTTTGGCGTGCCAGCAGAGTGTTTACAGCTGCTGTTCTTAAAAATATCATAAAAACATTACTAAATAAGCACATATACTCACACTGTGCTATATCTAAATTCATATTTACACTTGTGTTGATCTGAAATACTGCTGCCTCAATCACAAACTTTGAGCAAAGGGTGATTTGAGGTTAGATCTTTTTGAATCCTTCACATGAAAATATTTAAGTAGGAGTTGGTTATATCCAGCTCTGCCCTCATTCTGTATTTTGTTAAACGAATTGTCATGCCTTGAGAGATAAAGATCAAGGACAAATCACAATGCTGTGGGTTTTACATGTCTCTAAGGAAATTGAAACAGCTTCATTTTTTTTAGGAATAGAAAATATGCAGTTTTTTATATTCAAGAAAAAGGAACTATTCAGTAGAAAAACAAAATGGATATGCTCATTAAAAGTGTAACACCCGATTCTGGGATTCAAATCGTTACCAGATTAGAGAATAATATCTATATTTTAAAAGACTAATAGAGAGCTTTAGTATGTATCTAGCCCTGGCTGCATAAACTACATGTAGTTAAATTCCCGATAGTTTGGAGAGTCTGAATGTACTGTCATAAAGCAGTGATTTAGATCAGATAAAACTAGCAGTACAGTTTAAGCAAGTCATAGTGAGAGTATCGAGACTGACAAAAACTGGCAAATGAACACAGTGTATCTCACAATGTTAATAGGAAATTGGCATGCATGGACTACATTTCCATTTGAATGAAATCATTTTCAGCTTGTATTTTATTAGGTGCTTGTTCTATAGCTCAGAACTACCTGGTATTATATAAAACACCATATATATTAACATAAAAAGGGCACTAGATTATAAACAACAACTTCATTAATGGGGGCTGAGCTAATTAGAAATAATATTTAGAATTTACGTTATATTCCTATGGTCAGTCTAGGATCACACTCACACTGTTTATTATCTAAGATTTTTTTTTTTATTGTTTTTGAGCTAGGGGAGTTTACTCACTACTACATTAGGAATTAAGGAAACTGACTCAGGAATTGTATATTGTTAGTCATATTCCCACTTCACAAACCTTGAAAATCCTGGATTTGGGGACACAGCTTTGAATTAGGACATATTTCTACCAGATTTTGTCCTTAATGTCCCATTTCTAGGAAAAGTAACTGAAAATACTGGCTCATAGCATCAGAAATAAAAAATAGACTTTAATTTAAAGAATCCATTAAAATCAATATAGTACACCAGGACACACTTCCAGGAACAAAAGTAACAAAGGCAATTAAAAAATCTTTCGTGTTTAGTATACTTTAGTATACAAATGTTGTATATCTGATATGACGTATAACCAAGCAAATGACTAGCATGATGTTCACTTGATTCTGTATTTTGAGTCCCGCCTATGGCACCAAAAAAAAAATAAAGAGATGATTGATAGCAAATAAAGATAATTAATGGTTGTAGATAACCACTAAATGTTTATTTTACTCTCAGACCAAGTGAAAAGTGAGCAATAGAGGGAAAATAGGAATAAGGAAAGCAGTAACACAAGAAAATCTAATATTTATATATCACATATTTAATAAATTAAGTATATATAATATATAAATATGGGTGAGGTTTCACTGCTCCTCCTTTTATTCCACTATTAGTTACTTTTTCACTTGATCTGCGAACCAAATGGTTGTAAAGGCATCGGTGTACTGCAAAATATATACATAATATTTAATTAATTTATATAATTGGAAGTACGCCCATTGACACATTTTCACACTTTTAGTTTTTTCCGTATATTCCTGTGACTATTTTTCCTGGATGATAATCTGTCAAACCAAACCATTACATGAACGGCATCAACATCCCAAACAAAATTTCAGGTTTGGGAAAACGATTTAAAAAAGTTAAAAACCTACTCGGACGCCCGGCTTCCGGTTGACGGATCGAGGCAAACAGACGCACTACACAGGAGCTCCGTGTCTAATTCGGGGAAAACACTCCTAATCGACGCCGAACTTACCCCCATTAACCGCTGCGGGCACGCAGGTACCCCACACAACAAATGGGACGTAAACACAAGAAGAAGGCGACAGAAATAACAGCCCCGGGGCTCACAATCGGGGAGATGTGGAGGCGGACACGCGGCCCGAGTGAAGCCAATATGGCGGCGCTCCATGGAGGCTGCACAGACTACTCGGATGAATACTCCGAAGGAGCAGAGGAGGAATACTTCCCGACTCCAGACCCGAAGCCAAAGCACACCCCAAACTCCACAAGGAAAGACCCGGATGCCGACCTCGTGACCACGGGGGTGCTAAAAGCCCTACTGGCGGATCTGCAACACAATATTCTCACAGACACCGCGGCTTTAAAGGGTGAACTACAGGGCCTGACAGGCCACATTACGGTGCTAGAGGCCTCCACTCAGGAACATGAGAGCACTATCGCCACACTACAAGGCGAACTGCGGGAACTGCACCGCAAAAACGCGCTGCTGGAACGGCGCCTGGATGCCCAGGAGGACGCTAAAAGGCGATACAATGTCAAGATCAGAGGGCTCCCAGAAGAGCTACCGGAGACAGAAGTCCCGCGCAAGATCGAACGCCTTCTGACCAGCATACTACCTTCAGGTAATCCTATACCTGTCATGCCCACAAATATATTTCGGATCCCTAAATCTGCCAAGGCCCCTAAATCAGCCACAAGGGACACTATCCTCACCTTTAAAAACGGTGTGGACAAAGCGACAGTCCTTACCGCCCTCCGGGGAAAAACCCCCCTACAATTTGAGAGTGCAAAGCTGACATTCTATGGCGACCTGTCGGGGGGTACCCTAGCATGGCGTAGGTCACTCCGACCCCTCACCGCCACACTTCAGCAACACAAGATCCCATATCGCTGGCGGTCCCCCAACTCACTACATGTGCAGCGAGGTGAAACAACCCACCATATTCACGACCCACAAGACGCAGCAGAGCTACTACAGACCCTGGGCCTAACATGGGACTCACTCCTCCAGGCGGGCCCCAAAGCCACCACAACACCGAGTCACAGCTGGAACCCGGCGGGCAGTGACCCATTCGTGCCTCGAAATCTCACGCCAGTAACATATGCCGCAGTCACCACCTAAACGGAAAGAAGGCACTGTCACCCCCACTCAGATGTCGCCATCCCCGGACTGCATCGGACCGCGCCACTCACCTCTACTGTACCACCTGGAACCACGGGGACTTCACCAACCATCTAAGGACTTATAGTTTCACTCTTTGCTGGGCACCAACACAGATATCATGAGACAATGCCACGAATCAGTCGACAAGCCGAAGTATCTTACACGGGGGACAGACCACTACGTGTGGTCGTGACAACGCAACTTACCTACCATGCCTCGACCACCGAGCGGCTTAGGGAACATTACACGACCCTGAAGTGGATTTTCACCCCATTTGTCTCTATACCGGGACACTGTGTTTTCTATGGCTCATACTGCTCACGATACTGTTGCTCCCCCCTGTGCCTACCGACTAGGTTCCCATCTAATGTCTTGACCGCCGGCACACGGTGACACATTGACGTATCTATCACCCAATAACTGCACATAGCCTACACAGCCGCACGCACCCAACAGTCACTCTCCGAACAGACAGAACGACACCGCCCAGCACAATGCTACTAGAGCTTGACCCTTACTAAATTCACCTGCTCCCAAGCCCCTTCCCACCCAAGAGTTATGCTTACTGAAGCCAAGCTGTATACTCAGACACCCCACACTAGCCACGAACCCCCACATACACAGTCTTGCATAGGTCCTTCCCCGCTCACTACAAGCTCACACAGAGTGTGAACCTGACAGTGCTTGAGGCGTGCGACCAGCACTGCCCCACGCGCGCTAAACCATTGACGCTCTTGCCTGCATGTAATTCTCTATAACGCAATGTACATACCTCTCTTACTCTTAGCCCAACTGACGTTATTCTGTACATAGCATACATACATAAAAAGGTGGAGCTCAATGCAGCAAATATTCTGAAAAACAAGATAATGCAGCAAAATAGTGTAACACAGTACATGTAAAATTTTGGTTTAAAAATATATAATGGTGTCACTCACAAGCCTGGAGTCATACCGTCATATGACTCCGGTGGTATATGCCTCTGGACCATTCAAGGTTGTCCAAACCCCTTCTGTGTGAGGTGTTTTCCTTTAAAGTGCTGTAGTTCTTCTTTCCAGTGCTTTGGATTCTTTCTCTCACTTTGTTTGCCGGTTTGAAATAATAGATACACCAGGTCCAGGGTAGTGAAGCCCTTGGGGGGCTTGTCCTGCTCTTAGTATTCCTCTTCAAGAAAGCACAGGGTAACAGCACACCGGAACCGAGCACCGTAATAAAGCACTTTATTGGATTCACTACCCTGGACCTGGTGTATCTATTATTTCAAACCGGCAAACAAAGTGAGAGAAAGAATCCAAAGCACTGGAAAGAAGAACTACAGCACTTTAAAGGAAAACACCTCACACAGAAGGGGTTTGGACAACCTTGAATGGTCCAGAGGCATATACCACCGGAGTCATATGACGGTATGACTCCAGGCTTGTGAGTGACACCATTATATATTTTTAAACCAAAATTTTACATGTACTGTGTTACACTATTTTGCTGCATTATCTTGTTTTTCAGAATATTTGCTGCATTGAGCTCCACCTTTTTATGTATGTATGCTATGTATTTTTAAGTGGTGTAGGGGATACCACTTTTTAGGTGTTTGAGCATCAGTCCCTAATCACCCCCACATTGTGCACCTATTTTATTGTGTTATTCTGTACATGTACAACCTAGCATACCTTATTGGAACAAGGTCGCTTTAAGCTACCTACCAACTGTCATACCCACTCGCCCATTCCAGTCAGTAAGGTGCAAGCCTAAAAATTTGCTATCTGTACACCTACAACACTACCTTGCCTCACCGCAGCCGTACTCCGCCACACGAGCGGAGCTTTCCCTATGTGTCTCGCCTTTGACTTCTCCACCAGTCAGGCTAGAATTGCTATCTAACATTTTTTACTGTTATCTTTGGTCATTTTGTGTCTTAACATGTCTTGCACAAACGATAATGCATGCACTGTAAACCTCTATATATTCCAAAACAACACACCAGCATGTCTTACGCACTGTCACCGTGGAGGGGAGCACTGACAGCACTCCTGCCAGGTAGGGAAGGCTGCTCCAAACCGCTGACACCCAGCGGCGGCCGCGACTGCAACCCACTTCTCACGCCTTGTTATGTGTATGGTCGCTGCGAGCTTCACTTATTTTCACTCGTTTTATAGTGGGGCAGACCGCAAACGATGCACCTGTATAATTAGCCTATAGGCATGACTACTAGAATAAGCTGGTTTCACATTTAGCATACAACTTGGCCCGCGTTGGTCCTGTTATAAGCGGAATTTAAGCTATATCTGTCTGTTCTAAAGATACAACTTAGCCTAACTCGTTGGAATAACCGTTATTCATTTACTTTATTTTATGCTACCTTATTTCGTTTATCTTAATTAAGCATGGATCGCTATGTTCGACAATGCAGGTGGATATGTTCACCTATTATAAGCCTGTTTTATAAACCTGTTTTACAAGCTTGTTTTATACACCTGTTCTATAAGACTGTATTCTAAGCCTGTACTATAAGCCTGTTTATGCTACCAGAATAGACCCAGCCACTAGCTACAGCGCGCTTTAGATTCGCTACAAGTTCACTTACCTAAAAATGAGACATTGTCACTCAGGAAATGTAATTCTCTGAAAATATCAATATACTAATCCTGTAATGTGCACTGTTTTTACATTTCCCTCCCTTTTTCTTTCTGTACCCCATCTTGTATGCCTCAATAAAAGAAAGATTGACAAAAAAAAAAAAAACCTACTCGGACGATGGCACATGAAGAATCAAACACATATTCCTGGCTTCTTTTTAACCTTTTATATTCATTATTGTTTACATATTCCTGGCACGGTCTATACCTAAAATGGCGGTGACGACAGACTCCCCATGCCCAGTGGTGTATCCTGGTTTTGTGCTGCCCTAGGCAGGACAAAACTCAGGCGCCCCCCCATCCCAACCCTTCCCCCCGCCCCACACACACACACACACATTCACTGACAGATACGCATACATTAGCTAACACACACACACACACACTCACTAACAGACACACTCACTAACAGGCACACTCACTAACAGACACACACACACACACACTCACACACTAACAGACACACTCACACTCACTAACAGACATAAACACACTCACTCACTAACAGACACACTCAAACTCACTAACAGACATACACACACTCACACACTAACAGACAGACTCACACTCACTGACATACATACACACACTCACACACTTACAGACACACTCACTAACAGACAGACATACACACACACACACTCACACACTAACAGACACACTCACACTCACTAACAGACATACACACACTCACTCACTAACAGACACACTCAAACTCACTAACAGACATACACACACTCACACACTAACAGACACACTCACACTCACTGACATACATACACACACGCACACACTTACAGACACACTCGCTAACAGACAGACATACGCACACACACACACACACACACTAACAGACACACTCACACTCACTAACAGACATACATACGCACACTCACACTCACTAACAGACATACACACACACACACTCACACTCACTAACAGACATACACACTCACACACTAACAGACTGACACACACACACTAACAGACACACTCACACTCACTAACAGACATACACACACTCACTCACTAACAGACATACACACACTCACTCACTAACAGACATACACACACTCACTCACTCACTAACAGACATACACACACTCACTCACTAACAGTCACACTCACACACTCACTCACTCACTTACAGACACACTCACACACTAACAGGCTGACACACACTAACAGACACACTCACTAACAGACAGACACACACACACACTCACATTAACATATATATATATATTTTTAATTTACCCCCCCCCCCCCCAGCCTCCTTACCTTTGGGAATGCTGGGGGGGTTCTCTATCTCCCTGGGGTCTAGTGGGGCTGCCGGTCGGGCTGCTGGGCTGTCTGCTGGGCGGGCGGCTGGCGAGGGAGCACTTCCTCTGAGCACTCTGCTCAGCTCCCTCGCATGCCGCAGAGTGAGGCTGGGAGCCGGAATATGATGTCATATTCCGGCTCCCAGCCTCACTCTGCGGCGCGCGAGGGAGCTGAGCAGAGTGCTCAGGGGAAGTGCTCCCTCGCCAGCCGCCCGCCCAGCAGACAGCCCAGCAGCCCGAGAGGCATGTCAGTTAGTCGCAAGGATAACAAGACATTTGCCCTGGGCATTTGAGTGCGGCTTTTTTTGCCGCCCCCTGGAAAATGCCGCCCAAGGCAAATGCCTTGTTTGCCTCGCGGCTAAAACGTCCCTGCCCATGCTTATCCTCAGAGGAGGACCCACTGGACTCCAAAGGCGCTATACTAGAGGCAGATGACCCATTCTCGGCTATACAATTAGGAGACCTGGGGGTTTCTGCAACCAAAGGAGACATTCTGAGCCTACTGAAACACCTGCACACATTTTTCCACACAAATATAGCGGTGCTCCGTGAAGAGGTTACAGCCATTATGGACAGGGTGAAGGCCACAAAAGAGGACATCTCCTCCATAGCACAACGCCAGTCAGGCACAACGGAACAAATACAGCAACTCCAGAGCACTCACCACGCTCTACAGGACAGAATGGATGCAATGGAGGATGCCAGGAGATGCACCAACATAAAAATCAGAGGTATTGCTGAAACGGTTAATGACAGAGAGCTACCCCACTTCATCTGGCGCCTTCTTTCGGGGATTCTGCATCCCAGGCAGACGAAGACCATACTAGTGGAAGAATCACACAGGCTCCCCAATTCTCCCAGGGCATCGGCAGGTACACCCCACGATGTTCTCCTTCGATTCCAGTCCCTCCGAGATAAACAGGCAAGAACAAATGCTGTTTCCATTCGAAGAATCACAACTCAATTTTCTGCAGGATCTCTGCAGGGCAACACTGCATTGGAGACGCACAGTCAGCCGGGTCACTAGGACCCTTCTGTACTGTATCCAGTACACATGGATTGCTGGGATCATTGTCTTGTTGGAAGGTTTAATTTAGCCCAAGGTTCAGCTTCCTCACAGATGGCATGATGTTTAGCTCCTTGTCTTTCCTCCTTTTAATATTGATCCTCCTCTTTCGCTCTCCCTTCAAGTTAGTGGAACGCACATAAGTCCATCCATGCAAGCGCGCTGTCTTGGTGTCATACTTGATTCTGGCCTCACATCTAGTATGTTGCCAAATCCTGTAAATTCCATCTTAAAAAAAATAACCAACATCCGCTCCTTTCTTACACAAGATACTACCAAGGAGCTTGTCCATGCTCTAGTAATTTCCGGCATGGATTATTGTAACCCTCTCCTGATTGGTCTTCCGAAAGCCGTCCTGCACCGCTACAGTCGATAATGAACGCTGCTGCCAGACTGATTTTTCTCTCTAGTCAGTTCTCTCACACCTCACCCCTCTGTCAGGCCTTACATTAGTTTCCTGTATGCTATAGGAGTCAATTCAAGGTACTAATTCAGCACTGTACAACTCTAGCCCCTCTTATATCTCTTCACAGATCCATAGGTATGTCCCTTCTCGGTCTCTCCGCTCTGCCCGTGACCATCTCCTGTCCGTTGTTTGCACCAGTACAGCCAACTCACGCTTGCAGGACTTCACGCGGGCGGCTCTCTTCCTATGGAATAGCCTGCCTACTGCCATCAGACTCTCCCCTAGTCCTGCATCTTTTAAGACGTGCCTTAAAACCCATCTCTTTAGGAAAGCTTATGGCCTCCCAGACTCTACCTCACATACCTGTCTCTTGCGCTCTCCTAAAGGGCAGCAATCTACTCTCTCCTCCAGCTCTGCTTTACTCCCACCCTATTTGATGGATATTTCTTGTCTATTGTGTTTTACACCCCACCTCCTATAGACTGTAAGCTCGTTTGAGCAGGGTCCTCTTCAACCTACCGTTCCTGTAAGTTTTTTGGTTTTGTCCTATTTAAAGTTAAATCCCCGCTCTCATAATATTGTAAAGCGCTACGGAATCTGTTGGCACTATATAAATGGCAATAATAATAATAATAAAAAATAGTCAGAGGATTTCAAGATACTTCAATGAATGCATTTTGCCTTCTAAAACACTGTACTTTTCCATTGCCAGAGGATGCAAAGCAACCCCACAGTATCACCAAGCTACCACCATGCTAAACTGTAGGCAGAGTGTTCTTTTCAGTGTATGCTTCAATCTTCTTCCTCCAGACAAATATTCATAGATCCATTGGTTCCAGTTTTGTTTCATTGCTCCACAGAACAGGATTCCAAAACTTCTGTCGCTAATTCATATGATTTTGAGCATATTGGAGATGACATTTCTTGTGCTTCTGGGTCATTAGTTGTGTACATTTTGGAGTTATGGCATGGATACCTCCTGCTCAGTACCTGTTGCCACCAAGTCTTGATGCAGGTCTTTTGCAGTCACTCAAGGGTTTTATATGGAATAAATAATAAATAAATGTATAAAACGTATAAAGTCCAATATTTACAGTGCAATGATTACAATCCCGGCTGCTTTTAAATTCTTGATAGGTATCAGTTCTTGATTAAGGTGCTTGTCAACATATCTAAACAGATACAAATTAAAAGATAATAGTGCAGATTTTTTAACCAGGAAGATGCAACTCTCAATAATAATGAATTGAATTGAACCATTTTGTGGAGCTTAAACAAACAATAAGAAAAATTGCTTGTAGTGGTACAATCCCCACTGATGGATATAAAAAATCTGAAGGTCAGTATGTAAGAGTACAGATGGTTATATAAAAACAAAGAGATATACAACAGTGCTCACTGTAAGTACAATTTATATAAAAACAAATTAATAATGTATTTTACTCACATTTGATAGAGCGATATATTTCTCAAATATCTGCATATGGATGGTATAAACCCCACCTGGGATATGGTTTGGAAACTTTGTCCAAAAAAAGTTGTTGGATGTGCCTAGAATAGAGCTGAGCGGACACCTGGATGTTCGGGTCCGGCGGGTTCGTGCTTGAACTTGATCCCAAACTTGACCCTGAACCCAAACCCATTGAAGTCAATGGGGACCCGAGCCACAAAAATGCCTCTAAAAAACACCTGGAAAGAGCTAGAGAGCTGCAAAAGCAAGTAAAATGGGCGTAAGAGTAGGACAGGTGCCCTGCAAACAAATGTGGATAAGGAAATCACTTAAAATAACATAAAAATTAAAAATACAGCTGAGCCATAAAATAGCACTAGATGGAATCTTTGATTTTAGCTTTGGAAGAACATAAATCAAAATCTAAAGCATGGCTGTAAGGAGGATCAACAGAATTTTCCATTTGAGAGACGGTTGGAGTGCAGGGTATTCTCTTTCATTGTTCAAACTGAGCTCAACTCCTGATGCATGGAGAAAAGGCCTTCAAAAGCCTCTGCTATTGTGTACATAGTTTATACTAAGTGACCCATAGGTTGTGGAGGCGGTGACCGTGGCGGTGCAGGTGGAAGCAGAGGTGGAGGAGGAGGATGAGGTAGCCAACACTGTTTTTTTTTTTTTGTAATTGTGGTAGCCCACAAAGTATTGGGACATACAACAAAAGAAACATTTGCTGCCTGCGATGCATTTCTTGCAGTCTTGATGCATGGAGAAAAGGCCTTCACAAGCCTCTGCTAATGTGTACTTAGTTTATACTAAGTGACCCATAGGTTGAGGAGGCGGTGACCGTGGCGGTGGAGGAGGAGGATGAGGTAGCCAACACTGTTATTTATGTTTGTTTGTTTTTTTTTAATTGTGGTAGCACACAAAATATTGGGACATACAACAAAAGAAACATTTGCGGCCTGCGGTGCATTTCTTGTAGTCCTCATGCATGGAGAAATGCTCAACTCCTGATGCATCGAGAAAAGGCCTTCACAAGCCCCTGCTATTGTGTACCTAATTTCTACTAAGTGACCCATAGGTTGAGGAGGCGGTGACTGTGGCGGTGGAGGAAGAGGCAGCGGTGGAGGAGGAGGATGAAGTAGCCAACACTGTTTTTTATGGGTTTTTTTTAATTGTGGTAGCCCACAAAATATTTGGACATACAACAAAAGAAACATTTGCAGCCTGCGGTGCATTTCTTGCAGTCCTGATGCATGGAGAAATTGTAACGGAGGCCTGATATTCCACAGGTTAACTCCACCATTGATCCCAGTGAGGCTCAGGAACAAGTAGTAAAAACACCATGTAGCAGTAATTCCAGCAAATAAAGTAATCCACGAATATCCCCATACAGATCCCAATGACTGGACGACACACAGCATCAGGAGCAGAACTGACTTTTAATCCACACAGTCTCCTTATAAAGCATTCTCCCATGCAAGGGAGGGATTCACATTAATCAGTACAGTATCCAATAGTGTAACAGTTAGCTCCCACACATCTCCTCCCCTCATAATCCCATTATACATACTGTAGTTTTCCCCGAGTTCTGAATGTACCCCAAAACAAGCAGTTACAATAATACGGGGGGTACCCCCTGGTAGCCCTGATCTGGGTGACTAACATATCCAAAAATAACCCAGATCGGACCAGGGGTTCAAGAGTTAGGTGGAGGGTGTAATTTGACCGACCGCACACGAGGTGGTATCCGAAAAGAGTTCCATGGGTTTTGGCCCTGTGGTCAGTCTTCGTTCGGGAGGTAAAACACACATCAAATACTGCCATCCACGATTAATCTTGTATTCGTATGAATCCCCTTGTTCGGTACTTTGAACCTACCGAACGGGAGGCTGATTAACCTTCCTGTTCGTGAGTTACGGAGCCATGGAGGTCTCAGTGGTGATTTGAGTTCCAGACACTCGACGACCAAACACCGCTGAGATTTTCGTGCGTAAGATGGCCGCCGCCACGTGTTCGTATACCGAACGGCCTCCACCCAGATACAGCACTAAAGTACCGATTAACCTGTGGTTAGAGAAGTGTGAACGCTTAATAAGGTACACACTTCTCTCTGGGGTGGTCTATAGGTTCGGTAGTTAACATTCGTATGGAGTACGGATGGAAACTACCAAACAATCATACGAATCTCACATACATTTTAACCATAGAAACAGAAACAACACACGAATTGCAATATTAATACAGTCTTTTAGGACAGCCCTGGTACCATCTGCTACAGAAATGCTCAACTCTTGATGCATGGAGAAAAGGCCTTCACAAGGCTCTGCTATTGTGTACATAGTTTATACTAAGTGACCCATAGGTTGAGGTGACCGTGGCGGTGGAGGAGGAGGATGAGGTAGCCAACACTGTTTATATATATATATATATATATATATATATATATATATATATATATATATATATGTTTTAATTAGGGTAGCCCCCAAAATATTGGGACATATAAAAAAGGACAACTCTGTTCCACAGAGTAGCTGTTGACATTATAGTCACGCAAGAACTTTGTTGACTCTAGAGAACCTAGGGCAAATCACACATCCCCGTGGCAGTGACTTTGCATGCGGATGTCATCCATATTTACTTTCGATGCCAGTTTCTGCACCTACCATGGTGACCACGGGTAATGGGGATCAGGTTCAATTCCGTACAGGGACCCTAAGAAACGGCAACCACATGCAAGGAAGGCAGCAGGCGCACAAATGACCCACTTCCGACGCGGGAAGGTAGTGACGACAAATAACAATACAGGACTCTTTAGAGGCCCTGTAATTGTAATGAGTCCACTTGAAATCCTTTAACTCTGATCAATTGGAGGGAAGTCTGGTGCAGAGCCACTGACCCGTGCGTGCTGCAGCTGAGACTCAACTATCGCCTGCTGCTGCTCGCACAGTCTCATGAGGCGGTGAGCGGGAAGGCCAAAGTTACGCTGCAGCGCAGACAGGTGAGCAGCAGCAGAGTGACAATGCCAAAAGCGCGCACAGCCGCTACAGTGAATGTCACATCCTGTTCCAAGTTGCGGATCAGTCTGGTGATGGCTTCTGGTATCAAGTACTCTTTTTACTGAAGCTGAATCAGGGTCCTGGTATGTGGCCACACAAACGCTGGTGCTCAACACCATGGGGTGTGCGGTTACCCTGCACCAGACCCTGCTAATCCATTCCACACTGTGACTCCTAACTTCAACATCAGGAGTCATCCGACCGCCGCCCAGACAGTGTCTGGGTCCTGGTCACCGGACTGCCCACCTCACTGTGAAACTACGAATGGATTGTTTAATCTGGTATGAACCCGAACTTTGCAGTTCGGGTTCACTCAAGTCTATTATGGAACCTTTGATCGCTACATGTATTACTTGGATAACTGGTCATTCTCGAGCTAATACATGCCGATGTGCGCTAGGGGACGGCCGCTCCGCTTTTGCACCCTGCTCCCTCATATGCTGTGCTGGTGCCTCTGTGCGACCAGCGCCTCTTCCTCCAAACTGCACACGTCACTTGCATGACCTTGATTCCATGTGGGGTCTAACATCATGGAACATCTTCCACCCACTCCTCAACCCTGCCCTCCTTGCCGGTCTGCACACTGCAGAAAGCCACAGCAGTTGGCACCTGTGTTTTTCCAGCATGGAAAGTCTGCAAAGGACATATGGAAATTGTTTTAGAATTGTATCCAGGCAACAGTTTTCCCTATAAACTGACCTCTCGGTTTGACTTGTGAGGGTATTGCCCCAGAATTACAATATTGTTTAAGTACCTCTTAGCTATTGATAACTGGTTTAAACATAGCAGCTTGTTATCTGGTAGTTTCTAGTGCAGAAAATATCAATCTGTTTTCTATCAGATCTGTGTAACAAGTGTTGTAGGTGTGAAAAAATATTACAAGTGACCGAAGTAGTAAATTCAAATCAAAATTCAATTTCCAAAAAAAATTCTTGCCCATCTTCTGTGGGTTATTGCATTTTTAAGATGTAGACTTATTGTATCACACTAGCCATGCACAGGTAGAGTGTCTGGCACGTAGTTTTGGTGTTTGGTTTTTAATTTTGTAGTTGTGTCTTTACACAATATAGAAATGTATATTAATGATTCTGTATATGAAGTGATCACAATAACATAAGGCTACACAAAAATTGGTAATTCACAATATGACATCTGAAAAGCACAAGAAAGGATGCTGTATGATTTTTTTTTTTTTTTAAAGAACACACTACATGAAGGTCCTGTTCACTAGAGTGTGTAGTCATGAATGTAACCAGTAAAACGTTGTTGTTTACAGCCACTGGTTGGCCCATACATATTTTAAAACTTGTTTAATTTTGTTGTAGCATGACTTGTAGATATGAAGAGCAGGCCCCAAAATGTACTATTTAGCAGATTAGCACTCAGAAAATTTGAATTTTTACAAGTGCGCTGTAAGCCCACTATTAGACGCTTCTATTTGACTCTCAGATATGAAGTTCTCCCCACTAAAATACTATTTAGCAGTTTAGCACCCAAAAACATTTTAAGTTTTAAAACTGCAATGTGACAGCAGTATTTGACGCTTCTATTTGACTCTCACATATGAATTGCACCGTAGGCCGCAAATGTACTATTTAGCAGATTAGCACGCAGAAAATAAGAATGTTTACCACTGCGCTGTAAGCACACTATTAGATGCTTCGATTTGACTCTCAGATATGAAGTGCCGTCTGCAAATGTACTATTTAGCAGATTAGCACCAAAACAATTAGAATGTTTACAATTGCGCTGTAACTGCAGTATTAGATGCTTTGATTTGACTCTCAGATATGAAGTGCATTCCGCAAATGTACTATTTAGATTAGCACCCAGAAAATAAGAATGTCTACAACTGCGCTGTAAGCACACTATCAGACGCTTCGATTTGACTCTCAGGTATGAAGTGCAGTCCACAAATGTACTATTTAGCAGATTAGCAGCAAAACAATTAGAATGTTTACAATTGCGCTGTAACTGCAGTATTAGATGCTTTGATTTGACTCTCAGATATGAAGAGCAGGCCCCAAAATGTACTATTTAGCAGAGTAGCACCAAAACAATAAGTATGTTTACCACTGCCATGTAAGCGCACTATTAGACGCTTCTATTTGACTCTCAGACATGAAGTGCACGCCCAAAATGTACTATTTAGCAGATTAGTACATAGAAAATAAGAATGTTTACCACTGCTATCTAAGCGCACTATTACACGCTTCTATTTAACTCTCAGATATGAAGTGCACGCCCCAAAATGTACTATTTAGCAGATTATGCATGGCTGTGATGGCTTCTAAGGGCACACAAGTCAAATGCTTGTTGATTGGCTGCCCTGCAGCCTTTGAAAACGCGCCATTAAATCGCCGAACACCGAACTCCAACCCGAACATACAGTGATATGTCCGTGTTCGGTTCCGGGGTCCAAAAAAACCTAATGTTCGGTACGAAACCGAACTTTGCAGTTCGGGTTCGCTCAACTCAACGCCAATGCCAGGAACAAAAAAATAGTTAAAAACGATTAAAAAGCATAATTAGTGTTATAAATGGTCTAACGTTTATATAATAAGTGAGAACCAAATATACTATAATGCTCAAAAAAATTAAACAAATACTACAGTGTAGTATTTGTTTTATTTATTTGAGCATTAAAGTATTGCACATATAATGGTCTAAGACATATAATAAGTAAAGACCAAATATACTTTAATGCTAAAAGTCTTCTAACTCTTTTTCTTCAAAAGCAAAAAAAGGCCAAATTAAAATCCAGAATTCCTGATGCAACTAATAAAAAAATATATAAAACTGATTCACCAAAAAATAAATAAATGAATGAATAAATAAACAAACAAACAGACAAACAAATAAATAAAGCTACACAATGATTGTAATCTATCTTCACCCTGTGAAGGCTCATGGCAGACTGAGCCAGATGGCTGAAATACAGACTGAATGTTTTAAATCCAAGCCCGAATGCTTCAAATCCTGGCCTGGATTTTAAAAGAAAAGAAAACATATTTTGATACTCTAATGTATAAGAACCATGATAGTGATAAACAAAATTAAGCATATAGATATGTCCAAACGGACTTACCAGGACTAGCACCAACATTCTATAATCAGGCGACAAATAAGGATCATCCTTGCTTTCATTACAGAAGGGGTACCCAAACAAAATATATAAATCACCAAAAAAATAAAAATAAAATTAAAGTAAAATGGCAGCCCACACATCCACATTAATAAAATATTTTTTTTACAGAATATCATTGACAGACAGAATGAGGTGAGATAATCAATGACTTGCTGACAATGTGCTCGCAGGGGAAAAGTAATCAGTACATCACCTAATGATCTTAAAGTGGTATAATCATTGAAACATTTAAACACCAAACACACAGAGGACTGAAATTTTAAAGGTTTTAACGGAAGTATGGTCCCAAAGCTACCATTCAGATGAGCGCAAACAGTGACAGCATACAATTACAATACTTAATACTCAGCTATAGGGTCTCAATTTAGCAAAAAGCAAACACAAGGAGCACTTTGCAATGCCAAAAAGTCAATAATATAGACAAATAAACTATTGTAGTTTTCTTGGGATAATCAGCTAAAACATGTACAAAACATTCAAAAATCCATGTGAGACATTTCTTGATGAGATCAGTTTGATAATTTATAATGAAAGGAAAGGACCTACAGCAAATAAATATAAATTATTTGCAAAAGGAAATGTTTTTATCAAATCCCTTGAAAATATTCAAAATTTTAGCAACCAATAATCCTATCAGTGTGGCAGCATCTGTGAGTGACGTTTGGTTTTCCCCAAATATGGGATATACCCATTTTTATTTCCAAATCTTTTAGAGCAGTAGAAACGAGGGTGACATAGGTCCCAGCTTTAGTAACTGTAAAGCCTATGAACACCTATCCCATTAAACATAAGAGAATTGTTTGTTGGGTCCATATGCATAGGAATTTAGAGCCCCATGTTTTTAAATGTTTATGTATAGTAATAATTAATTACTATACAACCCAACTTGTCTTGGTCAAGAGCTATGCCACTTTCTATCTTAAATCATTATTATCCACAAATAGATTTGATTGATTGGTGCTGCAAATTCATAAACAATATTGATAGTTTTTTCAACAATGATTTGCTAATGTCGTTTGAACATTTTAAAATTAAATATGATTTGAAATGTTGGGACCCCCCCACAATTACTGTGATCCTACAAGAGCAATTTGACATCCCCAATCCTGACCACAAATTAGAAAAATTAAAAATTTCAAACTTTGAAATTTTTTTATTTTATTTTACCCAAATCAAAAATATGTTATTCTTATTTTTTTTCAGTTCAAGATCCAATACCAGATTATATTCTAGCCTGGGGAAAATATTTGGGTCTGCAATGGGACCTGGAGGAATGGATTGCTTTCACTTCATCTCTCAAAGGGATCACACAGTGTTCCAACCACATAGAATATCACTACAGAATTATATACCGGTGGCACCTGGCCCCTTCAAAACTTCATACAATGAACACAAAATCTAGGTAGATAGGCGTTGAAGGGGTTGTGGAGGCCATGGTACTCTTTCACATATATGGTGGCACAGTGCAAAATTGAAACTGTTCCGGCAGGGAATGCCTTCACTGATTAAAAAGATAGATCCGTCAATTATAACATTCCCTCCAGAGGTGGGTTTATTAAAAAAACCTCCCTAAAACATCAAGTAAATTAGAAAGAATCATGGTAGGCCACATTCTTATTGCGGCCACGTCAATCATACCTTGTTATTGGAAGTCAATAACATCAATTAAGGAAGAACTGATTTTAGTGCTCGATAAAAAGAGATATGAACTAGCGTTGCGGCAACCCTCACCTCAAAAAATATATTTGCAAACTATATAAGTAAAGAGTTTCTCCTGTAGACAATTCCACATGCCCTGCTGCATACTGATATATAATATATTTAGACATACAATTGGTTATATTACTCTCCGTATTATATTTTGACAGAAACAAATCCACTAATAGTTGCTTGATCCAAGGAGACATCTGACTGCTATTTTGGGGTCAAGAAGGAATTTTTTCCTAGTTTGTGGCGAAATTTAAAGCGCTTCAAACTGGGTTTTTTCCCTTATTTTGGATCAACAGCAAAAACATATGTGAGGAAGGCTGAACTTGATGGACGCATGTCTCTTTTCAGCTATGTAACTATGTAACTATGTAACTATGTAACTATATTTTATTATTATGCATTTGGATAGTATTTGTCCCCGCCCTTTTTAAAAAATAATATATATTTTTTAGCATTATATTTTTCGCCTTCCCTTCTTATTTCTACTTGTTTATATTGTTAAATGTTGATTTCTTTATATACCAAATTAATGTGAAATATGGTTTTTAAAATACTGTTCAATAAAAATAGTTTGAAAAGTAATAATTCATTTGTAGCCATACTTGCATTGTCAGTGCTGATGAGGGTGAGGAAAAAATAGAAACAATATCTGATGTTTAAATAAATTATTTTTAAACTACAAAATAATACATTGGGTCATTTTGATCGAACCAATCTTTTTTGGAAAATTGTGCCATGATGCATAACATTTCCTATTAGTCACCATGACATTCTCATTTAAGGTTTCTGTTATATGATATCCTTATCCTTTTTGTTCATTAACTAGACTTGTGCGCAGTGGAAAAATGTAGTTTGGTCAAATCACTTCATCCAAAAGTAAAATTTAGTTTGTGTAGTCTGCTAGTGGCTTTTCTGTTCGGCTGAATATCATCCATGCAAAATATTGACGAAAACAATTTTGACAAACGCAAAAGGATGCAAAATGGGCAAAATGCTAAATCAAAAAATATTATGTAGTTTGCAATGACTTTGACTAAGATATTAACGTTTTTATTTTAGGCAGATATCCACATGCTCATATTAAGTAAAATTAAATAAATGTCCATGTATAAATTGCTTGATCTGGTGACAGTGCAGTGCATCTAGAGTAGAGCTAGGGGAAGGACTAGAAGCACTCAAAGTCTATTTGTCTAGACGTCTTGGGGAGATTTCAAGAAGAATGTGCAGGTCCCTTACAAAAGCTACATTTCTTCTGCTGGTAACCCTTGCTACATCCTAAACCATTAATCATCGTATCCTGAATTCAGATATAAGTTGGCTTCCTGTTCAAATGACAGTGATGGCATAGGCAAGTAAATGGCTGCCCATGTTGCTGTATGTTGCCTGTTGATCCAGTAAGAATATATAGAACATATTTACAGTGATATATCTATTATCCTTCTCTAAGCTATAAGGGAATTGCTTAGGCATACCACAAAGTCACACTACACTAATCCGGTGAAAATACCCTATTTCACTTCAATGTCTTTTTGTCCCTCCCGGAGAAATATTTTGCCGTGCTAAAAATGCTCATGCTGTGCTCCTGAACAACAACAGTATTTCTAGCCAATCAGGGGATCAGGACAGACATGTAGCTCGCAGCAGCCCTGATCATCTCAGATTTTAAAATGGCAACATTGATGGAGGACTCCATTTCTGTGTCAGGCACAGATATGGTGGTTGATTCTCCTAGAGACAGCCCCATCAATGTTAGAAGTTTCCATAAGAGAGCCTTCCTTGCCAGGGACCTATCCTCTTCATCTTTTGAAGAGAATATTATTATTATTTTATTATTTATATAGCGCCAGCAAATTCCGTAGCGCTTTACAATGGGTGAGTTAAAGAGACACTCCAGGTACCCAGACAACTTCTGCCCATTGGAGTGGTCTGGGTGCCAACTCCAACTACCCTTAACCCTGCAAGTGTAATTATTGCAGTTTTTTTATAAACTGCAATAATTACCTTGCAGGGTTAACACCACCTCTAGAGGCTGTCTAGTAGACAGCCACTTGAGGGCACTTCCTGGTCCATAGCACAAAAAACCTGTGCTATAGCGTCGCTGGACATCCTCACGCTGTGTGAGGACCTCCAGCATCGCTCAGTGCCCCATAGGAAAGCATTGAAAAGCATTTTCAATGCTTTCCTATGGAGAGCTCTAATACGCATGAAACATAGAAACATAGAAACATAGAAACATAGAAACATAGAATGTGACGGCAGATAAGAACCATTCGGCCCATCTAGTCTGCCCATTGCCGCTCATGCGCATTAGGTCTCCGCGGCCGGCGGCCAGGATCAGTCTCGCCCACCGGCTGACGTAATGAAGAGAAGGAGCGGCGGCGACCCGAAATCACCACCGAGGGACATCGGCGGTGGCCTCAGGTAAGTGACTGAAGGGGTTTTCACCCCATCAGCAACCGGGGATTGGGAGGTCGGAGGGAGAGCGGACCTGCAGTGCCAGGAAAACAGATTGTTTTCCTGGCACTGGAGAGTCCCTTTAACAGACATGTAATTTTAATCAGACAAATGGACACACAGGAGCAGAGGGGTTGAGGGCCCTGCTTAATGAGCTTTTATGCTAGAGGGAGTGGGGTATAGCGACACAAAGGATATAAGTAGGGGTAATGAAATAGGTTGCTAGAAAGGTATTCACTGAGAACTTAGGTTATTTTTGACAGTTGCAGGAGAGTCATGGGAGGGTGAATGAAACCCCGCTAACAGTTTAAATTATATGCTCTCCTGAAGAAGTGTCAACAATGTGAAGTATATAAATATTTTTTGAAGGAGTGGAGACTGGGTGAAAGTCTAACGGAGAAGGGAATGGAGTTCCATAGAAAATATGCAGGTCTGGAGAAGTCTTGGAGGTGAGCATCAGATGTGGGAGTATGGACAGAGGATAGACATAGGTCTTCGGCAGAGCATAGGGGCCTCGATGGGACAAACCTGTGTATTAGGGAGGATAGGTAGGTTGGAGCAGCATTATGTGGGAACTTGTAAGCAAGCACCAGAATCTTAAATTTAGCCCTATATCTAACTGGAAGCCAATGTAGGGACTGACAGAGCGGGGAGGCGTGGGAGGAGTGGGAGGCGTGGGAGGCGTGGGAGGCATGGGAGGTGCAGGTGGACAGGAAAATGAGCCTTGCCCCAGTATTCATTATAGATTGCAGCGGTGCAATCTGGGAACACGTAAGACCACTGAGAAGGAGATTGCAGTAGTCACAGCCAAGAAAGAACAACTGCATAGACCAGCAGCTTAGTTGCATCTGGTGTTAAATAGGGGCGGATCCGAGTTATGTTTCAGATGGAAACAGCAGGATTTGGCAATTGACTGGACATGAAGGGTGAAGGAGAGGTTGGAGTCAAAGAGAACACCTAGGCAGTGAGCCTGCAAGAATATGGTCCCAGTCACATGTAAAAGAAAAAAGAAGGGCTGCCTTTCATCTTCTTCAAGTTCTGATGATGAACAGGATTTTGCTCCCTCTTCCCCTCACTCTCGTTTGAGTAGTCGACGATTTAAAGGGACAGTACCTTCAAAAGACGAATGGGTGTTTCCCTCGTTTGAGGTTTCCAAGCAGTTTTCACACAAAAGGGATAAAACTTGTTTGAGTGCTGTCAGACCCTCACCATCCTCCTCAAGAGCGTTTTCTCATTCGTTCTCCTTAAGTTGGTCCTGTTCCAGACAGGGATCACGTGAGATTGATTGGGAGTCTCAGGAGGCAGTTCGCTCTGCAGCTTCCATTGAATAGCTTTTATATCCCCGCTAGTTAAAGAGGATGATCTCCTCCTTAGAAACCATATTGGTATTCCTGACATTCAGGCACTAATGGCTCCTGAAATTGATTCACCACTGTTATCCATTACAGGGAACAGTGTTTCTGGGGATTCAGGATCATGGGATCATGGATCAGACGTTTCGCAATACACAGTTCACAATTCCGGATGCTGTTGGCCCCCTTCTACTTATGTTAGATAAGGCAGAGAGGGAGAGATCCTCTCATAACCCTTCTCTACCAGCGTTATTGGCTTCTAAGATGGCACCTTTGAAAGCTTCCAGCAGAGCTGTGCTTATTATTGGTCAATCCTTCAACTATATTTCCAACATTCACAGAACCCTTTGGCTGCACGCTGCAGGGATGTCTGATTTGGCCCCATAAATCCCCAGAGTTTCCTAATTTAGAAGACTCCTTTCTGTTTGACCCTTCTTTTATACAAGAGGTGAAAGGAAGATACAAGGCTAGGAGATCTTTCTCTGATTTAAAGAAGAGTTTTCCAAGTTGCAAGGAGCCCTTTCGGAACGAGGGTCATTCCTAAAGGGCTGCAGGTTCTTCCCGGGAAGTTTCTCAGCAATCCCACATCCGTCATCATTGAGAAAAGTCAAGACCCTCAGGCAGTAGTAGAAAAGACCATCACAGAGGTGGCTCATCAGGAAAACGAAGACCCATGCAGTCAAGTAAGTGTTTTACTTCACTTCATTCAAAACTGGTCAGATATAACCGTGGACAAATGGGTGCTTCAGATTTTCAAAAGGGGTTTACTCCCCTTCATTCGGTTTCCTTTCCCGAGGCAAGCTCTGTGCAGATAGGTAAATCCAGTTCTTGATGCTTCTCTTTCGCTGGCATTAGCTCAAGGAAAAATAGAATTGTCACACATGTCAATTTCAGGTTGGACCAGTACCCTGTTCCCCATTCCAAAATCAGACGGCACATGGAGACCAGTACTAAATGTCAAGGCTTTGAATGCTTTCCTAAGAAGGAAAAGATTTAGGATGGAAGGTTTAACAGACCTCCCAGGCCTATTGCAGAAAAAATATTTCTGCATAAAATTACACCTCAAAGATGTTTTACATTCAGTTCCTATTGCTATGAAGCACTGGCACTTTCTCAGATTCCGCTGGAAGGAACAGATATATCACTGGACTGTAATGGTGTTTGGCCTATACAATGCATCTTATACCTTTTCCAGGATAATGAGCTATTATGTCTCACGTCAGACAAAGAGATTTCCTATGCCTTTATTATTTATATGACATTCTGTTGTTGAATCCAGATGTAGATGCTCTTGTTCAGCAGAGAGAACACCTAATTTCCCTATTGCAGGATCTGAGAGTTATAGTAAATCTGCAGAAATCCGTCCTGGTCCCCACTCAGAATATCCTATTTCTGGGTTTCATGCTGAACACTATTGATATGACCTTGGGGGTTCCCCGAGACAAATGGGAAAACATTCCAACTCACTTAACTTCAGCTCTTTTGAAGCACATATGGTCTCTAAGAGAACTAGAAAAAACTATTGGGAGGTTGATAGCTTAAACACCGTGTTACGATGCTTACCCCTAGCTGTGCAGATGGAGCCAGCTGTTTCTAGGAGACCAACTGAGACACGGTGGCCTGTGGGAGTCAAGGGTGGTTCTTCCCAAGAATGTCAGAAGAGAGCTAATTGGCTACAGTCCAATTAAACACTGCTTTATTTCAGCTGATAGAGAGCAGATTGGGCAAGAGACAGATAGATCTTTTTGCACCCCAGACCTCAGCTCAGACTCCCAAATTTGCAACCAGGACTTGGGCAAAAGGGGCTTCGAAGATGGATGCAATGTCCTTCCAATGGACGGACATTCCTGAACTTTGCGCTTTTCCCCCTCCATCTATTCTGTTGAAGGTGTTGGAGAAATTTCTCAGGACAGGGTGCCCAATCTGGTTTTAGTGTATCCGATCTGAGCCTCTAGACCAGGGGTAGGCAACCTTCGGCACTCCAGATGTTTTGGACTACATCTCCCATAATGCTGTTACAGCCATAATGCTGGCAAAGCATCAAGGGAGTTGTAGTTCACAACATCTGGGGTGCCGAAGGTTGCCTATCCGTGCTCTAGACCATGGTACCCCCCTGATACAACCTCTAATCAGGGGACCAAAGGTACCATTGGGTTGGACAGCAGATTGTTGTCTCCTTAACCCGTTAAGGACACATGGCATGTGTGACATGATTCCCTTTTATTCCAGAAGTTTGGTCCTTAAGGGGTTAAAGGGAGACAGACGACTTCCCATAGAACTAGATTTGGTACAGTATTCTGGTGAACCATGTTTATGTTTAGTCAATTTGTTAAACTTGTACTTAAATCTTTCTGGCCCCAGTCAGACAAGACTTTCCGCAATTATTTATCACTTCTAGGAAACCTTTTTGGCCAGCTAAGGTTAACACAATCAGGGGTTGAATACTGTCTGCTATGTCTGCAGCGGATATTCATTTAAAGGTTTTTAAGGGTCATTCTATCAGAGGGGCTTTAGCTTCAAAAGCAGCAGTGAAAGGCCTTCCTCTTATTCTTAAAGCTGCAAGATGGTCTTCCAGTAAGACTTTTGTTAGGTTCTACTGGAGACCATGTGAAGTTGAACATTTACAGTTTCTTAGGACCACCAGGTGCGTGCTATTCTACACACTATCTAGGTGGTTATGCCTCCCGGTGACATTAATAATTGTGGCCAGTGTTTGTGACTAAGTGGCTTTTACAAAAGACTGGACATATCCCTTTTTAACCCTGTGTTGTCTACTTTGGCAAATGGTAAGCCATGATGGGGGTATATCTCATTCCTGGCTGCCATGCAGTCTCAATGGCAGCATAACCAATCTGGCAAATTTGAATGCGTAAAAAATTAAATAGGCAAGCCTTATATTTGACCCTGTAACTTTACAAAACCCTTGAAACTGCTGTACTCATGAGACATGGCTGGACACAAATATAAGGGGTTTTAGAGCAGTAAAATGTATAATGACAATGATATAATCAATGAAAGTGCAGTCTTTGTGTGAAAAATGCAAAACACAATATGAACACTAACTTTGGCCAGGGTTTGTGACCAAGTGGCTACTACAAAAGACTGGACACACCCTATTTTGAATACCATAGGTTGTCTACTTTTACAAAGGCTATGCCATGCTAGGGTTAATTTTCATTCCTGGACTTCCATAGAGTCCCAAAAGCAGCATAAGCCCAGCAAACCAACCTGGCAAATTTCAATGTGTAAAATGAAAAATTACAGTGTTATGACATTAACAGTGAAAAAGCCATGCAGAACTTGAAAAATAACATTTCTTAATTTTTCAAAGGTTTTTAAATTGTATTCATATTAAATTATGTTTCATATATAAATATGTGATATTAAATAAAAGCCCTGTTTCTCCTGAACACAATGATATATAATATGTGTGGGTGTACTTGATATGAAAGAGTTGAATTATGGTTGAACAGGCATTTAGCCCAAATTCCAGGTTTTGTTTACGTTTTGTTTTGATCACAACTTACAACTGACTCTGTCCTTAAGTGGTTAAAGGGAGTGGCATATTTATTTTCATAGCAGCCTTGTACTATAGGTTAAATTTCATACTCACCCAACATGCCCCACTTCCCTGAGATAACTAATTTTCTTATTGCTGGAATACCCTCACAAAAATGAAATCCCTCTGTAAACCAAATGGTGGGAAAGTGCACCATATTTATATTATGTACATATTTTTGTCATACGTTAATTGACCCAATCTTTCCAAAACTATCTTGATGTTCTTCTTGTTCTTCCTACAGTCCTGATAATGATCAAGTCACCAGATAGTAGTTTATCATAATCCTGTGTATACTATATGATTGAAAGCATGTGTAATGTGTAGATGCTAGCTGGGCAGTTTGATAGAACAATAATAATGGTTTGAGATCTGAGGTATCCATGGTTTGACCTAGCAGACTTACTTATTTTGAATGGATATCAATAAACTACAGTATAAATGACATTCGAGAAAAATTATGTTCCTCCAACCTTGGGTCAACAGTTTAAGTATGCAAAGAGGCATTGGTATGTTGGAACAGGAAATGTCTTTCTTCCAATTCTGAGTGTTTATAGAGATTGATGTAAATTACTTTGATTGGCCAATACAAAGCCCTGATCTCATCCATACATTGTAATGGTTTCATATCATCTCTAAAATACATTTTCATGTAAACAAGAACAATATTTCTCTCTTTTCCAAAGAATAAAAATCACTGACTAATTTTGTTGTCATGACCTGCCATTTATTCCAGGTAAATTAATTAAACTAAATTAATTGACAATAAAATTTCACATTTTGGGCAAGCTGAAAACATTGAGTTTTTGTTTTTCCAATGTTGTCATGTTGATGTCAAATTTTAAATTCCCTGCTCAGTTCCTAAATATTCTGAAGTTAACCCATTATTTAATGCACATTTGTGTGTTGTGATGTGTGCTTATATCAACACACTGAACAGCACATATTCTTTCACATTTCATTCTCAAAAATGTGAAGGTATGCAATGACTTTTAGCTATACACCTCTTAGAGGTAAGTATAATTTAATATATGAAAAGCACTTCCTGTTTATACACATCCCATGAGCTTACAGAGTGCTACATAGTTATATGGATTCTATCACAAAACTCCTTTCTTGGTAGCACTTCTGACTACACACTATTTTATTGAAAAAAAAAATGTACTGCTGTACTGTAAAATCAATATAAATCCACTTTTAATGTTAATGATCTACAGTTTGGCTCAATATTTTGCCTGCGTAACTATCTAAACAAATAGAAAATGCAAACAAGCCACAAAATGATGTGCATAATGCTCTGTTTATGGACAACAACAATGCATTAAAGTTCTCGATGAAAGCTCAAAATGGACAGGATGTGGTTAGTGATAAAAATAGCAAATGGCAGTCTCTGCTACAGGTATTGATATGACAGCTTGAGACAGCTATATCATCCACGATTCATCATCTTGACCATTTTGAGTAAAATGCATAAAAAAAAAAAAATCAAATTCTGCTGATTGTTGCATTTCTCGCCACTCAGACTTATCTGCTCACCTTATTTTTTATTTGTTCGTGCAGCCTTAATGTCAATAAACAGTTAATCAGCAAACACAGTGAATAGTCATTATGTTTAAATTTACCACAATTCCTTTTTGCAATGCATTAACCTCCCTGCTGTTAAAACAAACCCTGAGTCTTTATTAGTTTTAAATGCTGCGGATGGACCTGTGGTTTTTCAGAGATATGTGAGAGGAACTGTTATCTCTTATAGCTAGTAGAAAACATTTCTCTTTGTGGCAAGGGATTGGGCCTTGGGAGTTTTAAAAAGCCAATTACAAAGCATCTTGGGTAATGCTGCACATCGGTAGATAGTTACTCAATTATAACAATGCTGATGATACAGACTCTGAAGAAATATTTATAATGTCAGGGAGGTGATATGAAATAAGCAACTATTGTGTTCGTATTGAATTGTTTTCTGAAGGTGCTAGCTGTATTTGTGTTCAGCCGAGAATTGTATGCTGTTTACAAATTATTATGTTGGTAATTTAATTTTTAGGTGTAATTAGGTCACTGTATAATTTTATTACAAATCCTAACTTTTGACTTGGTGATGTCAATGCTAGAATCACTCGTCATACTCCGCAGGGCACACTGGCGAATATAAACAGTATATTCAATCTATTTTTCTCACATAAAATCGGACCATTATATAGTATATTTTAAATCGAACAGCCTTTCTAAAAATACACATACATGATTTATCAGCTATAAACCAAAACAAGCAGAGAATTAAAAAAAAAATTTCCTGACAATGACACAATTAACTATCTCACTGATTAAAAATTGGATAAAATCACGCATTTTAAAATGACACATTATCAGAAGGGATGCCAGATGCCAGATGTGAATGACTGTGACCTTTTTAATAAGACAGTAAAACAATAGTGTTGGATGTAGGTGTTAATAAAACACAAATGTTTCGATGAACCCAAACATTACATTAATTTAGAAGATTATACCTTTAATTTGTTGGATCACTTATGGTTAGTTGAAGGATTTGTCTTTGTATCTGTTCCATATTTGCTTTTGGAAGGATAGATCCTTGTTTCAAAGAATAGCAAATCAGCTTATTGAATATTTGGGGCAAACAAAGGCAATGTTTCTAGAACCAAAAGATTTATTTCTGGATCAGTCTTCCATCTGCTGTTGCACAAGTTAAACTGAAACTCTTGAAGCACAGGTGTGTTGTTAAAAATAATATTAATAATGCTTCTATTCTTATGCTTTCTCTGAATCAACTCCCACTCTGTGTTGTCATTTTGTATCCCTTCTCCCAGAACTCACAAATGCTGTCCCAAGAGTTCCCTACTCATACCAGTCCTTGCCTCTTGAACCACTTTACCGGGTTATTCTGGCATAGGAACACACTAACTCGGTTCTTTCCACAGAGTGTTTATTTTTTTTTTCAGAAAGGACAGAATACAAAAGTTGTAAATTTTGCTTACTTGCAATATTCATTACCAGTATTCCAGATTTCACACACTAACTGCATACTCCTAACATACCTTCCAACATTTCAAATGGACAAAGAGGACACATTATTTTTTGGAGTGTGAGGCTTGGGTTGTTCTGAGAAAGTTTAGGTGACTTACTCATAACAATTAATGCAACTAAAATGTAATTTAGAATAAGAACAATGTTCTTGCTCTAAATCTTATTTACACAGGCTGATTACTCAAACACATTTATTACATTTAAAAACATTAACGACATTACCGTATTATTGCTGGGGAGCTCTGTTAATCAGGCATTTTTTGTATAATATTGTGTGCACAATTTATTTTTTTATTTTCCATGTCTCCAATGGAAACAACACTAGAGAAGGTTTTACTCAGCTGCGTACAAGAATGAATTCATATATTTTTTTTATGTGGGTTTCGTTAAATGTGCTTGTGTACCAATTCACTTATATAATTCTAGGTTGTCGTTTGTACATACAGAAATTATTTAAGACTGTATCAACATTTTTTTCATGTGTTTATGAATAATCTTCAGTTTTTTTTTATGTCCTTAAGCACTATACTGTTATACGTTGACATTGCGTGGGTTGACTTTGAAAATCCAAACAGTATTGCCTATTCAAGTTTGTCCTTGAAAGAGAGAGGAATACATTACAATTCATACAGTTAAGCCAGTAGCTATGGACTACTAATCCATCCAATGATAAAATCCAGCCTCTGAATGCTCCAAGCTCACTTAAAAAGTGATGCACACAAATACATTTTAAAATGTTTTTGTAAACTTTTTTAGAGATGTCATGAAGACAAGGACAAGGTTGCAACTAAGAGTATCCAACCACCCTTCTCTTTTTATTACTTTGCTATGAATAATATAAACAGCATTAGGTTTTGTGATGTTAATAACTACATTCACTCAGGATGATTTTATTACTAATGTAAAAAAAAAAAAAAAAAAAAAAAAACAAGCACTATTTCAAAATATCTAACATTTTCATTTAGGCAGAATAAAACATGAGTATCAAACAGATAGACTTCCAGACATTGTTGCACATAAACTCCCATGCCTCTACGATAGCAAAAAAGTAATGAGAGTTGTAGCGATACATTTATTATTATAATTATTATTATTATTAATCTTTACAAAGCGTCAACAAATTTTGCAACTCTGCACAATATGTGGACTAACAGACAAGGATTTGTAACCAGACGAGTTGGACGCACAGCAACTCAAATGAGCTAACAATACATGGAGAGTTGAACTGTCACTTCCTTGATTTTTTTTTTCCTTGATACACTTAGAACAAGTGATGTGTGTTTTTTTTTTTAAGTTTCTATAGTCAGTTTTCTTTTAATCCAGCAAAGTATATACGTAGATATGCACAGTTCATGCATGCATGCATGTGGCATCACTGCAGAAAATGCCAAGCCCGCATTAGGGCATACAGATTTTCTCCCCTGGATGTCCAAAAGTCACTGCAACACAGAAGTGCAACAAAGGTGAGTATTTTCTATACTGCTACAAGAATTCTTGCGATTTCGTAAAGGACAACAGGTAGAAACATTTTTTTCTCATTTGTCCTCTCTTTGTTTTGAAATCAATAGGTGATACCCTACCGTAACACACCCCATGTCCCTTATACATCCAACCTCTTCCTCCTCCCAGAGTGATCTTGCCTGAGAACCCTTAACTAAGGAGGATCTCTACCAAAATGTGGACATGCTGTTTTTATTGCCAGCATATATTCATAAGAATGAGAATAACATCTGTCTCTCTTGATTGTTGAAGCAAGATGTGCTTGCTAGAGGAATGAACACAGTAACCAAATATTAGACTTGTAATTTGCAGGTGTCGGGAAATGCAGTTTCATAACTCTGAATCGCCAATAATTGAATCACGAGGCAAACTCGCACAATAGATGAGCCTGCTCCTTTTCATTCATGATTTGGAATTCCATTCCTAGTGCAAGAGAAATGGCCATGAAATGGAGAAGAAGCTATTATTTGTGAGGGGAAAATAAGTAGCTTAGTTTGCCTTGATGGACAAGAAGTCTGCCAAGTCATTTGCTCTGTACCTCCTGTCCAATCCAAAGGTAAAACAAAAAAATGATTGATGGTTCGGGGACTGCCAGTTGATGCAATTTATAAATCCAGTGACAACTGACCACGAGAGGGAATAACAAGAAGAGCAGTATTATTTCAAGCAAGTTCCTTTAAAGGAACATAGACCATCAGTGATTGTGTGTTTCATACTTGATGTGCCTCTGTGGGAGTGGGGGATGGCATGTTTCATTGATCCTCATTTGAGACTGGGTTTAGGTTACTGCTGTTTCTACCTAGCTAACTACTGCTAGTGGCACTTAGAACAACTTGGAGTTGGATATAGAAAAGCATGTTTCATTCATCCTAGTGTGAAACTGGTGGTCATGATTAGTGCTATGCCTACTGCTTGTAGCCAATGCCAATTAGCACTAACTTGAACTCAGCAATTTTCAGTTTAACATGTCTTTTTTGTTTTTGTAAAAATAAATATTTTTATTATTTTTTTTCCCTTTTTTTTCTGAAAGTGTTCAATCCAGTGTTTGCAGTGCAAGTGGGCTGTGTCTAGTGTAGGGATTTATTAAAGTAAAACAAAAGAACATAACAGTAGTAACTCCATAAACAATAACACATTTTGCAACACAACCAACATTTTTTGCTGAATAATTTTGTGTTAGTTTACACACTACACAATCACTCATATCATAAATTTACCATAATAATTAAAAACAAACCCAACATTGTCAATGTTGCATCCTAATCACAAGAATTAACTTAGTGAAGGATGGGATAAGGGAAAGAGTTGTGTTCCCCAATCTAACATTAGCAGTAGGTGTCTGAACACCTCTCCCATGGCCATGAAGACTGATGACATCTTTCCAACCACTGCCTTCACCACCACCATCACTATTAGTAGTTTTCAGCCTCAGGATAGTGGAATTAGTAGCATGTATGTAATGTCTAATTAAATGCCCAGGCAGAAATTTATTTTTCATTTGCACTGCAGCTCCTTCTATCAGAGCTAGTTCAAGAGTTATACCATCTTTGAGCCCCCTCTCCTGAGAAGCAACTAAGGGGCAATACAGCAGAGTATAGTTTGTGCAGGTCATCAGAGAAACTCTTTACTAGAAATTTATAGCAGAGTGCCAACATGGAGTCCCTAATGTCTAGACTTGGTGGTGGTGAATCTGGTGATAATAATTTCCCCCCACCACTGCAAACTTTTACCTCAGGACCAGGAGCTACTCTACTATAAGTTTGGATGAGCCAGATAAATTAGAAGAGGAGAGTGTAAAGAGGACAAGCAGAAGCCCAGAGTTGTTTCCGGAAGCTACTGTGCAGTCGTCTCCTGCATCTTTTCCACCATTTCCAAGTCCATCTGTATATGCTTTGGAATTGCCTCTACCAATGGAGACAGTTGTAACATAAGCTGCACCTGCTTCCACTGGCAGATGTAGCTCACCCACTGTCAATGTTGCCATCACAACTACCACTATTACGACTACCTATATCACCCCCACCCTCACTACCATCACCAATACTACCAGCAACATCACCACCAATACCTCCACCATCAACATCACCACTACCACTACCATCAAATATTTTCATTATTATTGATCAACCAAGTGCTAGTGTACAGGCTAGTGTTGTTTCAGCTTCCACTGCTACTGTTGCATCATCTTTAGCAAGTCAAAGGCTGGAATTATCACATCAACAAAGCTACATTTTGGTTAGCATTGAGTGCCCCCAACAAATTTTGTACCAGCTAAGTGAGTAGGATGAGAGTGATGGGCTGTCTCAGTAGTGCTGGTATGAAGCAACATCTAAAAATATACTATCAGTCTGTCTTACTAAGTGGAGAAACACAACACAAAATGCTACAACCACTTACACAGAGCAGGGTGGATGTTGAGGATTGTGCCAGCAGTTGACAGAGGCAGATTGCACAGGGACAGTTGGACTCCTCATTATCCCAAGGAGGTGTCCACCAGCCAACTTATTTCACTCCAGGACCTTGTCAAAATACCAGTCTAACAAAATCACCTGTCGGGGAGCAGATAGGCACCAATGTTCAAGTCTGGTTTGTGATCACTGACAAATCTGCTAACTTGGCCAAAGATGATTGATGGTTCGGGGACTGCCAATTGATGCAATTTATAAATCCAGTGACAACTGACAATGAGAGGGAATAACAAGAAGAGCAGTATTATTTCAAGCAGGGTTCTTCCAGACACTTTGAAGGAACACAGACCATCAGGGATTGTGTGTAGAGATGTCCCAAATAGTTCGCTGGTGAATAGTTCCCGGAGAACATAGCTTGTTTGGGTTCGCCACGGCTGGCGAACATATGCAATGTTCGGTCCGCCCCCCATTCGTCATCATTGAGTAAACTTTGACCCTGTACCTCACAGTCAGCAGACACATTCCAGCCAATCAGCAGCAGACCGTCCCTCACAGACCCTCCCACCTCCTGAACAGCATCCATTTTAGATTCATTCGGAAGCTGCATTCTTAGAGGAGGGACAGTGTAGCTGCTGCTGATTTAATAGGGAAATCGATAGCTAGGCTAGTGTATTCAGTGTCCACTACAGTCCTGAAGGACTCATCTGATCTCTGCTGTAAGGACAGCACCCCAAAAAGCCCTTTTTAGGGCTTGAGCATCAGTCTGCTTTTTTTTTTTTTCCTGTGTAATCTAATTGCAGTTGCCTGCCTGCCAGCATGTGTGTCAGGCTCACAGCGTATACTGTGCCCACTTGCCCAGTGCCACCACTCATGTCACCATAGCTTGCATTTAAAAAAAAACAAAAAACTTTTTGGACTGTGAAATAATAGCAATCAGTTTCCTTCACACTTGTGCATTTCAGGGCCTGCCAGGGCACAGTGTCACACCAGTGAAACTCATATCTGGTGTAACAGTAGTGTACATTTAAAAAAAATAAAAAATGTTTTGACTGTAATAGATTGAATAGCAGTTACTTGTCTGCAAGCGTGTGTGTCAGGCCTACAGCGTCTACTCTGCCAACTTCTGCCAGTGCACAGTGCCACTCATATCTGTTGTCACAGTAGCTTGCACGCATAGTACCACTAATCAAAAAAAAACGTCAGGCAGAGGCAGGCCACCCCGCAGGGGCCGTCGTGGTCGTGGTGCTGTGATTCCCTTTGGCCCTAGAATAATGCCCAGTGTTCAGAGGCCACGTACCCTGAACTCGAAAAGTTCTGAGGACATAGTTGACTGGCTAACACAGGACACCCAATCTTCTACAGCTTCCGCTCGGAACCTTGACGCACCATCCTCCTCCAGCTTAGCTTCGGGAACATCTCAAGTTACCACTCGCCCGCCTGCCGCAACCACCAACACTAGCACCACAGCCGCTTCATTTGATCTGTCAGAGGAGTTATTTACACATCAGTTGGAAGAAATGAGTGATGCGCAACCATTATTGCCAGAGGATTTAGATAAGAGGGATATGTCTCAGTCAGGCAGCATTACACACTTGGACGTACGGTGTGATGATGATGATGTTGTACCCGTTGCTGCTTTCTTTGCTGAGTTGTCAGATACAAGTGAAGCGGTTGATTATGACGCTGGATCCGTGGATGTCACGTGAGTGCCCGCTAGAAGAGAAGAAGAACAGGGGGAAAGATGGGGAGACAGAGAGGAGGAGGAGACGAGTTGGAAGCGGGGAGGTCGTCGCAAGGAGCTAGTGGCACAGTCAGACAGCTTGTATCGGCACCCGGGGTCAGCCAGACAGCACGCCAATCAACGCATGCTGTTGCCATCACCAGAATGCCGTCATTGCAGAGCTCAGCAGTGTGGCATTTTTTTGGTGTGTCTGCCTCTGACAACAGTGATGCCATTTGCAACCTGTGCCAAGAGAAATTGAGTCGTGGGAAGTCCAACACCCACCTAGGTAAAACTGCTTTGCGAAGGCACATGATCGCACATCACAAACGCCTATGGGATCAACACATGAGTACAAGCAGCACACAAACTCAAAGCCGCCATCCTCCTCCTGGTCCAGCATCTTCAGCCACGTCAACCACTGCTGTCCTCCTTGCCCCCTCTCAACCATCCGCCACTCCGTCTCTCGCCTTGAGCAGTTCCTGCTCATCTGCCCACAGTCAGGTGTCTGTCAAGGACATGTTTGAGCGTAAGAAGCCAATGTCACAAAGTCACCCCCTTGCCTGGCATCTGACAGTTGGCTTGTCTGAACTCTTAGCCTGTCAGCTTTTACCATACAAGCTGGTGGAGTCTGAGGCGTTCCAAAAATTTGTAGCTATTGGGACACCACAGTGGAAGGTACAAAGCCGAAATTTCTTTGCACAAAAGGCAATCTCCAACCTGTACTCAATTGTGCAAAAGGAAGTAATGGCATGTCTGGCACACAGTGTTGGGGCAAGGGTCCATCTGACCACTGATACCTGGTCTGCAAAGCATGGTCAGGGCAGGTATATCACCTACACTGCGCATTGGGTAAACCTGCTGGCTCTGCAGAGAAGTTGGTGACACCGCCACGACTTGCAGGCAGGCCTGCTGCCACCTCCTCTACTCCTCCTACTCCATCCTCTTCCATAACCTCCTCGGCTGAGTCCTCTTCTGCTGCTGCGTCTTGCTCCACATCAACGGCACCCCCCCACCTCCCAGGTACTATTCCACATCCCGGATACGGCAGTCTCACGCCGTCTTGGGGTTGACTTGCCTGAAAGCAGGGAGTCACACCGGACCAGCACTCCTGTCCGCCCTGAAGGCACAGGTGGATCAGTGGCTGACTCCGCACCAACTGGAGATCGGCAAAGTGGTTTGTGACATGTGCATGGCACATGTGTGTAATCTGATCGTACAACTCTTTGTGCATAAGTACCCAGGCTTACAGGACGTCCTGAAGCAGGCCAGGAAGGTGTGTGGCCATTTTCCTACATGGCCATGGTGCACTTTCCAGATATCCAGCGGCGAAACAACATGCCAGTGAGGCGCTTGATTTGCGACAGCCCGACACATTGGAATTCAACACTCCTAATGTTCGACCGCTTGCCCCAACAAGAAAAAGCCGTTAACGACTATTTGTAGTTCCTAGGACAGCCTCTGCTAGGACACGTTACTGGACGCTCATGCACAATGCCTGTAGGCTCATGCATCCTTTTGAGGAGGTGACAAACCTAGTCAGTCGCATCGAAGGCACCACCAGCGACATCATACCATTTGTTTTCTTCCTGGAGCGTGCCGTGTGAAGAGTGCTGGATCAGGCCGTAGATGAGCGTGAAGAGGAAGAGGAAGAGTTGTGGTCACCATCACCACCAGAAACAGCCTTATCAGCATTGCTGAGGAATGTGGCTTTCAGGAGGAGGAGGAAGACCAACCACAACAGGCATCCCACGGTGCTCGTTGTCACCTATCTGGTACCCGTGGTGTTGTCCGTGGCTGGGGGGAAGAACATATCTTCAGTGAGATCACTGAGGACGAGGAACGGGACATGAGTAGCTCGGCATCCAACCTTGTGCAAATGGGGTCTTTCATGCTGTCGTGCCTGTTGGGGGACCCTCGTATAAAAAGGCTGAAGGAGAACGACCTGTACTGGGTGTCCACGCTACTAGACCTCCGGTATAAGCAGAAAGTGCCTGAAATGTTACCGAATTACCGCAAGTCGAAAAGGATGCAGCAGTTCCAGAATAAATTAAAAAGTATGCTTTACACAGCGTATAAGGGTGATGTCACAGCACAACGGGAATTTAACAGGGGAAGAGGTGAAAGTAAAGCTCCTCCTCCCACAACCACGTCGGCAAGGACAGGACGCTTTACAGACGTGTTGTTGATGGAGGACATGCGGAGCTTTTTAAGTCCTACGCATCGCCACAGCCCTTTGCGGTCCACCCTCAGAGAACGACTCGACCGACAGGTAGCAGACTACCTCGCCTTAACTGCAGATATCGACACTCTGAGGAGCGATGAACCCCTTGACTACTGGGTGTGCAGGCTTGACCTGTGGCCTGAGCTATCCCAATTTGCGATAGAACTTCTGGCCTGCCCCGCTTCAAGTGTCCTGTCAGAAAGGACCTTCAGTGCAGCAGGAGGTATTGTCACTGAGAAGAGAAGTCGCCTAGGTCAAAAAAGTCTAGATTACCTCACCTTTATTAAGATGAATGAGGGATGGATCCAGAAGGGACTGACAGTGGGCGATACATTCGACTAAAAAAGGCCTGATGAGGGGGACGTAACAGGGATTAAACTGATAAGAATAGTACTACTTAACACACCACTCCTATCTGGTGGCACATTAGATTACACGCGCAGTGCCCCAAATTTGAAGTAGGAGGACCAACCAAGCATCTTTTTCCATCTCCCGGTTCCTAAAATCGATGCCATATAAACGTCCCCTAATAGGGGACGTAACAGGGATTAAACTGATAAGAATAGTACTACTTAACACACAACTCCTATCTGGTGGCACATTAGATTGCATGCGCAGTGCCCCAAATTTGAAGTAGGAGGACCGACCAAGCATCTTTTTCCATCTCCCAGTTCCTAAAATCGATGCCATATACACGTCCCCTGATAGGGGATGTAACAGGGATTAAACTGATAGGAATAGTACTACCTAACACACCTTATAATAACGCAGAGCGAGGAGTCTGAAGAAGAGGAGTCAGAGGAGGAAGGTGGCTTTGAGGAGGTGGAAGACCAAACACAGCAGTCGTCCCAGGGGGCTTGTTGTCATCTTTCGTGGACCCTTGGTGTTGTACGTGGCTGGGTGGAGGAAGAGACCTTCAATGACATCAGTGAGGACAAGGAACGGGACATGGCTAGCTTGGTATCCAACCTTGTGCAAATGGGGAGTTTGCGGTTGTGCAAATGGACTGTTTGCGGTTGTTTGCGGTGCGTTAAACAGGGAGCTTGGTCTGTCACTGTGAAGCGGGCATAACCCTTACACTACCTGATCAATACAACATCATACCTGATGTTTTAACCCCTTAAGAACGCAGCCAAATGTACAAGTTGTGATCCAAAAAAAACGTAAACAAAACCTGGCATTTGCGCTACATGTCTGTCCAACCGTAATTCACCTCTTTCATATCAAATGCACCCCGCCTTATTATATATCATTTTATTCAGGGGAAACAGGGCTTTCGTTTAACATCAAATATTTAGGTATGGAACATACCGTATTTTTCGCTCCATAAGACGCACCTCACCATAAGACGCACCTAGTTTTTAGAGGAAGAAACCCAGAAAAAAAATATTCTGAACAAACTGTCCCATAGTGTTTCTTACTATGGGACAGTTTGTACAGAATATTTTTTTTTCTCCCCTGTCCCATAGTGTCCCCCCCTCCCATAGTCTTCACTCACCCCCTCCCCATAGACTTCATCCACCCCCTCCCCATAGACTTCATCCACCCCCTCCCCATAGACTTCATCCACCCCCTCCCCATAGACTTCATCCACCCCCTCCCCATAGACTTCATCCACCCCTCCCCATAGACTTCATCCACCCCCTCCTCCCCATAGACTTCATCTCCCCCCCTCCCCATAGACTTCATCCCCCCTCCCCATAGACTTCATCCCCCCCTCCCCATAGACTTCATCCCCCCCCATAGACTTCATCCCCCCCTCCCCATAGACTTCATCCCCCCCTCCCCATAGACTTCATCCCCCCCTCCCCATAGACTTCATCCCCCCCCTCCCCATAGACTTCATCCCCCCCCTCCCCATAGACTTCATCCCCCCTCCCCATAGACTTCACCCCCCCCATAGACTTCATCCCCCCCTCCCCATAGACTTCATCCCCCCCTCCCCATAGACTTCATCCCCCCCTCCCCATAGACTTCATCCCCCCTCCCCATAGACTTCATCCCCCTCCCTCCCCATAGACTTCATCCCCCTCCCTCCCCATAGACTTCATCCCCCTCCCCATATTCTTCTCTCCCATACTGTCCCCCTCCCCTTGTCCCATAATTACTTACCTGTCTTGTAGCGTTGGCCGGCAGCACAGGTCGCACCACGGTAGTGGAACTTGAATTTCATGTTCCGGTTTCCGGCGGGACTGAAAGGAAGTGCGCACTCAGCTTGTGCACACTTCCTTTCAGTCCCGCCGGAAACCGGAACATGAAATTCAAGTTCCACTACCGCGGTGCGCCCTGTGCTGCCGGCCAACGCTGCAAGACAGGTAAGTAAAGCTTCATATTCGCTCCATAAGACGCACAGACATTTCCCCTCACTTTTGAGGGGAAAAAAAGTGCGTCTTATGGAGCGAAAAATACGGTAATTTAATATGAAAAAAATATTAAAAAAATGGGAGAAAATAAGATTTTTTTTAATTTTTTTAGTTCTACGTGACATTCTAACTGTGAATGTCATAATACTGTTTACTTTTACTGCAATACAATACACATATTTGTATTCAGCAAAGTCTCACGTGTAAAACAGTACCCCCTATGTACAGGTTTTATGGTGTTTTGGGAAGTTACAGGGTCAAATATAGCATGTTACATATTTCAGGTTTTTCACAATGAAATTTGCCAGATTGGTTACGTTGCCTTTGAGACCATATGGTAGCCCAGAAATAAGAATTACCCCCATGATGGCATACCATTTGCAAAAGTAGACAACCCAAGGTATTGCAAATGGAGTATGTCCAGTCTTTTTTAGTAGCCACTTGGTCACAAACACTGGCCAAAGTTAGTGTTAATATTTGAAAATGCCAAAAAACTAATTTGAACGCAAATTTTGGCCAGTGTTTGTGACTAAGTGGCTACTAAAAAAAAAAAAACATACCCTATTTGCAATACCCTGGGTTGTCTACTATTGCAAATGGTATGCCATCATGGGGATAATTTTCATTCCTGGGCTACCATACGGTCTCAAAGGCAACCTGGCGAATTTTAATGTGAAAAAAATGAAACGCAAACCTTATATTTGACTCTGTAACTTTTAAAAACACCATAAAACCTGTACATGAGGGGTACTGTTATACTCAGGAGACTTTGTTGAACACAAATATTAGTGTTTCAAAACAGTAAAACGTATACAAGCCTGGGATCGGAAGAAGCCCTCACCCAAGCCTGGAGCCGTCGTCTTGAGCCCGCACATCCATACCCATTCACCGATTGGACCGCCAATCAAGACTGCGCAGGGGCTAAGCAACTTTGGCGAACTTTATGTGAACACCCAGAGCCTGCCGGCTAGAGGAGTAGGCTGATCGCGCCTTTCTCACCGTATGTAGGCCCACACTCTGTACTCCATCTGAGTGCAGGTGAAGCCATTTGCCATACCCGACCTTTCAAATGTCATATGTCCCGTTTTATGCCAAACTTGTCTCAATAGGACCCAGTGGAGACAAGCTTTCTAAGTTTCATTAGCTGACCCAGCAGGTTTCACCTATCTTGATCAAATTTATGTTAATCTTAATCTTAATCTTAGTGGTCAAAAGGGAAGTCTAGTAATTACTTGTGTATACTTTATGCTTTTCCACCCCTTCCCTTTACCCTATTACCCTAACTACTCATGTTGTCAGTATACGTAACAAGCAGCCGAGTTCACTATTGAGCCTCTTTCTGCTGACAAATTGTTGATATCGTTACTTACCAGCATGTTCTCTATTATGTAACACATGTCTAAAACACATAAAATGTGCCGTTTTTTCCTCATGCTCCTGTTGTTAAGCCTGAACCAAACTCAGGGACTGCCTTTGGGGCACCCAGAGCCTGTCTGTATTGATCACTATGCACAACAAAAATAAAAAATTATAAAAAAAAAAACAGTAAAACGTATCACAACAATTATATCGTCAGTGTAAGTGCCATTTGTGTGTGAAAAATGCAAAAAATGTCACTGTCACTGACGATATCGTCGTTGTAATATATTTTACTGTTTTGAAACACTAATATTTGTGTTCAGCAAAGTCTTCCGAGTAAAACAGTACCCCCCATGTACAGGTTTTATGGTGTCTTGGAAAGTTACAGGGTTAAATATAGTGCTAGCAAATTAAATTCCCTATAGTTTCAGCATGGGTTGTCAGGCAGGTCCCGCTAATTGTAATTAATAAAATGACCTAATTATGTAAAATTATTACATAAATATATGTGTAGAATTATTATATATATAGGTGTGTATATATATATGTGTGCAAGTAGTGAGTAGAGCACTCCAGAGGACTTGTTGAGATTATTTATTCAATGTGAGAAGAATGTGTGCATATATATGTATATAATTTTTTTTATTATTTTTATTTATATATAGGTATATATTTAGTGATATATATGTATATACTTATGTATATAGATATATATATTATTTCGTTCTACATGTATTTTGATATCAATATATATATATTAATTTTAAAATACAGTTAGAACGAAATTACGCATGTTTATATATTTTTTATCTATTTATTTTGTATTATTTTTTTATTTTATTTTTTAACGTATTTATATATTTATTTATTTTTTATTATAATATATATATATATATATAATAAAAATTATATCAATATCATTGTATTTTGATATTAATATATATATATATATATATATAATTATGTATATATTAATATTAAAATACATGTAGACAGTGTATGTATATTTATGTGTATATGTGTATATATATACTTAGATCATATATATAATAAATATATATATGATCTAAGTATATATAATCTTATTTTTACACTGTTTTAACTGATTTTATTTGAATTTCAGACAGCAGGGGGAGTACCTGTCATTACAGGCACTCCCCTTGCTGGCACTGCCTTGGACGGCTATGCCGTCCATGTGATCGCGGGGTCCTCGCAAGGACCTCGTGATCACATGGCCCTGGGGGGACGAAGAGGACGGAGGGGGACTACCTGGGCTCCCAGGTAAGTCCCCCATACCGCGATCGCCGGCGTGGGATCACCGGCGACCGGGTAAGTACATAAGATCGCAGGACGTTTTATGCCGCCCTGCGGATTTTAGAGCCATCTAAATAAGGACGGCATAGAACGTCCTGCGGTCTTAAGGGGTTAAAGCACGTTATTCCAAACAATTTAGGAATGTTAGGTGATTTATGCCCTTTATGGATTAAAACCAGACTCTGCATCAACTATGTAATTTTCCATGGGAGTGTTGCCATGGATCCCCCTCCGGCATGCCACAGTCCAGGTGTTAGTCCCCTTGAAACAACTTTTCCATCACTATTGTGGCCAGAAAGAGTCCATGTGGGTTTTAAAATTCGCCTGCCTATTGAAGTCTATGGCGGTTCGCCCGGTTCGCCCGTTCGCGAACCTTTGCGGAAGTTCGCTTTCGCCATCCGCAAACGGAACATTTTATGTTCGCGACATCTCTAATTGTGTGTAATTTGTAGGTGTGTGCTGTTCTGCACACATTCTACACCTTTTAGTGAATTGTGCAATTCATGAAGCGAACAAAAATATGCAAAACATACTTGAGCTTTGCAGGAAGATTGCTGGGTATTGGACCACTGTACTGTGAGGGCTAGTTAATTATTGAGGCAAGAGACAAAAGGGCTCCCCACACATTGTTTATAACATAATGTCAGTATACTTTAGACATGCTGGAAAGACTTTTGTAACAGCAGAGGGAAATCCACAGTCTATCTTGTATCTTCCTACCATGCACTGACCCCTCATTGGAGTATGAAGATTAGAATATAATAGGTCAGCTTATTTTTATTTAATATAGGGATGTGACAGAACTTTGATCAACATCAATGCCAGTATAAGATAGGTCTCCCATTTGCTTACCCACATCAAAAACAAACAAACAAACAAATAAAGAAAACAAAATACTCCTGCTGTTGCTGCTCCCCCTTTTTTCAAATTTCTTTCATTGGAGTTTTTTCACTGTGCCTGGCTGAGTCTTGCTGCACCTTTCACCTCTGCAGATAGGCCCGGACTGGCCATCGGGCAAACCCGGCAAATGCCTGGTGTGCCATGATGTCCAAGGGCCGAGGGTGGCAGATGAGATCAAGCGATCTCCCCTGCAGGCCCCAATGCAGGGCAGCACCAGCCCTTACCCTTCAGGGGCCAGAGAAGAGATTTGTGGGTTGAGTTGATCTGGGCACGCTCCGTGTGTGCCGGGCAGCCTCTGTCTTCTTGCGAGCTCTGATATTAACAGAACGTTGCCATGGTAACCCGTGGCAATGCTCTGAAATACTGGCGCTCGCAAGAGGCAAAGACATGGTCTGTACCCTGCGGTGGTACAGACCAAATAACCTGACCATGGACCACCATGGATTAGCTTGCTGCGTATCCCCTCTCACTGGACCACCAGGGATCTGCCTGTTCCCTCCCCCCTGCAAGGTAATAAGGGGAAGGGGGAGTAAATGTTATACATATATAAATAAATTAATGAAGCCACTATCCTACCCCCTATACACACACTACACCTCCTTATATACACCCACTATACCCCCTTATAGACACACACACTACACCCCCTTATATACACCCACTACACCCATTTATATACACTCCGTACACCCTCTTACATACACCCCTTTATATACACCCACTACACGCACTTATATACACTCCCTACACCCACTTATATACACCCACTACACCTCCTTAATTACACACACTACACACACTACATCTACACACACTACACCCCCTTATATACACCCACTATACCCCCTAATATACACCCACTACACCCACTTATATACACCCACTACACCCACTTATATACACCCACTACACTCACTTATAACACTCCCTACACCCACTTATATACACACAGTACACCCCCATAATATACACCTAGAAATTCTGCACCCCCCACCCACCAAAAAATATGTATATTTATTTTGGACAAAGTGGTTCAGCCTAAATTATTTTTTCCACTGTGCCCAATCTACTAGAAAGCATACTTTTAGATGCTATGAGAGAGAGAGAGCAGTACAACCATCTGTAAGTTCCGGAGCTCTCCCTGTCACTCAATTTTAGGCATAAAGGTCTACATCAAGAATTGTTTAACAAATGAGGGGTTCGATCGTTATATAAGTTTGTATGAAAAACTCTACATTTACTATGTATAGAAGGCATTTCATTTTATGGTAAACATACTTGTCTGTACAATAACAGGTACATTTTTTAACTGAAACTTTACCCTTTCTTTCTGTTTTTAAATCAACATTAGTATAAATGTTCTCTAGACAGGACTAAAGCAAAGTAAACATAATGTATTATGTTCTACATTGTATGATATTGAAAACTGACTGCATTTCCTATGAATACCTGCATTCTTTTCCATTTCCATTTAACAAAAACACAATCACTTTTGTACCAAACATCCCTACATTGTCGTACTGATACAGAACAGATGCTTAATAAATAACGGTCAGGAGAAGATATCATTATTTTGTAATTTCTAGGCACACCTAAGAATATTAATTGTCCCATTTTCAAATTGAATGCTTGTGGCTGAATGAAACTTTTTCTCTCTCTGCTTCTATTTTAAGACACAGAGTCCTACACTGAATAAGGAATCGCTCATTTACGGCACATGAATTCTGCATTAACACGCCTGCTGAGCAGACAGGAGAGGAGAACTCCTGCAAATGAGATACTGTTTAAACTTACCATTGATTGAAGAAGAATATACTAATGATTAGCTGAATGCATGTGTTACCTAGTCAATACAGTAGGTGCAGTAGCAAATTTGATTATACGAAGGAAGCGGTATCTATATGCAGGATAGCTGTGAATGTTTTCACACCTGGCAATAAGATTTCTTTAAAAAAAATAAAAATAAATGTGGTCCCATGTTGTTCCATATAATTACTAAGCTGCTTGTTGTTACAAATGAAAATGAAACAACAATAACAGGAAGAGTAATGAGTTTTATGTGTTTTTTACTGAAAATCATGTAAGTGGTTACACTGCCTCAGAGCCTCTGGGACAACTTATTTTAAGACGAACAGGAGGAAAACATGCACTGCATGGCTGAAAATGAAGAAGTTCAGCATTGCTCTGCTTAGATGTCTTCTCTTATACAGGAGACTAATGCTTTTCATATTTTAATAATAAAACAGCTTGCACCATTAGGGCGTGTTATTTAAATATATGACAATATAAATTCTGTCATGACAGACAGACAGACAGAAAGACAGACAGACAGACAGACAGACAGACAGACAGACAGACAGACAGACAGACAGACAGACAGACAGACAGACAGACAGATAGATAGATAGATAGATAGATAGATAGATAGATAGATAGGACATAAATGCACAGTAAAATAAAAAAAAGGAAACATACTTTTAATAGCAATATAAGTTTTACCACAATTCTGATTCAGGTACATTGTTTTAAATTGATTAGATGATATTACTGAGAGGAATTCCATGTAGTCCCTGACTGCTTAACTTTTGGTAAGACAGCACACAAGTCTGTATTCTTCCATGCTTTTCATGTGTGAGCGATCCAGAATAGGTTCATGTTTACTCCAAAACGATGTGCCAGCACGTGTCCTATTCTGCACACAATGATCACTGTGTACAGGAAGATCGTGGTACATGTACTGATAGAGCTTGTAAGAAAATGCTACATGGTATTGAATTGTGGTATATATCAGAAAGGGGCAACTAACCCTACATTTATAAATTTTAAAAAAAAATCACTAATTCCATATAATTTCTTGTTATTTGATCACTTATGACAAGGAAAGCTACAATTTTCTGCATTTAAGGGACGTGTTTGCCTTTGTGTTAATTTCAGCATGATATATTTTTAAACATTTCCATATTACTTTTATTTTCTATGAAATATTTTGGTGCTTAAGAGTATAATGATCGAAATTTGATGAGAGGGCTTGAGGCATTAAGTTACACAGAACAATTCACTATATGATTGAAGGCATGGTGGTTTTAGAAGGATTTCAAAACTCCTGTGGTCCTACTGGAATTGAGTTCACGTTGCTGTAAAACTCAGTCTAAAACATCCAGCGAAACAGATGTTGTTTTAAAGAATTGCTTTAAGGAAAGCAGATTTTTCAGGTGTGATTTCTGGCTGTAGAAAAATTGTATTCTTTTCTAAACACAAACCTGCTGGTGTTTCAATTTAGGCAGCATGCATGAGTTGGAACTCCAAACAAGACCAGATTACCGTGGTGACCTCAGTGGGTAGATTTATATGCCTATCTAAAGACAAGCTTCTCTTATGTCACAGATAGAATGTACAGAATAAAAGCATGGCCTTCTATCAGGCTCACTGATCAATGGCCATACAGATTGGAGGTCATGATACAAACAGCGTCAGGAAGTGGATGAAAAAGAAAACAGGTTGAACTAAAGAGATTTATGTTTTCTGCCATGAGAAGCCCATTAAAACGAAAAGAAAAACACGAGAAAGAAGAGAATTTTTTTTTTAGAAAGGAAGAAAGAAAGAAGACTTTAGTAAGTGTAAATGTTTAATTCTTGTGTTGTACTTTTCTGATATGCACAGAATTATTTTAAATGATCATAATGGGAATATATATAGCCTTTGTATGCAGTGAGATATATAAATGTTAATATATATAAATAAAGGATATATATTGTTAGCCCCTCATCAACATATTCGATTGCCTTGTGCAAGGGGCTACTACACTGAACAAAATTATAAATGCAACACTTTTGTTTTTGCCCCCATTTTCAATGAGCCGAACTCAAGAAGATCTAAGACTTTTTATATGTACACAAAAGGCCTATTGCTCTCACATATTGATCACAAATCTGTCTAAATCTGTGTTAGTGAGCACTTCTCCTTAGGGGCGGACTGACCGGCCGGGAGGGGGGCCCGCCATCAGGGGGCTGGGTGGCACACTCTGAGGGGGCCGGCCTTTAAATGCTGCAGCTGCCTGAGCGCTCTGTTAAGAGCCTCAGGCGGCTGCAGCTTCTTACCCCCTTCCCTGTAGCGTGGCCGAGCTGCTCTCCGGTCCGCGGTGCCGGGCCAGAGTGATAGGAAGGTGCACACTCAGTGTGCACTTCCTGTCAGTCTGGCCGGGTACAGGAAACAGAAACTCCTGTTCCGCACGGAGTTTCTGTTTCCTGTACCCGGTCGGACTGACAGGAAGTGCACACTGAGTGTGCACCTTCCTATCACTCCGGCCGGGCACCGCAGACCAGAGAGCAGCTCGGCCACGCTACAGGGGAGCGGGTAAGAAGAAGGGGAGGGGAGGGGGTAAGAAGAAGGGGGGGAGGAGGGGTTAAGAAGAGGGGGGGAGTAAAAAGAGGGGGGTAAGAAGAGAGGGAAGGGGGTAAGAAGAGGGGGAGGGGGGAGTAAGGAGGGGGAGGGGGGAGTAAGAAGAGGGGCGTAAGAAGAAGGGGAGGGGGAGTAAGAAGAGAGGGAGGGGGTAAGAAGGGGGTAAGAAGAGGGGGAGTAAGAAGGGGAGGAGGGAGTAAAAAGAGAAAGGGGGAGTAAGAAGATGGGGAGGGGGTAGTAAAAAGAGGAATGGGGAGTAAGAAGAGGGGGGTTAAGAAGAGAGGGAGGGGGGAGTAAGAAGAGGGGGAGGGGGTTAAGAAGAGAGGGAGGGGAGAGTAAGAATAGGGGGGTAAGAAGAGGGGGAGGGGGTGTAAGAAGAGGAGGAGGGGGGAGTAAGGGGGGGGAGAGGACCCGGGAGCTCAGCCTGCAGCTCCTCTGGGTCCTTCTTGCCGCGGTTACCACAGCAACGTTATGGCTCTTGCAAGAGTAAACTCTAGCCCTGGAGCTACGGGCTAGAGTTCACTCTCAACACTGTGACCACCATGGATTCCTGGTGGTCGCAGTGGTGAGAGTGAACTCTAGCCCCATAAACACACTGCCCCCACACACACACACACACACACACCATACACATTTACACACCATACACATTCACACACTGCCCCCCATACACACACTGCCCCCACAAACACCATACACATTTACACACATTGCCTCACACACACACACACATACACTGCCCACCCATACACTGCCCACCCATACACACACAGCCCCCCATACTAACATTGCCACACACATACACAGCCCCCTCATACACACATTGCCCCACACACCCTACACATTCACACACTACACCCCCTCACACACACTGAACCTTTCACACACACTGCACCCCTCACACATTGCACCACTGCTCCTATACCCTACTACAGCCTCATATCCCAGCAGACCCCAGGTAAGTTGTCAAACTGTTCTTAAACGGTTTGACTACTTACTCTGGGAGGGGGGCCCGGCCCTCCTGGCACCATAACCACTACACAGAGCAGTAGTGGTTATTGTGCATGGATTATTTCTTTAAATAATTTACAAGTGCCCCAGTAGCCAGCAAGCCAGCCAGCCCACAGGCCAGCCAGCCCACAGACCGGCCAGCCAGCCAGCCCACAGGCCAGCCAGCCAGCCCACAGGCTGGACAGTGGCCAGCCAGCCCACAGGCTGGCCAGTAGCCAGCCAGCCCACAGGCCACCAGTTAGCCCACAGGTCAGTAGCCAGCCCACAGGCCTACAGCAAACCACAGGCTAACAGCCATCAAGCCCACAGCCTGCCAGCTGCAGCCAGCAAGCCACAGCCTGCCAGCCCACAGGCCGTCCAGCCAGCCAGCCCACAGGCCGGCCAGCCAGCCCACAGGCTAGACAGTGGCCAGCCAGCCCACAGGCTGGCCAGTAGCCAGCCAGCCCACAGGCCACCAGTTAGCCCACAGGCCAGTAGCCAGCCCACAGGCCTACAGCAAGCCACAGGCTAACAGCCAGCAAGCCCACAGCCTGCCAGCCGCAGCCAGCAAGCCACAGCCTGCCAGCCAGCAAGCCACAGCCTGCCAGCCAGCAAGCCCACAGCCTGCCAGCCAGCAAGCCCACAGCCTGCCAGCCGCAGCCATCACAGCCTGCCGGCAGAAGCCAGCAAGCCCACTGCCTGCCAGCAAGCCCACAGCCTGCCAGGCAGCAACAGTAATTAAGGTAAGAGGAGCAAACTTGGCCTAGGTATCAGCGAGCTATGTTGTGTTGCTATATTGTGAGTGTTGGAGAGACCCCCCTCCAGGCCCCATTAGACTCCATTGTAGTCTCTAATGGGACCTGGAGGAAATTCTTTCTAACACACTCTCTAAAGGACACTGAGATAGCCTCTGCTAGAATGATCCCCCCTCCATGGCCCATTAGCCCTCAATTGTAGTCTCTACTGGGGCGTGGAGGCAACTGTTTCCAGCAGGGCCTCTGAGATGGCCTCTGTTAGAAAGACCCCCTTCCAAGCCTATTAGACTCCATTGTAGTCTCTAATGGGGCTTGGAGGGGATTCTTTCTAACACACTATCTAAAGGACACTGAGACAGCCTCTGCTAGAAAGACCCCCCTCCATGGCCCATTAGCCCTCAATTGTAGTCTCTACTGGGGCCTCAAAGGGATTATTGCACTTTTGTTCCTTGTGTCTAAAGATTGTGCAGGGTGTGGCTGGAGGCGGTGCATGGAGGCGGGACAAGGGTGGCACTTGCTGCGGAGTATGGGTGGGGCCTGTAAGGGGGTCCTTGATTTATTTTTCCCGGGGGCCCTGAGGGTTCTCAGTCCACCCCTGCTTCTCCTTATGTTTATTGCAAAGGTGTGGCCACAATAAAAGGTCACTCTAAAATGTGCATTTTTATCACACAGCACAATGTTACAGATGTCGCACGTTTTGAGGTAGCGTGCAATTGGCATGCTGACTGCAAGAATGTCCACCAGAGCTGTTGCCCGTGAATTGAATGTTCATTTCTCTACCATAAGCCATCTCCAAAGGCGTTTCAGAGAATTTGGCAGTACATCCAACCGGTCTTACAACGGCGGACCACGTGTAACCACACCAGCCCAGGACCTCCACACCCAGCATCTTCACCTCCAAGATCGTCTGAGACCAGCCACCTGGACAGCTGCTGCAACAATCCGTTTGCATAAGCAATGAATTTCTGCACAAACTGTCAGAAACCGTCTCAGAGAAGCTCATGTGCATGCTCGTTGTCCTCATTGGGGTTTCGACCTGAATGCAGTTTGTCGTCGTAACCGACTTGAGTGGGCAAATGCTCACATTCGATGGCATCTGGCACTTTGGAGAGGTGTTCCTCTTCATGGATAAATCCCGGTTTTCCCTGTACAGGGCAGATGGCAGACAGCATGTATGGCCTCATGTGGGTGAGCGGTTTGCTAATGTTAACGTTGTGGATCGAATGGTCCATGGTGGCGGTGGGACTATGGTATGGGCAGGTGTATATTATGCACAACGAATACAGGTCCTTTTTATTGATGGCATTTTGAATGCACAGAGATACTGTGACGAGATACCGAGGCCCATTGTTATGCCATTCATCCACGACCATCACCTCATGTTGCAGCATAATAATGCACGGCCCCATGTTGCAAGGATCTGTACACAACTCCTGGAAGCTAAAAACATCCCAGTTCTTGCATAGCCAGCTACTCACCGGACATGTCACCCATTGAGCATGATTGGGATGCTCTGGATCGGCATATACAACAGCGTGTTCCAAGTACTGCCAATATCCAGCAACTTTGCACAGCAATTGAAGAGGAGTGGACCAACATTATACAGGTCACAATCAACAACCTGATCAACTCTATGCGAAGGAGATGTGTTGCACTGAATGAGGCAAATGGTGGTCACACCAGATACTGATTGGTGTTTGGACACCCCCAGAACCCTCAATACAGTAAAACTGCACATTTTAGAGTTGTCTTTTATTGTAGCTAGCCTAAGGCACACCTGTGCAATTATCATGCTGTCTAATCAGCATCTTGATATGCCACACCTGTGAGGTGGATGGATTATCTCGGCAAAGGAGAAGTGCTGACTAACACAGATTTAGACAGATTTGTGAATAATATTTGAGAGAAATATACCTTTTGTGTACATAGTAAAGTCTTAGATCTTTGAGTTCAGCTCATGAAAAATGGGGGCAAAAACAAAAGTGTTGCATTTATAATTCTGTTCAGTGTATTTAGTGATGCTCGCTTCCTGTTTCTTTTTTCCCTCACTATGTGTTTCCCCACAGTGTGTTACTACCCATTGCCTCATTGCTTCACTTTAACTCTGGTTTAATATAATTACTTGTTGTGTTCTGCGGGCCACAATGCTTATTGCTTGCTGCCCTCATGGCTCTGGGAGAGGGGGAGGGGGGGCGGGGGTGATATGACATCAATTTATCCCTCTCACTCTTTCTCTACAAAAAATAAGCACTGAAACTGATTTTGAAAAATGGTGCTCCAGAGGTGTAGTTGGCGCTGACCATTAATCTCCCCAAATGACCAACAACTGCAGTGCTGAAACTAGGTCCCTGTCCACCTCTATATAACAGTGTGTTTCCTGGCCATGGCTCATCCCATGGATGCCAGCCTGCTAGGCAATTCCTCGTCCCTTCCAGAGAAACACGTGCACCCACAGCAGGATGCATTAGTTGCTCTTTGCTTTATGAATTAGCTGAAATGGGGTGCCAACTGGTCTTACTTGGATGAAAACATGCATGCAATAGGAGGTCATTGGAAAAAGCATCAGTCTAGACATGGACTCAAATGACCATATCTAGCAAGTACTGTCAAGTTTAACATTGCAAAATATATGATAGAGCATTAAGGTACACATTGTTATTAAAGCTGAGAATCCACATTATTTAATGTGTTTGTCTTTTCCTCCCTAATGTTTACATCGGAAGTCAAATTGCTTTAGGATCTAAGAATTAAGGAGTTAAATCCTTTCTTCGTGAACCATTGCTTTAAAAGCAAAGACTGTAAAACCATTGCTGTCCATCTGGTAGAGATACATCCACTTGAGTGATGATCACTGCCGATCACTAAGTTGACAGAATGACATAAAGGTCTACTAATCTAGTCTATGCTTAATATAATAGTTTCCCCAAGAGCAGAGATGTTAATTTGCCTGCTGTTCTAACTGGGTAGCCTGATGCAGCGTGTTTTCGTCCATAAAGTGAGAGCTGGGGTTATTGATATCTCTGTTGTATGATAATAATACATATGCCTATGGTGCAATTATAACCCCACAATGTATATCCTTATAGAGAAATTATTAATGGCTTTCTTGGGAGAACAGGCATCTGAGCACAGAAGTCTGGCGCCAGAAAACTCTGCTGTTGAGTGAACCGTAGGTGCTCTGCATGATTTAGTAATATCAAGAGGATAGGGGGTTAGAAACGCACAGGGGGGTTGGAAATTTCAGGCTGTTTTGGCTGTGAAAAATAATTAACTGAAAATCATGTACCTGCTGCAGCACAGGGAACGGTATTCTCTAAAGTCTTGTCTTAACTGAGATGCTCTTCATACATAAGCCTCAGCTTCTGCTTCATGTAACAAATTCATTTTCAGCTTTCTGTGCTATCAACACTGCTATTATTAGGGAGAATGTGTTTTCAAAGATCTTGACTGCAAATTGCTTCCTACCTCATGGACTGCTTCGCTTTTGTGTTTCAAGACAATCAGAAGCTTGATAAGCCCACAATGAGAATAGGGCGAGCCTCTGGGACAGGATTCCAATGCATTCTCCTGAAAACATTCTGCTTGCAATTGATTTGAATTTTTATTTTTACCATCCGTGGCGGTTAATGATACCTTTAGAGAGAAAGGAAAAAAAAATGCTGTGGTTATTTATCGTTGTATATTGAACATTAACATTTTAAGGCCTAGCAGCAGGTCTGCAGTTTTTATGCATTTGTCAAAATGAGGTATTGTTGGCCTGACTGATTTGTTCAAATGGTACATACAATCAATGCATGACAGCTAGATGTGCATAGAATGTGAGGTTTAAAATGATAGGAACGTCCAGCAGAAACCTAAATATAATGATCCTCTATTTAAGGTGTCAAGACAAAGATGACATTTGGGTCATGCCATGACTTCATCAAACCAGTTTGAGAAAGGCCTTGCGTGGCCAATACATCTCCTTTCTCTTGGCACTTTAAATAAAGGATTATTACATACTAATAACCCATACATTGGGCTTTTATTTTTACAAAATTATGGTCATTAGAGTATATTAATTCATAAGAATATTGGCTAGGGAAGGTATTGATACTAATATACTTCTTTGAATCTCAGGTGCAGTTAAAGCACCTTGTTTTCAGATCATTTGTTTATTGCTCATTTTTCAGAAAATATGTTGTAATTTATGTTTTTAGTTTGCATGTTTATTTCAGTTTTATAATAGAAATGTGCCCTAACAATTTGATAGGTATTTAGTGAGAAACTCATAAGGCTTCGACAAGGAGTAGGCAACTCATCAGAACTCCAGATAATGTAGACTACATCTCCCATAATGCTCTTGCAGCCATTAGGCTGGCAAAGCATTGGGGGACTTGTAGTCCACAACATCTGGAGTGCCAAAAGTTGCCTATCTCTGGCTTAGACCATTCTCCACTTAACTACATGCTGTGCAGGCACAATTGTAAAATGAGTGCTTCTAATCTTCTGTAATTTTTTTGCTTTACCCATGAGTACTACAGATGTTGGGTCCTTTGCTTTTTTTCACTGAAATATCCTAGAAAATTTTAAGGAGATCATTTTTGCCCAATTGGCAACAAGGAAAGAAGTTACATTTGACACTTCTTTTCAGCTTGGAAATCTGAAAAAGTCAAATTAGGCCAATTTTCACTTTTCACAGCAAACATTTCAAGGATACCAGAAATGCACATATTCTCACTATGTATGTGGGACATTGTGTGACTTTTCAGTGCTTTTTGTAGAAAATGAAAGGTTCCAGTTTTTTTCTGATTATGGGTGGGAAATATCAATCACCCCTGCTGCTTGACCACATGGCGGGCTTTGTTCCATGGCAAATTATTGTGTTGGCCTGTGACGTTTGTACAAATTAAAATTGCATAGTTAAATTTTACTGCATTTCCAATCAAGAAGACATAAAAAATAAATTATTCTCATGCATCAGTGAATTCTGCCGGTCAACATAAAATTGTTTAGAAATATATTCCATGTAATTATTTTATTCTAGCAGTAGCGACATGTCCGACCTTTTTTTTCCTTGTCCAGATTACTGTCACACCTTATCTATGGTTTTATAACTTGAAGAGCTAAATTCCTTTTTTATTTAGCCATTACACCTTTGTTTTCCTGGTTTGTAGCCAATTCTTATGGGATTATTCAGTGAGAATTCACAATTAATTTCAAATTGAAGGCCAAAGCAGTCGAACTTGAAGCATAGCTGATTAACATAATATTTCCAGCTTGCTTATTTTTACTTTGAATTTGAAATTCACTTTGAATTCTTACTTTAGTGAATAATAAGTTGTTCTGAGCAAATCTAGACTCTTATCTACTTTTTATTTGCTGCTGGGGTAGTCACGTCTACCATGTTTTCCTGTCAACATAAATAATCCATGCTCTCAGAAATATACAAGGCTCTCTGTCACACAGTATGTAGTATTCATATACTGATGCAGTCAATTCAATGGAAATTCCAATGGAACTATAAATAATCGACTTCCCCTGACTACCTAAAAAATTCAACATACTGCAGGGAAGCACCTTTCATGTAGAGTAGGGTAGCATGTAAAAATTACGTATGTTCCAGAAGATATGGTGCAATAGGCAGCTTTTTTGTTTTTGTTTTTTTAAACAATAAGCACACCTTTTAAGGTAAATTTTTAATTTCTGTACATATTGTGTACGTTTTTAAATAACAGCAGTTATTTCATTTCACATTTCACATTATTTGCTGAACACCTTCTAATTGTATCATCTCTTTGTAAAAAAACAATGTTCGCTGTTTCTATTGTTAAATGTAATATATTTGTCTATTTAGCCGGAATAGATCTTGAAATATTCTACGCATGGAAGTTTTCTGACTGTTAGGTGCACGTACTCCTCTGGAGAATTGCTTTATAATCCAAATATCCCGTTACCAAGATAAATTATCCAGGTTTCTGAAATGGCACATAGGACTGTCATTCAAAAAGCAAAATACAATTTACTAAAACAAAACAACAAAAACAAATTAAATATTTCACTTGGCATCCACATTTTTCACATTCAGGTTATGTGCATTGCTTTCATTATATATTGTTGTATTGTCTGTATTTATGTTTTACTACATTTATAATCAAATAGTCAGATTTACTACAGACACCTTAATTAACATTTTGTCAAATTAGGGAATAATCATGCGTTTGCATATAATGGATATATTGAGTTCTTATGTGCGTTTGCATTAAAAAGTTTTTTTTATTTTTTATTATTATCATCAGCTACCCTAATTCAATTTGCACTTAATATACATTTTCATAAGCCTGACACTAAATATCTTAATACATATGAAACATCACAGATGCTTACTGTTATTACATAATAAAGGCAGATTTTTTATCTTTATTTCTATATATTTGTGTTTGTCCATCATAATAATAGGTGAAAATATGTTAGAATATATAAAAAGATGAAGGAATATATCAAGCACCATTACCACTGTGGCCTGCTTTAAGAATGAAATACAATGTTACAACAGTAAGTTAAGAAACTCTTGTCAGGTTAGAAAAATATAGGAACAGTGGGTAACCCCAAACTAATTGAAACATTTAAATAAGAGTAGGACAACTATAACATTATTATAGAGGTGTCTGTTCCTAATTGCTACAAAATCAGGATATATATTAGTGTGCTAAGAGATTCGTTAACAGACCATAGAAGTGAAAAACTAAACATTCAGGTTGCTAACGTAAAACTATGTCTCAGCAACTGGGGTCAATGTCATTAAAGTTAAGTATATTATATCTTGTCTAGCTTACTTGGTTATGCATAATATATACAAGTGGTAAACGTACTCACAGTTGTAGGAACGGAACAAATAAGTTGCAAACAGAGTATTTAAGTTGCTATTACTAATCAGCGTATCAACGTATAAAATCACAATCGCACCATCAAGCAATAAGAAATGTCTAGACCAATAAATAAAAATGTAAATTCACTAAATAATCTAAATTAAGATGACACAATATATCAGACATGTAAGTGTATATATACTGAATTATCTCATTAGAGATGGCGTAAAATATCAGACATGTAAGTAATCGCTGATATGTGGACTAATACCAATGACAATGAAGAGAGATTTTAACCAATCACCTTCTTGGCAACCATTGATGAATTCTTAAACAGTGGAACACACAGAATTAAAAGATCTGCATGGTAACACAAGTATCCAATCTAAATTCTCAAAATTTATAAAGGATAGCAACAGTAAATAAAAAGACACATTCAGCTGGGAATTATGAGGGCACACCCAGAACATGTATTTGTCAGCAGTGTATCTGCTGTACAGAACAAAATATATACAAAATAAGGAACAGCATGCAAAAAACAAATCACCTATTTTAGAAAATAAATATAGGGGTTTGGTTACACCATATGGCCATATTATGTTACAGTACATCTATAATGGTGAGCCCTACACTAATTTTAACATGGTGGATAGTGATGTCGCGAACATAAAATTTTCCGTTCGCGAACGGCGAACGCGAACTTCCGCAAATGTTCGCGAATGGGCGAACGCGCGAACCGGGCGAATCGCCATAAACTTCAACAGGCAGGCGAATTTTAAAACCCACAGGGACTCTTTCTGGCCACAATAGTGATGGAAAAGTTGTTTCAAGGGGACTAACACCTGGACTGTGGCATGCCGGAGGGGGATCCATGGCAAAACTCCCATGGAAAATTACATAGTTGATGCAGAGTCTGGTTTTAATCCATAAAGGGCATAAATCACCTAACATTCCTAAATTGTTTGGAATAACGTGCTTTAAAACATCAGGTATGATGTTGTATCGATCAGGTAGTGTAAGGGTTACGCCCGCTTCACAGTGACAGACCAAACTCCCCGTTTAACGCACCGCAAACAACCGCAAACAGTCCATTTGCATAACCGCAAACTCCCCATTTGCACAAGGTTGGATACCAAGCTAGCCATGTCCCGTTCCTTGTCCTCACTGATGTCATTGAAGGTCTCTTCCTCCACCCAGCCACGTACAACACCAAGGGTCCCCGAAAGGTGACAACAAGCCCCCTGTATTTTTTTTTTTTTTAATTTACACTACTGTTACATATGAGTTGCACTGGTGTGACACTGTGCCCTGGCAGGCCCTGAAATGCACACGTGTGAAGGAAACTGACTGCTATTATTTCACAGTCAAATTTCTAATTTTTTTTTTTAATGTACACTACTGTTACACCAGATATGAGTTGCACTGGTGTGACACTGTGCCCTGGCAGGCCCTGAAATGCACACGTGTGAAGGAAACTGACTGCTATTATATTACAGTCAAAAAAGTTTTGTTTTTTTTAAATGCAAGCTATTGTGACACCAGATATGAGTGGTGGCACTGGGCAAGTGGGCACAGTATACGCTGTGAGCCTGACACACACGCTGGCAGGCAGGCAACTGCAATTAGATTACACAAAAAAAAAGCAGGCTGATGTGCTAGCCCTAAAAATGGCTTTTTGGGGTGCTGTCCTTACAGCAGAGATCAGATGAGTCCTTCAGGACTGTAGTGGACACTGAATACACTAGCCTAGCTATCGATTTCCCTATTAAATCAGCAGCAGCTACACTGTCCCTCCTCTCACTAAGAATGCAGCTTCCGGGGGGCGGGGCCTAGCTGTCATGGAGGAAAGACTCACTTCGTGTGAGCTCCCTCAATACCTCACTTTAAGCAGCTATCAACAAGCAAATTTCACCCCAGAAGGGTAGACCCAGCAATTTGTCTCCTACCTGACCGCCCCGACATGCTTAATAGTGGTCAGCAACTTGACAGAGTCTTACTTACCTCCGCGTGGCAAGTGTGGCCTAGTGCTCACCGGGCGGGAGAGGCGGACGATCTCCTGATCCTGGGATGCCCAGGAGCAGCTACTTCCCGGCAGGAGCTCCGTTACCCCCCCTCAGACCGGTGGGGGTTATCCCGGTCCACCCCGAGAGGCAGTCTAGAGCTAATGGACGCAGAGAGCACAGCCACCCAGGCTGACATACTCATCTGCGACTCTCCCAATATGGCGGCAGCCGCGTGTCCTCCTGGTACCAGCAAAGCATGGCAGGATATTGAGTCTAAGCTGGACAGACTCTTTAATCAATTTTGGAAGCAAATAACAAGCAGGAAGCCCCAACAAGCTCCACGACAGCTAAGCAAAGCAGTCCCCATTAAAATCCACCAACGCAAAAGGTGTCGAAGATGGGACTGGAGGCACAAACAGAAATGCAGAGCCTGCCCCACGTCAAGCACTCGCCTCCACCTTAAGCCACCACAATCCGGATAAACATACCGGACGTGAAGCACCACCGGGACAGATCCCACCACCCGACAAAACAAGCTTCCACCACCTCAAGCCGCGAACCCGGCACTCAGCCAGAGACTTGCCTTTGTTGTTCCAGGTATCAGGGACTCCCAGGGTCTGCACCTGGTGCCCAGAAGGGATCGGATGAGCACAAGCAGAAAACAGCAGCCTGCCAAGCATGTCCCACTATAGCCGATCCTCCACACCATGCCTTTGATCACATGAACTGCTCTCTGCACATTAACTAATCGTAAAGTAGCAAGCGTTTAAACATGTCATTATTTCACCTCCTAAAGAGTTTATTGTCGTAGTTCCTTACATGCCTTTACCTTAACCGTTCATGTATTATGTTATTCACTAGTCTCATCCCATGGGGCGACTCTCACTTGATTTATAACTAGTGGTGGAGCTGCTGATATAAATACACAGTTGATAACGTGAAAGCTACACCCTAAACATGACAGCCATCTTTCACAACAATGTACTGCTATATACTCATACCCTCAGTGCAACTAGCCATGATATACGCACGTTCAGCCTAGCATGCTCAAATATAACACACTTCTGTCTAAAAAAAAAAAAAAAAACGAATGCAGCTTCCGAATGAATCTAAAATGGATGCTGTCCAGGAGGTGGGAGGGTCTGGGAGGGTGGGTCTGCTGTTGATTGGCTGGAATGTGTCTGCTGACTGTGAGGTACAGGGTCAAAGTTTACTCAATGATGACGAATAGGGGCGACCGAACATCGCATATGTTCGCCGTCCGTGGCGAACGCGAACAAGCTATGTTCACCAGGAACTATTCGCCAGCGAAATATTCGGGACATCTCTAGTCAGGATAGATGCCTCTGGAATGGGAGGTACGGGTTGAGATGGTACGCATACCAGTGTCTCAGGGGCCAAATAAGCATTTCTGGACAAAAGTGTCTGATGGGCCTGGGCAATCTGGTCCATACGGTGATCCTGTTCTTAAAATCTTGCCTCATAGGAGGCCATTTGCTGTCCTAAACCTGCAGGGCCCATGGTCCTATCATAATGTCATGATGTAATACCCCAACACGCAGAGTTTAGGATAGCAAGGGACAAGACTAGGATATAACTTATTACCTGGACTTAGAATGGCCAGACTAAACGTCAGACAGAGATAAAGCTAATCTGTAACGAGACGAGGTCATGGTAACAGAGAGACTACGAAAACGAGAACAAGCCATAGTCAGGTAGATGGTAATCAGTCACACGGGCAAACAAGACAGGAAAGGGTTAAAGATAAATTCAGAGTCAAGAACAAAGCCATGGTCAATACCAAAATAAACAAAATAGATCAAGGAATGCACTAAAGGGTACTGACACAGAAACCCCAATAGGACAAAGTGGATAGGGCTAGGGAAGTTTAAATATCCTTTAACATTTGATTGGCCTACGTCATGCCTACGCCCCCAAAACATTCGTGTGTGGGGGTGATGGAATGACGTGGGCCAATGGGAGCCTGAATCAACTTTTGGCTCCCACTGCCCCTTTAAGAGCGAGCTCGTGACTCGAGCCGTGCTCCTAGTGCCAGGCGGGCTACGTGACCGATCACTGCGGTCAGTGCACGCGGCTAAGTCAGAAGAGGAGATCAAGCCGCATGCGGCTTGTGTGGAGGCAGGAGTGATCCAGCCACGCGCGGCTCAAGCTTAGGAGCCAGGTCGGTCCCAGGATAAGGTAAATACAGCCATAACCACTTATCCCAATCACACACCTTTTCTAACGTCCTATCCCATTAAAAGCATATTACCGCGTATTTAATAAAACAGATAGACCCCCCTACTTCATTCAGGTTACCGATCGATGGTTCGATATTCTGAGCCCTCTCTGATTTACTGTACACGACTATTCGATATTCCCACAAATTTTATATAGCATTTTATGTTTGTTTGACATATTGGATATCGCTAAAAATCATGATCACTATATACTTTCTCTACAAACCTCTAAAACGAACCAAACTACTCATCCATCCGCTATACCACTTTATCCCACCTAGAACTAGTGCCCAGTTAAAATACTAGACTCTTACTTACCCACACTCAGTCATGCCACACACATTTCACCACTACTCTCACTGAATCCCTCTGACTACGGCTAAATTCATCTTCTACATCAGAACCATACTCCTAAGATTGGGTTGTATCCATGTCTCGGGTCTTTAATTTAGAATAGGGGCAGCTTCGGTCTCTTTCAACACTGACTCCAGTGCATATTATTAAAAGATTGGGCAGATGGAAATCCTCAGTCTACAACCGATATATTCCTCATCCCGAGAAAGAAATCAGGAAAGCTTTTAAAAGTTTGGCATGGTAAATTTGATGCAATAAGTGTGTTTTTCTTTAATACCTTTTCACCCTCTTTGCATGAACCCGATTTACATATATTACTAATATGTTTCTGAACATATATATTATATTATTCACTCACTCACTCACTCTCTGGGCCGGCCTAAGACATCATGCTGCCTAGGTCCAACGATAAATGACTATGGGGGATAATGTATAAGAAACACAGGTTACTGGCTATGGGAGGGATAATGTATAATAAACACAGGTTACTGGCTATGGGAGGATAATGTATCCTCCCATAGCCATATGGGAGGATAATGTATAATAAACACAGGTTACTGGCTATAGGAGGATGATGCATAATAAACACAGGTTACTGGCTATGGGAGGATGATGCATGATAAACACAGGTTACTGGCTATGGGGGGATAATGTATAATAAACACAGGTTACTGGCTATGGGGGGGATAATGTATAATAAGCACAGGTTACTGGCTATGGGGGGGATAATGTATAATAAACACAGGTTACTGGCTATGGGAGGATAATGTATAATAAGCACAGGTTACTGGCTATGGGGGGGATAATATATAATAAGCACAGGTTACTGGCTATGGGAGGATAATGTATAATAAGCACAGGTTACTGGCTATGGGGGGGGATAATGTATAATAAGCACAGGTTACTGGCAATGGGAGGATAATGTATAATAAACACAGGTTACTGGCTATGGGAGGGATAATGTATAATAAACACAGGTTACTGGCTATGGGGAGGATAATGTATAATAAACACACGTTACTGGCTATGGGGGGATAATGTATAATAAACACAGGTTACTGGCTATGGGAGGGATAATGTATAATAAACACAGGTTACTGGCTATGGGGGGATAATGTATAATAAACACAGGTTACTGGCTATGGGAGGGATAATGTATAATAAACACAGGTTACTGGCTATGGGAGGGATAATGTATAAAAAACACAGGTTACTGGCTATGGTAGGGATAATGTATAATAAACACAGGTTACTGGCTATGGGGGGATAATGTATAATAAACACAGGTTACTGGCTATGAGGGGATAATGTATAATAAACACAGGTTACTGGCTATGGGAGGGATAATGTATAATAAACACAGGTTACTGGCTATGGGAGGGATAATGTATAATAAACACAGGTTACTGGCTATGGGGGGAATAATGTATAATAAACACAGGTTACTGGCTATGGGGGGATAATGTATAATAAACACAGGTTACTGGCTATGGAGGGATAATGTATAATAAACAAAGGTTACCTGCTATGGGGTGGATAATGTATAATAAACACAGGTTACTGGCTATGGGAGGATAATGTATAATAAACACAGGTTACTGGCTATGGGAGGATAATGTATAATAAACACAGGTTACTGGCTATGGGGAGGATGATGTATAATAAACACAGGTTACTGGCTATGGGGGGATAATGTATAATAAACACAGGTTACTGGTTATGGGGGATAATATATAATAAACACAGGTTACTGGCTATGGAGGATAGTGTATAATAAACACAAACACAAAAAAAAATACAAAATACAAAAATACAAAAATACATTGTATGCGGTCTAGAAGGTGGGAGGGTCTGGGAGGGAGGGTCTGCTGCTGATTGGCTGGAATGTGTCTGCTGACTGTGAGGTACAGGGTCAAAGTTTACTCAATGTTGACGAATAGGGGTCGGACCGAACATCGCATATGTTCGCCATCCGTGGCGAATGCGAACAAGCTATGTTCGCCAGGAACTATTCGCCTGCGAACCGTTCGGGACATCACTAATGGTGGATAAACATGCCAACTACAATACTTATTGTAAGGCCTTACCCCCTCTGTCCTTTGCCGACAGCACTCTTGCAGCCATCTGATTGTGTGTGCCATGTGATTGGCGGGAGCAGGCAATCCAAGGTGTGTCATGGCTAGTAAAAAGCATGCTCCCGAGCAGGGCCGTTGCAAGGATTTTTGACTACACAGGAAAAGATGCATTTTGCCTCACCCCCCCCCCCAAAAAAAAATGCATCTTTACCTGTGTGTCATGTAACCCCTTTTTAATTTCTTACCCCCTTTTTTGTTTTACAACCTGTCTTTCTAAATATCTTACTCCCTTTTTCTCCTTTGTGTGTCTTACACCTCTTTGTGTTTTATCCTTCATATGTCTCTTGCAACCCATTTGTGTATATTTTACTTCCCCCAGCCACTTTGTCTTTCTCTTTCTTCTCCCCAGATCCTTTGTGTTGCTCTTTTTTCCCAACACCTTTGTGCGTCTTTCTCCCCCCAGCCCCTTTGTAGGCCTCTCCCCTCAGCTCCTTTGTGTCTCTTTCTTCCCCAGCTCCTTTGTATGTCTCTTTCTCCCTCCCAGCTCCTCTGTGTGTCTATTTGTCACCCTTTAGCCCCTCTGTGTGTCTATTTGCCCCCCCATGTGTCTTTATCCTTACTTAGCCTCTCTGATTTCCTCTTTGTGTCCCCTCTGTGTGTCTCTTTGCACCCCTAGCACTGCTGCGCCTTTCAATGTCCACCTTCCCTATACCTTTCATTGTCCCACTGAACCTTTTATTATCCCCTTCCCCACTTGTACCTTTTATTACCCCTAGCCCTCCTGTGTCTTTCAATGTCCCCTTCCTGTACTGTACCTTTTATTGCCCCCTGAACCTTTTATTATCCCCCTCCCCACTTGTACCTTTTATTATCCCCCTCCCCACTTGTACCTTTTTCTGTCCCCCTTCCCTCCTGTACCTTTTCTTGTCCCCCTATAACTCTTATTGTTCCCTCTCCCCTTCTGTAACTTATTTCTGCCCCTCCAATCCTGTAACTCTTATTGTCCCCCCTTCGATCCTGTAACTCTCATTGCCTCCCCTTTCCTCCTGTAAGTCTTATTGCTCCCCTCCCCTCCTGTAACTCTTTTTATCCTGCCTCCCCTTCTGTAACTCTTATTGTCCCCCCTGTAACTCTTACTGCCCCCATCCTGTAACTCTTATTGCCCCCCTCCTGTAACTCTTATAGCCCCCCTTCCTTCCAAATATACACAGAAGAAATTTGGAAGGCACTCATAGAATATGCTTTTCACAGCAGTGACTCTCAGCCAGTATAGGGCAGGTCTAGTCCAATGGAGCTTACTGGAAGCTCTTTGCAGGGTCATTCAGTAGAGGCAGTGGTGGGTGCCTGGAGGGACACAGGTATGTTGTGAAGCCATTCCTAAACTATTTGACTACTTTCTCTTGGAGGGTGTCAAGGCACTCCTGGCACCATAATGACTATTAAAATAGGCTGTAGTGGTTATGTACTTGGGGTATTTCTACATTACTTTTGACCATTTTGTTATTGTTAGTTATCTTACCCATTTGTTTTGATCACTGCTAAAGTTGTCTATACGTTGCCAAGTTGTGCAGTTGCACTGACTATGAACAATGATTGGCATTGCACAGGCTGCCAGTGCCAAGCTTTTGCCTCAGCAATGATTGGAACTTCTTTTCTCTTGGGATCTTTCTGGCTGAACAGGCTGCTCTGTGAGGTTCTGCATGGTAAGTAAAATTACTGCTACGGTTTAGGTCTTAGAATATTTAGGATTAATTTGAGAGTTAAAAATGAATTCAGCCTACCCCAATTCTTATTGTAACACTAACCTTTTACACTATTGTAAATATAACTTTTTGAAATATAAAATCACTGCCTAAATCTAACCCTAAGAGATTTTAGAACTTTTCTTTTAGAAGTGTTCATTACTGACCATTCTAAATCACTCTTAACCAGCCACTATCCCCCACTAGCCTTCACCTAAAATACATTCTCATCTAGCCCCTCCACTTGACTTCTAGTCAGTCCACTAAGCTTTTATGAGCTTTCCCTCTCTTCTAGCCACATCGCCTTCATTCTAGTCACTTTAACTTCATTCTTTCCCATAATAACTACTCTCCTTCTTAAAACCCCTTTCAAACTTGCCTTTTTTGTACATTTCTCATGGCAGCCGCCCTCCCTCCCTCCTAACCACTCTAACATCCCCCAGCCAGTCACCTTTTCTTCTCTCCTAGCCATCCCTCCTTCTTGTATGATTGTGTATGTAGTATTTTTTGTTTGTATTATAGGTGCCACAATCTTGTAATATATGAATGATTTTGTGGCAGATTTTTAAAGGAGACACACACATCAACACAATTTCACATAATTGCAAACTTACATTAGATGATAATTATTTCCACACCCAGATTCATACATACATCCATACCTAGTTAGACACTACGTTATTGCAACAATGCAGATATATTTACTTCAGGACATTGATAACAGAGTAGATATGGCCACACATGCCACACATAAATGTTCATGGCTTCTTGATGGAGTAACTTGTCTTGTGCTCTCCCTTTATCAGCTACAGGAAGTGATCAAGCTACATTGTTTAAGGAAGGGGTGCCTTAAAGGTAGATACCCAGATGTTTTAAAACTACATCTTTCATGATGTTTTGTCATTCGAAAAGGCATGCCAATCATCGAGTTGTAGTTCTATAACATCTGGGGATCTACCTTTTGGGCACCCCTGGTTTAAGGCATACTAATACCTGTTTAGTAATCATACCCACATTTATTTTAACAAACCAAGTGGTGGATGAAAGAGATAGATGGAGAGCTCTCTCCATCTTCATCCTCAAATGAGATCACTAATTGCAGGAGGGATATTATGAAGTATATATTTGTGTTTTGGGATGGAAATTTAGTACCAGTGACTGGCTCTCAGTTAAATAGGGCCCTCTATATTTGTTAATCCCCTGCTCAGAGACCTAAAATCACCAGTTTTGGACACCCATATTTTTTTTTTTTGTCAATTCTTCTTATTTTAAATTAATTCAAATTTCTTAATTTCTTTTAATATATATCTAGCCCGCCACCACCTGAATCACTCGGGAAAAACAGGACATAACTTCTATTTAATGTAATTCTATCTTATTTCTAGTGTGTTGCTTTGTAGGTCCGAAACGGTTTCCAATGGATTCCTGACCTTGAATTAATAGGTTGAATTTACACAGAACTGCAATAAATTTCTTCATGTTCTTTTTCACAAAGCAGAACCTTTCAATTAAGTTTTCCATAAGGCAGTGATAGATCAACACGTGCAATACAAAACCAGAGAGACAGAGAAAAGTGGGTGTTAAAGTCACTTGCTTAAAATTCTTCTGAGTAGGTGGGAGGGCGTCATTCCTCCTCCCACACTGTTTCTAGATATGACAGCATTTTTTAAGGATTAGCTTGTTTTAAGTAGAACACAAAATTTAGTTTACTATAATGATTCAAGAAGCTGCAGAATTAGACTGATTACCTCTAATTACAGGGCTCCTACAGAGGAGGCCATCGGGCCAATTAGATAATGTAGACTCTTCTGAACATAATATGTTGGGAAAACAAACAAATACGTGTGTTTTCAGAACATAATATAGAGATGGAATACATAGTCACTAATACTGTTTATGCATTCATCATCAGTTTCATTATTATAATTATAACAATCAGACATACTCATTTTGAGCATTTGTTATAGTGGGAATATCTGTCTGTCTGTCTGTTTATCTCTCTCTCTCTCTCTCTCTATATATATATATATATATAGAGAGAGAGAGAGAGAGAGAGAGAGAGATAAACATATAAACATATATATATTGTGACAGAGTCTATGGGAGGGTAATAGAAGGAAGGTATCTAGGACCCAGAATCCTCCATAGTCTATACTCATTCACCTGCCCAATTAGCAACTGCTGAGGCTTTAATTAGCAGGTCTCAGAGCAGAAAGAGTCAGATACAATCTGACCTGCAGAGAGAGAGCAGGTCTGTGCAGAGCAGCATCTAAACAATGTGCTAAAGGTTGGTGAAACCAATGCTTATTTTTGATTTGTGTAGTTTATTACCCTGGTGAGTAAGGGACATTTCTTTATGTTTAGTTAGTGCTCAAATTTGAGCTAGGATTTATTTTGTAGATTTTCCTTTCTGTTGTGCTGCAGTTTTTGAACAAACTGATTGCTGTAAAGATTTTGTGCACGCTATTAATAAACCACACAATTTTTGCACCAGAGACTGTTGTTCTATGCCTGTTACCCTAGAGGACTGTGTTGCTTTGCCCATAAAGGTCACAAGATGGTGGAGAATGCGGGCATTTAAAGCACATTTATACGGTCTGTGGGTATAGAGGCCTAAGGTACTGCGACTCTGCAAACTGAGACTGGTTGTTTGAAACAGAGGCCTGCAGGTGTGGTGTGTGTGGTATTTAGCAAGTGGCTGAAAAAAAAAAAAACAACAAGCAAGATGGAAGAGTTAGTAAAAGCCTTGGTACAGGCCACTACTACCCAGCAAGACACAAACCGTGTAACAGCGGCGCAGATCAGTAGCCTCATGGAGACACAGCGACAGGCTGTTGCGGTCCAACAGGAGACAAACCGCTTATTGGCCACACAAATAAACTGCATTATGGAAACTCAGCGGGAAGACAGAGACAAATTAACAAGTGCTTTGCAACAAACCATGCTGTCAAGTGTAACTACCCCTACTATGGATAGGGGGCGCCGGATTAGAGTTACTGACTTTTTACATAAAGTGAGTGAGGTTGATGACATGGAGGCTTACCTGACAACCTTTGAAAGGATTGCTACCCAAGAAGGATGGCCTCCAGGTCAGTGGGCAGGATTATTAGCCCCTTGCCTCAGTGGAGAATCACAGAAAGCGTATGATGATTTGCCTCTCAGCCAAGCACAAGACTATGACCGATTGAAAGCGGAAATACTAACACGGCTTGGAGTTACGCCTGCAGTGCGAGCCCAAAGATATAATGCTTGGGTTTATGATACCGAGAAACCTACTAGGTCACAAATGTATGACCTCTTGAGACTTGCCCAGAAGTGGCTACAGCCAGAAATCAACTCTGCTGCAGTAATCATTGGAAAGGTGGTTATGGATCGCTTCCTCAGGAGTCTGCCGATAGCACTACGGAAATGGGTCAGTCAAGCGGATCCAAAGGACCCTGAAGAAATGATGAACTTGACAGAGAGATACCGGTTTGCTAATGAAACTCAGAGTAAAGAACCTTACCTCAACGCCAAATTGCAAGGTAACAGGATACCTTCAAAGAAGTCTGGTGGGTTTAAAGAAACCGATATGAAAAAAGATTCTGTACAGACCCATAGACAGACTGACTACCTGGAAAATTGGGTACCCAGGTTCCCAACCCGGCCACAAGGCCAGACTGAGAAAGAGATAAAGTGTTATAGATGTCAGGAGGTTGGACATATTGCACGTAACTGTCCACAGACTGATGAACCTATGGAATGTAATTTGGGGAGGGGGGAGAAACATGGTGCAATGTTGGTATACACACAAATGTCTGCTTTAACAAGTGCTGGTGGTATTAATCATGTCAAATCTGTAAATATGGAGGGGAGGAGTGTGCAAGCACTCTTAGATTCTGGGAGTGAGGTTTCATTGGTAAAGAGATCTTTACTTCAGAGTGAGCAAGTGGATAAAATTCACGTGTTGGATATAATATGCATAAATGGTGACACCCACACGTATCCCACGGCCGAGGTGGAATTTGCTACCGCGGTAGGGGTGATAAAACATAGAGTTGGGGTGGTACCATCATTGCCTTATGATGCTGTATTGGGGCGTGATTTTCCCCTCTTTCGGAAAATTTGGGAAGATACTGTAATAAAACAGGATAAACGTACAGAGGTAGAGGCAGAAACAGTGGGGTTAGAGAATGGTTTCCCTTTTTCTACGATTGATTTGGAGCAATATAGTGAAAATGAACCCACTGTCGTATGTTTGGGTGAGGAAGGGGAACACAATGAAAGTGATTCCTCCCAAGTAGACAATCTAAGGGAAGAGTTGGAGTTCCATCATCTAGGTATTAGCTCAGGAAATTTTAGGGCTGCCCAATGGGAGGATCAAACATTGGTAGCTGCCCGTAACATGTTCAGGTAGTGGAAGGTACTCCTGTTAACCCGGAAACCCAATTGTCCCTTCCCTATTTTGCAGAAAAAAATAATTTACTTTACCGAGTAGAGAGGAGGGGGGTTGAAGAGGTTGAGCAATTACTGGTACCTCAATCCCACAGAAACCTAGTCTTAAAACTAGCTCACAGCCATGTATTGGGGGGGCATCTTGGCATTGAAAAAACCAGGGAGAGAGTACTAAGAAGATTTTACTGGCCAGGAATTTACTCTGCTATAGAGCGATTTTGCAAGTCATGCCCAGAATGCCAAAGAAAGGCTCCATTTCAAACTTTCCGTAATCCCCTCATTCCTCTTCCCATTATAGAAGTCCCATTTGAAAGAATTGCTATGGACCTGGTTGGTCCTTTACTTAAATCCGCTATGGGGCACCAATATATATTGGTAGTACTAGATTATGCTACCCGGTATCCCGAAGCTATACCTTTAAGAAATACCTCAGCTAAAACCATTTCCAGAGAGTTAATGTTTATGTTCAGCCGGGTTGGACTACCTAGAGAAGTACTTACAGACCAAGGTACTCCTTTCATGTCACGAGTGATGAAAGAGCTATGTAACTTATTGAAGATTAGACAATTGAAAACTTCAGTGTATCACCCACAAACTGATGGGTTAGTGGAAAGATTTAATAAGACATTAAAAGCAATGCTCCGTAAGGTAATTGATAAAGATGGTAAGAATTGGGATTGTTTGCTCCCATATCTAATGTTTGCTATCAGAGAAGTCCCCCAAGCTTCCACAGGGTTCTCACCTTTTGAATTATTATATGGCAGACATCCTAGAGGTCTCCTTGATGTTGCAAAGGAAACATGGGAACAGGAACACACGCCTCATAGGAGTGTTATTGAACATGTGGCACAAATGCAGGATCGCATTGAGGCCATAAAACCAATTGTCAGGGAAAATATGGAGAGAGCTCAGGAAGCCCAGAAAGCTAGTTATAACAGGAATGCTAGACTTAGGGTCTTTCAACCTGTAGACAGGGTTATGGTACTAATCCCCACAGTAGAAAGTAAATTCCTGGCAAACTGGCATGGCCCATACGAGATCATTGAACGAGTCAATGAGGTTAATTATAAGGTGAGACAACCTGGTAGAAGAAAGCCCGAACAAATATACCACATACATTTACTTAAACCCTGGACAGACAGAGAGGCCTTGATGGCCATGACAGATAAAGTTCCTCTGACCAAAGTAGACAAAGTACCAGAGGTTAACATTGCTGACACTCTAGCACCTCATCAGAGAAATTAGGTCCGAGAGTTTGTTCTCAGAAATCGGGATGTGTTTGCTCCAGTACCCGGAAAGACTCATGTTATTAAACATGACATAATTACGGAACCTGGAAAAAGGGTTAACTTAAAACCCTACCGAATCCCAGAGGCCAGAAAAGAAGCCATCAAAGCAGAGGTCCGAAAGATGCTTGAGCTAGGGGTTATCGAGGAATCACAAAGTGAATGGAGTAATCCTATAGTGTTGGTACCCAAGCCAAATGGAGAAATCAGATTCTGTAATGATTTCAGAAAATTAAATGAGATATCTAAATTTGACGCTTATCCCATGCCTAGGGTTGATGACCTAATAGAGAGATTAGGACGGTCCAGATATCTGACTACATTAGATCTGACTAAAGGTTACTGGCAAGTTCCCTTAACGGAGCGGGCCAAAGAAAAAACAGCTTTTTCCACACCAGATGGTTTATTTCACTATAGAGTCTTACCTTTTGGGTTGCATGGTGCACCTGCCACCTTCCAAAGAATGATGGATAGAATCCTTAGGCCCCATAGTGAATACGCGGCTGCCTACCTTGACGAGGTGGTTATACACAGTACAGATTGGGAAACACACCTTCCCCGAGTTCAGGCAGTAATAAAGTCTATACGAGATGCAGGTCTAACTGCCAATCCATCCAAATGTACGATAGGGTTGGAGGAGGCTAAGTATTTGGGCTACACTATTGGGAGGGGTCTCCTGAAACCACAGAAAAGTAAGGTAGATGCTATTGTGGATGGCCACGTCCTGTGACAAAGAAACAAGTTCAGGCATTTCTGGGCTTAGTGGGCTACTACCGTAGATTCATACCTAACTTTGCTACGATCGCAAACCCGTTGACAGAACTAACTAAGGCAAAAGGCCCAGTTATGATTAAGTGGACTCCCGAGGTAGAGAAGGCATTTAGTACCCTGAAGGAGGTTTTGTGTGCTGACCCAATTTTGGTTGCCCCTGACTTTACAAAAGAATTTGTGGTACAGACAGATGCGTCTGATGTGGGCCTAGGAGCGGTTCTTTCTCAGGTACACAGGGGAGAAGAACATCCCATTATGTACCTGAGCAAGAAGCTGAATCCCCATGAACAGAGATACTCAGTGGTTGAGAAAGAATGCTTAGCCATAAAATGGGCACTGGAAACACTTAAGTTTTATCTGTTGGGGAGAAGGTTCAAACTTGTCACAGATCATGCGCCATTGACGTGGATGAGACATAACAAGGAAACAAATGCCAGAGTAACTAGGTGGTTCCTTAGTCTTCAGCCATATAACTTCTCTATGGAGCATAGAGCTGGTAAAGACCAGGGGAATGCAGATGGTTTATCCAGAGTCCATTGTTCGTTGTCAAAGGTCGCTACGACCGATCGGTCTAAGCTGGCGGGGGGATATGTGACAGAGTCTATGGGAGGGTAATAGAAGGAAGGTATCTAGGACCCAGAATCCTCCATAGTCTATACTCATTCACCTGCCCAATTAGCAACTGCTGAGGCTTTAATTAGCAGGTCTCAGAGCAGAAAGAGTCAGATACAATCTGACCTGCAGAGAGAGAGCAGGTCTGTGCAGAGCAGCATCTAAACAATGTGCTAAAGGTTGGTGAAACCAATGCTTATTTTTGATTTGTGTAGTTTATTACCCTGGTGAGTAAGGGACATTTCTTTATGTTTAGTTAGTGCTCAAATTTGAGCTAGGATTTATTTTGTAGATTTTCCTTTCTGTTGTGCTGCAGTTTTTGAACAAACTGATTGCTGTAAAGATTTTGTGCACGCTATAAATAAACCACACCATTTTTGCACCAGAGACTGTTGTTCTATGCCTGTTACCCTAGAGGACTGTGTTGCTTTGCCCATAAAGGTCACAATATATATCTCAACAAAACATTTAATTAATGGGTTTGCTTAATTCCCCTTCACCTGGTGCTTAATCTGGCAAGAAAATCATATATAAAATATTCTCAAGGGCGGGGCCAGATCGTCGAGCTGAGTGACGGACATTTTCCACAGCTCCAGTCCTAAACCCCGAAAAAAGCTTAAAGGACCCCTCTAGGCACCCAGACCACTTCAGCTTAATGTGGTATGGGTGCCTGGTCCCTCTAGGATTAACCCTTTTTTTTATAAACATAGCAGTTTCAGAGAAACTGCTATGTTTATACTGAGTGTTAATCCAGCCTCCAGAGCCTCTAGTGGCTGTCTCATTGACAGCCGCTAGAGGCACTTGCGTGCTTCTCACTGTGAAAATCACAGTGAGAAGACGCCAGCGTCCATAGGAAAGCATTGTAAATGCTTTCCTATGCGACCGGCTGAATGCGCGCGCGGCTCCTGCTGCGCATGCACATTCAGCCGATGAAGTCGCGAGGAAGAAGGAGAGGAGGACGAAAGCTCCCTGCCCGGGGCTGGAGAAAGGTAAGTGTTTAACCCCTTCCTCTCTCCAGAGCCCGGCGGGAGGGGGTCCCTGAGGGTGGGGGCACCCCCAGGGCACTATAGTGCCAGGAAAACAAGTATGTTTTCCTGGCACTATAGTGGTTCTTTAAAATTCACTTTCTAGATGCCCAAATTATTGAATATGCTCAGGAGAACATCCTAACTGTCGGCTGATATCTGTACAGACCTGATCGCCTCAAGCAAACTTAGATCGTCATGCCTCTGAATTACTCAACTTCACAGTCATCTGGCCTAGAAAATGAACCTGGCAGACTGGTGCACCGCCTTGCCGGATGGATGAGACCACTGTCAACAGAGATGATTCCACTGAATACTGGAGTGATGTATACTGCAGCTCTGTCCCTCCCCTCCCGGTCTCACCGTTGAAGTCCAAGTTAAGGTTGCCTCTAAATATTGTGTTATTACATTGCATGCTGTTCACCTACCTATTCCAGCAGAGGCTGCATGATATCGAGCCTGCCTGGTGACTGGAGTGTGGGAATTATTACTCAACTGCTACACAGCGCTGCTACATGGTGCCCATTTGCCTTTGGAGTTTGCTGATCCGATGTTGGATCCCTCGGACTGCCTACCTGCTGGTGATGTGGTGCTTCCGCCTATGGGTTTGGAGTGGGGCCTAGGGAGAGTTATCCCCGACGCTGTGAGTCCTGTGGGTCTGTCTTGTGCAGGCCTTCAGCATACCATTGGGTTTGAGGAGGGGTATCCCCATTCCGAGAGTGTGGCCGGAGCAGGGAGAGACGGGGCTCTTTTCATTTTTCATTTCTCAACAATTTTTTATTTCTTTATTTGTTTATAATTTATTTATTTTTCTTACCAGCGTGCTTGGTACAAGGCGCAGTGAGGAGACCCAACACATTTTTGTCCATTTGACTACTCACAAATGGTTTCACACAGGCTCTCTTTTTAGGTCTCTCCATGCAGTGATGGTTTGTAAAACCTTGTTTTTTTCGTGACGTTTTTTGTTTTTTTTGTTTAGATTTCATTTCCTGCAACGTAAGGCTACTCACACTACACTTTTGCTAAAGCATATCACTGACATACACATCTCATAAAGTCACTTTCCCACTGTTTGGCTAGCATATATGCCCATGTTAGTCTACTAGTTCAATCTGTACTCTGTACTCTTTGTAACGTGCTGATGTCTCACGAGCCAAGGGGAGAGGGGGGTTTTATATCTCATAACCTCTTACACTTGCCATACAACTACCTGTAACATGTACACTCATTGCACACATCTCTTTTTTTCCCCACTTTTTAAACATTTTTTATTTTCCTTTTCTCTTTTCTTCTTAGAAACCTGCACAATGTATAGCAGATATCATAGTGGCTGTTCAAAGCCTTACTTCAGTACACTAAGAGTATACACTGTTACTCACTATTACCTTTACCATGTTGTATTAATGTGTAAGAAAAGTTTGATACTCTATTAATGTTATATAATGTATATGCTCCACACTATCCTTTGTAAGAATTGCTTGTTGTGGGCTGTATTGTGCTGTAACATTAATAAACTTTGAATGACAAAAGATTGAAAAAAATAAATATTCTCAGCGCTCTCATATATCTTACAAAAATAAAACTTTAATTTTATTCTACCAGCATTTCAGATTAATTACTAATCTTTCATCAGAATTTTTAAGTGTCCAGGTGATATCTTTTTTCCCCAAAATAAATAAATATATATATATATATATATATATATATATATATATAATAGGCTAATTTTTTGGGGGGGACCGGCGAGGTCTGACTGTCATGGAGGAAGGTTGCATTTCAAGCAAACTCCTCCACTATTCTGCCCTAAAACGACCACAGCAAGTGCAATCTGTTCTACCAGACACCCTATTCCTTCCCGATCTACCTAACACTTTTGGCAAGGATTAAAGAGCCACAGGGGAATTACATTAGCTGTGCCACAGATGGGGCCTGGTACACGATGGACGATGGACCGTTCCCTCCTCCCCCTTGGGTTGATGCTGGTCCACCCCTGGGAAGAAGCCTTGCACTGGCAGACCAGAAGATCAGAGACATTTAAGCCAACAAAGTACCGTGACCCATGCAAAATGGCGACGACCATGTGTTCCCCCACCTTCTGTGCTGTAAATTCGGATTTGAAGTCCAAGCTGAATAGACTCTTTGTAAAATTCTGGCAGCAGCTGGAGGGCAGATCACCGTACCAAGCTCCTCTGCAACTTCAAGACCACAGACAGTTTGCAAATTCCAGATTCTCAGTGGGAACCATCAACAATACCGGTGGTGAGGGCCTAACAATGTGGGAAATGCAAGCGGCGGAGCACACCTGAACAAAAAGCGGAACTGAAGCTGGAGCCGACTCACATCAAGCCACAACCCTGCGTCAAGTCTGAGGGGCAGTGGAGAGTCCTGTCGCTGATTTGCGATCTGCCCCGCCGGCTTACACATCTGCCCAGAAGCCCAATATGCCTGGTCATGGACTGTGTTCTGCCAATTATAGGCATAGGATGACCGGAGAACTGAGTATGGTGGCAGTGGGGGAAACTGATAACTTTATCTAGCTATTTGGGGACATACTATCCTACTGTCAATCAACTCCTTCTCCCATTATCAATGAGTTTAGCAATGGTTGTAAGCCCTTACTCAGATGCCACATTACCTTTCCTTGTCAAGGGAACCTCCCTGGCGACATATCTTGAATAATTATAACTCTCATGTTATCTATTGTCTATCTTAGTTTATCTCAGTATATCCCTGTAAAAGCAGTCAGGAGCCAGCTTGATTTAACCTTTTCAGTTCCTGTCCTAACCCACATGTTCTTCTTATTTCTTATACTGTACATTTTATTACAAAATGTGCAATGTTATCATATGCCTAGAAAATGTTTCTATAAGTCTGTTGAAATGCTAGCAATAGCTGTTGTGGCATTTTAAGCATATTTGTACACTCTATGCACAAATAAATAAAGAATTATTAAAAAAATATCTATAGGCTAATTTAAAAAAAATAAATCTGTAAAACAAACATTCCAAGTAAATATCATAACATACATGGAGATGTGTTTCAGTTGTATATACCAGAATTTGACTGTTAGATGTGTCCATAAATGTGTTGTAATGGGTCATTTGACGTGTGGATGGATTGAATTCCTCATTACTAAAGATGTTAAGATGTTAAGAACTTTGGGCTCTATGGGATTTTCAGATGTCACAGAACGTGTATCCTCAAGAATTTACACTTGCTAACATTATAAGCAATCCATGTTTAGAGAGGTCATTTAGGGAGCTTAGTGATGTCAGCATGATGTTACATTCCACCATAAATGGAGCATCATTAAAACAGTGAGTTAAAAATGCTGAGTGTCATTAGGGCAAAAATGTAAAATATCTTCTCTTATTCGATTTTTATTCTTCAGTGGTACAATTTACTAGACTTGTGCGCGGTGTAACAATTTGCTTCAGCTGAACCATTTTTTTTTTTAAATAAAATTGTTTTGGGGGCGGGGCCTGATCTCCAACATGGCTGGACGTGTCTGCCTGTAGCTCCTCACGATTTGAGCCATAAACACATGGAAAAACAGCATAATTCCTGCAAAAACTAAAAGCAAAACAAGTTTTTTATCTCTAAAATATATATACCACAGCCAAGCAAACTGTGGGGAGCCTGGGTCGAACGGATCGCGAGACAGCACGTCCGAGGCCTATTGCAGCTGAGGGACCACCGGTGGTGAGACGCGACCGATCTCCCACCGGGAGGCACACAACACACCGCTCAGAGCTCCGTTATCCCCCCCTTTGGACCGGTGGGGGTTATCCCGGTCCCCACAGGGCCAGCCCAACCTAGCACATAGCCTAAAAAACAAATAACCTGCGAGCCACGTGGCTCATCTAAGATGGCCGCCACCCCGAAATCCATAAGCGACCAAACAAGCCCGATGGGACAGAGCTGGAGAGAGGCCTTCGACGTAAGGTTCGAGCCGATCTGCCAGGCCTTCTGGGACCGACTCGCCCAGCGGAGACCCACTCACACCCCTCCCAAAATGGCAACTGTAAGTAAAGCAGCCACCGCTACCTGTGCCTTCTATGGGCCGGGGGCCCAACCGGAGACTCCTTCGCACCATGGTCCACTGACCCGAGGGGCAAACTGCTACCCGGAAGCCCCGAGAATTTACGAGCCCACTGCTGGGAGAAAGGAGATCTATGGTCTGGGGGCACTGGCTCCCTCTACAGCCCGGAGCTGAAGAGACAGAGCCCAGCCACATGGTGCTCAGCCGACCACTTGCTTGCCGCACACACAGCACTGCCCGATCAACCTAAAGCCGGAGAGGGGGATTGAAAAGAGCACACAGCGCCCATATGGCCGGCGCCCTGGAAGGGAGCTGCACTCCAAACAAGACCAGCACCAGCGGCAGCCGCACACTCAACGTGGGAATACGGAGCCTCATGTTGGCTACCGCGAACACAAATGGGTCAGCACCTGGTACCAGAACAGACTCATACCACCCAAGGACACTAGTCTGCCACAGATAGGCATCGGCTAAATTGCCTCTCACAGGTCCCATGGGGTTCAGCTTCATGCCCAGGGTTTGGGGAACACAGAATCGCTGCCCCACTTTACTCACTAATATTACCAGCCTAGCTCCCTAGGGGCTATATTATGATATTTTGTTTTACTCTTTCGTGCATTCTGTCTAGCAATATAACACATTGATATCTTGCATATTGTTTTACTCAGCACCCTTGGGAATAACACCCATGGCGTACACATGAAGTTAATGTGTTCCTGTTATGCGCACTAAGCCTACCGAGCCTGATATCTAGCAGGACCTCATAAGCATTCACAGCCAGTTTTAGCATCACCTTGTTTTACCTACAAAAAGTCAAGCCTGTTTCTCTTGCATTATCACCATTTATTTTTCTCTCTTACAAAACTAAAAATGTGCTGTATACTCATATGCCACATTATGTTTCAACTGTTCGTTACATTACTGATTGTGACTGCTATTGTGGCTGAACAAGCCTATTGTTATACCATGCACAACAAAAATAAAGAATTAAAAAAAAAAAAAAATGTTTTGGGCACATGGGGGTTTATCTAAGCAGAAACGGAAAACTTATAGACCGGATCCAAGAAATCTAAAGTGAATCTGACAAATATAAATATTATGTATATATTTTGCAATATACCGATAGGTGCATTTTTCTGCCATTGGCTCACAGATCAAGTGAGAAAAGGTAGATAATCAGGGGAAAACAGGAGGAGCAGTAATAAAACGAAATTATATTTATATAAAGATTTTTTTTTTACTGCTCCTTTTTTCCCCCTCTATTTGTCACTTCCTACTTGATCAGTGAATAAAATCAACATTTAGTGACTGTTCCCTATCTATTAATCATCTTTTTTTGTGCTACTGGTGGAATTCAGGATCATGACTCAAAGTGAACATAATTGGTCATTGTATGTTTTGATTGGTTTCCGTTTGGCTACATCTTGGCTTGGAGTTCGGAAATTCGACTGATCACCCAAGCAGTCAAAACACTGCTCTTTAAGAAACAAAAGAGGAGTGTGGTACATGTAGTGTATTGTAGTGTCTGAAAGATACGTTTTAATCATGGAAGGGTGTTCATTTAAAAGATGACCTTTTTAATACACTTAATATCTTGCAATATGGTGGTTTGCAGTTTTAAATTGACTTGTAGTATCTTGGACAAAGCTATAGCCATACCTGCAAAGTGTCCCTGCTTTGGAGGGACAATTTCGATTTTGGGCCAAATTTCTCTGTCCTCTTTTCTATCTTAATGTCACTCTTTTCAAGGAGCTCCATATTGTTGTAGCAAACTAAATAAATGTGTTTAGAAATTAGTCTGTGTAAATAAGACACATAGCTCTTGTCTGTAAATTACATTTTAGTTCCTTAAATTGTTATTACTAAGCAACCTAAAATTCTAGAACAGCTCGGCCCCTGGCCATACCCTTACTCACACCCCAAAAATGTAAGTGTTCTTCTTTGTCCATTTGGAATGCAATATCCAAAACCTTACTTTCTGTTAAAATGAAAATAGTGTATATTCCTGACATTCCTTACTCAGAAGAGAGAGGGAGTGCATGTGGTTAGTAAGCTAAAACATTAAAAAAAAAAAAAAAAGTTATTGACATGAGTAGAGACTGACAAATAGGTCAGCCACACATTAATTCCTACAATATCAGGATCTGATCTAACTGGTATTACAAGTGGTTCTAAAGTCAAACTGAATACGAATGGGAAGAGGGGCTCCAATTGATTTTGTGCTGTCTGAATTGAATTCCTCAAATACCTGTAGAATTACACGATTTTGGTTGTAATTATTTAATTAACAATTAATCTCTGAAAAGAACAGACAATGAGTATTATAAATCCAAACAGTATCAGTTAAATATAACAGCATAAACAGATTGCAATATTGGGGCAACCATATGCTTGCTTCTTTAGCAAGAGAAAAAAAGCTCAGCTGTGTGTTTTGTTTGTTTTTTTTTAACGCCAACATCATAAATATAGGTACGATATGTATAGACATGATGTTAGTATATGGAAATGCTGTTTGTGTTTTAGGCCTCAAATTATTTATTTATAGATAAGCTTTTCAAGTGATGCAATATTTTTGGATAAATGTTTAAAATCATTTAATTTAAACATTTATTTACTATTTTGATATATTAAAATATTTTATACATGATATATTTTAGATTTTTTTTTTGTACATTTTTATTTTTGTGACAATTATAGATATAAAACTTGACGTCAAACTAAAGCTTTAAATATGATCCATCATATTAGCCATATAAAATAAACTGCACATTTTTAACAAGTTTAAAGCAATAAAGGCAGACAGAATGCAAACACATGAAAAACCTTCACCAATGTACTTATTGTGATTATAGACAAAATGAAACATCCAGCTTAATAATGCAGGCCACCTCAACCCACACCCGCCCTTAAGACGCCAACATGGGGAAGATGACTGCCATTGTAGACTCGGTATCGTTCTAAAGCTTGCAGCTGGAGTCAAAAGAGGTGACCATTCCTAGGCCCAGGTAAGTTCAATGTAATATGGCACAATGCACCATCTTGCCAGAAAGGACATCCTAGGTGAGGAGAATGCAAGGAGGAACAGGTCACAGTTTAATAGGGTACAATTTGAATATCCTTGCCGGAAACCTCAGGACATACCCTCTGAACTAGCAGTCTGGAATCTGGCTGGGAGTATTGGAGACCATCACTTGGACTATCAGGGAATTCTCTCTGTTCAAGCTTCATCCAAAATTGGGAAGAAATTAAGTCAAATGCTTCCTTGCTGTCTACAAGAGTCCTCTAAAATATCCTAATCCTCCTTGACTATATTGTGTATCAGATGGGGGTCATATGGGGCGGCCTGTGCTGTTTGGCTATGAAGGCTTTGCAGTTTGCCAGAGCTCCAAGGCTAATCGGATGTCCTTTGTAGAGAAGTCTGGGATAAGCCCATTGATCTAAGGTGGGGGAGACAGGAACACAGGTAAAACCTCAGCTTCAAGCCAAGAACAGCTCTAACACCAGGCAGGAGATCGTCCGTCTCTCCCACCTGGATGGTTGTACAGACATTAATGCTTGGCAACCAGAACAGGTAAGCCCCAAATAGCATGATCAGAACCCGGATAGGTCGGGGTGGTCAGTGTTCCGCAAATCAATCTACCGAATGCAGGGAAAATAACTGGGACAAGGAAAATTATTCCTATGCTTTAATTATATATACAAAAAAAATTATTATATTACAAAAGATGGGTTATTAGCATTAATAGGACTGCCCATTTTCTATCAGTCATTCTTTATGGTTTTCCAAAGAAGAAATAGACATGTGCATTTGTTTCATTCTGAATTGAATTTTGTTCGAATTTTGATGAATTTGACAATTCAGAAGTGTCCAAATTTCCAAATTCCTACATAAAAAATCAAGCAAATTTGGGACAAATTGATCCAAAATGTTTCTGATGCATTCAATTTCATAAGGATGGCAAATTAGAGACTTAAATATTTAGCAAGAGAAACAGCAAAATTAAGAAAATGGCTTTTTTTTTTATTTTGTGCTCTTTTAGTTGTTCAGTAGATAGCTCCCTAATTTGGTTACTATTTTGTATATAAACACTATTTAAAGACTGTCACTCATTGAGAACATGATATTTGGTACCAAATTCCTTTCCAAAATAATTATCAAAATCAGACTTTGAGATTTTCTTACATTATTTTTTATAATAATATATCAAATGGCCCTTATTCTGTTTTGCTTATTTGTAATGTTAGTTGGTGTTCAGTTACATTTTGTTTTCCAGTTTTCCTTTCCTTATTCCCCAGGAATAGTAATAATTACCCCCACCCCCTTTCCACTTGTCTTTATTTCTATTTAGTCCATTTATTTCCTTGTGGTGTATCTTGGATGCCAGGAAGCCACTATTTTGTTCTCCTATGTCTATGATTTCTGTAGTTTGCCTGTCTGTGGGATTCATTTTACTAATGGATTATTGGTAAATAATCTTGGCAACTGAAAAAGAGCTATGCTCCTGATCCACCCATTTCCAAAGACTACCAATGATCATGCTTTCCATAGTCCCATTATTTTATTATTTTGTTATTTCTATATTAAAAGAAAAATGGAAAAAAAAAAAGATTTGAAAAATAAATAAATAAACACATAAATAAAAACAAGGGGAAATAGAGGATAAACAAAAGATTAATGATTTCCTGCAAAGGGACACTGCTGCTTTAAGTCTTGATCCTTTTCTATAGATCCATAATGCGTAACTCCATTGTTGGCTCGACTTATCCATCAACCTAAGCCTTAGCAGACAAAATGATGAGTAGGATTACCCCTTTGTAATTTTAGCCAGTACCATTATTTCACGTCCCTGATTGTATAGGAGGTCCATGTTTGGCAGCATATATATCTCCAGAGTCAGAGCCAGATTTATGTCTATTTGTTTGTTTTCTTTCAGTTAGTATTATATGTATGTTTGTATTTAGCCTGACCAATCTAAACTGTGTTATCTACTGTTCGTAAAACTATTTTTAGAGTTAACATAGAGCATTTGTCATGCTCCATGTGTAAATAAAAAGGATTCTTTTTGTTTGAAGTAAAAAAAAAAAAAAAAAAAAAGGATTAGCTAATAATTGGGTGTTGCTTAACACTAATCAATCTTCCACTGCTGTCTGTGTGTATTAGCTACTATTTTTTTTGTTTGTAGTGACTATACATTATTTTGGGAATAGACTGTAAACAAAGGGGATACATACAGAAGGAAAAAAATTATCCTGGTTGAACAGTGTGAAACCATGATCATAACAATGAAAGCGACATAGGGCAATTCACTTTTTTTTGGAAAAATGTGTAAAACCGGTGTATATCTTCGTAGATCCACCACCACTTGCCCAACCCTGAAAAAATGTTTAGAGATGTCACTGTCTATTAAACAGGTTTAAAAGCGACACTACTAATTAAATGTTCATTCTAGACACCATAACTACTACAGCTTATTGTAGAGGATATTGTGCTAATAAGCTCCTGGAACCATCTTTTTGTGTCACATAGTTTTTGAGTGTTTTGACACAAAAGAATAGTCAGCCATTGTCCAATCCATCACTTGTACTGGTACTGCAAAGGATACATTTACAAGTTAACAATATCAGTTTTCTACTAATTTATATGGCATTTATTGTTTGAACGCATCATCTGGTTTGCTCTACCAATCAATTCTGCCCATATGTACTAAAAATTTGCATTGTTAATGCACATGGGTAACTTCCATGGAAGCAAAAGAGAAATCCATGACTGCCAGGGAGACCCACCATTGTGCCAAACCATTTGAAAACCATAAGCACTGAAATAGATTTTAGCAGTCATAGTGCTCAGAATGTCACCTAGGGTCACAGCAAGTAAAGGGGTATCCTCAGGGGGGCACATTTAGTAGTGCTGTATCTTAAAGCCTACCAAGGAAAGAGGCTTAATATCCTTGAGGCAGTAGGTAAAATATTTCAGGTAAGCCAAAAATTTAAATTCTCCAGTCTTAGAATGACTATGTCTATTCTAGTGATAGGACAGGAAGAAAAAGACTGAGGTGGGAGTGGTAGAAGGGATTACTTATACAATTTGTTTTAATTAGGTTCCTGTCTAATTAAGGATAGGGAGGAGCTATCCATTGTTGTGCTGCCATGGATATGGACAAGAAATATATATATATATATATATATATATATATATATATATATATATATATATATATATATATATATAACCCATAATTGTACTGTGTGTGTGTTCATGATGTGTGTGTGTTCAAAATGGGGTAATCTCATAAGAGCAGACATTAGGTTGCTCTAGAGTAGTACCTGCCAAAGATGGGGTACATTGTGGCATGTTTATGCAATGTATGATCATATACTGTAACAACCCCCCCCCCTCCCCCCCCCCTCCCGTTATTTGTAGGTGTTTTTAAAAAATTATTAAAATCTGTAAGCGTTGATGTTGCTGTTTAGTGGATGGGTGAGCACGCTGGATCTTATGTATTTTATGTATTATATATATATATATATATATTATACACAATATACACATACACACACGAGAAATATATAATAGCTTATTAAATATAATAGCACGTGTATTATTGTGCACTGCAGTAACATTTCAAAGAGACTGATTTATGAAAAGCATTTTTTTTTTCTCCCTATTGTCTTTATTTTTATGCTTGTAACATGATGGACAGAACACCCTTTTCACATTATAGGACTTACAATGTGTGGGAAACACTGATAATAACATGAAGCTGCACATCTAAATACTATACAAATAGTACAGCGGCTTGATTTTAAAGCTTCTTCTTGATTATGTTTACATAAGAATAGCTAATGCCAAACTTACAATAGAATTAAGAAACAATTTCCTTGAAGTGCTGGAAGAATCCTCATGTGTGCAAAGTTCCCTGTTTCCTATTTACCGTACAATTGATGTATTGATTTTCAGCTGACTTGACAACTAACATTTTATATAAAACCTTTAGGGACTGTGATAGTGGTCCTTTGTTACATCAATATGTCACTGTCTTTTTCTCAAATGTATTTATTTATTAAAGGGTTTAGGCATATACTGTATAGTAATAAAATCGAAGCATGCATCGTAATGCAAGTTATAAAAGAACGTAAGCAAGAACATGTATCTGTATACCAGGAAACATTCATGTTCTATTGCTACACTGAAAACCACGCACTGTATGATTTTTGTGGGATATGGGCCGAATTAAACAGCCGAATTAAAGCAAAACACCTAAAAAGAACATGTAGGTAATTTAGAGGTAACTTAATCAGATCAGAGCACAGTGACCAGTGACCACATTTTGTTAATTCCAATTTATTCTTCCCCCCAAAAAATTGTTTGGGGCAAATTATGTTTTGTCCATGTGGTGTTTTGGTTTGAATTCATTTTGTTTATGCAATAGCTTCAGGAAAAAAGGAATCAGATGAACAGAACAATCTGCAAAATTGGCCAATCTGTGTACTGCAAAATATAGATAGTATGTATATATTTTACCAAACACTGATAGGTGCGTTTTTACACCATTTGGCTCACAGATCAAGTAAAAATTCCAATAGAGGGGAAAAAAAAATTATATTTATGAATTCTATATTTACTGAATATATAAATATATACATTTAGATGTTTTTACTACTCCCTTTCTTCCCTGCATTGGTCACTTCTCACTTGATGTGTTGAATAAAATCAACATTCGGTAGCTGTCCTTTAAGCATCAATCATTTTTTTCCCATCAATCATCTTTTTTTGGGCACCACAGTCAGTCCTTCAAATCACCAAAAAAAACAACAATATGGTTCATTGCCCATTTAATTTATTTCAGGATTCATCCATATAGCTTTACGGAGTTTTTACACTTTTCGCAAAAAATTTGGACATTTCAGAATTTGTTTGAAACTGAATGCACAAATCTACATAATACCTTATTTAACAAAAGCTTTTGTTGAGTTTCTTTACTTATGTGACATTTGTTCCATGCCTGTGTAAACTACAAACCCCACACAGTGCATTGCTAAAATGGCAAAGTATCATTCAAGAATTAGTTCTAAAATATCTGGCTATCTTCTTTTTGGGCTCTTCTGCTTTATATGCAACCTGACTAATCAAAAAGAAGAGCACTTTGTAGCACTATTATCCAATTCATATTCAGTTGTGTACATGTCTAACAATTCCATTTAATGGGTGTATAGGAAATTAAATTTGGTACCTACTAAATGTATTAAAATGTTGACTAGATAGGTAATTTAAGTAAACACATTCACATGCTGTGTATCTTTCCACCGATATCTCTTCCGTTTACACTAAGTAAAAAATTCTGAAAGACTTGAGTAAACCATAGCTTTTGTCAGATCTTTCTGACCATTTCTACGTATCATGCTCCCTCAGCAAAACTAGTATCAAGACAGAGCAATTCTTGTTCCATTGCATTAAGGGGAAGGTTCTGCGCAATTTCTCATCACAATTCATCCTGTCATAAGGTTTCCTTTATGATAAAGATTTAAGATGATAATATTTTAATGTTCGATCATAGACATGTACACGGACAGAACATTTGGTTTGTCCACATAGTTTCAGCAGAAAAACAAACCTATTTGGCCGAACCAAATTAGGTCCATGTTTTGGTTCAGTATCTCTGATATCATTTGCATAATGTTATTGTAAATTCAATTCAGACAACTGCTTTAATTTTTGCCTCTCACTGTCGCTTCCTCCCCCCAGTCCCTCAAGGGTTAAATTAACAAAAAAACTTTTGTCATCAATAAGGGATTTTTAAAACCTGACACCTATGGATGGGGGCCCCGAAGAAGGCATTAGAGTTTATGTTTATTTGATTTATATGAATTACAATGAGGGAGCCAGTAGTTCCCTCCTTGTAATTGGATCAATGACAAATTAATGATGTGTATGGATGAATTTTAGTCCATTATCACTTTGTTTTTCTGTAATTTCACACAAATGTATTTATTTATAAAATATTTTACCAGAAGGATGGAAACATTGAGATTTCTCTTGTTTTCAAGTATGTCCTGGGTTGCATTTAGTTTATATGTATTTCCTGCAAATTATCTCATTGTGCAAAATCCAGACACATTTGCATTCAACTAAAAATGTGTCTGTATCATAGCAGATCACAAATGCTTTATACACTTGTTGTTTTTTTTTTTTTTTTTTTAAATGTTCTGTTGAACTGTATGGATCAGACCCAATTACTCTGTTGTAATCATACATGTAAGAAAAGCTTAAGCTAAAAATATGTTTTTAAAAATGTTGCTCCTTTCTGGTGTTGGTCCATGAATACATTTTTCCATTCTTTTATAATACAGGTCTCTGTATTAGACACTGCAGTCTTACTCTACTCTACCTGGATTATAATTTTGACAATCGTCTAAGACTAAGGATAACCTAAGCAATGCAGCTCAGAGTCGCTATGTCCTATCCCTCAATCCCTTACATTTCAAATTATTCCGAAATGATTGGACATGATCTGGCACCCAGACCTACCATCCCAATGGATAATGCTATTTTTATAATACAGATTTATCACTTAATGAGATGTATTACTTGCCTGAGAGTGCTGGGAGTAGGCCAATCAATGTTTTGTTAGTTGTGCTTGCAAATACACTTGAATATGATTCAAAATAAATGCAGGACATCACACTTTACTGGTAATATGGTAATAAGAAACAGGAAATAGATCAAAGTAACAAAAACAAATTGTCAGTAGGAGCCAGAAAGCCAGTTAATCAAAGAGACATGCAGAGAACCGAGATAGACGGTACTTCATTTGCCACGGTTTTGCCAACTATTCAGTATGACAAATGCACTTATTTTGCATGATAAATGATGTTGCAACTCAACATCCTTCAACATCATGCCTATCATAATAAAATGTTCACTTTCTTCTTCAATTGCCAATTATATTTGACTTTGAAAGTCTGAACTGCATGCATCCAGGTGAAATTTCATCTTCACAAAGTGACTTTACCTCTTCTGCTGTTGCTTCCCCCCACACCCCCCTTCTGGAATCTCCTTCAGGCAATTCAGCAACATACTCCCAAGATGACAGATCATTCACATGTCCTTGTGGTACATGATAGTCTCTTGGGTGGTTTCTCTTTTGTTTCCCCAGTTAATCGTCTGACAGCTATTTCTACAGGTGATTCTTCCTTCCATGCTGTGAGCATTTGGATCCTTGACAAGAGACCTTTGGCTCATATCTGTAGTGAGTTTGTGCATGTTATCAATTACAATTCCTATGGCCAGGATTCCCCTTTTTACTTAACTCAGCTCTGTCACTATCTGGGGTCCTTGCATAATTTTTAAAGACAGCTGACAGTGACTTCTCCACTGGGTGTCCAGTGGGCGCAGGGTGCAGGGGAAGGTGAGTTTTACTTACCCCAACCTGTCACTTGCAGCCGCTATCATGGTCCTCTTCAGATTCTGGAACATAATCTGCCAGGAGCCACCGTCAGTGTTGTAGTCTCTCCATTAAGAAGGTCTACCACTGGATTCTCTGTAGACAATGTCTTTTGGGGGAAATGACAAAACCTGACTACGGTAACTCCTTGACTTTTGTCAAGTTTAGTAAAGCAAAGCAAATATACTTAGTATGTCTTTTGACTGTGTTGGAACGTTCAACACTATCAATGGGAGCATTTCACGAAGGTTTTATCTTTATGAAATACTCATTTTGGAGGGTGGAGGGAGGGGCATAGAGCCACTTTAATTTACCAAAACAATATGAAGTGTAGGTGATTTTCATGAAGGCTGCTTAATTTTCCTTTTTTTTATAATACCATTTATATTTTTGCCTGGAGCGAGCAGACTTTTTTAAGACATCTTGCCTTTTTTAACACACTCTCGTAAAAAAGAAATGGGTCGATCTGGAGCTTTAAATATTTGCTCAAGATTTCCTTCCCCATTGAAAGCAGCTAGCTAAACGTGATCAACTCTTCCTTCCTTTCTTCTAAATTTCTACTACATTTGTGTAATGTCTTCTTTTGCAGTCTATGTTTTTTATTAGTGGCAATAGTTTGACTGTACAAATGTATTCCACTGTTACATCAAACTCCTAGGGAGATGGTGCTTTTTCGCTTCTGTATATTTTGTATGTTTTTGAAAAATTCTGTAAGCATTCAGTGTTGAAAAAACACTCTGGTTTCTTTTTGTTTTATTGCTGATTAACAGACTTATGAGTTCTCTTTGGGCTCTCATTCCCATCAAAACACATATCAGGCAATTGGGGAACGTGAAACATGAGCTTCAATCAATCAATTTTTTTATTCACAAATTGTATAATTATAACAGTTAAGCAGCTGTTTTTCCCTTCGTATAGTGGCAGTACTTACAAGTGGGATGTTCCTTATGGTTCTGGACAAGAAGCTCCCCCTTCTTAGAATTGAATTGCTGTGCTCCGCCTGCTGCCTCCATATAAGCTGTAACCCAGAGTCACATACCAGTTCTTCTTGTCCCGGCAACGGGACGGACAGGTTCCCCCACATTGCAGGTGGAGATTTGGTGCGGTCAGCACAGGTTGCTGACCGGGAGGTGAGTGCCCAATAGCTTCCCGGGCAGGAACTGAGCGGCAATAGTACTTCCGGGTTCGTGTTACGGAACGCAACCGGGTACTGGCTTTTGTGGCATTTCTGGAAGAGTTCCCGGGCGGTCCTCCTTCATTGCTCGTTACGCATGCGCACAGCGGTGGAACGCACGCCCGGGAGGCTTTGCGTTCCACCGAACATAGAATCGCGCTACTGAGCATGCGTGAAATGGTGTTTGGCGCCAAATTCAAAATTTTGACTTATTTTGCTGTGCAGGACCTTCCTGACCCCAAGGGTGGGTGTACAGTCCTGGTTCTCTGTGTCATAAGCCCTCCTACACGGATCTTAGGTTTAAACTCTCCCTTTTCACCTTTCATTATGCATGCTCCTAGAATTATTCTGGTGTTTTTTCCCACAGATATGTCCAGTCCTATACCTCCAGATAAGACAGATAAAGACAAGATGTCAACATCTGTTCCTAAAAAAGCCACAAGCAAATCTAAGCACTTATGTTGTCTGGAATGTGCGGTACCTCTACCTGACGGATGTCGCAAAAAGACATGCAAATCAGTGCTCAACGGAATTGCTAGAAAAAGCCATGCAGACTGATATGGCATCCTTCCTGGGCTGGTTTCAGGAAAATTTGTCCCAGACATTTAAATCTTTTAAAGATGCTGTGAAAAAAGAACCGGCTATTCAAGAGAAACTGCCTACAAAGCGTAGGAGGAATAGATCTCCTTCTGTGTCTGACGTCTCTTCAGGTGAATGCTCTTTTTCTTCACCTTCAGATATTTCCAGCCTGGCTTCAAGTGTGGAGGAGGGTTTTCCACCAGAAGAGCTGAAGAAATGTATTAAAGAAGTGACGACCGCGGTACAAGAAACTGAACCTACCAAGGGTAAGGTTAAAGGTTTCCCAATGTCTCCTAAAATCTTGGATCTCCTTCATAGAGAATGGTAGAATCCTGAGAGACATGAGTTTATTTCAAAGCATTTTAAACTGCTGTTCAAGCTATAGTCTGAAGAAAAATGGGAAGATCTTCCTAAAGTGGATGTTCAGATTGCCCAGCTATCAGAGAAAACCACTATACCCATTGGCGAAGTCTCAGGACTTAAAGACCCAATGGACAAACGAGCCGAAACTTCATGTAGAAGAATATTCCAGGCCGCAGGATATCAGAGCAGAGCTGAAATTGCAGGTTCAGCGGTTCTCAGAGCTCAGAGTGTTTGGCTACAAGCCCTGGAAGATTCCCTTATGGGAAAATCAGATACAGATCCTTCCCATCTCATGTTCCTACTGAAACTATCCAATGAATTCCTTTCGGATGCCTCTGATGAGTTTCTTCGTTTATCAGCAAGAATTATGGGTTTGTCATCAGTAGCCAGAAGAGCGCTTTGGCTACGAACATGGACAGCTGATTCTGTGTCTAAGGCAGCCTTATGTGAATTACCCTTTGAGAGGTACAAACTTTTTGGTACTCCTTTGGAAGATATTATTAGACAGATGTCGGAAACAATGAAAGCCCTACCTCTGGAATCAAGAACCCAGGGATATAAAAGATTTCAGTACAAGGGTCAGAGGTCCTTTCGTTACCAAGGGCGGTTTTGCAGGTTTCAAAAACGTGGTGGAAACAACAGCCAGTGGTCTAGACAGGAATCCAACAGGCAAGACAAAAAGAGGAAGTTTGACGCCAAAAGAGTGGGAGGACGCCTTCGGTTCTTCGCCCACGAATGGAAAAAGAGTACTTCAAATGGGTGGATTACAAGAACCGTTTCAGAAGGTTACAGAATAAAGTTTTCATCAAGACCACGTCCATCCTTCCTACTGTCAAGCTATCCTTCAAGGGTAAAAACAGATGCACTCCTAACAGAAGCTCTTCTTCTTTTAAGAAAATATGTGGTAGAGAAGGTACCCAAACGTTGGGAATTTCAGGAAGTTTACTCACGCCTTTTCCTGGTTCAAAAACCAGATGGATCCTTTCGTCCGATCCTAGACCTGAAACAAGTAAACACCTGCATACCGTACCAGAAGTTCCGTATGGAAAGTATTCTGTCTGTGACACACATTTTACAAAAGGGAGATTACATGGCAAAGTTAGGTTTAAAAAATGCTTATCTCCATGTACTGGTTTCAGAATCTTCCCGGAAGTTTCTCAGGTTTGCAGTTCTAACAAGAAAGCGAAGGATTCTCCTTTTACAATTCAAGGCTCTTCCCTTTGGCCTGTCCTCAGCTCCTCAATTTTTTATGAAGATCCTGGCAACAGCAGGCGTAACAGCAGTTTTACGTCTGAAAGGTATCTCGATTGTTCCGTACCTGGACGATTGGTTCCTGAAAGCCCAATCAAGACAACTGCTAAATCTGCATCTCAAGATTGCAATGAAGGTGTTAAAAGATCACGGTTGGATCCTGAACCTGGAAAAATCCAAGTTGACTCCGTCACTGAGTTTAGAATTCTTGGGTCTTTGGGTAGAATCACAGTCCCTCTCTCTTTTTCTACCTATAATGAAACAAATGAAGATTTTAAAAGCCGTATCAAAGCTGCAAAAAAACCTAAGCTCAATCAGGGATGCTATGAGGTTACTAGGCCTCCTCACTTCTGCAATCCCGGCTGTAGCCTGGGCAAAGGCAGAATAAAAACCATTACAATGGGACATTGTTTCCCAACGGACACGAAAACAGGAAGATCTAGACTCTCCCTTCTACCTATCCGAAGGGGTGAAAAGACAACTGAACTGGTGGAAAGACAGAAGCAACATCTCAAAGGGCCTATCGTTTGCACAGAAACAGTGGATTACGATAACCACAGATGCCTCACAGACAGATTGGGGCACCCATCTAGGTTCTCAGTTCCATCAAGGTCTTTTGAACAGAGTGGAGGCAGGCGCTTCCTCAAATTTCAGGGAATTAAAAGCGGTTTGGAAGGCACTGGTTTCCTTCAGTTCAGCCATCACCAATCAGTCAGTGAGGATTCAGTCGGACAACACCACTACAGTGGCTTATTTGAATCACCAGGGAGGCACGAAGGTGAAAGCTCTACAAGATCTCTGCTACCGCATAATGTCTTGGGCCCAAGCGAATCTTTTCGCAATATCAGCTACCCATATCAGAGGGTCTCTAAACATTATTGGAGACTACCTCAGCAGAAGCCATTGGTCTCAGGCAGACTGGGCACTGTCAAACCAAGTTTTCTTGGAGCTGGTTTCACGCTTCGGCAGGCCAGAGATAGACTTGTTGGCCACAAGGCGGAACAGAAAAGTACAAATATTTGCTTCTCTCCATACAGGAGATTGCCCAGATGTCCTAGACGGTCTATCGATCCCTTGGAACTTTGACATGGCTTATGTTTTCCCTCCTATCGCTCTTATACCATGGATTGTTCAGAAAATAAGATGGGAGAAGGCAAGAATTTTGGCAGTCCTGCCCTTCTGGCTGAACAGAAGTTGGTTTTCAGAAGTGGAAAACATGACCATCTCACGTTGGCATCTCCCAGTCTCTTCTCAAATATTGGAGAATGTGACTATTCCTGTGGAAACCCTGGAGATGTTTCACCTGACGGCATGGTTGCTGCAAGGATGATCCTTCAAGGTCATGGTCTTTCTGACCTTTTATGTGACGTGTTGCTGTCTTCTGTCCGCTTGTCCACTTCGAAAATCTGTTTCAGAGTTTGGATGAAGTTCAGAACCTGGTGTTCACTTCGAGGTTTGGTTCCGGCCAAAGCCTCTATCCCGGAAATTCTTTCTTTTTTGCAAGATGGGTTTGAAGCCGGTCTGGGAGTATCTACGCTCAAAGGCCAGATTTCAGCTCTAATAAACTTCCTGGTTCGTGACATTGCCTCAAACCTGCTTATACGAAGATTTCTTAAGTCCATAAGCCTGAAGACGCCTCCCAAGTTAGTACCTTTCCCTACTTGGGATCTGTCTGGTGTTTCAAGCCCTTTGTGAACCACCGTTTGAACCATTACTGGAGGTTCCTATCAAGCTGCTTACCTTCAAGATGGCTTTCCTAGTGGCTATCACCTCTGCTAGAAGAGTAGGTGAGATCCGAGCTCTCTCTTCCTCTCCAGAATTCACCATTTTTCATCAAGACAAGGTGGTCCTGCACACCAAGCCTTCTTTTTTGCCTAAGGTTATTTCTAGTGCTGCTATTAACTAACCTATTGTCCTGCCGGCTTTTTGTCAATCTCCTACATCAGACCTGGAAAGAAAGTGGCATCTCCTAGATGTTAGAAGATCCCTGAAGATCTATCTTCAGAAGACTCAGGGGTTTAGATCCTCAGATCATCTATTTGTATACTTTCAAGGCACTAACAGGGGTTGTGCTGTCTCAGGACCCTCTTTGGCCAGATGGCTGACAAATACAATCAGGTTGGCTTATCAATCCAAAGGGATTCCCCTTAGTTTCCCGTTAAAGGCTCATTCCACTAGAGCTATGGCGACCTCCTGGGCTGAAAAAGCAGCCGCCTCACTTGAAGACATCTGCAAAGCTGCTACTTGGTCTTCCTTACGTACCTTTATCAAGCATTATAGGCTGGACGTATTCTCATCATCTGAAGCTGCTTTTGGGCGTAAGGTGCTACAAGCTGTGGCCTGCTGAGTTCCCACCCTTTGTTTTGTGCAGGGATCTTGCTATATCCCACTTGTAAGTACTGCCACTATACGAAGGGAAAAACAGTATTTTTACTCACCGTAAATTCCTTTTTTCTTAGTATAGTGGCAGTACTGGCTTTCCCTCCTCTTTCATATAGATTAAATTACTTTGCATTATTCGGTCTCCGTTTGGTTCTTTTGTATTACTGGTATGTGACTCTGGGTTACAGCTTATATGGAGGCAGCAGGCGGAGCACAGCAATTAAATTCTAGGAAGGGGGAGCTTCTTGTCCAGAACCATAAGGAACATCCCACTTGTAAGTACTGCCACTATACTAAGAAAAGAGGAATTTACGGTTAGTAAAATTACTGTTTTTCAAAAAATCAAACACCTCATTCCAGCAGTAACATCAGTCCCAGGTTCTATTTAATATTATTATTCATTTACATCCCATGGGATGGAGAAAGAGGAGCGGGCATTGGCGGGACCTCTCCCATTTTCTTTGAAGTCCTGGTGGACACTGCAATTTTTTTAAATTATATTTATTTCCTGGAGAGGGCTAATTGGCTGTTTGCAGCCGTTATTTACAGGCTTGCGTCTGCTATTTACCTTGCATAAATGCTTTCTGAGTACTTACGTTAGGGAAATGGACCTACTGGTTGAGCTCAGTTGCCCACGAAAGACACCCTGAGAATTGTGATGGCAAGTATCACAAATCTTTAACCTAGCGTCTGAGCATAACAGACGTCTGCTGTTGCAACATTTGTGCTACCTGGTTAACTGACATAAGGGATGTGTGTGTGTTGTGTATGTGTGCGTGCGTGCACGTGTGCAAAAAAAAAAACACCGTAATCAACTCCTTTTGTTTGATTACATTTGCAAACAACGCCTACTAACTTTAGATTTAAACAATTAAAAGACAAACAGTATTACTACAATAGAATATAGCAATATCTACAACACAACAAATACACGTGTATAATACATGTAATATCTGTTTAGAGGTAGCTTAAAGAAACACAGACACAAACACTGCAATGTTCATAATGAACAAAGCAGATTAATAGCACCTGTCATCAATTAGCAACGTGAATGCACATGGCTATCTGTAAGATTCAATCTGTAATGCAACTGTACGTACTGTATATGGGCTTATGGCCACAAACACACATCATAGTAACACAATGATAGCATTTTGTAATATATGTCACCTGACTGAAGTAATGTTCATTGCACCAAGGTATTTCTCCATCTTCGTAATGACTGTATATTACAAAAATGGTAGTTCTGCTTCTTTGCTAGTATTTCCGACCCTACTTGAAATGTTTCACGATAATGAATGCCATATGACATTTACATTGCTTACCTCCCCTACTATTTCCATAAGAGATGAATCAATACATGACAAAATTGCAAATTTGGGTATCCTAAATCAGCAATTTAACAGGAACACAGGTGTTCTGTCTGTGACTTGGCATTAATACACAACCCATTGTGAGGTTTGTCCCTTCTCCATGCCACTAAGTTCCACCAGGTACCTCAGCACTGCTCACTTTCGCAGTCTCTTCCATAACCCACAGCTACCAGCCAAGCACTGGATGAGTGAAAATTGCTCTCCCATCCACATACCCTAGACAAATCTTAGTAAAGGGACAATACAGCAACTACTGGTTTACTGAAAAAAGAAAGGACATACATAGAGCACAAAGTCTACATAGCAAGGGAGGGTGGTGAAACAATGACAATGACTATCACAACAAGAGGACAATCTACAAACAGAAATGTACATACAAAAACATAGTGTAATCTATTCAAACACCATAAAATGCGCTAATTCAAATTGCACTCACAGAATAAAAGTGCAATGTAGGCATATAACGGTCTTGAAGACTTGACAGAGTATCTGTAATCTTCTTTAAAACCTTATTAGAGAAGGAGAGACACACAGAACATAGTGCACCAATATAATATAAAGCAATGTTATTTATTAAATTGCACTCACAAAAAATCAGTTGAAATCCAGCATATCAATTACTAAAGGGATTGTGGTGTCGACATCCTTCCTCCCATAGTTGATAGAAAAATCGCCGGATTAAAAACACATAAACAAAATAAATCAAAACAGAAAATAAAATAAAAATCCAATAAAGTCCAATAAAGTGCTGTATATTGGTGCACTATGTTCTGTGTGTCTCTCCTTCTCTAATAAGGTTTTAAAGAAGATTACAGATACTCTGTCAAGTCTTCAAGACCGTTATATGCCTACATTGCACTTTTATTCTGTGAGTGCAATTTGAATTAGCACATTTTATGGTGTTTTAATAGATTACACTATGATTTTTTATGTTCATTTCTGTTTGTAGATTGTATTTTTTATACTAATATTAAGAAGATTAGAAGGTTCTTCTTACATTTCTACATTTGGTAAATTAATTTTATATGTTTTACCATTGGGGAGCACGTGTGTTGTATATATACTTTTTGTTTTGCTACAACAAGAGGACAGTCTTAAATTAGATAGGCAAAGGTTTAATAATATCAGGAAGTATTACTTTACTGAGAGGGTAGTGGATGCATGGAATAGCCTTCCAGTTAAAGTGGTAGAGGTTAACACAGTGAAGGAGTTTAAGCATGTGTGGGATAGGCATAAGGCTGACCTAGCTATAAGGCCAGGGACTAATGAAAGTATTAAGAAAATTGGTCAGACCAGATGGGCTGAATGGTTGTTATCTGCCGTCACATTCTATGTTTCTATGTTTCTATGTTTCTATGACTGTTGACCACATAAGTTCAAACTAGTCTGGAAGCCCTCCGTGGAATAATAGGTTAAAACAATAGAGCATGGGTGGGGAAGAAAAGAAACACTCAAAACAGACACTGAATACATTTTAACTAAAGTCCAGCCACGCAATATGGAATGTTCCAATATGTTTAAATTAGGTGGTTAGTATGTGGGGTCGGGATGACAGAATCCAGTTTAAGTCACATTATAAAGCTCATAGTCTCTAGGAAGGAGGATGGTTTCCAAGCTTCTCCACAAGCCATCCAGTCTTTGTTTATTCTGCACGATATGAGATAGCAATGCAATTCCAAATGGACCCATGTGCAGAATAGAGGGACGCGTCTACATGTGATACTGCTGTTTTATCTTAATTAACTGTTCTAGTTATTCTTGCAGATATCAAGTAAATGTCTTGATAATTCTCTTTCTTTAAATAACCTGGTGATGAAAGATGTGAAATTACTTTTTTTCATAACGTAATTTATAGATACGTTCCTCAATTTTATTAACTTGCCACCCCATTTCATTAAGATACCAGTCATTAAACTGATATTGTTGCATTTGCTAACTCATATTTTCAATCTATTATATATATTTTAAATTCACTTTCTCTGAATTTTTAAATGTTGCTAATTCTTTTGTCTCCAGTTAAATCTGTGCATTACTAAGGTAAATGTAATTTTTCCTAAAACTAGTACGACTGCACGTAATAATCGCTATGACCTACGATGGTATGAAGTAGCGAGTTCTCTCTATTACATTCAGTGAAATAAAATATGTATGCAAGTTATAGATACTTTTCTGCATTAATGAACTTTTAAGTGTTGTTCCATTTTCTAATTCATTTCAATAACTAATGGCTGATGGTGTTTGAATTAAGTTTAATGGGATATTTCAATATTCAGATCACATATCGTATTAAGGATGGCCAGTAGATGGTGCTACTGAGTGTCATGTTGTAAGGGAAGTCTGTTTGCTGAATGCTGTATCACGATTTTATACACCATAATAGAGCTCAGTGTTCCGGCATAATTTTTATTCTGTCAAGGCTTTTTTTTTTTTCCTGGCATCAGACTTTAGGATCTCTGTGAAACTCAGTGCACATAATTTGCAGGTTCCTTCACAGGAACGCCACATGCTGTGAAATAATTTAAAAAAAATACCAACTGCTTTTTAGGATGCCTTGGATACTAGATGCCTCTATACAACTCTGCTTTTACAGCATATTATAGCATGTGCAGATTATAGAACTGCGAAGCTAGTGGTTAGTAAAACAGAGGAGCCGAGAAAATGGCGTAGAAAGGGGAAATTAAACATATTAAGACTGTATTTTATGGTGTATTCCACAAAATGCTAATGCATCATTCCACACATGTAGAATTATACAGACAAAACATCCTTAAATATTTTTTGTATTTCAAAAAATATTTTTTCTTTAAATTAATTTATAACCAGAGTCCATAATGATGTGGTGGATATAAAGACGGGGGGGGGGGGGGGGGAGAGGGGGGGGGCACACCCTCTTTGAATTCTATAGTTTTACAAATCAGGAAATAATAACAATATCTGTTCTCTGGCAATTCTTAAAATTAGGTAAATACAACCTCATATGAACAAAAATATATGCCATATTACACTGTGTCATTATTTATTTAACAGAAATAAAGCCAAAATAAAGAAGCCATGTATGAAAAAATAAGTACATCTTGTGATTCAATAGCTTGTAGAACTATCTTTAGCAGCAATAACTTGAAGTTTTCATTATGACTTTATCAGTCTTTCACATCATTGTGGAGGAATTCTTGCCTACTCTTCTTCACAAACTTGCTTCAGTTCATTGAGGTTTGCTGGCATTTGATTATGTACAGCTCTCTTAAGGTCCTGCCACAGCATTTCAATCAGGTTTTGGTCTGGACTTTGAGTGACCCATTGCAACACCTTGATTATTTTCTTTTTTTCTGTTGTAGATTTGCTGGTGTCCTTGGGGTCATTGTCCTGTTGCACAACCCAATTTCAGCCAAGTTTGAGCTGTCGGACAGATGGCCTCACATATGACTCTAGAATACTTTGGGGAGTTTTTGGTCGACTCAATGTCTCCAAGTTTCCCAGGTCCTGTGGCTGCAAAAGAAGCTCAAATCATCGCTTCTCCATCACAGTGCTTGACAGTTGGTACGAGGTGTTTGTGCTGATATGCTGTGCATTATGGCCAAATATCTCCACTCTCGTCTCATCTGTCCAAAGGACATTATTCCAGAAGTCATATGGTTTGTTCTAATGCAACTTTGCAAACCTAAGCCGTCTTGCCATGTTCTTTTTAGAAAGAGGCTTTCTCCTGACAACCCTTCCAAACCATACTTGTTCAGTCTTTTTCTAATGGTACTGAAATTAACTTTAACATTTAACATGCTTGCTGAAGCCTGTAGAGTCTAAGCTGTAACTCTTGTTTTTTTTTGTAATTTCTCTGAGCATTGCACAGTCTGAGCATTGCACAGTCTGAGCATTGCACAGTGTGAATTTGCAGGGGAGTCCACTCCTGGAAAGATTTACAACTGTCTTGTTTGTAAATGGCATTATAACCCTTACAAGGTTCTCTAAGATCATTGCTGATGTTTTTTCCTCGTGGCATTGTGTTAACACACACCAGAATGCTCCAGACCAGCAAACTGCTAAAACATTGGCTTTTATAGAAGTGTTCACACTTGCTGATGATCAGTAAATCTAGGGCATTTGATTAGCAGCACCTCCCTGATATATTCCATGATTTTATACATATCTTTTAAGTCCTTTGCTACTATCCAGTCGGTTACTTGCCACTGTAGGCAATAGCATATTCTCCAGAGGTGAATTTCTACATGCCTGGACTAAATTTCACTTGCCGATGGCTAGTAGTAAGTGGGAATATTGATCTCCCAATGTCAACTAGTAAAATTACATTCCAATGCACTCCCCAAAAAACAATATTTTGTAGATAAACTCACAATTAAAGCATGCATGCATTTAATTGGGCTTTTTTTTTTCTCTGTAGCTTTTAAAAACCTTCTTCTATGGTCTAGACTTTCTGTGGCTCTCCAATTACAGTCTTTCTAATGCAGCTCAGTCTCTTGGCAAGGGAGGTGCTCTCATTTCTTGCCTGCCTCTTGAGTTCAGCTCCATTTAGCTAAACTACTAGAAAGTAGCAGGACTAAATGTGTAGATGAGACAACAATGGTAATTTATAAGAGTGCTGATTTTCTCTAAAATGAAAAAAAGAGGACGCATTCTTCACACAGAAGTACCTCAACAAGTTAAAGTACAATAAGAATTTATTGTGGGCCTTTCTGAAGCTTCAAGGACACTATTTAGTAAAACAAGATACAAAAAAATGAAAATATTATTAATTTAACAAAATTAAATCAATAGGGATGTGCATGGCCAAAAAACTTGGTTCGGCACTTCTGAAAGTCGGGACTTCGGCAATTTGGGACATCAGCAATTCAGCACTTCGGCACTTTGGTTAGGTTCAGCACTTCTGAAATTCGGGACTTCGTCGATTCGGCACTTCGGCAATTTGGTTCAGCACTTCCAAAATTCGTGACTTCGGCAATTCACCAATTTGGTACTTCGGCACTTCGCCATTTCGAGACGTCGGCACTTCAGGACTTCGGCAATTCCCTAACCCTAAACCTACCTCTACCCCTAACCCTATCCCTACCTCTAACCCTAACCCTAACCCTACCCCTAACCCTACACCTAACATTAACCCTACCCTTAACCCTTACCCTAATGCTACCCATAACCCTAACCCTAGCCCTAATGCTACTCCTAACCCTAACCCTAATCCTACCCCTAATCCTAGCACTACCCCTAACCCTAATCTTAACCCTAACCCTAATCCTACCTCTAACCTTAACGCTACCCCTAACCTTAACGCTACCCCTAACCTTAATCTTCACACTAACCCTATCCCTAATCCTACACCTAACCCTAACGCTACTCCTAACCCTAATCTTAACCCTAACCCTACCCCTAACCCTAACCCCACCCCTAACCCTAACCCTAGCCCTAATTCTACCCCTAACCCTAACCCTACCCCTAATCCTAGCACTACCCCTAACCCTAATCTTAACCCTAACCCTAATCCTACCCCTAACCTTAACGCTACCCCTAACCTTAATCTTCACCCTAACCCTAATCCAACACCTAACCCTAGCGCTACTCCTAACCCTAATCTTAACCCTATCCCTAAACCTACCCTTAACCTTACCCCTTACCCTAACCCCACGCATACCCCTACCTCTAACCCTACCCCTGCCCCAAACGCTAATCCTACCCCTAACCCTACCCCTACCCATAACCATACACTTAACCCTAACACTACCCCTGACCCTACCCCTAACCCTACCCCTAAACCTACCCCTAAGCCTACCCCTAACCCAAAACTTACCCCTAACCCTAGCCCAACCCCTAACCCTAACCCATACCCTAAACCTACCCCTAACCCTAACCCTAACCCTACCCCTATTCCTGTCCCTAACCATAACCTAGGGGTAGGGTTAGGGGTAGGGTTAGGGTTAGGGTTAGATTCCTATCATCATTCCCTTAATTTTCCTTCCCTCTCCTTCCCTCTCCTTTGGCAATTTGGGACTTCAGCAATTCGGCACTTTGGCAATTTGGTTCTGTTCGCCACATCCGAAATTTGGCACTTTGGAAATTCGCCAATTTGGCACTTCGGAAATTCGCCAATTTGGAAGCATCCGAATGTCCAAATGGACGAAACTCGACCAAATAAAAATTCGGACCGAAACAAATTGCACATATCTATAACCCAACACCAACTCTTTCAGAACTCAAAATAGAACTCATTGGGACATGGTGGCCTGACTGATGTGAGCGGACGCTTGTTGTTTCAGCTCCCGACCGACCTTATCTAATTACGCCGCCAAAAAACCCACACAAATACTATGGGTAACAAAAAGAAGCAGGCTCCGACCCAAGAGACTCCGGGTCCGCCCTCCAGCAAGAAATCCGGAGATTTGGACCGCTATTTTAAAGAAAAAGTGAGGGCTCTATCGGAGGCAGAAATGGAGGAGACGCCATCTTCCCCACGTGGCTCTATACCACACAGCCCAGCGAGCACGGACATCCCGCCCGCGATCGGCTACTCACTACTGCAAGAGATGATACAGAAATTCCCCTCCAAGGACGAAATGACATCTATGCTGGCTAAATTGGAGGCATCTATGCAGGACAAACTCTCTGCAATCACCACAGAGGTACGTCAAATAGGCCTCAGAGTGGGAGACTTGGAGGGGGATAGAGACAACATACAGCTACAACTGCACAATATTGAGCAGAGACAAAATGCACAGGAACTCAAAATTACACAAATTCTGCGCCATAATGAGGACCTCGACAATAGAGGCAGGCGTAATAATTTAAGAATCAGGGGCATCCCTGAGCCCCAAGGGGACACGGAAAATATTCAAGTTATTTTGCAAAAGCTATTTAATGAGATCCTGAACCGCCCCACTGACACTCATATTGAACTGGACAGGGCACACAGGGCAGTGAGACCTAGGGGACTGCCGCAAGACATGCCACGAGACATCATCTGCAGGGTACATTATTATGCACTAAAAGAAGATATACTGCGTCTGGCCCGAAACTCCCCAACTCTGGCGGCTGCCTCACCCCACATTCAAATTCTACCAGATCTGGCTTGGCAAACGCTACAGGGTAGGAGGGCGCTCCGCCCGATTACCCAGGCCCTGCAGGCGAAGGAGATTAGATACCGGTGGGGATATCCCTTTTCCCTAATGGCGACATATCAGGGGCGGCAAGGTAACATCTCTACTATTCATGATGTACCTGAATTTCTCAAGATGTTTGACCTTCCGCAGATGGAAATAGCAGACTGGTACAATACATGGCACCAGGGAACCACACAAACCCAAACGCAAAGGTCCAGATGGAGGGGACAAGCCGAGAAGAGGGGAACACCAGGAAAACGGCTCCCATTTACACCGACCACGAGACCCCGATATACTTTTCAGTACACCTGAACATCCACCGCAAATTAGCGGCCACTTGGACACCATTTAAATCCGTCAGAGGGATCCAATACCTTATTTACCAGTCCTTTCCTTCGAACTATGGACACTATAACCCAGGGAAGTAGACTTAATGGCTCATCAACGACCGTTGGACGTGGAAGATGCATGTAATGTATACAATATGTCAATTAGATGTGGGCGCTAACATAAATATCTCACCACTAGGTGGATAGCCTACACAACTGTTTATGACCGTTCCAACTTGTATTCAAAAAAAAAAACAAAAAAAAACAAAAAACAAGTATTTAGGTATATCTATATAAATGTATCAGTAGAAGAAGAGGTTAGAGAGATATCAGAGGATAATTTTCGCAGATAGAATTCATGGATATGAACTGCCTTAATATCTACCCATTGGAGGACTGTGATGTCTAGCATTGTTTAACGGTCTATTAAGGATCGAATATTTACTGTGTATGCATAAATCCTTTCAATCTTATGACAGGGGGGTCGAACCAGGAGTCTGGGGCTGGACAAGGTTTGGGACTACCCTTTATTTTTAGCCCGATAGTTTACGAACGTCATTGATAAGTTCACTAGCGCTTGGCGGCGCAACAACATTATTAGATCAATTTAGTAAGGTTGGAGGGAGCTCCGACAACCCATTAACACCACTAATAATCTAATACAAAGAGCTACAATTCCGAAATCAGCTGCATAATTTTATCTCAAATACTCCAGACGTAACCCACTGCGGTTACGAGCAGTGCACTAACTACATCTCATTCACCATCTGTAAGTAATCCCGTTTCAGCAAGTGAAGCTGATGGTGTGGGTCATAGAGCACTGACTCCTTGTACGCTGGTACAAGAACCAGCTCAGGCTGGTAGATCCTAGGCCTAGGATCTACAGCAGAGTGTAAATAAGTTCTGGTTATTAATTTGTTGAATTGTTTTTATTTCCATATTTGTTTTGTTTGTCCCCTTTTATTCCCCCCTCACACTTGATCAAGACATCACGTTAGAAGAGCATCTGCGCAATAAATAGACGTAGAAGCCCAACTACCCACAAAGCTACACCACTTGGGTAATACTAAGTGTGAAATGGAGGAGCCACTTAAAAAATCTTCAAAGATAACAGACACACTGAATATACTCTCTTACAATGTCAAAGGTCTTAATTCACCTATCAAAAGAAATATGGCACTCAGGGACTTTCATAGACTTAAAGCAGATGTGGTATTTGTACAGGAGACACACTTTAGGGATCCCAGAGCTCCGACATTACATAATAGACATTTCCCTAAAGCTTATTATAATAACTTCACCAATAGTAAAACACGGGGAGTAGCAATCTTGATTGGAGCCCAAATCCCCTTTATGTATACTTCACACCATACTGATAGATCGGGTCGCTATGTCATCCTTTTGGGCACTATATACAACCAACCTATCACCCTAGTAAACGTCTACCTGCCGAACACTAAACAATGCCATACCTTACGCAGAATTCTAGCCAAAGTCCAACAACTCGCGACAGGGATAACAATCATAGGGGGCGACTTCAACATATCCATAGATGGGCAAAAAGACAGCACGGCCCCTCATTCAGACCATTTAAAATCAGTCCGGTCACAGATGAGAAGCCTCATGCATAGTCACCAATTAGTGGACTGTTGGAGAGCGCTGAATCCTACCACGAAGGACTATTCCTTCTACTCTAGATCAGCAGACACATATACACGAATTGACATGTTCTTAACCCCTCAGAAGGACCTCTCTCTGATAATCTCAGCATCTATTAACAATATCACTTGGTCAGACCATGCACCAATACAGATGAAAGTTAGGATCCCCTCCATGGCACAAGGGAGAGGACAATGGACACTGAACACGTCTATACTACACAACGATAGGGCAAAACAGGCAATAGCTGACTCTATATCTCAGTACTTCCAAAACAACATTACCCCAGATACTACACCCTTCCTCCAATGGGAGGCTCATAAATGTGTAGTTAGAGGGGACTTAATCAAATGGGGCTCCTTCCTTAAAAAAGAACGCATCAAGAAACAATCAGAACTATTAAGGGACATAGCGAAACTAGAAGAAACACATAAAAATACCATGACGGAGGCAATACACCGCACACTAATGTCCCTACGGTCAGACCTAACTATATTGTTGCAACACAAGGCTAAAAAGGCGTTGCAATGGAACAAACAACTTTTCTTTGCCCAGGGGAATAGATGCGGAAAACTTTTAGCTAATGCAATTAAGCAAAAAAGGGAAAAAACATACATCCCACAAATTAAAAATACTGTCAATAAAATAGAACAAACCAATGAAGGAATAGCGAAAACCTTTACAGAATTCTACGATTCTCTTTATAATATCACTAAAAAATCTATTGAGAAGGAAAAGATTATGGCATACCTAGCAGACAAGTTTGATAAAATACTCCCACAGGCAGTAACGAAATCTTTGGACGAACCTTTTACGTTCATGGAACTCGCGAACGCCATAAAATCCACACCCTCGGGCAAAAGTCCAGGCCCAGATGGCTACTCGGCATCCTATTACAAAGTATATCAGAAAGAATTGGGCCATCACTTGCTGAAAGCCATCAACTCCATTAACAATGCAAACCCGATCCCGAAATCGAGCCTAGCAGCTAACATTACCCTACTCCATAAACCAGGGAAAAACCCAGATTTGTGTGGTAGTTATAGGCCAATATCGTTGATAAATGTGGATATCAAAATCTTCACTAAAATGTTGGCGCTACGACTAAAACCTCTCCTCCCCTCCTTGATCCATCCAGACCAGGCGGGATTTGTGCCCTCACGAGAAGCGAAGGACAATACCACTAAAATAATAAATCTGGTCCACAGCGCACACGGGCTTGCCCACCCTACAATACTGTTAGCTATCGATGCTGAAAAGGCGTTCGACAGGGTGGATTGGTCCTTCCTCCTGTCGACGCTAGAAACATTGGGATTTGGCAATCGATGGATGCAGTGGATACAGGCGATTTATTCGACCCCATCAGCTAGACTTAAAATTAACGGAACTTTATCTGACCCATTCCAAATAACGAATGGGACGAGGCAGGGCTGCCCCTTATCGCCGCTCCTTTTTATTATAGGATTAGAACCTCTCCTACAGGCGACCAGAGCCCAAACAAAAATTGAAGGGATACGGGTAGGCAAATCACAATATAAAGTCTCAGCTTTTGCTGATGACTTACTTTTCACCCTGGCCAACTCTAAAAATTCCCTTCCGGCCCTAATGGAGGTAATGTCTGAATATAGCGCTTTCTCAAATTTCAAAATTAATGCAGACAAATGTGAAATTTTAAACATTACAGTGTCCGAGAGAGAAGAAACACTCCTGAAGGCGAAATACCCTTTTCAATGGGCGAAAAAATCCATTAAATATCTGGGTATTAACGTAACTCCACACTCTAAATTGCTATACGGGGCCAACTTTCCACACCTCTTAGACGCCATTAAATCTGACCTAGACAGTTGGAATAAACCACACTTCAGGTGGTTCGGCAGGGTAAACATATTAAAAATGAACACACTCCCGAGAATACTTTATCTTCTGAACACACTCCCTATCTCCATCCCACGTAAATTTTTCAAGACAATCCAGACTCTATTCACGCAATTCATTTGGGCTGGGAGGCGACCTAGATTACGTTACAATATTCTTACCAGGCCTAAAGACAAAGGAGGAGTGGGTCTTCCAGATGTCTGGCTGTATTACCAAGCCATACACATGGGACGAGTACTTGATTGGTCACACCAATCCCCATCCAAACTATGGATCCCCATAGAACAGACACAGATAGGAGAATCGCTCAAGAAGCTACCATGGCTTCTGACTGCCCCCAATAACTGGAAGATTCCGCACCATCCGACAATATCTCCCACCATCAAAATATGGGAGAAACTTCTCCCAGGCACAGATATAGCGCCAACCCCCTCACCACACTACCCAATAACATATAATCCGAATTTCACAGCTGGGTATAGTGGTTTCCTACTGAAACCCCGAAATAGCGTGGACCTGGCAGGCCATGTCACACTAGAGGAGGTTATAATAGATGGAGAACTAATCCCACTGTCTGATATGACGCTGGGACAATTCCCGACTCTCATGCACAATTTTCAATACGAACAACTAAGACACTTCTTAAGAGCTCAGACCCTGCTGAATTGGACCCCTAGGGGTAGGACAAAATTTGAACAATTGTGCTGCCAAGACAAAATCCCACCCAAACCAACTTCCACATGTTACAAATTGCTGCAAGACCAAACACACACTAGGCTACCTTATTTCACTAAAACATGGAACGATCATTTACAACATGAACTTGTGGACGGGGAGTGGAACGCCATCTTTAAAACTATTTTCCATGCACATTCTAGTGTCCCATTACAGGAGATAAACTACAAATTTATTACAAAGTGGTACACTACTCCAGTAGACATAAATAGGTACGATCCAGCTAAGTCCGCCGAATGCTGGAGATGTAAACTCGAAAGAGGCTCATTTCACCATTTATGGTGGTCATGCCCTTTAATCACAGGATTTTGGAAAGAGGTTTGGACCACAGTACACTTAGTAACCGATTTAAACATCTCCTTTGACATAGAGGCGCTTCTCCTGCTCCATATAAACACACCTCATAGCAAATTTAGATACTCCCTTACTTATTTCATGCTGACTGCAGCCAAATATGCCATAGTGACTAACTGGAGAACAACCACGACCCCCTCAAAGAAAGATTGGTACTGTAAAATTGAACATTTTCACGCGATGGAAGAACTAAGGTGGGGGGCATTGAATGAATACTACAAATACCAAGACATTTGGCACCCATGGAAACAATTTCTGAAAGGCTCAATTGATCTTTGTGGGAAACATTAGAGCTCAACCTAAATTTCACTGTATATCCTAATGTATGTACTTCATGTATGAGACCTTAACAAGGATGTAACACTCGGGGGAATATAAAGTTATTAAGTTATGTTATTTACTGACAAATTTAGATTGAATCCTTTTTTTAATTTTTCTTATTATGTTAAAAAAAAAATAAAAAAAAAAAATGCCTGAACCTGTAAAACTATGTACACAATTTGATATATACCAGGTGACTATATAGATTATGAGATCTTGTATAATGTTATACTGTAATATGCAATGTCTATATATGTTGCTTGAAAATGATAAAGGCAAAAAAAAAAAAAAAAAAAAAAAAAGAACTCATTGGGACATAGTTCATATGAACTATGTACAGCCTTTATACAAACGTTCTTACCGAGCTCAAAGAACTGACTCTCTATTACTGTGAATAGGAGCACCATTTTAAAATTATTTTAGGAGCTCATGATTAATAGTAATTTTGGTTGGTAAATGCATTATGTTAGTTTCTATAATTCCGGTTTCTGTTGCTTGAGTTTTGATGACAATATTTGACAATATTTATTATCAAACTCTAAATCTGGAATACTAGACTTTGTAAACAACAAATAGCCTTTTCTTTAACTTTAGTAGATGTGGTTTCACTATATACCAACATTCCCCAACAAAAAAGGTCTATCAGCAATTAGGGAAATTTTAATTAAAAATATAAAGCTAAATGACATACCGGTATATTTTCTTATCAAGTGTATTCACAAACAAATTTTTTTTACAACTATGTGGTGTCACCATGGGGACGAGGTTCACTCCCACCTTCGCCAACTTACCGTATATGTTTCCCATTGGGAATATCGTCATGTTAGGTTGGGTCAGACGCTGGGGGGAGCCTTGTCCTATGGCGACATTACATAGATGATGTTCTTATCATCTGGGAAGGTGACCAAATTAGTCTCAATAATTTCATTCAATATATATTAATCAGAATGAATATGATTTGCAATTTACATCCTCCTGTCATTTAGAAACAATTGATTTCCTTGATTTAGCCATATATATTGAGGATAATAATTTGAAAACCAAGACTTTCTTTAGAAGCACAGATTACAATAATGTCATTGATTATTCTAGTTCCCACCACCCATCTTGGTTAAAAAATATCCCAAAGGGTCAACTCACACGTCTCAGACAAAACTGCTCAGACCTTGATACTTTTAAAACACAGTCCCAAATCATTCAAAATAGATACACTGAAAAAGGCTACGATTTAAAACGAATTGAGGAAGGAGAGTTATCGCTAATTAACATAGATCGAGACAATTTATTTACTAAGACCAAACTAAATAAATCTAAAAGGAATAATAAATTCGATTTTGCCTTTATAACTAAATATAATTTGCAGGCCAAGAAAATTGAAAACATCATCAAAAAACACTGGCACATCCTGCAAAAGGATACATTTTTTAAATAAAATTATTTCCAATGAACCAACTATAATATATAAAAGCGCGGATAACCTTAAAAATAAATTGCCCCCCAGCCTACTACCACATGATAAAAATCAACATGCACATTATCCGACACATATCTTTTCAAAACAATTATTACAGGGTTTTTATCGTTGTGGAAGGTGTTCCACTTGCACCTTTCAAAAGAAACTATTAATTCATTTATATACTAACCAGACTTATGATATAAAGAAATCAATGCAGTGCTCTACAACCCACGTAATATATTTATTACAGTGTGGTTGTGGTGCACAATATATAGGCCGTACTATCCGCAAAATTGCATGAAAGACTTGAATAACCAAGACACTGTGCCAGTTGTCCACAATTCCAATGAAATACTTTTTTGGCCTTTGGAATGGACAAAGTAGAGAGACACTTGAGAGGGTTAACATTCAGACTACTCTCAACATGAAAGAAGCCCAGTGGATCGTCAATCTAAAGACCTTTTTAGCACGGTCTCAACCAGGAAATAGATCTGGCAGGACTAATTTAGCTTTCTTTTCTGGTAGGACCTTTCCAGTCTAAGTGTCCTAGTTTTTTCTTTACCTTCCTTTAAAGATGCTTGGTTCATTCATATTAGTGTGATACTAACACACATTTTCTTGAGTTGCAGTATTATTGGTCACAATCCAAGAAGGATTCCTACATATATGATATTGATATATTTATATATTCACATGTGTTTCACTTGTGACTTTGTTTTATGTATGTTTTCATTTTTGTAAAAGGCTCAATATGGCAGTCGTATATTGTACATGGTGTATATAAGTTTTCTATATATAATTTTTTAAATCATTTTTCCATATCCATATAATCATTTTTCCATATATATAAAATTATTTTTTATATTTTTGTCTTTGTTTTATCTTTTATTATCATTTTTAATTATACATGTTTGGTGTTCTTTTATTCTGAGATATATCTACATCCCTATTTTTTCTAATATAGTTATTTTTCTATATCATGATATAACTGCTATGTTCTCCCTTATCAATAGTACCACATTGTAATGTTTGATAAATATATCACATATGTTTTGAGTGATATAAGGAAAAAAATAATTTCCCACAATGCCTTGCATTCTATGCAGTGATCTCTGTTTGCAATATTACAAAATCCACTGCTGTCCACGACCTCTTCATCTCTCATTCAGTAGATTTATTAGCCTTAACAGAAACATGGCTCTACCCCTCTGACACTGCTACCCATGCATCTTTGTCCTTTGGTGGTCTTCAACTTACCCACAACCCAAGACACTCTGAATGTAAAGGTGGTGGTGTAGGGTTTCTCCTCTCCCCTCACTGCTCCTTCAAACCTCTACCCACCCCCCTTCCCTCTCTTTCCCATCATTTGAAATTCATTCCGATTGTCTTTTCAAACCCTACTCTGCTCACATTGCCGTTATTTATCGTTCCCCTGGTCCCCCTCTCCTCTTCCTTGACCCCTTTGCTGCCTGGCTACCCTATTTCCTCTCTTCTAATATTCCATCCCTAATTCTCGGGGATTTCAATATTCCCATTAACCCACCTTTGACCTCTGCAGCCTCCAAACTACTTTCAATGACTTCCTCCCTCAGGCTATCACAGTGGACTAATTCTCCCACCCATGTAGCTGGCAACACCCTCAACCTTATTTTCTCTTATGCATGTACAGTATCTAATATCTGCAACACTCCATTTCCTCTCTCTGATCACCGCCTCTTATCGTTTGCTCTCGAGTACCCCCTCTCCCAACAACCTCAGCCTAATCCCCCTCAACTCAGGAGGAACCTTAATTCTCTTGACCTCCAGCAGCTGCCAGCTGATATTGATTCACAACTGCTATCCATCCCTTCCCTCTCCTGTCCCTCACTGGCCATCTCCACATATAACACTACCCTCACCTCTGCCTTGAACGCTGCAGCCCCCCTCCAAACAAGCACCTCAAGGAGGACACGCCCCCAATTGTGGCATGCTAAATCAACACACTACCTGCAAAGATGCTCCCGTTGTGCTGAACGCTCGTGGAGGAAGTCTCGCACCCAGTCAAACTTTCTCCATTCTAGATTCATATTGAGTTCATACTGCACAGCCCTTGACCTCGCCAAACATTCCTACCTTTCCTCTCTCATTAGTTCATGCTCTTGCAATCCCAGGCGTCTCTTTGACACCTTTAATTCTCTTCTTCGCCTTGCTGTGGCCACCCTCCAAACTAACCTTTGCATGTTACTTTACCGACAAGATTGAACAGCTATGGAAATAATAATTATCCCCTCCTTGCCATTCTCTTTCTCAACCACATGTAGATCATGCCTTTCCTACCCTTCACACTTTCTACCCGGCTACTGAACAAGAGGTGGCTGTGCTTCTCCTTTCCTCTCGCACCACCACTTGCCCGCTCGATCCTGTCCCATCTCACCTTATCAGATCTCTCTTCACTTGTCTTATGCCTTCCTTAACGCACATCTTCAACTTGTCCCTGCTGATCTTAAACATGCCACTGTAGTACGTAGTACCTATCCTGAAGAAAACCTCTCTGACCCATCCTCCCCCTCTAACTATTGTCCTATATCACTGCTCCCTTTTTCCTCAAAGCTTCTGGAAAGACTTGTCTTTACCCGTGTGTCTCACTTCCTCAATTCCAGCTCTCTCATTGACCCGCTTCAGTCTGGCTTCTGCCCTCTCCACTCTACTGAGACTGCGCTTATCAAAGTTACTAACCTAATCGCAGCTAAATCAAAAGGCCACTACTCCATACTAATTCTTCTTGACCTCTCTGCTGCCTTTGACACCGTTGATCTTGCTCTCCTTCTTCAAAATCACTCGGTCTATGTGACTCTGTCCTCTCGTGGTTTTCCTCTTATTTCTCCCAACATTCATTCAGTTTCTCCTTTTCTAATGATACCTCCTCCCCTCGTCCTGTCTTGGTTAGAGTCCCCCAAGGCTCTGTCCTTGGTCCCCTTCTATTCTCTCTTTATACTGCCTCTCTTGGCAAACTTATTACCTCTTTTGGATTCCACTACTACCTGAACGTGATGACACCCAGATATATCTCTCCTCCCCGGACCTCTCCTGCCGTCCTGCAACGTGTCACTGCTTGCCTTTCTTCCATCTCTGACTGGATGTTCTCCCGCTTTCTGAAACTCAATCTCCCTAAAACTGAGCTCCTTGTCTTTCCTCCTCCTAATACTGATCCTCCTCTTTCGCTCTCCCTTCAAGTCAGTGGTATTCACATAAGTCCATCCTTGCAAGCACGCTGTCTTGGTGTCATACTTGATTCTAGCCTCATCTTTGAGCCTCACATTCAGTATGTTGCCAAATCCTGTAGATTCAATCTTAAAAACATAGCCCGCATCCGCCCCTTTCTAACGCAAGATGCTACCAAGGAGCTTGTCCATGCTCTAGTAATTTCCTGCATGGATTATTGTAACCCTCTCCTCATTGGTCTTCCCAAAAGCCGTACTGCACCGCTAGAGTCCGTAATGAATGCTGCCAACAGACTGATTTTCTAGTTGGTTCTCTCACACCTCACCCCTCTGTCAGTCCTTACATTGACTTCCTGTATCCTTTAGGAATCAATTCAAGGTACTAATTCACACCTATAAAGCACTGAACAATTCTAGCCCCTGTTATATCTCTTCACAGATTCATAGGTATGTCCCTTCTGGGTCTCTCTGCTCTGCCTGTGACCTTCTCCTGTCCGTTGTTCACACCCGTATGGCCAACTCACGCGGGTCGCTCCCTTACTATGGAATAGCCTGCCTACCACCATCAGACTCTCCCCTAGTCTTGCATCTTTTAAGAAGTGCCAGAAAACCCATCTCTTTAGGAAAGCTTATGGCCTCCCAGAGTAACCTCTATCTTACATACCTTTTTCTTGCTCTCTCCTAAAGGGCAGAACTCTACTCTCTCCTCAAGCTTTGCCTCACTCTTACCTTTTTGATTGCAAATTCTGTCCCATTGTGTTTTACACACCACCTTCTATAGAATGTAACCTTCTATGTAATGTTTGTGCAGGGTCCTCTTCAACCTATCGTTCCTGTAAGTTTTTTGTAATTGTCCTATTTATAGTTAAATCCCCCCTCTCATAATATGGTAAAGTGCTACGGAACCTGTTGGCAATAATAATAATAATAATAATAATTTCGGCACTTATTCTTCATACCGCCGTCAACCGGAAGTGACGTCAACCAGAAGTGACATCGATGCCACGGAAGTTTGATATGCATTCCACAGTGGAACGCATGCTATCAACTGCTGCGAGTTTAATGCAGTTGAAATGTATATGTAAGAAGAATTTGACGGACTATCACTACATATTCCTGAGGAAGTCCAGACAGGACGAAATGCATAGGATTTTATATCAACATTATTTTATGTTTTTTTATTTCTGTTTGTTTTACCGCATCGGCCATCCTGGGATTTTTCCTGCAACTTGTTGGAGTCCTGGATACCACCTTTTGTGTGGAGACATGCTGTCTGTCATTTGACATTTTGTAAGAGCAATTTGTATTAATGAATTTGTTACTTTTATACAATCTGTACTATCTTTTCTTTTCACTTTCTTATTTTGAGCTATTTAAGAACTTATACCTGTATGAAGAAACCTGTTTTGGAAGATCTTTTCTATCAGCTGATTTACCCCATTATAGAGGGAGACATGCCTGAATTGTCCTACATATAGTGAGTTCACAACCATCCCCCACCCCCACCCTTGTGCTGATTGTATTGCACTATATTCTCTTTTTCTCCCACAGATATACATTTCCATAGTGTACTCCACGATTTATATACAGGTTGTACCGCTTTATTATTCACCTCTGGTGATCTACACATGTTTTTTTCCTTTTGTTTTTTTCTGTATCTTTAGTATTTGCTGAGTGTCCCAAGGGAACACTTTTACCATAGGATTTCTGTGTGTTTTTTCAGAGCAAATAGTGATCATATTCTTTTCTTTAACTTTGACAGACAAAAGTCCTTTTTTTTTTGTGCAAAATCCCTTCAAATACAATACAAAAAGTTGATGTGTATGATACTCCTTATGCATATTTTCCATGGTGTGACAATGTACGCATACGCAGGCTTAATGAAGTCACAACTGATTGCATAGAAAATGACAAGAAACATATGTGATATTTAAATAACATTTCCAATAATAAATCAAAATTCTGAAGGATTCTCAAAGTGCCTTAAAACCCATCTTTTTAGGAAAGCTTATGGCCTCCAAGACTAACCAATACCTCACATACCTGTCTCTTGCCCTCTCCTAAAGGGCAGCCCACCTTATTTGATTGTAAATTCCTGTCCTAATGTTTTTTACACCCCACCTCCTATAGAATGTAAGCTCGATCGAGCAGGGTCCTCTTCAACCTATTGTTCCTGTAAGTTTATTTGTAATTGTCCTATTTATAGTTAAATCCCCTCTCATAATATTGTAAAGCGCTACGGAATCTGTTGGCGCTATATAAATTGTAATAATAAAAAAAAATAATAATACTACATATATAGACAAACAATCGTGTTTACTTATATTCAATACCCTTTTTTTCCCCAAAAATGTATTGAAAGAATCCAGAGGAGAACATACACACCAAGCCCAAAGCTTATAACCCTAGACAGTAAAATGTACAACACAACCATGACAAAGAGAGCATAATACAATCACAAACAGTTAGAAATTCGAAAGCATTCCACAGACTGAATGCTCTCTTATTTAGAAAGCTAGGGCATCTGATATGTGAGACAATAGGAAACAAAATACTAGAGTGAGGAATGTTTGTCATATATTTAGGGAAGAGGTGGCTACCACGAAAGAAGTCTATGCATATACCATAGAGTGATTTGATCCACTATTGGAGGAAGTTATCTAACATATTTATATAAGGACTCCATCTATGAAAAATGTTTTCATCTTTATTTTAGAAGGTATTTGGTCAGTCCATTCTGAAAGCAAATTCATGTTTCTCTTTAAACAGATCATTTGGTTATTTCCAGACCTGTAGATTAGCTTTATAGGAAACAGCTGCCAGTACTCAATACGTCTCATGTGGGAGTGAATGTTAGATGTGAGGAAAATACCATATTCAATACGCTGGGCAATGCCCTATTCAATGGTTTTGGGGAGGCACAGGATAATACATAAGGAAACACTTTGTTTAACAACGATCCAGAAAGCTTGGATTTGTAGACATATTAAAAGACAGCAATAGAGCTTGCGGGTATGAGAATTTCCAACAAACAACTGTAGGCTAAATCCCTATAAGGAAATAACTTTTATCGGATAAGGTGGTAAAATGTGAAATTGTTGTAGCTATAGTTTAGTAAGTGGGTGTTAGTAGAGATTTGTAAGAATCATATGCATTTGTAAAACAATATCAACAGTTAAGTGGGGAAGATATATAGGCCAGTGAGGTATCCCAGATTAAGATGAGTCTTATTACAAATTACTTTTTAAATGGTGGAGGTGGAACTAATAGACATGTCCGATTGTATAATGATGATGTTTACTCTCCAGTCTATTGGTGTTGAAGTTGAAAGTAGACAGGTAACATTATAGCATAGGTAGAAGAATGAAAATCTGTGGAAAGGAAGACTACTGAATTTGAAATGGGTTCTGAGTATAAAAGGATTATATGGTGGTGGAAGGAGATTATTGACATTGTTTGATGACATAGAAGCTTTGTGAAATAGTAACATGGAATTTAGACTTGCTAATATTCTTTTGCTTACTGGGCCTAGTTAGGTCTTGGCTATTCCAAATGAGAAAGATAAGCTGTGTAGATTTGCAATGTAAATTAATTGCAGGAATAGGGCAGTCCATTTCTCATGAGAGAGTAATACGGAGGCACAACCACATAACAAAACCCTATACAATGAAAAAATGCATAACATGATGAAGTAATAAGTGTCAGTGAGAAAAGTGTAGAACATTTGTTTTACATTTGTTTTTCTGATTTATTGTGTTTTTCTGCCACAAATGTGATGGTTGATTTTTGAGTTTTCACTTCAAGTTGGAGATATCGGACAGTGTCTTCAGAAGTAATTTTGTTTCAGTTGTGTAATTTTGAAAGAAATTTGTTGGTGAGTAGAAGCAATTAGGTTTTTCACATTTTTAAATTAAAGGGATACTAAAGTCACCAGAAGAACTACAGCTTATTGTATTTCTTCTGGTGAGTATAATCATTCCTTTCAGGCTTTTTGCAGTAAACACTTTCTTTTCAAAGAAAATACAGTGTTTACATTACACTCTAGGGACACCTCCAGTGGCCACTCCTGATATGGAAGTAGAGGGGCTTACTGGGGCACTGCTCCACAGTATGCAGCACTGCCATTTAATATCTCCACCCTCTGCATGGAGAGACTGAACTTTCCTCATTGAGATTAATTGATTCAATCAATGCTGCCAGCAGCAGCAAACAGTAATAATAGTAAGATTTTACGACATTTAGAAGCCATGGGGTGCTAGATGGTGTTTTTAACACTATAGGATCAGCAATACATATTTGTGTTTCTGACCCTATAGTGTTCCTTTATAAAAATAACTATTTATAGTTAGTACATCCTCTTCACTGTGATGAAGGCTTTCTGTGGGATGACATATGTGAAACCAGGCATTGAACAAGGTATATCAAGGTTAGATATATCAAGTCTGAATGTTTCTTGGATTTATTTTCTCCATGAATTTATGCAATGTGAGAAGTGGAGGAAAGGACATGGTAAATAGAAATATATTTGCCCACTATGTATGAGAGGTTGGAAACCCAGTGCAGTAGAGAAAATAATTCAAAGTGGAGTGAATTGGAAAGTAAACAGTTAAGTAGCTGTTCCAAATGATGTCAATATTGGAATGTTTTCTGTATGAATAGCATCAGTGCTGTGCTTGTGTGGTGCACAAAGTCATGTACCAAGTCAGGTATGGTCCAAATAATGTGCAGCAGAACAGTTACTGTGAGGCTGATTAGTAGGTAAACAGGGGAAGCAGTTAGCATATTTGCAGAGGTGTTCTGTTCACTGTCAGTATTAGGAAACTGACATGGAGAGTTCTAACTATGTGCCAAGCTAGAGAAACAATGTATTCAGGGCAGAGATGTCCTGTAAATGAACATTCCCAAAAAGAAGGGGGCATAAAAGTGAGGTTGAAAGTATCCAAAACATAATAATTAATTGTACAAAGTTGGTATTAACAGTCCATATACCAGCACCATGTCACAGTAGATATTTCAGAGGGGCAATCAGCTAAAACTTTACTATAACTGGTGTTTGAAGCACAGGACAGGCATTCCAAGTAATGTCGTTAGGGATATAGTTTAGTGTCAATAGATGAATGTAAAAATGATCAAAATGGAACAGTTTTATTTACAGTTCTTAAACAAATCAGCATCCAGTGATCTGGGCAATGTGTCCAATTGGAGGCAGCCAAAGACATGTTTTTCAGCTTGTATAAGGGCTTCTGTCTCCCAAGAATAGGTGGTGGAGCAATGTCATGACTCATTGTTCAGCCAAATAAAAGAGGTCACCATAAGCCAAGAAGTCAAGCTAAAAGGTCTTTAGTCTGAAAGGCAGATGTAGCCTTGTGGTTGGAGGTGGTTGCAGCCTAATCTAAAGGCCTCAACTTCCAACTAAAGAAGTTCTAAGGAAATAGATGGCTTTAAGAGGAAAAGTTGAAAGTTGTATGGAGAACTCTGGATTAGAGAAGATGGAACCCTCTATCGTTGCAGTGGTAGCAGGTACAGGAAGGGAGGAAGCCAACCAATTAGGTGTTTCTTCAGGAGTTGTGATAAAACATGGCAGTGAAGATGTAAATGGAACAAGGCGGAACATTTTTATTTACAAATTATAACTGTCATTAATCAATTTTACACCCTAAGTGGAGGTTATGGTTAGTTTTAGGACTCATGGACAAAACATAATGAAAAAAAAGTTACCTGCACAGTATTCCAAATCAGTATGTACTGTACAATTAAATTACATTATTTTTACTACCACTGCAATGGTCATTAAAGTGTTAGCTTACCTGCTAACGCTGAGGCAAATTTCTTAGGTAAAATCTCTAATAAGATAGAACTGTGTATTTTTTTTATTAATTCCTAAAATCTAATTAACATTGGATCAGCCTGAATAGGGTACACCTGGAGGAGAATTAATGTAACAAGGCTTAGTAATACAAAAACCTTGACCGTTAGAGAGTAAGCTTACCTGTCAACATCAAGGCATACAGGTATGGCGAGTTCTATGATAATAATTTTGGTGGATGAGCTCTAATGTCCAAAGTTTAGCAATGTTTTAGCTTAAGAGTTGACAAGAATTAAATTACTTCCAAATGGAGAAATCTGCTGCGTGCTATATTTAATAATTCTTGGCAGAAGAAGAACCATACGATTTTTCACATTCTGAAGTCACTGAGACTTGTCACTGAGACACTGCTTCTTCATGGATAACTGAAGAAGGGTATGACATGAACATTAGCTTGCCATAGTTGTTCACCTCACTATGACAAGTATCATGAAGAATGTGTGAGACTCACCATTGTATATCTCTCTGCAGTATCTGCAGTATTGAAAAACAAAGATCAAACAGAATTGAGGCTACATTTAGGTGCACCACTGAATGTGAAGTACAGATTCCCCTGTACAGTACAGAACAGCTTGATCAGTCAAAACGTTCTCCTGATTTTTTTCCTTGTTTCCACTTACAAGCTGATTTATGAAAAACAATTATAAATAATAAATAACTGCCAGAAGCAGTAACATGAAAAAAAAAATACAAAAAATACTGTGTTTTTAATAGTTCTGGAAGAGAAAAATAATTTGTTTCTTTAGGACTTAGACTGCGTCGTTATACAAACTTGGTTGTTCTTTAAAATGGTCACATTTTCCCTGTGTGCTTTTGCAGCGATAAGCAGGATAAATATCAGCACAGCCCATGGAAAGAAAGCGAATTACAGAGAACAGATGGATGACAAACTCGTGCCATTTTCAGATGGCAATGTGGTTCATGAATAAAATATCGTGTTTGATTACTACTGTTATGAACCATTCTACTGCAGTTCCAACAGGTTTGAAGACATTGTTTATATAGGTTCCACGGATGGAAATGATTTCATTCTGCAGAAATCCTATCCCAGTGGAACCTTCTCTGTGGGTTCTCTGTTAACGTACAATGGCAAAGATTGAAATTATTCATATATTAATGTAATACCACCGCACGTTCAAGATATTGCTTTCAAAAGAATGGCTTTGAACACAATTTTTCATCAGTTTATACTTGGATGACAGCAACTCTTTTTTATTTGTATTTTCGAAATTTATCTAAGAAGGATGTAGATATATTTCAGATTTATTTGGGACACTGTATCCAACAATACTAGCTTGATATACTGACTATTTGCGAAGCTCCTGGAAAGAGTTATTTAATGTTCTACAGAACTCTATTTCTTCCATATCTGTACCGCATTACAATAGTGGTTTATGAATTCAGGGACTTAAAACTGTGTTAGGGGATTCATTTCAAGCAATGGGTATAATGCATTTCACAAGCTTCCACTGTAATTTCAAGTCATGTATAATTCATCTATTATCTGACGGGTTTTATTATTTACAAATAATGATGCTTAATATTTTATATTGAATAAATTAATATAAAGAGCAATTTGCAGCGTCTGAATAAGAAGTACAATTACAAGTGGCCACGGGTATTTTTTATTTTTGCAATGAATTGTTGCTTATTGCACTGTGTATGTTGGGATCACTCACGTAATTATTATTAAAAATTGCATTAAAAGAACCAGAACCAGAATATGTTTTATTTTAAAGCTGTTGAGAGGGATGCCAGATAGAAGAAGCTTAAAAATAGTGCAAATTAATATTATAAGAAAATAAAAATAATGTTGCAGGGATGAATAAGAAGGTATTTTATGAAGTACTGCTGGTGGGGATTACTGTAGAATGGAGAGTAAAGGATTAATGCTTCAAATCGGTTTTGATGTAATCACACAAAGGTTGAATTGTTAATAGCAAGCATAACATATCTTCTATATGGGGTTTATAATAAGTGGAATGTTTGTCCGTGACTGTAAAGTGAGATAGTTCAGTGGTTAGTGCTCCAACTATAGTAATAGGTTTGATTCCAGGAGGATGAATTCAGCCTTTCATCCTTCCATTGTTAATGAAATGTGGCTTTCATGTATGTAGTAATAAAAGCTGTATGTAAAAATGTACTTGAAAACTAATGAGAACTGCATGTTGGCATTATTGAAGAGAGACAAAAGAATGCCACATACCAATTTACAAATCCAGACATTGTACATGCTATTTATCAACTTCCTTATTTTGCAGTTCAGGCTGCATACGGCCTGAATTTGGTCTGGCTTTCAGCCAGGCTGAATGCTACAGGAAGGATGAAATATGGACCAAATGCTGAAAATCTGAGCCCAGAGGGTTCTCCTCTAGCCCCGGATTTAAAAACAAAAATCTGAACGTGTTTAATAGTGCAAATAGTTAAACAGCCCTTGGCAATTATGTGGTGGCTGGCCAATGCTTGCTAGGCAGTGGCCGCATTGAAATTGTAAAATAAATTCATTAATAAATAAAAAGCCTATGGGGGGGTCAAAAAGACAACCATTTTACTATAATAGAGGCATTTCATTTCCCTCTTTCAACCACCTTTCAACCCATGAGGATGTGGCCTGTGAAATAACACCACCCATCCCCAAAAACTAAACATAGGGACATCACTATGCCCCCCCCACTTATGTTGAGCGAGGGCTGTTATAATATTCAGGGGGTGGACCTAGTGTTGCCCTAGACCCCACACATAAAAAGCCTATGGGGGGGTCAAAAACTAAACATAGGGACATCACTATGCCCCCCCCACTTATGTTGAGCGAGGGCTGTTATAATATTCAGGGGGTGGACCTAGTGTTGCCCTAGACCCCACACATTGGCAGTGAGTGGCCTTGAAGGGCAAACACCTAATGTCTTCCCCCCAGCACCCACCCATTGATACATAGTGTCTCCCCAAAACCCTCCATGGACAGTGGGTGAGGATGCTAATTAATTATACAAGTTGGCTACTAAGCCAGCCAATCATAGTGCTCTGACAGCTGAGTCTCAAGGAAAATTACTCTTCACTTTAGACTTGCCTGTATGAGTGCTCTGAAATTTTACTTAAAACTATTGTTCTTTTGCATGAAATGAAGTGAATGATAATTTGCAAACATGCACCATGCCGGATGCATTTGGTCCAAAATTTTATTAAAACCTATAGTTTGTGTAGCATTTGGATGCAAAAGCACCAATTATGCTGATTGCTGCAGATTCGCTTGGACCGCATTTGGCTTTAGTAAATATGAGAATTGCAGTCAGAATTCTGTACGTTACATACGTTACATACAGTATCAGTAAAGAGCACAGTAAACTGTTAAATACATCTGTTAGTGCAATATAAATGAAATATGCATAAATTAATGTTTGTGAATGCACATGTATATGTGTGTGTAAATTGCAATAAATATAGCATATGAGTTGGATGTAGTAGCATACCTCAATGTTGCAAGTTTGATGTCTGCCAGTGCCAATGATGTCCATGGTTTCAATGCCCCTCTATCACAGGACCACATACAATTAGCACCTCCTCTGGGTGTTGGATGGCTGTGTTTTAAAAAAAAAAAAATATCAGTCCAGGTTTCATTTGCGTATGAATAAATACATTTTCTATACCGACCACAATCTCAACTACAACAGAAAATTAACAGTATAATTTACCATACGGCATCCAATCCCATTGCGTATGACAATGTTCTAACAATTAAGAAATGCTTTATATATCCTCTTTCTGAGGCTTTCAGTAAATCACTTTCATAAGCCTCAGAACAAAATGCATAATTGAAGAATAAAGGTGATTGTTTGCTGTAATTGTGTTTTAGTATGACAACAGTATTCAACTTATAATAAGGTAATTTTACAGAACAATGTACTTTGTGAAAAATTCTAAATCCAGACTAGAGAGGCAGAATGAAGGGTGTACAATGCATTAGACTTGGTGATTTATTTTGTTATAAACCACAATTTGTCTGAATTTGGGCTTTCCGATGATTGTCCGAATTCCAGTTTTCTAAAACACTATATAGACTAGGGGTTCCCAAAAGGTAGACCCCCAGATTGTGTCAATTTGTCTGAATTTGGGCTTTCCGATGATTGTCCGAATTCCAGTTTTCTAAAACACTATATAGACTAGGGGTTCCCAAAAGGTAGACCCCCAGATTGTGTCGAACTCCCATGATGCTTTGTATGCTTTTAGAATGTCTTTAGAATGGCAAAGCATCATGTAAGCTCATGGAAGCTGTTTCAAAACATCTGGGGTTCTACCTTTTGGGCACCCCTGATATAGACTAATCAAGAACAAATTACTTGCGCCATGGACAAGGATGTTATTTTGATTTATGATTCGGAGTTCCCCCAATGGTGCAAAAAGAAAAGAGGATTGATGGCTAGGGGGCAGTCACTAAATGCTGATTTTATTCACAAATCAAAGGAGACGTTACCAATAGATGGGAAAAAAATAAGGCACAGTACAAAAAAAAAAAAAAAATATATATATATATATATATATATATATATACTAATATTTAACAAATATAGAAATATAGAAACATAATCATTTCATTAAAAACAAAATGGTTTGCATGAGACATGAATCTATAGTAAAACTTGAATCTTCAAGGAAGTTTTATCTGCCTCATTAGCATTGTTCTTATATATAAACATTAAACAAAATATAAGTAGTCTTTGTAGTAACAGTATGTGTAGTAAAGCCAATTATAAATAAAACATAACATTTACTTTAAATGTTGAAATAAACAACATAATAAGATACAGCATTGTACTTGTTTATGGGTTTGTTTTTTCTTTAAATAATGTGCCTTGATGCAGTGTATGATTTATTATAAATTTAAAAAAACAAGCAACTATTTTAAATGGTCTCCCCACTTATACTCCCCTGTTTACTTTTTAGACAGATAAATGTTTACAAGAAGGAGATGTTAAGGTATCCTTTGCAGATTGAGATGTACACAGAGCGTTAGTAGCAAGCAAGCCCCTTATGTGTAGGACTAAAGAGTCCCCGAGTCCCCTAAATGAAATCACCATACTACACAAATGCTCCTAAAATAGATCTGTCAACAAATCGTCCTCCTTCCCCAAGCTTCCAGTGCTAGTCTGTGTCAATGTAAATCAGCAGAGCAGAAAGTGAGAGGGGTCTCCTGGGGAATCACTTGGCACATCTTCCAAGGAAGTGGGAGGAAAATACATGATTTTATTTTGATTATGTTTCACTGATTTATTTACTTTGCTGGCAATGACAAGACAGCCATCAGAGTGCAAGGTGCACACGTACAAGACAACATGTCGGATCTGCAAAAGGTTTTTAACACCTCTGATGTTTCAGGACAACTTAACTTTGGCTGCAGAGGCTAACGTGCCAGCTCATATTCCAGCTGTCTGCCTTACTCTCTGCTGCTGTAAATCCCACAGCAGATAGGGATATTGCAGGCTTTACAAAAGTTGCAAAAATTGTCATTAGTCCATTTTCTTTGCAAATCATTCCAGCTTTTGAGCAGCTATATCCATCCCTTGCTCGTTTGGCTCCTTCTAATAATGATCTTGACTATAAAGAAGGGTTTTAATTCAATCACTAGAGCCTGGATCGCCATTAAGTGCTGTTATCAGTGTATAAACTGCTTTATTTAAAAAGTTGGTTAATTAAATTATATCCATTAATATCAAATGATAGCTTAAATGCAATGAGCGATGGGGTGTTAGTGATATGTAGGCACAGAATGGATAGCTTTTTACATTTATTTTAATAAATAATAAATCAAGGGTTACAGAGTAACAAAATCCAGTTATTTAAGCCAACGTTCGTTTCAGGAGAGCAATTAAATGTGAATGCCCAGAAAGGAGAACAGGTCACATCAACTAAGCATTAACTCAGAGTTAAAGACAAGTTTGAATAGTCCAGTTACAAGTTACAGCTGGGACCATGAAAGGTAGGACATGTTCGATGCCAGTAATTAGGGATGTGCAAGAATCGTTCACTCAAGAATATTTCATAGCTTATATTGGACTTTGGAAGACTGAAGAGGAACCGACTGGAATTTAAGGATCCTGGTTCAAGTCCAATATAACATATTGGAGAACAAAATAAGGTATAATAAAGTCCATAAATCATTGATTTGCACAATAGATAAGGAGCTATCCCTTTGAAATGACTAGCATAGATGCTGAGTATGGGTGGCCATAGTCTACTGGCACCATAGACTCCTGCAACCTTTAAAGGAACACTCTCTCTCTATATATATTTAAATTGAATATTTACATATTTTGACATTGAAATTGTTAAAAAGGTTCTTTGCAAACTGGTTGAAATCACCATTTTAGATCAAGAGCTAGCAATTGGTTTAGGTTTTTGTTTTAATACTAAAAAAACAACAACAACAACAAAAAAAAACAACATGCCTTCACGTAGATAGGAGAAAAAAATAAAAAAGAATAGCAATAAACTTGGAGGCTTACTAGAGTTTCAAGAGATGTCAGAGAAGTTCCAGTGAAAATGCATGCTAAAATTATGGAAAAACAGGCTCCAAGAATTACGTCATTAAACAAGCACTCACTGATAAAGTTCAAAATTATACAGTGAACAGTATACTGGAGACAAGGCATGACAATGGGAAACAGACACAAAACGGAAATACAAGCTGTACTCATTTTTTACTTTGAAGGCTGTAATAGTATGTTGCTAAAGTAAACAAACCCATGTACCAAATGCAATCTTACTGTCCTAGAATTTTGTGGTTGGGATATGTGGATTTAGCGTTTCTGTTGACAATCATTAGCCAGTACACATCAAGCTTAACTTCACTTAAAAAAACATTAATTATCTACCTATAGCTGTTCATTGACCCATAGAGGTTTATGATGATTTATAGATACATAGCCAAGGGTAACAAGTTAGAAAGAAACACTTTAAGCACCATCACCACTACAAGCCCATTGTAGTTGTTATGGTACCAAGACTGCCTTGGTGGCACCTAGTGTAAGACACCCAAACTGTTTTTGAATGGTTTGACTTCTTTATCCAGGGTCCAATTAGTAAAACTCCTTAACCACTAATGATAGGGAGTCAGAAGTTCCTAAATAGGAACGTCTATTAGCTGCAGTACTGAGCTTAGCTCATTGGCTGAGAGCAATCAGCTGACACTTTGACTCATTACACCAGTGCCAGTGCACTGTAGTGGTGCGATTAAGATAATATTATTTTTATAATTTACAGCATTCATCAGCTTGAAAATAAAACACTTAGATCGTCATAATTTCACTTCTCATTTCCCAAATGTCACCACATTCTCATTTTAGGTTTCACCATCCTTCTATATACATGCATCCACCTTGCACATTTGTTCTTTATTGTGTACTTTGAAGCTAGCGATTTGAGTATGTGACAAATGTCTAATTAAAGTCTTTCTTACCTAATTACCAGTTTAATTATACACAATAAATGGAAAACTACATTAACTGTAAACATGACTAAATCTGCATTGATGTGGTGGAGAAATTAGTTAACAATGGTACATGTAAGTCCTTTTTGATTCATTTGTTTATGTGCCAAAGTAAATGAGCCATAGTTCTGTTTCTGTTGAATAATTTTGTTGATATAATACCAATTAAATGCCAAAAGTCATCTAACAGAAAGAGAATGCTTTAAATGTAATCTGCCCCGGCATATTTATTATAGACAGAACGGAGATTTGTCCAGACCTGCCTTCACTTATTTAATACTATTCAGAGTACTATTATGCTAGGAATATTTGAGATTATCATCAAGTGTATGCTTAAGATGTCACACACAAATAGTCCCCTTCAAAATAAAATTACTGTGTGATAAAATATATTTTGCATGATATTCTAACTTCTGTGCTATGTTTGATTAATCCCTGCTAAAACGTTATCAGCGGTAAAGTTTTTAAAATATCAAATGCAATTAGATGTGTAGCTTAAATGAGGCATGCACTAAACACATTTTATTTCCTCTTATCTAATTTCACTCTTTGCCAATAACACAAAACAAACACACCTGGAGTGTGTCCTAAATATAAGCATTATGTTTGTGTGTGCAAACAGCACTGTAGGGGCCAACAGACAACCTGTGTGCTCTCCATCTGTTAGCATAAAAGCGTATTTTCTATATGAGGTAAACCCAGTGATGCAGCTGACACTCTCAGCCAGTGACCTAACACTCCAGATGCTGCGGGCTACATTCCCCATAATACTCTTACATCCATAATGCTGGCAAAGCATAATGGGAGGTGTAGTCCAAAACATCTGGAGTGCCTAAGGTTGCCTATGCCTGATCCTAGACATTGCAGGGCTTAGATCAGAAGAGCTAGAAATTAGAAACAGAGAAGTGGTATCTGGCAGAACTCAGGTAAGAAAGGGGAAACTCATGGCACTATAACTACTGCAGTGAGCTGTAGTGGTTATAGTGCTTGGAGTGTTCCTTTAAGGCAGATAAAGTATGAGTGAAGATAGTGGCTAAACTTTTAATAGTTTATATTTTAGTGAGTTACCTGTCCACTTGCAGAGCACTGTATGCAACTACTGAGTGAGATTGATGCTTTAGTATGGAAACAAAAAGTGGATACTTTTTTTTTCTATTTCTATTTTTCAGTGTTTATTATATGATACCAACATCATTTAGAGTGCCATACACTCAGATGCACAATTCCACACACTCAGATATACAATGATACGCACGCAGATATTCATGCAGACATACATATACACACATACTGACAAACACACACCTACGCACACTGCCACATTCACACATTTTCCATATTTTTAACCAGTTCATACATTTTAGGTGCAATGCAGTGGCTTCTCTGGGGTACAGTGGGATATGACAATACTATAACATTAATATAACTACTGGATTTCCAACAATGTTGCCTAAAAATATATCATAAGATTAATAGTCATAACAATAAGTAAAAATAATGACCTCGTAAGAACTAATTTTTGTTAATAGAGAATACTTCCATTGACATTTAAAAGATAAGACTGGACTATCCCATAGGTGAAATCCCAGTCAATCAGGTGAACTTCTTTGTTGCAAGCTGATGTAATATTCAGTGCCTTAAAGTATTAGCCTTTCTTATGCCATGTAAACGAGATTCTCCCCGCACCAAAGGAAAGAAAAATCAATCCTTTACTATGGACTATATGCTCTTGCATATTCTGCATCTGATGTATTTAGTTAACTATATTTTAAATGTTTTTTTTTATCTTTTCACATGGAGGTAATTTGCAAAAATGAGTATATGAACGAGATCTGGGCTTAAGGTTGAATAATAATGTAAAAATGTTCACATATTTACATATTTTTACAGTATCCAAATATTTTATGAAAGGCTGCTGCATTAAAGAAAAATTGGATATTCTGTAAAAAGTTAACCATTTCTTTTGAAACCGGTGTCCCTGATTCCCTTACCAAAACCCCTACTAGTAAAAAGAAACAATGCCATATAGCTTTTAAGTCATCCACCCTACATTTTAAGTGCAGCTTTAATTTTTTATATTGCTTTGACATTTGCATAAAATGTTAAGAGAGTGCCTAATGTATCCTTCAAATAAAGTTTCCCTCATATTAAAAGTCATATTTCAACTTTGATTGCCCTCTGAATTCTCTGTACAATCGTCATTTGCTGTAAGGTTTTTGATCACTAAATAGTGAGTTGTGATGTGTGGAAAATATATCTAAGAAAAAAAAAATGTATGGGGCACAGAAACATTACAGATCGTTTCTAGTTAATCTAGATCAAATTAAATTTGCAAGTCATTTGTAAGGTCACAACAACCTTTAATACATGCTAAATGTCCTAGATTCACAGAGCTTGACATAATTTGCACAAGCAACTGTTTTTGGTTTGCTCAATCACACTTATTGGCCACTGCCCCACCTTCCCTGGTCGTTTCTCTATTTGAGATAGGGTCTAGATTAGTACAGCATAAGCATATCATTAAAAAAAGTATACCAATATATTCTGTACATAGTAAAAACAAGGAGAACGTTACCTGCACTCTGGCCTAAATCCCTATGTACATTTAAACAAAATGGAGGCTCTTTAGTTTTATTCCAATGGCCATTTGAAAATAAGCTCACCTGCCACGTCAAGGCAAGCCCCAAAAGGTGAGTCCTAAACTAGCATTTAGATTTGCTGATATCAGCCAAGAATCTCCAATGAGGTGAACATTGTTCTTAGTCATATAAGTGGAAAACAGACAGATATTATAAAGCAACTAGCATGAAAATCAAATACCTAGTATGTAAAAGATACATTCATGGTTTGCTAGTACATCAGTGGACAGCTATGCTGGGTTAGGATTCTGAGAGTGATTACTGGTCTCATCAATTAGTTTAGATGGTATGCCTCGTAGAAAGCATGAAGGCTATGTTAGAAGAGGTCCGGACCCCAAGCCTTGGAATAGTTCTCTGTGTCTGCTGTGCCCATGCTTAAGATTATGACAGAGACCATCAGACCATATGTCCATTTTTTTTTCTTTATTTTTATTTTTTTGTAGGGATGTTTTTATAGTCAGCTGCATATAGGTTTCACATTTTATTATTTACATAGAGTAGCCAAGCTATGGATCTGTATTATGTTTTCGTTAACTATTACACAACATGCCTTGGAAGAAATATGAGACTGAATGGTGACACACTGGCTCCTAGCCGCATACACCGACACTGTGTAATCAGACTAACATGAAACATTCTCTATACCATCCTGCTGAGGACTAAAATTAGATATTCTCTATACCATCCAGGCAACACATAACTGTTGCGTGTTTTGTAACTGAATGCTCAAGTTAGCTGTTATGGTTATATGTGCTGCCACAATCAGGAATCACTATGTAATGTTATGTTTATATACAAGAGATAAACATCAGTCCTTAAGAGGTCCCTAGAATATATGCACCTTTAGAATTTCTTTAGTTTTAATGACTAGTTTTGTGTCAGGTGAAATCTTACTATTATTTGGTATCTATGTTTATAATTGTTGGCCTCTTTTGTTAAATATAGAAAGGTGTAATAGCCACAACTCCTGTTATCGAGCTTTATACATAGTTATCTACTATTTGCAATAGTTAATACTGGCTTTTAATGACTTAATTCCCATGTATTATATCCTTAAAAACGAGTCAATGATTTAGAACAACCCTGTTTATTAGCCACATACTGCATTCAATGATAAATGTTCTTGCTCGGCTTGACGAAATAAAACCACTTACAGAAGCACACTGCATACTAGAGGTCAATGGATGGAAAAAAACACATTTTCCACTTTTATGTGTATATATGATGACAATCTGTTTGGCATTTAATGATCAAGCAATTAGCAATTGAAAAGTTTCTTTAACTGCTAATTAGTATCCTTGTTCTTGTGATGCTCCTCAACTTCTACGCATTCTACGTTCCTCTAGCACAAAAGTCTTAAAATATTATCTGTAGATATACCTGTAGCAGAAATGTATGTGTTTGTTCATTTAGGCGTTTCAATATTTTCTTTTCATTTGCCGCATTTTTGATTGTGAAACATGTAGAAACATGTCATGCTTCCTACAGAAACCAATTTTTAACACTCACCACTCAGTTTTGGTGAAAATATTTTCCGATAATGCTACACCTGCAACTTTTCCTTGAAAATGAAAATGAGAGTTTTTGCCTAGTCCTATTTAAACTTGGTACATAATTGAAATGCCAGGTTTGCCAATATAACTACAAAAATTCGTTCTATGTTCTATCTTAATTGTCAGTATGAAGCTAGAGGAATTTCCTCCTGTAATCTGTCAAGGCAGTATTGCAAACCTAGGACCACACAGAATTTCATATGGATCTCTCTGATTACTACTGTGGAAGCACAAGCAATGGATATAACCAGTCTAAACCTGACATCAGTGAGCCACTAGTGAAAGATGTCTATATCTGTGTCACAATAATAATAACCTTAGATTACTAGTGCAAAAAATTAGAAAAACTTTTATCTTGTGTAAAGTTCAGAATAGTTTCAGTTGCCAAAAACGATTGGTGTGCTTATCTTATGAACCTACCGATATGCCTGCACCCCATGCGAGAGACACAGGCGGAGTTCCCCCCAGCGTCACACAGGGGACAGAACCTTGATCCAAGGGGCCCACGTGCAACGCCAACGGCCCAGCAGAACAGGCGTCGGCTGACAGGGAACAACTGTGGATAGAGGCCTAACCACCTCTATTAAGCACCGAGGGGAGTACCAGCACCACCGCACAGACTCTCGGTGCACCGCAATACGTTGCCCAGCTGTCTCCTATATTCCTGGACACTTGTATGTACATTTAGCTAGCGAAGGGCTAGGAGCAATGTCTAATTTTTTTTTGTTTACTAATTAATTTCTGTTTAACGAGCAAGATTGGCATGTACCCTAAACACTAGCTTGAACCACATTGCATAAAGCTACCTCTACTAACCTCTCAACATGTGAATTCCACGTCTTACTTCTGAGGCGAACATGTTTGAACTAAGCACAAGCTACATCTTTATAACCATAAGCGCAACTAATATAATAAGCGACTCTACCCTAGCATGTCTTACAGTGTAGGCGAACTGTTTACTGCATCACATATACTGCCTTACATGTACTATCTATATTGAAACTAAGATAGTTAACGCATGAACCAATCCTGTTTGCATAACATATACACTTACGATTAAATCAATGCTTTAATTAATTAATGCTAATGTTACGTTACTGTTACGTTAATTAAGCCTGATAAAATATAAAAATTGTGTCAGTTAATCATACACCCCGCATGTTAAACATGGGAAATGCCTGAGGGCTGCTTTTGGGGCACCCCAAGCCTGCCTATAACATGCATGTGCACTACAAAAATAAAGAATTTTAAAAAAAAGATAAAGAAAATTACCTGATCTGTGGTACACTCAACGGTCTTTTCTTCCTACAAATTTTCCTGGATGTCAATGCTTTATTTGAAAGTATAGCCCAACAATGGCTTCTTAAAATAGTATATTCCATTCTTAAATTGGCATCTCTTGCTGCATAACTGCTGTTGGTTATTGTAGCGCTTATTGTGTCAGGAAACTCTTGGCACAGTCCCTCATTTCTTTATCAAAAATGTTTTCAATGGTTTTAAGAAAATCAACTGTAATTCCTTGTACACAAAGCCATATCCATCTTGAAATATCCAAATGAGGATGGGGGGGCTCTTTATGAACAGTGAATTTCTTGATGTTTTATCAATTTAAAATGTTTTGCAAAAACAAGCAACTGCAATTCTTCCTCACGCTACGAGATAACTTGAAATAGATGGCTGGTGCTGGAAGATGCTATAACTAAAAAAATTATATAATGAATTATATAATGAAACAGGAAGAACACATTAACATCATGTTCTGTGTAAAATCACAAAAGGCAGCCATATTTGACAGGTTAGAACTGTACTTTGTGTGTGTTATATACTCTGTTAGTGTAAACAAACAAGATGCAAAAGGGTAACTCTCACTGGCCCTGGGAAAAGTCTTAAAAGTTTCTGCCCTTAAACATCACATTGTCCCTATTTTCTCCTATGACCTATACACCATTATAAGTGCTTTGTATTTCACGTATCATGTTCCCTTTCAGTTTGGGACCTTGCAATGACAGAAGAGATTTCAAAACCATAGAACCAAGAAAGTATTTGTTTATAAAGTGTTGCTATACGGCTGATTTATCTCATACTGTGGAGTTTTGGTCCTGTAAATAATGCATAAATGTAATTTTAAAACATTAACTTTATACTTACCTATAATGTACCTAGGTTGCATAGGGTGGAAAATTAGGGAACATTTTGCTCCTTTGTGTCTTCATTTTACTTGACATGCAGAGATATATTACGTGGCTCATCAATCAATCAAACCAGTTTTAATATGTCAACTACCCAAGGGTGTTTCACTAGAGATAATAATTACTGAACTGTGACATTCTGTTATTTAGTGATAATATGCTTTTAAAGATAAAAAAAAGCATTAAAACTAGCCATGAAAGCGTGGAACTTAGTAAAAATCTTGTATTCTTTTTTTATTTATTTTTTTAATTCTTTATTTTAGAAGTGCAAGTTTATACATCATTGCAGGCAGTGCCACAACAGCAGCTGTGTTGCACAACATAACATATTATAACATTAGAGTGGCATACTGTAGCATACATTGGCACAATTTTATTGTTATTTTGTGATATCGTTATCAGCAGGTTAATCCACTATGGTGTTCAGGAATGAGAGTGCTTTAGCTGGGATGTTCAATGGATATCGAAATCCTATGTGTGGACGGTCGTGTGTGTTTGTGGATGAGGGTTTAATATAATGAAAGATTTTGGTAAGGAGTCAGAGAGTAGTGGAGACTGAACTCGCGATCCCTGTGGAATGTATGGTGAGGTATGGTTAGTAGCTAGGGGGTATCGCGGGTCTCGATCCTCTTGCGGTGTATGAAAGTATACTTGCGTGTCTGTTGAGTGGCAAGAGGTTGGCCCCCACTTCAATTATATATTAGTGCTGCTAGACAGAAGTAAGTGAGTGGGGGGGTGTCCAAGTTGTATATGTTTTCTCAATGTTTATTTCTACCTGGTTTCACAAGTTGGCATGGATTTAAAGTGAAAGAGGCAGATCAGAGGTAAAAGCAGCCTTCACTGTCGCAGTGCCTCAGTAATAGTGTCCATAACACTGGAAATTACTGGCATGTCTTACTATGCAGATTAATCTTCAATTGAAGCTGCGTATTTGTAATAGAAAAACACTAGTCTCTAGTCTTATTATAATCTCTCCTAAATTAAACCTTTTCCCTTGTATAAAATGATGATGTATGTAAAGTGGCCTTTTTGTGTTTAAATGATAACAAGTAGTAAAACATCATGAGTCGAATTGACCAATTGATCAAGACAATTTGCATTAATAAGGTAAATCATTTAAAGGGCATTGACATGAATGTCAAAATTTCATATGTTCAAAATAGCAAATTATGGTGAAAATGTGAAAAGGTAAAGAGTTACACAGTTGGAAAAAAAATCAATGTAGAAAAAAATGGTATTGACAAACCTTTCAATAATTTGCTGAAGCAGGCAACATCAATGAACATTAATAAAATATCAACTGAATATTTTTTTTTAAAACTAGTGCATTTTTCAGGATGGCCGAATATATGGCATTTTGGCTCGGCAGAATTACCATGATGAAAACAAATCAGACAAACCAAAAGGGTGCAAAATGGGCCAATCAGTGTACTGCAAAATATATACATTTTCACATGAGCTGGTTCACAGATCAAGTAAGAAAAAGTAACCAAGGGGAAGAACATGATCATTAAAAAATCAAAAACATTGTGTAATATATAGGTGAACAAAATATACAATAAATGATAAATTATGGCAGCTGTGACACTCTGTGGACACTCCCCAAAATTCCACAAATATAATAGTACCAAAAAAATCCCGTAATGTTTAGGTGTTAATATCCACCAAAAAATCAAAAGAACAAGTGAAGTGCTAAATAAAATGCATATACCCCTTGGTTTTTAAAAGGTAATTGTAACCCTACAAATTGACACTAAGCATACCAACTTGGAACCAGTTGCTTACGAACTTTTAAAAAAGGTGAGCATCCATTTGGATATACACTGGTTTTATGAACATTTAGCACCTTATATACTACACCTTGCTTGTTTTCTCTACTTATTTTCTTTATTTAAATCTCATCAGAGTCATATTCTGTACAAGCATTTAAGAAGGTATTGCTGTCACCTTAAAGGCTTAGAAGCCTCTGTGTTTAGAGCGTATATCCAAAAAGGCTCTACTAAATGTGAATTTTTACTACTAACCTTACACAGATTTAAATGTATTATTTTACAATAGTGCACTTTTATGTGTTTTTTGTTTCTTAGATTTTTCATGCATATACACCTTTGATACCCTGACACAACTAAGGGATAAGTGCAATCTATATAGCGCTTCACTCATTCTTTTGGTTTTGGTGGATCTTATCACCTTAACATTATGTTTAGTTTATTGGTATATTATGATATATATATATTTATTATATATATAGCTTTTTTAACTGCTCCTCACTTCCCATTTTCCTCTATTAGTCATTTCTCACCTGAGCTGTGAATAAAACCATAATTTAATGACCGTCCCTAATTCATTTTTTAGCCATCATTTTTTTTTTTTATCAATCATCTTTTGATTTGCTGTCAGAATTGTGAATAAAACGAACATTCTCTGTCATGTTTTATGATTTGGCTAAATTTGGGCTCATATTTCGGGACTTTAAATGATCACCCAATTGGCCCAAATTGGGATGAACTTCAGTTCAGAATGAAAGTTTTTAAGAAAATGTTTTTAGTAATTCAGCATTCATGGAAGAATTATAACACAATTTAATCTACTTGTTTCAAACCTATAAATGACCGGTTTGGGGACCATTAATGCAATGTAATATTTTGTAGCAGGTGCAGTGCAGGGTCTTGAGAGTTCACTTTCAATTGAGGCCTTACCATATAGAGATACAGTGTAAATGAATAAAGACCTATGTGGATTAATTTCCCAGAAGTCATTTCACAGGGTAACATAATCTTCTGACCTTAGTGACGATTACTCATGAAGAATGATATGTACACCTCTGTACATAATTATTAATTGTTGTTATTGTGCAGAGATGAGAGAGTGTCTTGAGAGATCCCCTCGCAGTGAGAATTCCAAGCAATGTTTTTATCAGAGCAATAGAAACACTTTTCTAACTGGCAGGAGACATCTCATTGAAACTAGTGACCTAGCGTGATTGAATGTTGAAAGACAACCCTGATAATTTGTGAATGGACTAAAAGAGAAACTGAAGCTTGAAAATGGTCATCTGGTTGGATGAATCAAGCAAGGCTATGTACGAAGGTTGAACAGTGGAAGCGATAATTCAGATATTTTAATTAATTTGAAAATATAGTCACTACAGTTTTGTACATTTGAATACATATTTTTGGAATGAAGGAAGCATTTTAGTTACTTGGCCAGAATGTATACTTTGTATATATAAGCAATGTTGTTAGTGTTTATTCTCATATTTAACATGGTACCTTGGGATGTTACAAAATGAATAAAAGCTGGCCAGCTGAATATTTGGTAATATATTTGCACACAATATTATTATTATAATTATTTTATTATTTATATAGCACCATCAAATTCTGTAGCGCTGTACAATGGGACACATTCATTGTTGCACAAGTAACAATTATAAGAAAAAAAAAGTCCTAGGAGACACAGGTATATATTGTCAGTTTTTTTGTGTAATATATTTGTAACTTTGAGAAGACTGACAATATTACGTTTAAAAAAAAAAAAAAAAAATTGTTGCTGTTTGTCGATTTTGTTTAGTAATGTATTGTAGAACTGACTGCAAAACATGCAAAGATATGTACATTGTTGTGCAAAATGTAAGTTGGCAATTAAACATTTAAAGTTAAATATAAAGCAGCAATGAAAGACAAAGACAAACATTTGGAGACTTGTACAAAATGTAAGACAGACTAAATCTAGGTGGATTTGTATGGCATGGAGAATTCAAAAATTGCATGGTTATTCTTTATAGAATTTTTAGTAACATTAGAATATATACATTGAAAAAGTAAGAATTAAGCTGGCAACAACTTTCCATTCCTCTTTTTGACAGTGACATTGTTCAGCAATTATCACCATTTTAGAATATTGTATAATTGAGTTATTGTACCAACTCCTCTAACATAGAATGTACAGTAGTAGGTTTGCATAAATTATTGGCAGGAAAGCAAATATACATTATTCTCAAAAAATCATTCAAAATTGGTTTAATATTTTTGAGGCTGCAAAACTCAAAACAAAACAACAACAAAAAAACAAACAGATAAAACATACTTTGGCAAAATAGTTCATGATCTGTGAACTGGCACTGTGGGCTTCATATTCAGTAATAAATCCAACACCTGGTGTTATATATTCACCATTACTACTTGGGGTATTTGTAAAGTGAGATTAAGCTTAAAGTGGATGTGCAGTGTTACAGATGCATGTTGTTTTAACCTGGAGATGCTCTCTTTTGCCTGGCATCTTGCTCCTCTGTGACAGTTGCTAGAGAGACTGAGGTCATTAGTGTAAGAATTTTGATATAAAATAGTTGCAAGGAATAGTTGTAATAAACAAGCTGACCCACTTCGTGCCCTTCAGAATGACTTTTTTTTCTCTATCTTCAAACTCTCTTCTTCAGCTTGTTTCTTTACTTTTTTTGTGTATAATTAGTGACAGTTTTATTTTACAGGGACACCATGTTTTTCCAATTAAAAAATAAATAAATCAGGTATTCTTTGCACTGAAAATGACCTGCTGGCTGTAATGTATATAATGACCTGTACTGTAAATTAGATACTCTTCCTCAAAGGTTTAGTTTAAAGTAGCTCTATCACCCCAAAAAATATTTTGAGCATTTTATAAAGATAACATTTTGAATATATGATTTCTTTTGAAATGCCTTTAACCTCTTAAGGACCAAACTTCTGGAATAAAAGGGAATCATGACATGTCACATATGTCATGTGTCCTTAAGGGGCTAAAGACTGTTGGAATTTCATTGAAATTTCAACACAGTCAAAAGATATCTTAAAACAAACGAAAGACTACTTTGTCCTTCAAGCTTACAAAACATGACAAAAAACATTGCGTTTTGTCTCTTCCCCAATCGTTAACAGCCACGTTTGTGGGAATAAGGTGAAATCTTGTGTTATATCTCACCTTATATTGTGAGATAATATCTATAGAGGATCCTGCTGTCTAATGGGATCCTCTATAGACATCAGTTTTGTACTATCCCGTTATGTGTGATAATACAGCATGAATGTGGGCTCCTGCTGGACACAGTGCCAGCAACATAAGTAAGCAGATGGCGCTGCCCACGGGAGGCAGCATCAGGTAAGTACAACTGATCTTCACTGCATCCCTGGGCCACCATACCATCTTTCTAAATATACAATGAATATACAAGTTGATAAAGTAACTTTAAGCACCATAAAGCACCTTACATTGTTGTAAAGGTTCTGGTACATACATTACCCAGCACCCACTTTCATTTATAGGAGTGGTTGATAATTATAACAGCATAAATAAATAGATATGTGTATCAGCAATGTGTTACAGTCAGTGCAGCTATAAACCAGCCCCCTGGCTCAGACATAGCAAAAGTGGAGTTTGTACTTCCTTCTTCTGCATACATTGGATGTATGCCACACATTCAAGTGGTCTCTATCTGACCAATGGAGAGAACAGAACCAGGGGCAAATGCGAATGTGACTCTTTTGATCACAGCCAAACCCCATACATAATTACACTCAGCTAAGTCAACACAATCACACTCAGCCAGTCACATGCTTACAGACACACTGCCAACTTCACACATACATAACACACACAGCCCACGAGCACTATCACACTCACCAAAACCCCACACAATCACATTCAGCCAACTACACACACAATCACAGTCACCTCAATAATTGCACCGGTTCCCTATGGTTCCTAGCTAAGCCCATTATTTTATCCTCATTCTGGGATCATTCTGCTTTAACCATGCCATGTGCAAAAGAAACAGGGGTTAAAAAGTACCTATTTAATTTTATCTTTTACATTATAAAAGATAATAAAGACATTACAAATATACCTAACATATTAACATACCTTTTATAAAGTGATGGCATAACGCACTGTAGTGTGCTACATGAAGAATAAAGCCAAAGCAACACTCAATAATAAATGAGTAAACAATAAAACAAATGATGCATCTGCTGATACTCATTCATACAATGTATAAACATGCCATCTTTCATTTGATGACATTGCCTGGGTGTTGCTAATGGAGCTTGGTGCACCTCTGTCACTGCACCGGCATCCCCTCATTTAACACAAAGCCTTAATTACATGAACCCCGCATTGTTTAGACATCTCCCCTGCTTGGTGATTTACAGACCCAGGGCAGAACACCTGCTTGCTCCCTCTGTGACGCTACTTCTGCTTTTTATGTCCCCCCTTGTTATTACTGCCACCGTTTAAAACCGCACGTCTGTCAGCAGTCGATTCCCTGCTAGATGGGGAAAGCTTTGCTGTCAGCACTGAATGGAGAATTTATTCTAGACCACCTTGATATTTAGTTAAATCTTACAGGGACAAACATGTCACTTGGAATTATAGACCAAATTAGGGAGAAAGACAGACTTCCAATCTGTCTTAAAAATTAATTGTGGGAGTTCAGTAGTTAGAAAAAAGGCATTCGTAGAATAGAAGTCGTTTACAAATAAATTTAAAGGAATTTTATTGTTCACACTTTCTAAAGATGCATTTCAGCATATAACTGCTTTACACTCAGCCACTCAGAGCTATAGCCAGGCTTTTTAGAATCATCGTTATCTTTAAAAACAGACTTGAGTGTTAAAGTGTAATATGTTGTATCATGTTTCAACTTTTGTTTTTGTTTTTATAACCTTTCTGTAATCAATAATCTGCATGATAGAGCTTGCAGTTCATATAATATATTTTGCTCTCACGCATTAACCTCTATTTAGTGACATTTATTTTGTTGCAGGACATGTTTGTTTTTTTTAAATTGTGGACGTCAATTTGACCTCATAGACTGTTTTTTTTTTACTTTTTGCCTGCTTTTTGCGGTTGAAGTGTTCAACAAAATTATATAGAGAAAAATTTATTGGCAGGAATGTATTCAAGCCCCTGTGAATGCATTCTTCCTGTTCATGAATGCGTTTTGAGAAGAGAGAAAATACATTTCCAAATTATCCGAATGCAACAATTTATGGTTTAACTATGATAGAGGAAGACATTAATGGTTTAATAAATGAGGGGATTACCCATATACATTAGAGCTTGTATATTCAACCTATTAATGTGATGGAGTAAAAATGAAGTCCCAGCAACACAAATTCCTTAGTGAGTGCATTTTTATTTCAACATCCATCAGAGTGGGCAACATTATGACATGCATATTCTGCTTGTCAAGTGACTTGATAAAGAAATGATACATGGCAATACATTACCACTCTCCACTCTTTTATATATTGGAATAAATGTTGGAATGAACTGCACATCCCTGAAGAAGTTGTGTTGGTGAATCTTCACTCAGAGGCGTAACTAGAAACCATCGGTCCCCAGTGCGAAAATTGCTCTGGTGCCCCTCCATGTGTCCCATTGCCTCCCAGCCCCTCCATTTGTCTCATTCTCCCCCCTCTCCTCCATGTGTCCCATTGCCTCCCAGCCCCTCCATTTGTCTCATTCTCCCCCCTCTCCTCCATGTGTCTCATTCCCTCCCAGCGGGGTCCATGGTCTTTTTCCTGTCCTACAGCCCTTAGGACGTGAGCAATTTGCTCCCTTTACTTATGGACATTCACTTTGGAGCCGACAGCAGTCCAAAGAATCCTAGGTGGGGATTATACCACCCATGCCATCATATTGAGCAGTATATCCTGCTCATACAAATGTGAGTACTTTATTTACTTTACAGACTCATTTTTATTACTAATACAGTGAGCACTATATTTGGCTTTTATTTTTCTTTCATACCGAGGATTTATCTACACCTATATCCCACCAGTGGGGGCAAAACGCAACTGAATGCTTATCACACTTGAGCGAGTATATGCTCTCGAATAGGTGAGTGCAATATCTCCCTAATATTTATCCTATTTTGTTTACTCAAACACAGTTTGCACTATTGGAGTTTCTCTGTTTTTTCATTTGCATATCCATCATTGAGTCAAGATTTCCCAAGCCATAGAAGACCCAGCTTCCCACTGAATACATTATATACTCAAGTCTCTACTAGCCTATTGGAACCCACAAGAAGCCTACTACATATCAGGACTATTTTGTTCATATTTGTGTTTATTTTTATTCTATATTGATACTTCTAATATATGTGATTACTATTTACTTTTTCTGTTTAGCGCGACCTATTTTTGTGTTTTTTGATATCCCTGTATAGCCCTAATCTGAGTGCCCAACCTGGCCAAATAGTGCTCAGATTGTTTTGGCAGAATAGAATCGCCACCGGGTAAAATTATGTCCGGCCAACTACGAGGCGATAGCCCAGAACAGTTCCATGGAAATGTGTGCAATGGCCGGTCTCTGTTCGGGGGTTCCTGTGTGAACACTGTACAAGGTATTCCCTTGGTTTCAGGGAGCGAATGCTTCCCCCAGTCGATAGTTCATATCTCTCGAGCGTCGTTCTAGTAGCTGGTCGGAAAGTGGGACGGGCAGCAGTACAATCTTTATTGGGGTTCATAGCCGAAAAGAGTTCCAGGCACTCGACAAACAAGTACTGCTGCCTGTATTCGGGAGAAAAAATGTCCGCCATCCTTTTGTCAACCACATGTGTTCGGTTACATGAAATAGCCACCCAGGGGAAGCACTCATTAATTATTTCCCTTGCAGTTTCACACTTAAGTTAACTGGTGTTAAGGTTTTAATCGGGTACAGTGGTGGTCTTCGTTTGGGAGTCGAATAGAGTGGGTTCAGGTACAATAACTCCCAAAATGATGAAATAGTCGAAAGGAGTGGTACAATCTGCCACACTGTTGTTGATCCATTGTCTAAGATAGTGGTGCCTAAAAAGAGGATCCCCAGATATTGTAAAATGCCAACTGTCCATGATGGTTTGATGGCTTTTAGAATGGCAAAGCATCATGGATGTTGTAGTCTAATGTGTTTTAGCAAAAAATAATGCCACATCAGGGTTCTGGAGACATTTATAAACCACCTGACAAACCAATATCCTAGTTAACTATGATGGCTGCATTTTAGTACAAATGAAAAGAGGAAAAGTTTTCAAAGAACTAAATGCATTGCTGACAGAACATATCTTTTTGTGAGTAATATTTGAACTCAGTAATTATTTATTGTGTGTGTGTGTGTGTGTGAATGCATGAGAACAGAACAAGCATTACTCTGCATTATGTAAGGTATATAAATAATAAAAATAGCCTTGTAAAGAATTATGACATTTCTGCAAATAGAATTAAGCTATTTTTATAGTAATAGAGCAAGCAAATAAATGTATTTTATAATGTAGTTCTCGAGAGATCATGATCTTGTATAATGCAATGCCATTCTGCATAGCTGATGATAGCTTATGGTCATATTTCAGTAAAACAATGAATAGGTCTTAAAAAATGGCACTTGTAAGTAAAAAAAAAATCCTGTTTGGTGTTCACTTTGTAGTAAGATAATACATTTTTAATAATGTATTCAGAGTGCTAATACGAATATGTTACCACAACACATGCAACATATGCAACATTAATGTCCAAATGTTATAATACATTTTTGTGAAGAAAACTTGAAAAAAAGTACTTGTGTCACAGATCATTTTACACATAGGCTGGTTTTTATTTATAAATATATAATAACTTCATTGTACTACATTGTATAATTCTACAGGGAAAAACCTTGAGGATCATTATATTCAAACATTGAAAAAATACCAAAGAATTTAATCAGGAAACAATATTTGAATGTGTTACAAAATGGTAGCCCAGCTTCAACACGGCAGAAAAACACATGGATTATATAATTAACAGGCAAAAAAAGAATACATGTTTACTGCTATATACTTGGAAAAAATAAATATGTTATTCTAATTTTGTAAAGCTCAATATTTTTATAAACCAACTTTTTGAAGACTGAAGGTCAACAGAATAGTGGTATACTATTTTTAATATGATCACTTGGTTGCAATGTCACAGTTATGGATCTGACTCATGCTATTTAGATGGGTAAAGGTGCCCCCATCCTTCCTCTTGAATACTGGAGCCTGAAAGGCTCACATGGAACAGTGTTGCATGTATTGTAGCCTGGAAGGGAGAGTTTGGTATTGATCGTTTCTACATGTCTGCAGAAGTAAACTTATATACTATGTTTTTTTAGTTTTAAACAGGCAATTTTTTTTTGTATTTGGGCATCATGCATAAATGCAATAAAACATTTAAATCCTGCCAAGATTTTGACCAACAATGCCAGATAATTCCTTACGAACACCTACAAGTGACCATTTTCCAACTTTACAATATGTATTTGCTTTTTTGTGCTATATTTTGTGAACCTTTTCAAAGGACTGTTTAAAAATGAATACCATATAATTCCCAATACTTTATACCTCAAATTTTTCTGCAAAGTATGAATGACCAAATTAAATATCGCGTGTGCTTTGTGCATCCTGTGTATTAAAAAAATATCCATAAACTTTAATTCAACTACACATGAAAATGGTGAAAAAATAGGTCTGTGCAAATCAGTGTGCATTGTGAATAGTAATAAATAGCTCTTTAATTTTAAAACTGATCAGTAATCTAATCTGATTGGAATTATTTTTGTTTGTTTTCGTTTTCTTGGGTTTATTTTACTTAAGTTGTATTTTATTATTATTATTGAGGATTTTGCAAGACACAGGGCATGAAAAGAAGTTATTGTAATTTTCATATAAACAGAATGAGCAGAAGCCTGAGTTACCTGGCAAATAAATAGGTGTAAGGGGTTCGAACTGTTAATGCCAGTTGGCCTAAGTCCACCAGTCTGAGTCCTGGACACACCTCTCTATCTTCCTGATTGCTGGTAGCCTGGTCCACATCAAGAATGCGATCATGTCTTTATTTTCTGTGGTAGAGGAAGTTGGCCATCTGGGGAATATTATTTGCCTGAGCTGCATGCTTCTGCCAAAATCGTTAATAATCTGTATTCGGCAGTACTCACATCAAAAGGATCAGCCTCCATCGAGATGTATGGGCATGCATTTTGCATTATTAATATGTGGCCCATGGGCAGTGACATTTTGCAGCAGTCATCAAGTTAATTGACTTTAAAACCATTGCTCTAGAACATAAAAAGACAAATGTTACTTGCATGATGGTTACATGAATCATTACTTTGTGTTGTTCAAAGACCTAGATAAGACTTCCTGCTAACCATACCTTGACTTGTCAGTCCATTCTTAAGAATAGATTAGGAGATTCATCTTCAGAGGATTTTGCCAAGTGTGGAAATCAGGAAATCTATCCGATCAGCTGGATAATGTTTCCTTAGATGACCGTCATACATTGATATAGATGTTAGAATTATGATTAACCCCACAGCAGCAATTCGGTAGGATTTCTTTTACTTGCCTGTCTTCATCTGCGGAAGTCTATATGGCATGTAAAGATAGCATTGATCTTTTTAATTTTTAGTTTTTTTTGTAAAGAATAACTTCTAAGTCACAAAAATATAATTGATGAGATTTGTGCTCAGTTCATGTCCGTGTCTTGCATAATATCAATTCCCAGGGTTGTCTCTGGTATTTAGCTTCCACATGGCCAGTCCAAAACACTGCCAGTTTTAATGCCAGCTCTGACTTGGTTTTGTAATGCATCCACATGTCCACTAAGGAGTGAACCTAGACTATGAATTCATTGCAAATAAGCTTCTAAGCTCCATTCATATGGTAATGCGAGAATCACTATAAAGCTAAGCCTGACTTGAATCATGGCCGAGATGTGAAAGACTCTATCCCGATGCCAATCAGCTCTCCAGAAACTATTCTTCAGATTTGCTTTTCCATTGAGTTTTTGCTGTTGATCTGATTTATTCTATGAAAGTAAAAGAAAAATGTGTATGTTGAAGTCTCGAGAGATAAATCTTGTTATGAATCAAATGGAGTTATACCATGATACATATAAAGAAAATTAAAGTACTGGCATGTGACCCTCCAAGAAAAAGTCTAACTGCATCTGTTAGCATGTATGCAATTTACATTTCTGTTTTTCATATTCTGTGTCTGTGTGTTGCTTAGTTAAAATATATTTTGTATTCTGCAGGGGTTTGCATATGTAATAAATACTGTATGCTGATGGTTAGTTTGACAGTTTGACAGAGCCATGACATTCGAAGTTATTCAACAAGAGGTAATTTATTTATTTATTTTTTTTAGTTGTAAAAAAAAGCATTGTAATCAGAAAAGTAAACTAAATTGCCAAGCATTTCTCTCAACTGTTCACTTTGTCATCGGATGTTTTCTATGAACATTTTTAAAGCAATAACATTTATATATTTATATTATTTTAATCTAATCAAGCTTAAAGGGGCAGTACGGTCACCCAAACCTCTTCCACTTAATGAAGTGGTCTGAGTACAGTGTCTGTTTAACCCTGCAATATAAAACACAACAGTTTTTTTTTAAAACCTGCAATTGATCACATTACAAGGTTACTCTGGACTAGTAAAACTTGTTCACGTGATGCGGAAGGCCCCACAAAAAAAAGCATTGGTTTTGAATGTGCATGTGTTACTTTGTGTGCATGCGCCTTAGGTCCTCAATGCTCCTGTATGAGGTTCATTGAATATCAATGGAGGAGATCATGCCTCCTCCATCATGTCACGCGAGGGGGAGAAGTGAGCAGCGCAGAGGGAGTTTCTGCACTGAAATTTTATTATTAAATCTTTGTTTTTTTTATTTTAATGCACCCAGGAGGAGGGACCTAAAAAGGAGTTGAGACAGGGGCATTACAAATCAGGGATACGAGTTAATTTTAAGTTGCTTTAACCCCTTAAGGACCAAACTTCTGGAATAAAAGGGAATCATGACGTGTCACACACGTCATGTGTCCTTAAGGGGTTAAAGGGTTACGCTAACCTTGTATTAGCCTATAATTATTATGGTTCTTAATGCCATAATTTACCATTGTTACTTAGTCCCCTCTCCTTTCGTTGCTGCATAATGTGTGAAAATCATTGCAACGGAGCTCCCTGTACCCCTGGCTGGATACCTCCGCCAAGGATCGCTTCCTAGCTGGAATAGGGGACAGACCTCAGCACTCTTGCCCTCAATCGCCGTGGCTTGACTGGGGTCCTGGAACCGCTCCCTCCTGGAGCCGAATGGGGAATTCCCTCTAAACACCCCCACATAGTTCTGGGAGTACAAGCTGGAATACCTTTATTGACACCCAGAACTGGCCTTATATGCAGGTCCCCATGCAAGGAGCACTCCCTTCTGGACCTGAGAGTAGACTACAGTAAAAACATACACAAGATTACATTGTCTCTCATTGTCTCTCAGGTCCAGGACACTCCCATACAAAACAAAATAATCCCTCCCCTGTGCCTGGTAGATAATTGAGTCATTATCTCCAGGTAAAAAAAACACACATTTCCCAAGTTTGTCACAATCATTTTAAACTTGCATTGAATCCAGCACTGGGCCAGTTCTCCCTTGTAGATTCCATGCCTTCTCTTGTGTTACGCCATGTCATCATTTTCTGTTCCTTGATCCAATGAGTGACAGCTCATCTTGCTATTAAAGCTGCAAGTGAACAAGGTGATTACATCCATTAGCCAGCATGCAGCGTGTGCTGACAACAGACATAATTTTTGCACACGTTACATTAGGTCGGTCATATGTGTCAGGGGTACAACTAAACCCCAGCTCAAAAGTGCAAATTTCTCTATATAGTCAGCATTTAAAGCTGCAAAGTTACACATACAGATCCATTGCTCCACGACCACTTCTAAAAGCAGAAGTAGACATGGAGGTTTGAGTATCCCTTTAAGTTAAAGTTAGCTATAATTACTTCTAGGATAATTCACAGCTTTTCCATGAGCAGTTGGCTATCAAATAATTGTATTAAAACTGTTACATCCTCAGATACATCTCAGTATCAGAAGCAGAAGAAACATACTATATGAAGACATATTTTATGTGCAGTATTAACATTGGTAGCCCAGAACTCTGCCAATGTCACATGTGCTGGGGGTGCAACTAGCCCCCAGCACACATTTGAAAATAACTCAGTATGTGCACACACATACTCCTATGACCATGGCAACGTCAAATCACTGAAATTGTCACCATGGTTGGAGTAACCCTTTAAAGCTTCCAATATTCTGAAGTAGACAAACTGGGGTATCTCATTATGTATATTTTAAGTTATACTCTGGGGCCACTTTTGTTGTACTCAATACTACAATATGACACTAGGAGCAAGATGTACCTCCATTTAGCAATTCCAAATTGTTTAAATGGAACTTGGGGCTAAATTTTTGGGAGGGGTTGGAATCTGTGGACTGAAAATGTGACCACATATTTCCTAAATCTAAACCTCACTAATTCTAAGCCATCCCTAAACTTATAGCCAGGACATACTTGAAAACGAGAGAAATCTCAATGTATCCTTCCTGTTAAAATATTTTAAAAATAAAAATAAATATCCCCAAACAATTGTTGTAGGGTTTCCCAAAAATTTGAATGTACATGTTTCCCCCTTGACAAATGGGGAAGGAGGACCATGACTGCTGCCCATGGATTGTGGGCTGGAATAAAAGTTGCAACAATGTTGTGGAAAATGGAGGAGTTTTAAGAGGATCAGAGGGGATGGGACTTACCAGTCAGCAGGATCAGTTGAAATACCCTTACTGAATTTCTAACCCTCCCTCCCTGTTTTTTTTTTTGGTGTGTTTGTGTGCTCTCTCTTTGTTTTTCCTCTATTGTCACAGCTGGCCATTTTCCCTGGACAGCTCAGCCAAAGGACACAGTGTCACCTTGGGGAGACTACAGTCAGTATATGGCTGATGGCTAGAGACGGCCATGTTGGGCTCTTGGAGAGTAAGATTAAGAACTTTCTGTTGGGCTCTCACCCTAAAGCTAAAAGAGTTTAAGAACATTATGTTATGGTTTAATAAAGCAATGGGTTTGAAATGGGTCAGGAGTAGTGATGTCCCCAACAGTTCGCAGGGAACCGTTCGCCGGCGAACATAGCGTGTTCGCGGTCGCGAACACGCGCGATGTTCGGTCCGCCCCCTATTCGTCATCGTTGAGTAATCTTTGACCCTGTACCTCACAGTCAGCAGACACATTCCAGCCAATCAGCAGCAGACCCTCCCTCCCAGACCCACCCACCTCCATGACGAATAGGGGGCGGACCGAACATCGCGCGTGTTCACGACCGCGAACACGCTATGTTCGCTGGCGAACGGTTCCCGGTGAACTGTTCGGGACATCACTTGTCAGGAGTCATGCTTGAAACCATGCTTGGAAGAATGAATGTTGTATTCTAAGTACCAACAAAGTATAGATATGCAATGCTTTGCATTTATGCATCATGCTTTTAATATACAATGAACAATCCCAGCAGAAGTAATTTATTTATCTAGTAAATAAATTGATTCTTGTAAAAAAAGAACACCATATATTTTAGTTGTGACATTTAATTTATTTTAATGTCCCTGTTTAAATGTCATTGTTTTTTAAAAAAAATATTCACACAAGGCAAGCATCTATTTAAAAAATATATTTCTTTTCATCTTTTCAAATATGTTTTTTTACATCTTGCATCTTGCAAAACATCTGGAGTGCCGAAGGTTTCCTACCCCTGGTATAGAGCATTCCATGTCTGCTGCTAAATCATATCATGACAGGCTGTCACTAAATGATTCTGTGTGATCATCCTGCCACATCACACACAGTGATTGCCTCAGGGCTCTAGGCAGAGCCCATGTCTGATCACATGTGTCATCAGGCTATATGGGCATACAGAGAGATGCAACGGTTTGCCTTTTATTGGGACTGTTACATTTGACATTAACAGGTCATGACAATCAGTTTTAGCCATAGACATGTCCACACTTAAGGGTCAGTGTTAGGACCCGCTTAGGGGGGGTCTGCCTTGACGTTGGCAGGCGGGCATCCCTCCAATGGCCATTGGAGCAACTAAATGACCTCCATTTGTCTAAATATACATAGGGATTAAGGAGAAAGCGCAAGTAACATTTTCTTTTCTTTGGTTTTTACTATATATTGGGGCTGATGTGTGTTGTAGTCCTTGCTGCTTAAGCGCAGGACTCCTCTTTTTGTATTTGTATTTACTTTGTATCACACAGCCTGGTTACAATGCTGCTACCCATCCCATGTGTTCCCTATTAAGGGTTAATAAGTAAAGGGGTGTATATAAAAAATACCCCTTTCTGTCTCATTAGAGATATCTTTGCCAGAAGCTCAAGGAAGCAGGCTGAAGGGTCAGTGTTAGGACCCGCTTAGGGGGGGTCTGCCTTGACGTTGGCAGGCGGGCATCCCTCCAATGGCCATTGGAGCAACTAAATGACCTCCATTTGTCTAAATATACATAGGGATTAAGGAGAAAGCGCAAGTAACATTTTCTTTTCTTTGGTTTTTACTATATATTGGGGCTGATGTGTGTTGTAGTCCTTGCAGCTTAAGCGCAGGACTCCTCTTTTTGTATTTGTATGTCCACACTTAATGTTCATGATTAGTGATGTCCCGAACAGTTCGCCGGGAACCGTTCGATGCGCGGTCGCGAACACGCGCAATGTTAGTTCCGGCCCCTATTCATCATGGAGGTGGGAGGGTCTGGGAGGGAGGGTCTGCTGCTGATTGGCTGGAATGTGTCTGATGACTGTGAGGTATAGGGTCAAAGTTTACTCAATGATGACGAATAGGGGGCGGACCCAACATCGCGCATGTTCGCGACCGCGCAGCGAACGGTTCCCGGCGAACTGTTCGGGACATCACTATTCATGATGTGTTTAAGTAAAGGGTTTAAAAAAACACCAAAATATAAAATCATTCCGTAACATTTTCAGTCACAGAATGCTGAGAATCATTACTTGTTTCCAAAGTGTATTCTTTTTTTTGTCCTTATCTGACATTTTATATCCTCAAGTTATTTGAAGACTGCGATGCCCAGGTAGCATAGATAATTTCTCGCTATAGTGGAAATAGATTACTCAGCTTGAAAGGATTACAATCCTACAACCTCTGAACCAATCACAAAAGCCACTAACAAATGGATAACAATAATTTATGCATCTTGGGAATATGATTTCTAGACACCCTACTAGTTTCTTTTGACAGTACTTGCTGTAAGCGTATGATGTACTATCACTAATTATAATGTTGTCTTAATACACAATAATATAATTTCACGGTCATTATATAGAGTCCTTATATTAGCATGCCAAAAAGCATGCAGATGGCAAAGAATCGCAATGGTTCTGAAACGAATAGTTGGACTTCTGTGTACACCATGTGTTTGACAGAAGATTAACAGCAGAAATCCCCGCTGCTAAACCTTCTGTGAAAAGAGCAGTAGAGGCAGCCATTCTGAACCAGGGATTATTGACAATATGCTTGACAATCCGTAACTTAAATGGAAAGGTTTTTAATGTCCTTGCTTCCACAAGGCTCAGTTTACACTGAGGAGGCTCGCCATTTTAATCCTTTCTTGATAAAATGAATGGTAAGTAATTACACAGGCTGGAGATCACTGCTGGACTGTTGTGAGTCTCCTGCACTTTAACTCCGGTTTGTCTGGAGGTCAAGTTATGCATTGCTATGAGATCTTACATCAACAGCCTGCATACAAATGGCCACTTTTGCAGAATGGCTCCACCAGGGAGAGGAAATGACACTTGTAAGAAGGGCATTTTTTTTTTTTTTTTAAAGGAAACACTTCATTTTCTCATTGCTGGAGCGGCATTTTGCATTTATGCCGATGAATGACGCTATCCATGTGGATGTAAAAATTGCATATTCTTAAACCGTTCTCGGAAAAAAAAAATGGTGATGCAAGTAAAACAGATATAACTGTGACTTCCTTAACCCCTTAAGGACACATTACATGTGTGACATGTCATGATTCCCTTTTATTCCAGAAGTTTGGTCCTTAAGGGGTTAAACTGCATGACATATATAGTCTCATGTTCCTCTAGATCCTCCTTCAATACTGCCCTCTGGAACGCACGCTCTGTTTGCAATATAACTAAATCCACTGCTGTCCATGACTTCTTTATCTCTCGTTCAATAGATTTACTAGCCTTAACAGAAACCTGGCTCTCCCCCTCTGACACTGCCACCCCTGCATCTTTGTCCTTCGGTGGTCTCCAACTTACCCACAACCCAAGAAACTCTGAATGTAAAGGTGGTGGTGTTGGGTTTCTCCTCTCCCCTCACTGCTCTTTTAAACCTCTTCCCACCCCCCCTTCCCTCTCTTTCCCGTCATTTGAAATACACTCAATTCGCCTTTTCAAACCCTTCTCTGCTAACATTGCTGTTATTTACCGTCCCCCTGGTTCCCCTCTTCTCTTCCTTGACCACTTTGCTGCCTGGCTACCCTTTTTACCTCTCTTCTAACATTCCATCCCTAATTCTCAGGGACTTCAATATTCCTATAAACCCACCTTTGACCTCTGCAACCACTAAACTACTTTCAATGACTTCCTCCCTCGGGCTATCGCAGTGGGCAAATTCTCCCACCCATGTAGCTGGCAATACCCTTGACCTAATCTTCACTTATGCATGTACAGTAACCAATATCTGCAACACTCCATATCCACTCTCTGATCACCACCTCTTATCATTTGCTCTTGCGTACCCCCTCACCCAACAACCTCAGCCTAACCCCCCTCAACTCAGGAGGGACCTTAATTCTCTTGATCTCCAACAGTTGTCAGCTGACATTGATTCACAACTGCTGTCCATCCCTTCCCTCTCCTGTCCTTCATTGGCCATCTCCATATATAACTCTACTCTTACATCTGCCTTGAACACTGCAGCGCCACTCCAAACCAGCACCTCGAGGAGGACCCGCCCCCAACCATGGCATACTAAATCAACACGCTACCTGCAAAGATGCTCCCGTTGTGCTGAACGCTCCTGGAGGAAGTCTCGTACCCAATCAGACTTTCTCCATTATAGATTCATAATGTGTTCATACAGTGCAGCCCTTGCCCTTGCCAAACAGTCCTATTTTTCCTCTCTCATTAGTTCATGTTCCCGCAACCCCCAGGCGTCTCTTTGACACCTTTAATTCTCTTCTTCGCCCTGCTGTGGCCACCCTCAAAACTAACCTTACTTCTGATAACTTTGCATGTTACTTCACTGACAAGATTGAACAGCTAAGGAAAGAATTCTCCCCTCCTTGCCTTTCTGTTTCTCAATCACACATAAATCATACCCTTCCTACCCTTCAGACATTCTCCCCAGCTACTGACCAAGAGGTGGCTGCTCTTCTTTGCTCCTCTCGCCCCACCACTTGCCCGCTCGATCCTGTCCCATCTCACCTTATCAGATCTCTCTCCACTTGTCTCGTGCCTTCTCTAACACACATCTTCAACTGCTCGTTCTCTTCTGGCATCGTCCCTGCTGACCTTAAACATGCCACTGTAGTACCTATACTAAAAAAACCATACCTCGACCCATCCACCCTTTCTAACTACCGTCCCATATCCCTGCTCCCTTTTTCCTCAAAGCTTCTGGAAAGACTTGTCTTTACCCGTGTGTCTCATTTCCTCAATTCCAACTCTCTCCTTGACCCCCTTCAATCTGGCTTCCGCCCTCTCCACTCTACAGAGACTGCCCTTATCAAAGTCACTAACGACCTAATCGCAGCTAAATCCAAAGGCCACTACTCCATACTAATTCTTCTTGACCTCTCAGCGGCCTTTGACACCGTTGATGATGCTCTCCTTCTTCAAACTCTTCAATCACTTGGTCTCTGTGACTCTGTCCTCTCGTGGTTTTCCTCTTATCTCTCCCAATGCTCATTCAGTGTCTCCGTTTCTAATGATACCTCCTCCCCTCGCCCTGTCTCGGTTGGAGTCCCCCAAGGCTCCGTCCTTGGTCCCCTTCTATTTTCTCTTTATACTGCCTCTCTTGGCAAACTTATTACCTCTTTTGGATTCCACTACCACCTGTACGCTGATGACACCCAGCTATATCTCTCCTCCCCGGACCTCTCCCCTGCCGTCCTGCAACGTGTCACTGCTTGCCTTTCTTCCATCTCTGACTGGATGTCCTCCCGCTTTCTGAAACTCAATCTCTCAAAAACTGAGCTCCTTGTCTTTCCTCCTCCTAATACTGATCCTCCTCTTTCACTCTCCCTTCAAGTTTGTGGTACCAACATCAGTCCATCCTCGCAAGCGCGCTGTCTTGGCGTCATACTTGACTCTGGTCTCACCTTTGAGCCTCACATCCAGCATGTTGCCAAATCCTGTAGATTCCATCTTAAAAACATAGCCCGCATCCGCCCCTTTCTTGCACCAGATACTACCAAGGAGCTTGTCCATGCTCTAGTAATTTCCCGCATGGATTACTGTAACCCTCTCCTGATTGGTCTTCCCAAAAGTCGTACTGCACCCCTACAGTCCGTAATGAACGCTGCTGCTAGACTGATTTTCCTCTCTAGTCGTTTCTCTCACACCTCACCCCTCTGCCAGTCCTTACATTGGCTTCCTGTATGCTATAGGAGTCAATTCAAGGTACTAACTCACACCTATAAAGCACTGAACAACTCTAGCCCCTCTTATAGCTCCTCACAGATCCATAGGTATGTCCCTTCTCGGTCTCTCCGCTCTGCCCGTGACCACCTCCTGTCCGTTGTCCGCACTCGTACGGCCAACTCGCGCTTGCAGGACTTCTCGCGGGCGGCTCCCTTCCTATGGAATAGCCTGCCTACCGCCATCAGACTCTCCCCTAGTCTTGCATCTTTTAAGAAGTGCCTTAAAACCCATCTCTTTAGGAAAGCTTATGGCCTCCAAGACTAACCAATACCTCACTGATTTGATTGCAAATTCCTGTCCTAATGTGTTTTACACCCCACCTCCTATAGAATGTAAGCTCGATCGAGCAGGGTCCTGTTCAACCTATTGTTCCTGTAAGTTTATTTGTAATTGTCCTATTTATAGTTAAATCCCCTCTCATAATATTGTAAAGCGCTACGGAATCTGTTGGCGCTATATAAATTGCAATAATAATAATAATAATAAGACTAATATATACATTCCATTGCTGCTTCTAAACTTCCTTAACTGTGTTCACAAAAAAAAAAACTGTTAACCAAACAACAGGCTAAATAAGTAATGGAGACGTATGATATATGTGGTGAATCAGTGTGACTCGAGAGGATGAAGGTAATTAAGTACCATTGTCCACTGTATTACATATTAACAAGTAATTAATCTATTACATGGGTTAAATTCCATCATATTCAGATACTTTAACATGTTTTTAAATGTTAAATGTTTATTTAATTTGTTTCCTTTAATGAACCCAATAACCTAGAAACACTAGCAAAATTTGACTCAACATTACGAGCCTCTACATTTTCAGCCAGTGGAATTTGTATTTGACTACTTTAACCATTGTTTTGTCTAATGGAATTTATTTAGCTGTGGGTTCCTTGTGAAAAAAAGTTCACTGAATGGAAGCACAATTTGTACAAGAATTAACTAGTGAGGTCCCAATCTTTCATGGTAAACAAAGGCTCAGATTCTTCTTTGTAACCACATGGCAAAACAACTTATAATCATAACCTTTTGTCATCAATATACTATAAGAAAAAGGGTTACACTTACATTATCTGTTAAACCTTGATTAGATGCTAAGAAGGTACATAATTACATGTATGCCTATTCCTCTAATCCAAGGTATATCAGTGAGCATCTCTTTCATAAACATCCTTCAGTGCTTGTAAAGGCACCATGGCAAATGCAACTCACAAATGTCTAGGTTACCAAATAGCCATGTGACTTCTCCACGTGTAATTGATTCCCCTTGTTTTATTTCACATACTTCATGTGTGTTCTATAATACTTGTATTGTCCAAATATGTTTAATGTGCAATGTAATGGTTCTTTTTCTATAGTTTTTCTATAATTTTACTTTAAAATAAAGAAACATTACTCACTGATTAGAAGTATTATTAACATCATAACCAATTAACACAATGTAAAATGCATCACAGATTTTATTTGTTAAAATCCTACATGGGTGATATTTATGTTTAAAGTGAACTTATGCACTTGCCCATTGAACAAGCTCTATCACTATAACTAGGAATCACAGGTGCAAGAAACAGAGAAGGGTCCCCTTACACTCTCACTGATACACATACACTGACATACATTCACTGACACGACATGCATTCATTAGCATACACACTATTTATCCAACACACATTTTCATTGATAGATGCATGCTCTCAGTCAAATACATTCAGTCATTGGCACACATACTGTTTAACCAACACACACATTCTCACTGACAGACACAAACACACTGAGATTTAATTTTTTTTATTCTTTATTTAGATTGACAATCAGTACAGAGGATGTCGGAATACATATCTATTGTACTTAGCAAGGAAGATATAATCAATAAATACACATCACCGCACATACATGTTGGTTTTGAGAATACTTATTGATGTGATATCAAGTGTATGTTAATGCCGATTATTGTAGATAGATCCTCAATGATTTTTAAGTATATTGTGAAGATACAGAAAGAAGAACTTTATAGAGTTAGGAATACTTACATAGGGATATGCTTGGCCTTACCAATACTAGAAACTACCCATCATTGAATATGCAAGCGCTGTAGATCTTACTCAATTCCCTATTAATTTTGTTATCATAGTATAGGGTTGTGAAAAGGAAAAGGAAGAAAGTGAAGAGAGAATGGAGCAGGGGTTGAGGAGGACATGTGGGTGGAAGGGAAAGAGGGTTATAACAGCTGGCTTTACAAGTGTCAACTGTTAGGTGTCATGGGAGCATGGTGGTGGAGATGCTGTTTGTCCAAGTCTTTGACTTCTGTCTATTGTCACTTAACCTATCTACTTATGTTGCCATTGTTCTGGCTAGTGATGTCAGAGTATTGTTCTAAGTTTCTCTGCCCGACTCTAAGTATCCTATTGGACTTGGTACAGGAGGAGGTGTATAGTAAGTGATAAAAGGGGGAGAGGAGAACAGAGGTTGTGGGATTGGAGGGATTGAAGGAGTCTGGGTTTCGGCCATGGGCGTGGAAGAGGGAAGCTGGGTAGAGGGGGATAATATTTCTCATGGGTCAATGGAGTTCTCCCAAGGTTGCCAAATCTTTACAAATGTTGCATCAGTGTTCTGAATTTGGGCAGTCAGTTTATCAGTTAGGTAATTGTCTTTGATTTTATGGATTACTTCGTCAAGGGTGGGTGTGGAGTTTTTTACTCAAGATTGGACGAGTGCGCGTCTAGCTGCCAATGTTATTTTATTGTGAAGTTTTTGCTTTTTTGATGTTACGCCTTCTGTTACATATGGAGATTTTGGCTTCCCCTCTTGAGATGCCCACCCAGTTCTCCCCCTCTAGTGTTTGTGCTAGATCTGCCTCCAATTGGTCTATGTACCTTGGATTATCATTCTTTCCTTCTAAGTTGTGCGTATAATACGGTGAAGAGGCCATTCTGGGTGGCTTCCGACAAACTGAGTTTTTCAAAGAATATCATTGGAGCCTTTGCCGCTGCTTGTACCTGTCAGTCCCTAGAGTAGTCCCTGAGTTGAATATAGTGGAAGTAGTCTTTTGTGGTCATAGGTGCTAATTGTTTAAGGTTGTCAAAAGACCTGAATATTCTAATTGAGTTTAGAATAGCAGGACAAGTAATACACAGTTCCGGTTTATCATCTTTGGGTACCCAGATCTAAAATTGAGGCAAATCAGTACCCATTAATAGGGTTTATATTGGGTCTTTTGGGAGTGCCAGTTTACCACTATTGAGAGTGCCAGATTACCACTTGTGCCAGCATTGCTACCAGGTAGTATAGGTACATATTGGGAATTCCTAATCTGTCCCTCGTCTTTGGTCAGTATAGTACTTGTCTCGCAACCCTATGTCTCTTTCTGCCCCAGATGAAGTTATCTATTATGCTCTGTAAGTGGTTCAGATCTCTTTTAGTTACTTTGATGGGTAGGGCCTTAATATAGAACAGTAAACACTGTAGGAGATTCATCTTAATGGCATGTAGTCTTCCAATCCAAAAACATAACTGTAAATGTCGAGTAGGTCTAGCAGACGGGACAGCGAGGGGTTTAGTTCTGCTAATGTGAGTAGCACATTATCCACATCCGCCTTTAATATTAGGGTTCGTTGGTATAAGTTGGAGAAGTGGTTCCAGTGTGATTACAAAGAGAAGAGGTAAGAATGAATACCCCTGCTTTGTGCCATTTTCCGGTGTGAACGTGATGTGTGTTGCTCCCAGGATATAGGTCTGGGCTCTCTGGTCTGGTCCACGTGGATCAACTTTGTTATTAGTGGACTTAATCTGGAAGCCAATATTTTTGCGTATATTTTGATGTTGAAGTTAAGTAGGGATATGGGCTGGTAGTTTGTTACTACAGCCTCATCTTTGCCTGGTTTAGGGATAAGTTTGGATACTTCCCCTCCATCCAGTCCACAAAACGTTTTTTCAGATGAGAAACCAGTTCCTCTCTTAAAATCTTGTAATAGGTTCCAATGAACCTGTCCGGGCGCAGAGGCTTGTTGCCCTTAAGGGCTGAGATCGCTACATTTATTTCAATGTTTTCAATAGGCAACCCTAAAAATTTAATATATCATTAGTAGGTATTTGGAGCTTGCTATCCATCAGAAATGTCTGGATGGTTTGTTGATAAGTCTTGTTATGACTGTCTTGTAATGACCTTTGTAAAAAAAAAATCTGAAAATTCTTTTGATTCGGGTTGTTATCTCTACTGCCCTGGGAATCTGCAATTGCTGTAATTAATTTATGCTTTGGACTGGGTTTTAATGCTTAGACTGGGAGAGTGTCCCAGTAAATGAAGGTTTAGCTCTATGTCTGCATGGTTGAACCACAAGATTAGGTTGATTTGGGAGGTCTGTACCCACTTCATACCTATTTGATTTACAAGGAATAGGTCGATGTGCGAATATGTGGAATGGGCAGCTGAATAAAAGGTTTAGTCAACTGCACCCAGATGTTGGAGTCTCCATGGATTCAACATACTGGTATTGCAGATGAATCGCCTCAAGAGTTTGTCCTGTCGTCCCTACTGTAGGATATCTGAAGACCTCTCCTGCCACAGTGGTCAACCACTGGGCACGGCGTTGCATTAAATTCTCCTTCCATCAGCATGCTATGTGGGGGAGAGTTGTGATCAGTCGTTCTATCCAGTCCCACAAATGTATGCCAGGGCGAGTGGGTGCATATATGTTTACCAGATGATAGGTATTAGTATGGAATTATCCCTGTGAGAACCCCGTATCTACTGCCCTGGTCCATCTGTATAGACTGAACGTGTAATGGGCATCTTTTATGTAGGATAATTTGTACACCATTTTTCATAAATTGGGATCAGGATACATAGGCCCTGATATACACGTGATCTACTAGTTGAACACTGGATTAATGCAGTATGTGAGTTATCTGTATAAAACAAGAACCATTTTTTTTTTTGTTCTAGCAGCAGCAGGAGTATTTTGTTAGGGACATTCAGGCCGTTGACATTCAATGAGGTCAATTTAAGTGCCATTAGTTAGTTATATGAATGTGGTTAGCATCAGGTGAGTTGTAGGGCTGTTGTCAGTTGACTATCCAATGTCTTATGCACAGTTGCATATGCAAGTGGTAAAAGAGTTAGGGACCATGATACAGATACTTACAGATACACAATGGCATCATTATAAAAAGGCAAGCAGATATACTAATGAAGAGCTGAGGTGCAATTGTAGGAAAATGGTGCTGGTAAGTGACTCACAGAATGGTGCCAACATCTGCCCGAAAGAGTAAAAACACCCAAGGGACTTTGCTTAGCTTTTTCAGTATGAAATAAAATTCTAATAGGTCATCCAATCTAATATTATAACAAGTCCACTGTTTGCTTTTTACTTTGTAAGTTTATCTAAAATCCAATCCTTACTCCATGCATTCCTGTTTTTTTGCCCTAGTATTTAATTTCTCTTTTGTTTCTGCGATAACCATTACCCAGCTGATTCTAAGAGTTCAATTAACAGGTGTGAGTAATGCATTCTTTCCACATTGCAAAATGGGCAGATTTACAAGGCTCAACAATCACCACAATCCACACTTACATAGAAACATAGAATGTGACAGCAGATAAGAACCAATTAGTCCATCTAGTCTGCCCAGTTTTCTTAATACCTTTATTAGTCCCTGACCTTATCTTAAATCTAGAATAGTCGTATGCCTATCCCACGCATGCTTAAACTTGAATAGTGAGTATGGTGCAAATGTGTTAATTTGCTCTTGTCTATGTATAAGTGATCTTGTTCTTGTCCTGTGTATGGCAGTACTCCTATAGACATGGAGGTACATCTACAGCTTATTATATTATATATCACGTCTTACTTCATCAGAGACCAGGCCACACTACTTTTTCTTTATTCCTTATACATTTTCTAATAATTGTATTCAAATTCATGAATTTTTAAACAAATCTGTATCACATTGTGCATTCTAAGTCACATTTGTGCTATGTAAACATTATGTTACCCCATGCAAAAAAGGTTTTACAAGTCAAAAAATATGTTAACAGATAACATAAAAAAAAACAATCTGCATGGATTAAATAACTGTGTTTATCTGCTGTCAATTGAATGGTTTTCTATGTTGTAAGTTAAAGCTGAAGGTGTAAAAGTATTTAAAAGTGGCATTAGTAAGCATTGAAATGTTTGCCTCAGCAGGCGTCAAAATCAAATTCTTATTCTATGGAATAAAATTTGATATGTGCTGCTGCTGTACCCCAGGACTTCAGAGTTAACAAGAACAGTGTGATATGTCAGAATAAAGTCCATTTGTTAATTTCTGAGGGGAAACAAAATCTGTGAAAAAAATGTTTTTTTCCTGATGGATAACAGCTCATTATAAAACAAGTGACATGTTATGTGCCACATGGTAATTATACATTTGTCACAAATCTAATTTCCTTAGGGCATTTATTAGTTAGCTGTCATTATTTTGTGATCCATACAGAAACTAAAAAGACTATCTTACTTAAAACAGGGAATGCAATATAATTTGTAAAATTTAGAAAATAAATCCTATATAACATTTTGATGTTTTGATCTCTATGACATGAATTAAAACAAGCAAACAAAGACTGAATTGGACAACATAAACACCTTTTTATGACAGAAAGGAATGCAATGGACCATTAAATATGCCAACCAACCATCCATCTTAATGCATATGGCTGAATTTTTTATCAAGTAGTTTTTCTCAGCCAATTTTTACTTTTCCTTCAGTCCTTTCCTCTCCTTCGAAACAAGCAGGTTTGAAAATGTCCTGAGAGGTTTCACACTTTCCAATCCAAACATTTATTCTTGTCCTTAGAAAAAAAACAAATTCCACTGAAACATTTTCCCTATATATCAACATTTTAAATAATATAAATGTCTTCTCCTGTACCTCTGCCATGTTTTCCCATCTTTAAATTATAATTATATATATTAGACTTTGTCCTGTAGTGTCATTGTCACTGATTTCCTTTTATTGATCCAGCTACAACCTTGACCTTGAGCTTGTCTACTGCTGGTTTTTTTTGTGTTTTGACCCAGGGACATTTCTGACCACAAGTTAAATTAGTCCTGATTCCAGTTAAACACCTGGTTACATTCCTGGTTAGAGCAGGGGTAGCATCAGTACCTTAAAAGTGCGAAAACAAGGTTTTAATCCTGGTCAACCACCTTACCAGTAAGTATCCTTGGGTATCTATCAATATGAATCGGCCTATCTCAAATACTTATAGATTGTAAGCTTGTTTGAGCAGGACTTTCCTCATCTCTAAATATTCCATTCTATAACTGTAAAGCACTGAAGAATGTTGGCGTTATATAAATGATAATAATTCCTTCTACCTTTGGAACTATGCTTTGTTCCCTGTTAACTAATGCTTGGTTTTTACATTCTTGACATGTACTTATAGCTAATTCTTGAATATCTCTCTCTTTGTTTGTCATTCTAAATGTACTAAAAAAGAAAACCTCAATAAAAACTTTATTTATACAAAAAATATGTACAGTAAACACACAATTTCATGTCTCTTTAATCAGTTATGCAAAAAAAAAAAAAAATATATATATATATATATATATATATATATCTGTGCCTGATCTGTTGCCAGTAAGAGAGCTGTGCCAGCCTAGGGATATCAGAGGATTTATACGCTACAATCTCTTTTCCATTTTAATATATTGCAGATTTTGCAAGCGTCCACATCGTGTATTCTTGAATATCATGGTTGGATTTTCAGCTTGATGTGAGCAAGCTTTGAAATAAGACTTGAAACCTGGGTTACTTTAGACGAAATAATTTTTAACAGCACAATTCATCAGATTTTATTTTAAACTGGGAAATTATAAACTTAGCTGACTCGAATCTGCCACGTTCTGCCAAAAACAGTTACTGACTTTATGAGTTTATAGGGGCTGGATTGCTATGAAAAAGAAAAGCCGCCAATTGTGATCTGTCAATATCACTAATCAGTAAAAGGTATGTCGAAGGCAATGTAGAATTCATATCCCTGAGAAGTTAACCTTTGCTAATTGAGATTGTTGTGTATAAACAGAGATCTTGGGAAAGCAGGGACACTAAGGTTAGTTGTAATACTAAAATTAACATTCATTTCAATTTTAATATGTTCTCAATTTCAGGAAAGAAAAGCTTAAAGTGCTGATTTTTTTTTGTTATGATGTGGATGAGACTAACAAATGTGAAATATTATCATAAGAAACTACAACAAGGAGCACGTTACTTTATCAGTGATGCCTTTAGAAATGGATATCATAATAAAGCTCTGTCCTGACTACAATCATGTGATGAAAAAATTTTGTTAGTGCGGTCATCATTTCTTTAAATTAGGATTGTCAGTTTTCCTCCTGCACACCTGGGGAAGGGGGAGATTGACTGTTGTCCATGCCTAGTGGGATGGAGTTTAAAAAGATACATTGTGGCAAACTGAATGGAGGTTTCTTAAGGCAAATGAGGGAATGGGGATTTACAAGTCGGCAGGAGAAGTTCAGGGACTTTGTTGCCCTCCCTCCCGGTTTGTGGTGGAATTTTGTGTGTTGTTTCTCTTGTTTTGTCATAGCTCAGAGAGCTGGATTCCTCGACATCGCAGCCACAGGAAAGAGTAAGATGGCAATTGCTGGCTGCTAGGACTCATGGAAATAAGGTTGGAGCAGAATTGTCTGTTTGGCAATCACCCAACAGCTGACATGCTTATAAAATAGTTGCTTTAAATAAACCTGTGTCCAATGGTTGATTTGGTTTATGAAAATATATAGTCAGCCTCAACATCAATGCTTAGGTGTCAAGTTTATTCAATATGGTGAGAATAGAGGGGAATTCAAAATAAACTCAAAGGGAATTTCAAATTTAAGGCCATTATAGCCAAACTGGAAACAGAAGTGACTTGGAATTATATTTTTCATTCAAAATAAAAAATAAAACAAATAAGAGCAGCAAAAGACCACACAATAACATGTGGACAAAATAGATCCCATGAATAATAGGTATTAGCTAACCAGTGAATATAAAACAAACTGGAAAGCACGTGAGAGGAACCAGAGTAGAGAATGCCAAGATAACAAGAAGAAGAAGCAGGCTCACTGCAAATTATCCATATGGAAGTTTGCTGTGATAAGGTTATAACTCTGCAAAATATAATAATGTGTAAATAAAGCTGATAAAAATAACATTCATCCACATAGACAAAGCAAAGCGATAATACAAAGAGAATAAAGAGGTTATTGCGCAGTCTACTCTCAGGGGTACAATTTTAAAGGAACACTTCACATACCTAAAGCAGTTTGCTTTCTGAAGAGCTTTATGTATGAAGAATGTGTCCTCTTTTTCATCTCATAAAAAAGAAGTGCAGATTTCAATAGAAATTGGCACTTTTTTATAAATTAACTTTGTTGCACCCCCTGGCTGTCAGATAACTGTCAGTCAGATAACTGGTCCTGCATTGGGAACTTTATGATTTTACAGTCAAACAAAGTCTGTTCTGAGAAAGAGGGTAGGGCTTGTGCAATCTTTTTTTAAATATACCCCCAATTTACTAAATGCATGTTTTCATTTAGGTATATCTACTGAATAGTGATTTGGGAGTTTTATTATGCAACAATTTGGATGCATCCACTTTTTAATTTTCGGTAAGTTTTTAGTTTTTTTTTTGCACTTTTCTGCTTACTATAAAATATACTATAAATATATTTTATTAGATTTTTTATACATTATGCAGTGGATTCATTTTTATAATTTCATATTTTATATTGTGTTAACTTTGTATTTCTTTTCTTTAACTTTTTTTTTCAATTTATTATTTCATTTATTCAATGTATTTATTTTTATCTCAGTTTCTCTTGCACACCCTTCACTCTGTTTTATTTTTTTGCTTTTTGCTAGTTGACTATGAATAAATAAAATAAATAAATAATAACTCGGTGTGTGCTATTACAGAAGAGCTTTGTGAATGAAACTCATATGGCAGTTTACTCATGCCAGAGAATGTGTGTTTACTGTTGGTGTGAATGTTGATGGTTTTATAATGCTTTTTTTTTTTTTTAAATATATTACATTTTTTTTTCTGAATACACCTCAGTGAGGAACTCACTTCTGAAGCTTCAGTTCTGTTTGCATGCATGGTTTATGGGAATCTTGCTGTCCTCCTGTCACTGATCTCTGGATTCCGCATTACATTTTTATAGTTGTCCTTTCACATATGCCATAAATCACCCTGATTACCCCCTAAAAAATTACACCAAAAATTAAGTGAAAAAAGTATTACAGCTTTAATTAAAACACATATATAAATAACCCAAAGGTCATTGCTAAACATACCCAATTTAACATAGACATGTAAATCCACCTAAACCCTTAACACCACTATGCCCACTGACAATGTCCCATAACAGAAAATAACAGCAATAAATCAATATAGCAATATGATAAATAACTTAAAGGGACACTCTAGGCACCCAGACCACTTCTGCTCATTGCAGTGGTCTGGGTGCCAACTCCCACTACCCTTAACCCTGCAACTGTAATTATTGCAGTTTTTCATAAACTGCAATAATTACATTGCAGGGTTAACTCCACCTCTAGTGGCTGTCTACTAGAGGTCACTTCCTGGTCCATAGCACAGGAAACCTGTGCTAGAGCGTCGCTGGACGTCCTCACGCCATGTGAGGACCTCCAGCGTCACTCAAAACCCCATAGGAAAGCATTGAAATGATTTTTCAATGCTTTCCTATGGGGAGACGTAATGCGCATGCACAGCATTTCTGCGCATGCGCATAAGGTCTCCTCGGCCGGTGGGCGAGATCAGTCTCGCCCACCGGCCGACGCAATCACAAGGAGGAGCGTCGCAGAGGAGGAGACAGCGGCGAGGGACATCGCCGCTGCCTCAGGTAAGTCACTGAAGGGGTTTTCACCCCTTCAGTAACCGGGGATTGGTGGGTGGGAGGGAGAGGGACCCTCCAGTGCCAGGAAAACAGATCGTTTTCCTGGCACTGGAGTTTCCCTTTAACATACAACAGGCATCCTTTTCCAACTGATTTAACATTGTAGGAATAAACCAAGACATCCCTACACTCCAAGGTTGTAAGCAACCAATGGGCTCCAACCTACCAATACCAAAGTCAACCATGTAAATATTGTTACCGAACGTCAACCATCCCAACTACCAATCATACCTACTCCCCAATTTTCCTATCTAGCCCCCACTGTCATGATCAAATGGGAGAAAAAACACAACCCCCCCCAACCAGAAATTAGGGAGGGAGGGTAGGGCAACAACACGTAAAAAAACTAATAAGCCGGCCCACCCACGCTGATCCAAGATTCAATTAAAAACCTACAAATTTGTATATACTTGCCTCCTAGCTATGTCAAGGCCCATTCCCTTATTTTTGCTAGTCCCTGGGCTACAATCTAGAGAATAGTGCTGAATTCTTAACTGAATGGTATATTTGATTATTGTGGATGCATATTCATATAGGTCTGTTTTTACATTGCTTATTGTGTTATCAACTCTATCAAACTACTGCAATGGAAAGAAGCACTAGCATGTAGACCCAATCTATATCTAATAGACATGTGCACCAGTGAATTTTTCGTTTTGTACAAATTATTTCATACTAAATAAAAATTACATTCGGCAATCCCTGAATTTCGTCTGCAAACCTTTTGTTTTCGAACAAAATTAATTTAAAAATAATTTGTTTTCGTCCATTAGATGAAAACAGCACTTCGCATGCGCAAAAACAAGAAAAACGAAGGAGGGAGCCAGCAGCGCTACCAGCTCCCTCCTTGTATTAAAAAACTATTCCCCCCCTCCACCCCCCTGCATTAAAACCTATGGCTGTCACTATGACCCCATATTAATAAAAGGGAGGTTAAATCCTCCCGCATTCCCCTACTCGTGGCATGCCGCGAGTAGGGGCCTGTCGCCTTAACTGTGAGCAGACAGTGCCTACTTGCTGTCATTTAACACTAAATATAAATCAGTATGAGGGTCATAATGTAAATAAATAATGGGGGGACTTAATGTCCCCTCCAGGTCCCCACTTATGACTGGTGGGTTGGTATCCTAAATAAATAAACAATGGGGGGACCTAGTGTCCCCCCCAGGTCCTCATCCAAGACCAGCGGGTGGGGACCTTAAATAATACAGTGACTCGGGGTCCCCAAGCCCCTTGTCACTCCCCCCCCCCCCCATAAAAATACCCTACCTGCCATTTTACACAGCGTGGAAAATTTCTTTGGAATTTTCCCATGCTCTGTAATTTGACTCATAACACTGTGATTGGTTGCTTTTCAAATTGAAAGCAACTAATCACAGTGTTACAAGTCAAATTACACAGCATGAGAAAATCCCAAAGAACTTTCCCACGCTGTGTAAAATGACACAGAGCACTCTGGTTGGATTTCAAGCCAACCAATCAGAGTGCTGTGACAGGTAAATCAGAGCGCTCTGAGCCTAATTGCAGGGCGTGGGAAGGTTTAATAAACCTTTTCCTGCCCTGCTGAGCTCATTCTGCACCGTGCCCTCCATGGGTGAAAAAGGATTATTTTTTTACTGTTGGGATTATTATTTTTTTTGCCATATTTTTTTTGTTGCGTTTGTTTTTATTTATTTTTTTATTTTAACGGTTGTAACGCGTATTATGGGTTTTTATTTGGCCTTTTTGGGACTAAAGAAAGAAAAGAAGAAAGAAGACATCAGGAATAGTTATTTCTAACAAAGCTCTCTCCTTGTTTTTGTTTGTTTTTTCGCGCATGCGCACTGTTATTTCTTGGTGCTGTGGGGCTTAATTTCCCTGCAGCATGGAGTCAATTAAATGAACGAAATGAAAAGGTAATGCATTCGACATTTGCCCTTTCGTTTCGTTTATATTTTGTTTGTAGGGCTTTCGTTTACGTTTTACTAAACGAATACGAAAAACCCAAAATTTTCTGACTAAATTGTATTTGTACGGAAAAAAAGTGCATGTCTAATATCTACTGCAGAAGGACTGTGCTTTTGGCTGGCAGACAATACCACAGAATCATTCCACCTTACTGCTGTTCAAGCAGGAAACATACAAAATGTCTACAAACAGCAGGAGATTAACACAGGGAATTCATGTACAGGTGCAAATTAATTTCCTTATATGAATAGTGCTATGACAAAGAAATGAGCTGATCTAATGTAATATTCAGAAATATAAGAACATTTTAAGTTTATATCTCTCATTTAACCCATGTAATGAGCAGAGGATTAAACATTGGCTACCCTTTCAATTTGCAGATACCTCCTCTTCTTTTTTCTTTATTTCTTCTTTTAGAATAAAATGTGCTAATTAGAATTAACATTCACATATCACACCAACGTCCAACTAGCACACAGCTTTGATTCTGTCAAAAAAATAATAGTAATAAACTACAAGCATACAAATTTATTCAGGGAATTCTTTGGCTGGTGTAGAAATATAGATACATAGAAACATAGAATGTGATGGCAGATAAGAACCATTCAGCCCATCTAGTCTGACCAATTTTCTAAATACTTTCATGAGTCCCTGGCCTTATTTTATATCTAGGATAGCCTTATGCCTATCCCACACATGCTTAAACTTCTTCACTGTGTTAACCTCTACCACTTCAGCTGAAAGGCTATTCCATGCATCCACTACCCTCTCAATAAAGTAATACATCCTGATATCATTTTTAACCCTTTCTCCCTCTTATTTAAGACTATGTCCTCTTGTTGTGGTAGTTTTTCTTCTTTTAAATATAGTCTCCTCCTTTACTGTGTTGATTCTCTTTATGTATTTAAATGTTTTTATCATATCCCCCTGTCTTGTCTTTCCTCCAAGCTATACATGTTAAGTTCCTTTAACCTTTCCTTGTAAGTTTTATCCTGCAATCCATGAACCAGTTTAGTAGCCCTTCTCTGAACATTCTTTAAAGTATCAATATCCATCTGGAGATACGGTCTCCAGTACTGCGTACAATACTCCAAGTGAGGTCTCACTAGTGTTCTGTACAATGGCATGAGCACTTCCCTCTTTCTACTGCTAATACCTCTCCATAAACAACTAAGCATTCTGCTAGCATTTCTTGCTGCTCTATTACATAGTCTGCCTACATTTAAGTCATAAGAAATAATCACCTCTAAATCCGTTTCCTCAGATGTTGAGGTTAGGACTCTATCAAACCTTAATGAAAAAATAATGATAGATTTCCCTTCGTCTTTGACCAACAAACAATTGGATCAAAGGCTAGGGAAATAGGTCAGGATGGTGGTACCAGCTTCACCAAATATGGGCTTGGACCCAAATATTTTGAATATAGGTGTGCTCCCAACAATCTGGTAACAATCTGTGTTCTCCCAGCTCTGCTCCCTCGCGCGGGCTGTCTACTGATGCCGGGAGCCGGAATATGACATCATATTCTGGCTTCCAGCATCAGCAAATGGAGCAGAGCTGGGAGAACACAGCTCCCTTGCCGCGTGTGACAGGGAGACAGCCGCCTGCCGGAGGGGGTCCATCAGGTGTCCCCCCCCCCATCACAGGGGGAGCACAGGGCATTTGGGGGCGATATTTTTTGCCACCCCCTGGTTAGTGCCTGCAGGGGGAACAGCATTCCTGCTGTGAAAAAAGTGCAGGAACGCTGTTCCCACGTGGTCCTGCAGGGCTCAAGCCCTGTTCATCCTTTTTCCTAACTGAGGTCCATTTCCTTCATTTTCATCTGTAAATACAGAACAAAAATATTAATTGAGGCAGTCAGCTAGACCTTTATCCTCCTCTACATACCTTTATTCTTTTGTTTTTAATCTAACTAATCCTTGTTTTACTTTCCTTTTCTCATTTATGTTTTTTTTAAATGTTTTGTCCCCCTTTTTATTGACTGTGCTATTTTCTCTTCTGTGTGTGATTTGGAAGCTCTTATAAATTGCTTAGTCTCTTTCTGCCTCATCTTATAGATCTGTCTATCTTCCTCACTCTGTTTTTTTTTTTTTTTTAATAATTACTAAATGCTAACTTTTTTTAACTATTTTGGCCACTTTTGAGTACCACAGTGGTTTCTTAAATTATTTGCTTTTACTGACAAGCCTTATGCAATTTTCTGTTTCCTTCAGCAGTGCAATTTTTAAATAATCCCATTTCTCTTGGACTCCATTTAAACTGCTACAGTCTGATAATGACTCATTCACACATATTCTAAATTTAGAGAAGTCTGTTTTTTCTAAAGTCTAAAACTTTAGTTTTTGTGTGGTGTGACTTAGTCACTTTTCTTATATTAAACCACACTGACTGATGATCACTGGATCCTAAACTTACACCTCCAGTATTATCTGATACCAAATCTCCAATTGTTAACACTTATCTAGTATGGCCTCTTTACGAGATGGCTCCCCAACGACTTGTTTTAGAGACAATCCCAGTATGGCGTTTAGAATATGTGTGCTCCTGGCACAAGCAGCTATTTTTGGTTTTCCAGTTCACATCAAGAAGATTAAAGTCACCCATGATGATAACTTCCCCCTTTATTGTCATTTTAGCTATTTCCTCAACAAGATTATCTAACTCTTCTATTTGTCCTGGGGGACTATAAATCACACCTACACAAGTTACTATGTGATTACCAAATTCTAATGTAACCCAAACAGACTCTATGTTCACCTCACTAACTTTTATTAGGCTAGATTTTATGCTATCCTTCACAAACAGGGCCACCCCTCCCCCTTTGTTGTTTTCACTGTCTTGCTTCAACTTAAACTGACATCACAGATGTTAATTTTGGGTGACCATTTGTCAAAGGTATAATTTGACAATTTAATTAATATTTAGACTTAGAGATTTGTTTCATTCTTACTTGCTGTTCATCCACATGTGGGACGATTACGTGATCTTTAGAATTTCCAAACTCTGAGCCGAAATATTGATGAATCACAAAAAAATGCCCAATGGCCAAACATGTGCAGTTTGATTCATGATTCTGAATTCAAATCATAGAGGCAAAAAATAGATGTGAAGGTGTAGTGGAATGGGCTTCGCCACTGTACCTTGCTTTTGCTAAGGGCTGTCCCTTTTGTTGTGTTATTTCATATACTATCCCTGTTGGTTACTTGTGGAAACAAGTAACAATATAATAATTGGCTATCGTTCATCTGGTTGTTCGGTAAGAATCCTGTTTTAGCTATGTTTCACTATAGGGTTTGACAAACGAACCAGCTACCAACCAGGCCACCCAGGAGAGGAGTGTGGCATCAATTGACCTCCATGACTTGGTTCACACTTTCTCAATTGCCAACCGCACAAACCAACTGGGTGTTCCCTGGGTGGTCGACATTCGTCATGCGAACACTTGGCTGCGATCATCTTAGCATACGAATTACACCAGCGGTGTTTGGTCATCAAGTGTCTGGAACCCAAATCAGACACATGACGGCACGAACACCACAGAGACGTCCATCCTCGTATAAGTTTGTGGGAACTCAAAGGAACAGAGTGGCATTCGGTAAAAAGAATCATACGAACGAGATAACTAAAATGAACAAAGACACAAATCATTTTGTTATATATTTTCATACATTTCAACTTCCTGAACAGAGACCGACTGCACAGCCAAAACCCATGGAACTATTCTCGGCTTACACCTCGTGTGTGGTCGGTAAAACTAAGACATCCATAAAACTCTCAAACCCCTGAACTGACCTGGGTGATTTTTTAGTAGGTTCCCCACCCCCCCCCACCCCCCACCCCCCAGATCAGGGCTATCAGGCGATGTCGAATGCAGGATATGTTTTTGGGGTGTTTCCAGAAAAGTATACAAAATTAGATTTTTTTTGTTTGGAGATAATTGAGTTGATACAGTAATTAACTTAATTATCTCCTGAGCAGAGGGGAGGGATTGTGTGTAATGTATAGGAAAATTCTATTGAGCCGAACAAACATATAGCCATCCTGTAAAATGTTATGTTTTTGGAATAAAACAGTTCAGCCAAAATTAGTTTTTTCGCTTTGAGCACAAGTCTATTAATATTTAGATATTACAGTGTAAAGGGCAGTAAACTCACTGGGTCTGTCAAATTCATAGAAGGCTAGATGGAAGGACAGTTAGATGGCTGTGTTAGTAAAAATGTGTGTGTCTCTCATAAGTTGATGTATCTATAAGGCCTGACAGGGATCAAAATAGGTTACCACTGATGGGTAATCTTTTAGGAGTATGAGGATTACTAGACCACTAAGTACCTTTTAGTATGTTCTTAATCTAATATGTAGTAAGGAAAGTTTGTTTACTGGGGAACATAGCTAACATATGGTGTTAAACTCGTGTAAGATATAATTTAATGGAGGTATGAGATAATTTAAGTGTGATGTATCAAAAGGCTGTAAAAGCAACTATAGACTCCATAGAAAACATGTCTTGGATTTGAGATTCAGACACACATTCATGAGAATGCAGAAAGCTCTATCATAGAACAGTCTGGTATTGTCAGAGAGTGCCATCTGCATCAGTTTCCTACTGTGTGACTTGAGAATAGTAATAATAATAGTGATTTGGTCATGAAGACACAGAGATTCTGTTGCTTGCATGGAGGCAGTTGGATGTGCCTTGATAAAATCCTGGAAATTAGAACGAGATAAAGCATCATCTGCTATATTTGGGACTCATGGGACATGCTTACACTAGAAAAAATTGTCAGGTATTGGCTAACCAAGTCTGCTTCCTAATGAACCTCATGATGACCAAGGAAGTGGAACGTCCCTTATTGATTACGTAATAAGCAGCCTGATTGTCACACAAGCATCTAACCGTATGGTGGGACTACAAGTGGCCCCAGGCTTGAGCTGCAGCTGTGATGATGTATACCTCAAGTAATGCTGATGTATTCTGAAAAGCTACTAAATCCTCAGGTTCAGGAGGCCCGTGGCCCCAATTATCCCAAAATAACAGGCAACCAGGGCTCTTTCTTTTGAGCAGGAACGCCGTTCCCGCTGTTGCTGCAGGACTCATGCCGCTCCCAAATGCCCCCTGTCTTCCCCCTGTCATGGGCTTCCCCCTAATGGCCACCTGCTGGACCCCCCCTGGTGGGCGTCTCTCTCTCTGTCACACGCGGCGAGGGAGCTGTGTCCTCTCTGCTCCCTCGCGCCGCGCGCCGTTTGCTGATGCTGGGAGCCGGAATATGACGTCATATTCCGTCTCCCAGCATCAGCAGACAGCCTGCGCGGGGCGAGGGAGCAGAGAGGACACAGCTCCCTCGCCGCGTGTGATATGGAGGCAGACGCCTGCCCCACTGGACCCCAGGAACACGTCCACACCAGCTCTCCAGGTAGGGAGGCTGGGTGGACATTTTTTAGTTAAACAAACAAACAATTTCTGTGTGTGTGTGTGCGTGTCTGAGTATCTGTGTGTCTGTGAATGTATGTGTGTGTGTGACTGAATGTATGTGTGTGTCTGTGAATGTTTGTGTGTGTCTGTGAATGTATGTGTGTCTGTGAATGTATGTGTGTGTCTGTGAATGAGTGTGTGTGTCTGTGAATGTGTGTCTGTGAATGTGTGTGTGTGTCTGTGAATGTGTGTGTGTGTGTGAATGTATGTGTGTCTGTGAATGTATGTGTGTGTGTCTGTGAATGTGTGTGTGTCTGAGTGTGTGTGTGTGTGTGTGTGTGTGTGTGTGTGTGTGTGTGAGTGTGAGTGTCTGAGTGTGAGTGTCTGAGTGTGAGTGTCTGTGAGTGTATGTGCATGTGTCTGTGTCTGTGAGTGTGTGTGTCTGAGTGTATGTATGTGTTCTGTGAGTGTGTGTGTCTGTGTGTGTCTGTGTATGTGTCTGTGTATGTGTCTGTGTGTGTGTCTGAGTGCATGTGTGTGTCTGTGTGTGTGTGTGTCTGAGTGTATACACAAGTGTATTTTATTATTTTTTGGGGGGCGGAGAGGGAATCTTGGGAGAGTTCCCACACTTTATTCCCCAGGACTTGACCCCTGCAGGCAACGTAGCCTTGAAATAAAGGATCATCCCTGTGGATTGATCCACATTGCAAAATGTAAAGAGCCAAGCAGTGACTGTAGATTTTGCTGGAGCACATACCCTGCTGAAAACAATTATCAATACAAGACAGGATACAAAGGATTTTTTCTGGATGCTTAAGAAATGATTGCAAGAACTAGGACCTTCTCTTTTGTCTTCTCTTTTGTCTACTGAAACACTGGGACATCAAGTTGAGTAAATAATTTAATTGCATCCTGAATGCTGTTTGGGGCTTACTTTTACTCTGGACTTTCAGGAAATCATCCACATAATGAATGACTGTCGGACACCTACATTCTGCCGCCATAGGCATAGATCCATTTGGCGCCCCCTTATGAGATAGTTCCATTGTGTCACAAGTTTATTCACTAATGCCAAAAGGAAACATTTCCACTTTTTTTTTGTTCAATTTAGTAGATATACCCACCAAGAAAATATGCCTTTTTTTCCTACAAGCCCTCCTCTTAGAGGTTTCAAATTGGAAAGCCTCTGTGCTGGGGCTGCAATTGTGCGCATGCACTCAATCATAGCTTTTCTATGTTTCCCACTGAGTTCTAGTTTAGCTCATTGAGAAAGGGGGAAGGCAGGCATACATACACACATACATACATACATGCACACAAACTTGCTAATACACACATACCCTGGGTGGCTGCCATTTGGTATATACGAACACCAACCAGGGGGAGCATTTGTATTCTGAAAGAAGATGCTTTCCTTGCATGGTGTTTCCATTATCTCTGTGTCTCATTCTCAGACCCATGACCTTGGCAAGTATGCTGACTATTCTTTGGTGCTTTAAGTCCGTCCATTCTAAGGCCTGGTTATACGTTACCTATTAGTCCTCAGTGTGGCACAATCTAACGTGCTGGATCAACTAGTAATCCTGACAGTGGCTGAGGGAAGGAATTAGTGGAGGTAACCAATTCGTTCCTTAGCTGTTTAATCTTGTCGGTAAAGTAGCATGCAAAGCTATAACCTGTAAGGTTAGTTTGAGGGGTAGCCACAGCAGGGCGTAGAAGAGCATTAAAGGTGTCAAATAGACCCTGGGGATTGCGGGAGCATGAACTAATGAGAGAGAAAAAGTATGACTCTTTGGCGAGGGCCAAGATTTACTGTTATGCTTCGATACCATCTTAAAAAGATATGAACTTCTGTTACCAAGCTGCAGGGGGGGTAATCATATGCAAGAGAAATTGGGAATGCCGGACATCAAAATTTACAAATTAACAGGTTTTTTTTAGGCATATTTAATTTAAAATCACTTACCTTTAAAAAAAAAAAAAAAAAAAAAAAAAACATAAAAATTCACTAATGGGGAAAGCCTGCCATGTGGGACACTGTTACTAACCCATTTAGTTTTCAAGCACATACTGATTCATAGTGTGAGCTTGCAGACAAAATTTGTTAATCATGTTAAAGGTATTGGTCCTTTATCAAGAACCAGAATGGCAGAGAGCAATACATTTTGAAAATATTAGGCACAAGTCGACCCTCTTATAATGCTTAGTACAGAGTGCCATGGGCAGTGTTACACCGGGAAATTTTAAGATTCTAAGAATAATCAAAATCTATTGTAGAAGCAGATTAATGGAAATACAAATCCTATTGCACAATCTATAAAACCGGCCCACATAACCTATTAATATATTTGATGGTAGTTTCTCTGGCACAATGTATAGGTTAATTTTTTTAATTACATAGAGTTACTTTGTTGTTCTCAAAATGATGAGACTGTGTAAATGCCATGTGAACTTGCAAATGTATTATCCTGCATGCTTAGAAATTACAATAGTCAAGTGCAATACTAATTTTCAGAATAAAAAAGAGTGAATTAGTGCATAGGCCTGACATTAATTACTTTACCAGCTTACGCACATAATTACAAGTAAAGCCAATTGCTAATAAACAGCCCCAGTTAAACCTGGAAATCCTCCAATCCTATAATATTCTAATATGTTGTAAAAATGTGGCAGAAATAATAGTTCTGGGAAGATTTTCATATGTGCCAATATAACAAATAGATATTAAAAAACTGTAGTCACTGTGGCTGAATGCTGAATTGTTATGGATGATGATTCGATTTTGGATACATACATATAAGAAGGGATAATGGAACTGTGAAGCATATTGTATTCGTATGTCTCAAGTGGTACAATAGAATCTTGTGGTTATTATAGGCAGGTGGAGATATCACAAAGAACCAAAAGCTTGAGATAATCCCGATGTCTCTCGACACCTGCAGTTAATACTAATGAATCTGAACACCTATACAGTTTGTCTCACCTCTGATCTCGGCTCTGCCAGTCACTAATAAATTTCATCAAAGCACATTCAACCAGTCAAACCTATTGTGCATCGTGCCACCTGCAGATGTTCGATTGATTAGTATAATCGTGTATATTAATTTTCCTGTTGTATTCAAAATAAATAGTTTGGCAGACCTCAGTCTCCTCACCTCTGCTTTAAAGTTAAACACGATATCCTTTTAAAAACAGTATTGGACTGTAATTGACATGAGCTTCTGCCAGTCACCAACAGAGGATCACACTTACATTTCTTTTTAAATATCCTAATATAATATTTATGTTGTAGTACACCATCGCGTTCATTTTTTAAAAAAAATAATTTATATTGAAATGCTTGAAGAAGTGAATTGCCAACTTTTCCACTTTTCTTTTTTCTGACAGACATTTTTATGCATCATTGGTCAGCAGGGCCGGCGCGTCCATAAGGCGGCACAGGCGGCCGCCTTAGGGCGCCAGAGGAGGGGGGCGCAAAAATCCGAATCCCCTGCCTCTGGCTGGAGACTCGGATTTGTAAACTCACCTCTCTCCCTGCAGCCAGCACACAGCAGGAGCAGGGCAGTGAAGTCAGCCGTCCTCCTCTGATGATGTCAGAAGGGGGCGGGACTTCTGCTCCCAGACTCCCCAGCGGTCCTGACTGCAGCTCCAGCCTCCCAGCCGACCACCAGTTGAAAGGTTCTCCCTCCCTGGCCCAAGGTAAGCTTCTAGGAGGGGAAGGGGGTGGGGAAGAAGCATTTTTTTTTTTTTTTTTTTTTTAAATCAAAACTTTTTTTTTCAGCCCCTTTCTACAGCCCCTGCCCCCACTATACTCCCCCTGCCCCCACTATACTATCCCTGCCCCACTATACGGCCCCTGCCCCCACCATACGGCCCCTACCCCCACCATACTTCCCTGCCCCCACCATACTCCCCCTGCCCCCACCATACTCCCCCTGCCCCCACCATACTCCCCCGCCACCTCTATAGCCCCTGCCCCACCATACTACCCCTGCTACCTCTATAGCCCCTGCCCCCACCATACTGCCACTGCCCCCTCTACAGCCCCTGCCCCTCCAAACTTCCCCACCATACTACCTCTGCCCTCTTTACAGCCCCTCTTTAGCCCCTGCCCCACCATACTACCCCTGCTACCTCTATAGCCCCTGCCCCCACCATACTGCCACTGACCCCTCTACAGCCCCTGCCCCTCCAAACTTCCCCACCATACTACCTCTGCCCCCTTTACAGCCCCTCTATAGCCCCCACCCCTCTATGTCCCTCTATAGCCCCTGCCCCACCATACTGCCCCTGCCCCCGCCCCCTCTACAGCCCCTCTATGCCCCTGCCCCACTATACTGCCCCTGCCCCCTCTATAGCCCCTGCCCCACCATACTACCCCTGCCACCTCTATAGCCCCTGCCGCCACCATACTGCCCCTGTCCCCTCTACAGCCCCTGCCCCTCCAAACTTCCCCACCATACTACCCCTGCTCCCTTTACAGCCCCTCTTTAGCCCCTGCCCCACCATACTGCCCCCTTTACAGCCCCTCTATAGCCCCCACCCCTCTATGTCCCTCTATAGCCCCTGCCCCACCATACTGCCCCTGCACCCGCCCCCTCTACAGCCCCTCTATGCCCCTGCCCCACTATACTGCCCCTGCCCCTCTATAGCCCCTGCCCCTTAACAGCCCCTCTATAGCCCCTGCCCCACCATACTACCCCTGCCCCTTAACAGCCCCTCTATAGCCCCTGCCCCACCATACTGCCCCTTAACAGCCCCTCTATAGCCTCTGTCCCCACTCTGTCCCCACTCTGCCCCATGTGCCCCTCTCCAGCACTTCTATTTCCCTCTATAGACCCTGCCCCACCATACTGCCCATGTCCCCTCTACGTCCCTCTATAGCCCCTGCCCCACCATACTGCCCCATGTGCCCCTCTACAGCACCTCTATAGCCCCTGCCCCCACCATACTGACCCTGTCCTCCTCTACTGACCCCTGTGCCACTCTACAGCACCTATATTTCCCTCCATAACCCCTGCCCCACCATACTGCCCCTCTACAGCTCCTCTATTTCCCTCTACAGCCCCTCTTTCCCTCTAAAGCCTCTGCCCCACCATACTGCCCATGTGCCCCCTATACAGCCCATGCCCCCCTCTACAGCCCCTGTCCCCACTATACTGCCCATGCCCCCCTCTATTGCTTTTGTGCCCCCCTCTTTATCCCGTGTGCCTCCTCTATTTCCCTCTACAGCCCCTGCCTCTGCCCCCTTTCACACGCCTCTACTGCCCCTGTCTCCCCCCTCTACTTCCTCTACCCGCCTCAACAGCCCCTGTCCCCCCCTCTACTTCCCATTTAACCCCTACCATACTGTCCCTGTGACACCACTTTATTGCCTCAGTGTCCCTCGTTACAGCCTGTGCCCACACCATACTGCCCCTGTGTCCCCCTCTACTGCCCCTGTTTCCCACCATACTGCCCATTTCCAACCACATTGCCCCTTTGCTCCTTTGCTCCCACCACAGCCCCTATACTCCCTTCTACAGCCTCTAACTCCCTTACTTCACATCCCTTCCACTCCCTTTTACACCCCATAACTCCAGTACAGCCCCTATTCCCTTACTTACAGTCCTTACCCCCACTACAGCCCCTCTGCCCCAATTGCTGCCCATATCCCCCACACTACAGCCCCTGTTCCCACTTGCAGCCATCAACCTACTTCAGTCCCTAACCCCCTACTACAGCCCCAATTCCCCACTACATTTCCTAAGCCCCCAATTACAGCCCTTAACTCTCAACTACAGCCCCTGTCCCCCTACTACAGCCCCTAACTCCTCAATTAGAGCCCCTATTACCCCACTGAAACTCACTACCCCCCCAAAGATTAGGTTCTGGATCTGCCCCTGCTCTGTATACCTGTCTGCATGTCTCTGTATGACTATGTCTGTCTATGTCTGTGTCTGAATGTCTCTATGACTGTGTCCGTGCGTTTCTGAATGTCACTGTATGCCTGTGTCTGTATGTCTCTGTATGACCGTATCCATATGTCTCTGTATGCCTTGTTCTGTATATCTTTGTGTGACTGTCTGTGTATATATGTCCCTGCATGCCTGTGTAAGTATGTATCTGCATGCCTGTATGTATCTTGTATGCCTTGTTCTGTATGTCTCTGTATGCCTGCATCTTCATGTCTCTGTATGTCTGTGTTTGTATAAATGTGTCTTTATTTATCTATATGCCAGTGTCTGCATGTCTCTGTGTGTGTGTCTGTATGACTGTATGTCTGTGTACCTGTATGTGTTGATTGTATGACTGTTTGCCTGTATGGCTGTGTTTGTTTGATTGTGTGCCTGCATATTTCTGTGACTATGTGCCTGTATGTGTGTGTAGCTATATATCTATGTCTATATGGCTTGGGAGGGAAAAGTTACACAAAGGAGCCTGAGGGGAAGAGGGACACACAAAAAACAGGCTGAGGGGAGAGACCCACAGAAAAGGGCTGTGGGAAAGAAAGACACACAAAGGGGCTGGGGGGGGGAGGAGATACACATGGGGGTTGTAAGAGACATACAAGTGGGTGTAAGACACACTAAAAGGGGGTACAATACACTACATGGGGATTTCAAAAGGCTGGATATGAGACACCGCTAAAGATACATCTTATTGGGGGGGGGGGGGGGGGGGCGGCAAAATTCATCTTCGCCTGTGTAGCCAAAAATCCTTGCACCGGCCCTGTTGGTCAGATTGTCAGTTATCTGACCAGATGCTCACTATTTTCAGCTGTCATGCTATAGGCAGAAAGTAGGTGGATTTTAAAAGTTGCAAAATAGTGAGCAACTGTGAGCAAAATGAGATGGTGTATCTCTTGATTCAATGAGGGGTGGTCCGGAGGTCATGCAATATAAACAGAATTGATACCAATATAGTGCATTATATTAGTTGTCATAGATTTTGAAGATATTGTACATAATAATACACTCAAATTTTATTGAGCCTAGAGATGACTCCAAATAGATAGCATCAAGTGGTATACTCTCTAATGACTCGACCAGAGATGCAGTGATTACCTATCCTACCAAACTGTTGGGGGAGTAAAGGTATCGTATAATCTCTCCTCCTTTAAGGAGGATGGTCACCTAAACTGAGCTGCGCAAAGGGAGTAACCCTTAAAGACCGTAATAGAAAGATAATTTAAAATTCCCAATACACTCCACTAATGGGGACAGCAAAAGGAAGGGGTACAGAGAGGAAAAGCAAGCTTAAAAGGAACCCTAGCTTTTATTGCAATCTAATGTTAAAAAATAAATATATAAAAAAAAAATAGCTCAAGATTAAAGGTGTAAGCCTAATTGGGTCTAGGGAATTAAGGGAAAAGGAGGAGTCCAACAGTTACTCATACTGCTGTATAGAAAGCCACCTCATTATATCCACCACTGGGCAGGTAAGTAATATCCCACCTACTAAAGAAAGGTACAGGGTCTCAATGGAAATATCCACAAGAAAAAAAGCTCTGTAAAGAAAGAGAGACTCCAGCACCCATAGGGAGTAAAGTGGAAAGAAGAGAGAACAAATCCCTAAGTGTACCAAGGGAGGATTAAGGGTACACACAGAACATAACTGTTCTAAACTATCCACCACATAGGAGTCTCTCAATCATGAGGAGCCAGACATATTGGGATTCAAGGGATAAGTGAAAGAGCAAAAATAATTGCTATCCATGTTTGCCTCAGCACCGCATGACGCTAGTGCCAACTTGCACCAAAAATCCCTGTAGACTACAAATAATATACTTAAATCAAAATGTGCATAGTGCTACCTAAGTGGTAAAAAAATATAGTGACAGAGGAAAGAAACGTCTTAACCGCTTTAAAAACCCTACTGTGTAATTAACCACCTGTGTGGGGCCCAATCCACTAGCAGGTAAATGTCTCCATCAGCTGATTAATCATCACCGAGGAACACTTGGGATTGCTCAAATTGAAGTCCAACCCCTTCTCATGTGTGATGTATGTTAAGTACAGCCTGCCAAAAGGGTCCTACCGTGATTGGTCCACCAATGGGTATTCAATGAGGGGGACATTGCTTGTGCTTCTTTCCAGCTGACTATTTAAACATTTTCTGAAGTACTTCTCTGTTTTGCATAATTTAAAGTAGAGACAAAAATCCCGGTGTCATTTCCTGTTGATCTAAAAGACCCCTTTCTAATGCTTTATTTTAATGTTTTATTTGCTGTGGGGGGAAAAAGCACTGATGTTGGGATGGACCCCAAAAGCAGGGAGGGAGTGTTGTTTAAAAATAGGAAATCTAAAATATTCTTTTTAGAGCATTTTAACATTTTAAAGCAGTTATTTTCTCAGTCCCTCCCACATCCGTGATGCAGTACACTTTTTATTTGGAAGGCGTTGTGTTTTACATACACTGAATCAATCATTGCTGTATTATTAATCCCACGATGTCCCAGCATTTTAATACAAATACATCCATATTTATCAATCACGTTTGTTGTGTCTTTGCATTACATTTAGAGATATTTGATAATGGTAACTTATTATTAAAAATCTATTTTTTGATGGTTGGCATGTGGTTGGTTATTTGGAGTATTGTGATTCTTTCACCAAAAGCCTTACACCGGCAGGTTTTGTAGAATTAATATTAGATTTAGAGAACAATGTCCCTGTTGCCTTTTTTTAAAACATTGTTTCTCCTCGAGAAGAATGTAAAATATATAGGCATGCGACTTTTCACTTACCTCTTGTATTCCACAGTCACATGATCCATTGATAAAAAGTCAAAAGTCTAAATGGGTTGACTCTGTTATCATTCTCTCCTCACCTGTTTGTTAAGTACAAAGCTGCAATTCTCAGCACTCAGTAGCAGATAATGATAAGGGACAACATACACAACTGAAAATCATTCTTCATCCCAGAGCTGGAATATGAGATCTCTGAAACCATTCATTCTTTTCATACTGTCACTCTACACTATCGACTAAATTATTTCTTTAGAATCTTAGCTACACTTCTGTTCTATCCTATTTCCTATACAAGCCTACAGCTTGAAAGCTGATGTTCTCTTCTAAGCTCCAGTCTAAATATATATTTACATCAGTTCTACTTTTCTGTTTCCGTCCTACACTGTGCAATGGACTTTGAACACAGATTATAACCCTGTATTATGGGCTCAGACTTCCAGAGACAAACAATTACTGGATTTTATTGATTAAATCAATCAATACAATTAACTGAATGAGGCTTTTCCATCATGCTTGTCATTGCGAAAATAAGTGTATTGAACGTTCCTTTTGGGACATTTTCATGACAGTATTAAGATACTTGATGTATTTCAGCTCCACTGCAAATTCATCAACAAAGCCACTTAATTTAATACAGCAATTTATAGAGATGCAATTTAAAAAGTAGTACAAGCCAGCTAGGAAAAGATTTGAGGGTCAATCAGTGTAGTGGGATGATCTGTGGGATGTTGTGTGTCATAGATGGTGACTCGGAGTAGACATATACAGATTTGCGAAATAACAGTTATTTTAACCCCGGAAATTAATACATTACTCACCATAAGGCAACTGTAAGGGTTACATTTGCTCATCTTAAAACAAAAGGAAATCTGGAGAATGTATGTAACAATTTAAATCTTCGCCTGTGTAGCCAAAAATCCTTGCACCGGCCCTGTTGGTCAGATTGTCAGTTATCTGACCAGATGCTCACTATTTTCAGCTGTCATGCTATAGGCAGAAAGTAGGTGGATTTTAAAAGTTGCAAAATAGTGAGCAACTGTGAGCAAAATGAGATGGTGTATCTCTTGATTCAATGAGGGGTGGTCCGGAGGTCATGCAATATAAACAGAATTGATACCAATATAGTGCATTATATTAGTTGTCATAGATTTTGAAGATATTGTACATAATAATACACTCAAATTTTATTGAGCCTAGAGATGACTCCAAATAGATAGCATCAAGTGGTATACTCTCTAATGACTCGACCAGAGATGCAGTGATTACCTATCCTACCAAACTGTTGGGGGAGTAAAGGTATCGTATAATCTCTCCTCCTTTAAGGAGGATGGTCACCTAAACTGAGCTGCGCAAAGGGAGTAACCCTTAAAGACCGTAATAGAAAGATAATTTAAAATTCCCAATACACTCCACTAATGGGGACAGCAAAAGGAAGGGGTACAGAGAGGAAAAGCAAGCTTAAAAGGAACCCTAGCTTTTATTGCAATCTAATGTTAAAAAATAAATATATAAAAAAAAAATAGCTCAAGATTAAAGGTGTAAGCCTAATTGGGTCTAGGGAATTAAGGGAAAAGGAGGAGTCCAACAGTTACTCATACTGCTGTATAGAAAGCCACCTCATTATATCCACCACTGGGCAGGTAAGTAATATCCCACCTACTAAAGAAAGGTACAGGGTCTCAATGGAAATATCCACAAGAAAAAAAGCTCTGTAAAGAAAGAGAGACTCCAGCACCCATAGGGAGTAAAGTGGAAAGAAGAGAGAACAAATCCCTAAGTGTACCAAGGGAGGATTAAGGGTACACACAGAACATAACTGTTCTAAACTATCCACCACATAGGAGTCTCTCAATCATGAGGAGCCAGACATATTGGGATTCAAGGGATAAGTGAAAGAGCAAAAATAATTGCTATCCATGTTTGCCTCAGCACCGCATGACGCTAGTGCCAACTTGCACCAAAAATCCCTGTAGACTACAAATAATATACTTAAATCAAAATGTGCATAGTGCTACCTAAGTGGTAAAAAAATATAGTGACAGAGGAAAGAAACGTCTTAACCGCTTTAAAAACCCTACTGTGTAATTAACCACCTGTGTGGGGCCCAATCCACTAGCAGGTAAATGTCTCCATCAGCTGATTAATCATCACCGAGGAACACTTGGGATTGCTCAAATTGAAGTCCAACCCCTTCTCATGTGTGATGTATGTTAAGTACAGCCTGCCAAAAGGGTCCTACCGTGATTGGTCCACCAATGGGTATTCAATGAGGGGGACATTGCTTGTGCTTCTTTCCAGCTGACTATTTAAACATTTTCTGAAGTACTTCTCTGTTTTGCATAATTTAAAGTAGAGACAAAAATCCCGGTGTCATTTCCTGTTGATCTAAAAGACCCCTTTCTAATGCTTTATTTTAATGTTTTATTTGCTGTGGGGGGAAAAAGCACTGATGTTGGGATGGACCCCAAAAGCAGGGAGGGAGTGTTGTTTAAAAATAGGAAATCTAAAATATTCTTTTTAGAGCATTTTAACATTTTAAAGCAGTTATTTTCTCAGTCCCTCCCACATCCGTGATGCAGTACACTTTTTATTTGGAAGGCGTTGTGTTTTACATACACTGAATCAATCATTGCTGTATTATTAATCCCACGATGTCCCAGCATTTTAATACAAATACATCCATATTTATCAATCACGTTTGTTGTGTCTTTGCATTACATTTAGAGATATTTGATAATGGTAACTTATTATTAAAAATCTATTTTTTGATGGTTGGCATGTGGTTGGTTATTTGGAGTATTGTGATTCTTTCACCAAAAGCCTTACACCGGCAGGTTTTGTAGAATTAATATTAGATTTAGAGAACAATGTCCCTGTTGCCTTTTTTTAAAACATTGTTTCTCCTCGAGAAGAATGTAAAATATATAGGCATGCGACTTTTCACTTACCTCTTGTATTCCACAGTCACATGATCCATTGATAAAAAGTCAAAAGTCTAAATGGGTTGACTCTGTTATCATTCTCTCCTCACCTGTTTGTTAAGTACAAAGCTGCAATTCTCAGCACTCAGTAGCAGATAATGATAAGGGACAACATACACAACTGAAAATCATTCTTCATCCCAGAGCTGGAATATGAGATCTCTGAAACCATTCATTCTTTTCATACTGTCACTCTACACTATCGACTAAATTATTTCTTTAGAATCTTAGCTACACTTCTGTTCTATCCTATTTCCTATACAAGCCTACAGCTTGAAAGCTGATGTTCTCTTCTAAGCTCCAGTCTAAATATATATTTACATCAGTTCTACTTTTCTGTTTCCGTCCTACACTGTGCAATGGACTTTGAACACAGATTATAACCCTGTATTATGGGCTCAGACTTCCAGAGACAAACAATTACTGGATTTTATTGATTAAATCAATCAATACAATTAACTGAATGAGGCTTTTCCATCATGCTTGTCATTGCGAAAATAAGTGTATTGAACGTTCCTTTTGGGACATTTTCATGACAGTATTAAGATACTTGATGTATTTCAGCTCCACTGCAAATTCATCAACAAAGCCACTTAATTTAATACAGCAATTTATAGAGATGCAATTTAAAAAGTAGTACAAGCCAGCTAGGAAAAGATTTGAGGGTCAATCAGTGTAGTGGGATGATCTGTGGGATGTTGTGTGTCATAGATGGTGACTCGGAGTAGACATATACAGATTTGCGAAATAACAGTTATTTTAACCCCGGAAATTAATACATTACTCACCATAAGGCAACTGTAAGGGTTACATTTGCTCATCTTAAAACAAAAGGAAATCTGGAGAATGTATGTAACAATTTAAAGTAACATATAAAATGATGAATAAGAATTAGGGCATGGTTTACCAATTAGGGTAGACAGTGGTTTAGAAAAGATATTTAGAGTCCAATCTGGAGTCTGCAGCCTTTGTCCCTTTAAAATCCCTACAATGTATATAATATATTCTAAAACTTTCTTCATATGCATTGATTATCAGTAGCAAGAGATTTTTTCCATGATGGCTGCAAAGAAGCCCAACATGTGGAGACTAAATTCCACGCCGTATGGCCAGTGTTCTGCAAAGTGTGCTGAAATATAATGTCATGAAAATGTGCATTTTGTTGTTTTAACTAGGAACCTGCACAAATTGGCAATTATGTAAGGTCCCTGCATGTTATCTGTATTTTTGCAAACATGGAAGCATTGACAATCATTGTTTTGAATGTACCATACTATGATAAAGTAGATACTTCAACGGGACCAACCAGTACAGCTTCTAAACCTGTGGATATACAGATCATGAGATTTGTTGTCCTGATCTGAAGCTATCTATGTCATTATTTTTAGTTAGACTATCGATGCAATGAAAAACAATTGTTTCACATGCTATTAGTTTGTCATATTGAGGAGGACTTCCGACTCTGATTCTGTACCATTGTGCCATTTTCTGCTGAGATAGTTTAGTGGTTGGACTACTCATTCAATCAGCAGGACCCATTTCTATCAGAGAAACCTATAAACAATGCATGCTTTTATTCAGCCCCCTGCTCTTTCAATCTGTAAGGATTTTCACAGGAATTGCCCTGAGGATAAAATTAAACTGATATATAATATGTTCCCGTTAATCACTCTTAAAACTAATATAACCCGTGTGCTGTCACTGTGGCAGTATGAAAAACATGTATACTTCCCCTGAACTGATGATGCGTACAGGCAAAGTTAGCAAACAATTAATTGACAATGTGTTACACCAATTATAGGACAAATGAGGACTGTAACTACAGTATGACATAGATAAAACATTGGGGGGGTGGAGCTTAACTTCCAGGCAAGGCAGACGTGTTTAGCCTGAGCTCATGCACATCGCAATGATTTTGGGGTTTTACCCCAATTACACAGCCACATTCTCTGCAGGGCTTTAATTGAGCTGAGTATTCCTGGGTGACCACCCTGACACTCGAATCGTAACTGACATCCACCAGAGACTCGAGATATAGTGATCTGCAGCCTACTGTGGTCAGAGTTGGGGAGAAGCAGCCGATATCCCTGCTCATGGATTCTCAATCTTACTGTGCTCTCCCCCCCCCCCCCCTTTGGACTGGCGGGGGATATCCCACTGGTCGCTCATGTGTCCTTGCCTGGGGACAGCTAAAGGTATAGCGCCTGTACCGTAAAATCAAGATGGCAGCTACCCCTTTACCAGACATGCTGGGCCTGGATACGCTTAAAGGGCATCACGGTGAGATAACTGACCCTATCTTGCTGCTGCATCTGGATACTATCTATGAGCGCTTCTGGAAGAGGATTCCAGAGTGTTAACAAGCAGCCCTCCCTAAGCAACAAGAGGATGAGGAGGGAGAAGACCTATCTGAACAGAGCAGGCCTCCTCTGGGCGACGCTATCATATGCGCACCTAGTTACCCTACTGCCAGCCTGCCTAGGTGGAGAGCCCTTCGAGGCATAGCCTCCAATCATCACCCACAGAAGCGGAGGATCACCCGTTGGAAATGGCACATACCACCAAGACATACCACCAAGTCTTACTCCGGATGGGGGAAGGACTTGGCTCCTGGGGGCTCCCGAGTCAATGGTCCGAAGATGCAGGCCCTCCCACAAGCCTGGGGCTGGAGGAGTCCCTTAACCTGCATAGCTGCAGTTGATGCAAACCTGAACTCTGCTACACATCACTCGCTTGGCGCACAGACATGGATGCTGATCTGACTTCTGAGCCCACATCCAGAGCTTCACTGTAACTATGGCGGCAGCCGATTTGGAGTTATGTTAGTTGAGCACAGTTATTTTTCTGTTACCGCATTTGTATTTCATAATGCATTAAAGATATGGGTCATTTTAAACGAACAGTTCAATTTTAATAGTACAAATATGAAATTATATTTTTTTTAGAGAATGAGTGGAATGTTAAAGTGAACACTGAATGAGATCTTTCATGTAAATAACATACACATTGAGGGAAAGACGTTAAAATGTTTAATATGGAAACATTAAATTAGAACAGGGTGCATAATGCATAGTGTATGGGTTGTGCTCTCGTCACATTTAGAGCTTAGTTTTGCACATGTTTAATTTTGATTATTGCGCTAAGGATGAGTAGGAGGTGGGTAGAATATGGAAATAAGGTGAGACCCCAGTCAGAACACTTCACCAGTAAGTGTCATTGGGCAAGAACCCAATAATATATATCTGCCGACCTCAAATCCTCATAGATTGTTTGAGGCCCTCATCACATCATGTTTCTATAATTGTACAGCACGGCAGAATATGTTGGTGCCATATAAATGATAATAATAATAAGGCTTACATACGGAAATATTGAAAGAAACTAATCTCTTGTTACCACACAGTCTGCGTACAATCTTTCTATGGGAAGACTAGAATACCTATACCAATCAGGCTTTGGGACGGGCACTGTTTATATGCTCTCTAACACAGAAAGTGCATGCTAATTAGCTTTTATATATATTCACTTTTTGTGTCCCCAAACTATAGCACTAAATGTGCCTAGCGCAGAGCTATCTGTGAAGGTGACCTCTTTTAACATTGAAACCTCTTTACCAGATAAGATGTAAGCTATAGTCAAGAAGCAAAAAGAAACATCAGCAATTTTACACAATTTTGACACTTTGTGACTGAAGGCTTGAAGTGGCCCGGTCTGCGGATTTGATAATGAACTTGACGTACGGAAGACTGTTCTATGCTGCGTGCTCTGTGAAGGAAGCTCAGTGTTATTATTCTGTCATATAACTCATCCTCCACATTACACAAAGTGTAACAATTAAATAACACCATTTTTTTTTATTACCAAAACATAGTTTCCCATTCCAGATTATAGTCTTCTTCTTACGAATTAATATTAAAACACTATAATTGTCCCAAGAAGATATGTCAAACTGTCTAAAGACTAATGTAAAATTATAATGGTAACATATTATACTTGCGAGTGTGACACTAATTGAGAGGTTTGTAATGCACTGATTTAAGGAGGTTAGCTTAGCTCTTCTTACTGTAACTCAAAGGTAATAGCTTGTTTTATTTATCACTTTAACCCATTCACTGCCAAGTCTTTTTTTAAACTACAATGCGCAACATTTATTTTAAACCAGGTTAAGATATCAGGCATGTAGACTTTGGACAAAACTGACATTTTCTGTATATATTCCCGTTCGTGAATATCTAAAAGGAAAGGTAAAAAGGAAAAATAATATATTCTGTTTTAGACTCATTATTCTAGTTTCGTACCAAAATCAGTTTTTATGGTATCTTAATTCTGGAAAGCCAAGCCAACATTTGGCAGGAATTCGGACATCCTTAAAAAAAAAATCTGCTTTCAGCAAAAATGGTTGGGCCAAGCCGAAGTTACTCAATATGCACAATAGTAGTGAATTTTGCATCAGTCACTTTTACCTAAATAGCGTTCTCCCTTTCCCATACATTCCTAAAGCAGTTTGTGTAACTGGTGTGATGAAACGATTTAAGTACAATGCTTTCACAGGCAATTATATTATAGTTCAATATTATGTATATATTTACACAAAAGATATTACACGATGGGTAAAACAGAAATTAAAAACAAAGAATGGTACATCTCTGGTCCTGCACTACACTGTTAAACATTCAAAGTGATGATTCTTAAAAGTATTTACCTTGCCATTTACATTCTCAGGGGGCAACAGATGGATATTAGCATGAATTATATAAGTGCCATAAAGCTATTCGTAGCAAATGCAAGTTATTTCACACAGTCGTCGAAGAAACATTTGTTTGTAAGCAGTGTGAAAAAAATGCTAAGGGCAAAGAGATTGCTAATTTTTTTTCTATGGTGCATCAAGGAGTAAATTGCAATTTTAAGGTCCAAAATGTATTTGTAGAGGAATGTTATACTTAAAAATAAACTATTTAATATGCATTAAGTTTATAAAAAAAAATGCCTATGGAATAAATCTGCCTTTTTAATATGACATAGAATTTAAAGACTGAATTTTATACCAATTAGAGTGCTGGGAGTTTTAGAGAATAAGAACTGTAGTTTATGGAATAAATAAAAAGACAGAAAGGCAGGCAAACTGATGGAAACATTGATGGAAAAAAAGAATGGATTGAAGGACAAAAGAAAGACAGATAGACTGAGTAACAAAATTAGGAATGTTAAATGTAATACTGGCATACACACTTTACAAACCTCTAAATTGAATTCTGAAGGTCAAACATCCAGAGTTCTGTGTGAAAAATCCACCAAAGAATTTGTTTAAGACAAAATAGCTGAATGTGAAAAATTCCCCAGTAGCCAATATTGTCTATTGTTAAACATTGCTCATCTATAAGTTTTGGACCACGCTAGTTTTTCTTTGAAGACCATTTGCTCCAGTCTTTGCAGTTGTATATGCAACTGAATAATTCCTCAAGTGTCTTATGTTTCCAGTTCAGCAACTTTTGACTAGACTTGGAGATTAGTTTTTATCTGAACTGCAATTTGTCCAAATTTGGGCTGATCCGGTGATCATTCGAATTCCCAAACGCCTAGCTGAAATGTAGCAGAATCATGAACAAAACGAAACACGTAATCAACATGTTAATTTTGTTCAAACCATGCTCATTTTAAACTTGTGATTGGGAATTCTGCACATAGTTGTAAAAATAAAAGAGATGATTGATGGGAAAATAGCTGAAATGGCTAGAAGACACTAAATGTTGGTTTATTCACATATGAAGTGACCAATCAAAGTAATAAAATGAGCTGCCAAGAAATATATCTTTATTTATATATCTATATATTAAACATATACTAAAGATATAAATGTAGATTTTATTTTACTGTTCCTCCTGTTTTTCCTGTTGGTCGGTGGAAAAAAAGTGTACTGCAAAATACATACAGTATCTCACAAAAGTGAGTACACCCTTCACATTTTTGTAAATATGTTATTATATATTTTCATGTGACAACACTGAAGAAATGACACTCTGCTACAATGTAAACTAGTAAGTGTATAGTCGGTATAACAGTGTAAATTTGCTGTCCCCTCAAAATAACTTGACACACAGCCATTAATGCCTAAACCGTTGGCAACAAAAGTGAGCAACATCTCCTGAGTATAGTGATACCACCCATGTATAGGTGTGTCGGGTTCTCTGGGGACTAACAGACCTTATTTGTAGGGTGCACATTCCAGTTTTCCAACTTGGAATTTTCACAGCTGGTCATCGTGCACCCATGTTCTATTTGGGACATTTTTGAAGCCAGCCAATGTAATTTACCCCATCAAACCATATATTGTTGAAAAGTAGACACCTAAGGGTATTTCACATTGTGGTATTTTAATGCTTTCTATGCACTTCTACCACTAGTCTTTGTCAAACTTTTGTGTAGTCATTTTTTTGTGCTATTTTTCTCTCACATTATACTTTAGGCATGGATTCTCAGTTTCTGTTATGTGTTACTTACAAAGAACACCCCAATATGTGTTCAGCAACTTCTCCCGAGTACAAAAGTGTACTCGGGAGAAACTCACAGGGGTCAAATGTAGGGCTTTCCCCTTTTCCATGTTTGCACATTGAAATTTGCCAGATTGGTTTGCTGGGCCTATGTTGCCTTTGAGACCGGATAGCAGCCCAGGAATGAAAATCAACCAAATCATGCTATACTATTTGTAAACGTAGACAACCCACGGTATTCAAAATGGGGTATGTCCAGTCTTTTTTAGTAGGCACTTAGTCAGAAACGCTGGCGAAAGATAGCATTTTTAGTATTTTTTTGCATTTTTTTAAACAAAAACTATACTTTTACTGGTGATATCATCATCATGATAAGTTTTCATTTTTAAAACACTCATATTTGTGTTCAGCGAAGTGTCCCGAGTATTTTATATATAAAAGTCCTGAGTATTTTATATATATTCCGAAAGTCCTGAGAGTGCTATCTTTATGCTGTTCGTACATTGTTTGCTGACAAGCACCGAGCAACGGGCAACGACACCTGTAAGTGGAGTGCAAATTATTTTTTTCTCTCTCTATATATATATTTATTTATTTTTATTTTATTTTTTTCACGATCCCGCACTCTAGTTCCCGGTCTTTAATGATGCTCCAGTTCCAATTCCAGACATAGTATAGAAAAGAAGATACATGCATTCTGGAGGCTGTAGTAGTAAAGTCTTGAGAAAAGTCCAGGATGACTGAAACGTTGATTTTTTTTTGTGCTAAATAAAAGCATTGCTACTTTACTACTACAGTCTCCAAAGTGCACTCATCACACACATATATATATATATATATATATATATATATACAATAAATACACAAGATCCCGCGCACTCTCCTATCTACTAAACAGCAACTTCAATGTTGACAGATTTTATTAGTTTTGTAAAAGTTTTTTTTAAAAACACCTAATCTAGGCAAAAAAATGGGGATTTAGTTACATTATATGATCATACATTGCATAAGCCTGCCACAACGTCAATGTACCCCATCTTTGGCAGGTCCTACTCTCACAGTCTAATGTCTGCTCTTATAAGATTAACCACTTACTTGGGAAAAAATTCCATCTGAGGCTCTCTGCAGTACAAGGCTAAATAGGGACCTGAGATGAGGCACCTGTAACAGGGAGGGGTGCAGAACCAAGGAGTTGGCTAGACTCCCAAATATATATAGGAAACATGGGGGGATGGCCCCCAGCAGCACCCCATTTAAGCATGTTTAGGTGAGTGCAACCATCCCCCCATGTTTCCTATATATATTTGGGAGTCTAGCCAACTCCTTGGTTCTGCACCCCTCCAATGTATGATCATATAATGTAACTAAATCCCCATTTTTTTGCCTAGATTAGGTGTTTTTAAAAAAAACTTTTACAAATCTAATAAAATATGTCAACATTGAAGTTGCTGTTTAGTAGATAGGAGAGTGCGCTGGATCTTGTGTATTTATTGTATAATATGGCCCCCAGCAGCACCCCATTTAAGCATGTTTAGGTGAGTGCAACCATCCCCCCATGTTTCCTATATATATATATATATATATATATATATACACACATACACACACACACTTTTATTTCCTATATATGTATAATATATTATAATCAAAGCATGTTATAATATATTATACATATATAACGCATACATATGATGTCATTATAAGTGTATTTTGAGATATATGTGTATCTAAAAGTACACTTATAATGAAATCATATATATGCATTATATATGTATAATATATTATAACATGATTTAATTATTTTATAATACACTGCCTGGTAAAAAAAAAAAGTCGCCACCAAAAAAATCACACACTCTAATATTTTGTTGGACCGCCTTTAGCTTTAATTACGGCACGCATTCGATGTGGCATTGTTTCAAGAAGCTTCTGCAATGTCACAAGATTTATTTCTGTCCAGTGCATTAATTTTTCACCAAGATCTTGTATTGATGATGGGAGAGTCGGACCACGGCGCAAAGCCTTCTCCAGCACATCCCAAAGATTCTCAAGGGGTTAAGGTCTGAACTCTGTGGTGGCTAATCCATGTGTGAAAATGATGTCTCATGCTCCCTGAACCACTCTTTCACAATTTGAGCCCGATGAATCCTGGCATTGTCATCTTGGAATAGGCCCATGCTATCAGGGAAGAAAAAATCCATTGATGAAACAACCTGGTCATTCAGTATACTCAGGTAGTCAGCTGACCTCATTCTTTGGGCACATAATGTTGCTGAACCTAGACCTGACCAACTGCAGCAACCCCAGATCATAGCACTGCCCCCACAGGCTTGTACAGTAGGCACTAGGCATGATGGGTGCATCCCTTCATCTGCCTCTCTTCTTACCCAGATGAAGTGATGCATCCATCACTGGTGGTTCCCCACTATCCTTCCAGTTTTTAATAATGCGTTGGACAGTTCTTAACCCAATTTTAGTAGTTTCTGCAATCTCCTTATGTGCATCTGTTAGTGAGTCTGTTTGGTGTCTGTTAGTGAGTGTGTGTTTTGTAAGTGAGTGTGAATGTGTCTGTCTGTCAGTGAGTGTGTATGTATGTCTGTCACTGAGTGTGTGTCTGTCAGTAAATGTGTGTGTCTGTTAGCTAGTGTGTATGCGTCTGTTCATGAGAGTGTGTGTGTGTGTGTCTGTTAGCTAGTGTGTATGCATCTGTTCGTGAGAGTGTGTGTGTGTGTCTTCAGCACTTACCTTTCTCCAGCACCAGACTCCCTTGGCGCTGGAGATCCCTCCGCCCCGATCCGCCTCTCAGCTCCCAATGCGCGGCAAGAGCCGCGCGCGCATTCAAACCGCTCATAGGAAAGCATTACTCAATGCTTTCCTATGGACGTTCAGCGTCATCTCACTGTGATTTTCACAGTGAGAATCGCGGAAGCTCCTCTAGCGGCTGTCAATGAGACAGCCACTAGAGGCTGGATTAACCTTCAGTGAAACATAGCAGTTTCTTTGAAACTGCTATGTTTTCAGCGGCAGGGTTAAAACTAGAGGGACCTGGCACCCAGACCACTTCATTGAGCTGATGTGATCTGGGTGTCTGTAGTGGTCCTTTAAGTGTATGTGTATCTGCATGCACGGGCGTACATACCGCGGGCTGTGACCCCTGCGACCAGGTGCCCGCCGCCAGGTGTTGTGGCCCTGGCCCGCGCAGAGTAAGGGGGGGGCACGGATCGGTTTTCAGTTTTAAGCAAAGGTTGTTTTGATTTCCATACTGTGCCTTTAACCCCTTAACGCCGTTACGGCGTTCCATGCCATCCCCATTATAATGGGCTTTAAAGCCGTTGCAGGGCATAGAGCGCCATAACGGCTTAAGCCTCCAAGAGCCTCCAGCTACTTACCTTCCCGGCGATCTGCTTTGGGTGGACTGCCTCACAGCCCGGGAAGCCCTCCCCCAGCAAATCAGGCCCCCAGGGGCCATGTGATTGCTCTCAAAGAGCAATCACAAGGCCCCCTATAGCTGACTGTGGGTCTGTCAGACAGTCCCCCTGTTGGTGGGAAGATTAAAAAAAAATAATTAAACATGTAAAAATAAATTAAATCTATATGGTCTTAAAAAAAGTCCAGATAGGACTGAAATGTCGACACTTTTTTGTAACATTTGATGCTTCAATAAACAAGCACGATTGAAAAATACTATTGAGTCCTGTGCACTTCAACACCATGTAACGTCATACATAGTGCATTTTAATATTAATATAGATATTTTGTTATTAATATATATATATATTGGTAACAAAATACACTTAGAATAACATTCTATATATATCTATCCATATATAAAATACAAATAACCGTAAAAATAAATATATATATATATATATATATATATATAATTACATAAATGATAATATAAGTTTACACAAAGAATTTAAATACATATATATGTATATATATTAAAATTCTACGTTTATATTTAAGTAATATTTTAACATAACTATGTGATTTAATTGATAAAAATGTGATTGACATGCCTGACAACCCAGGCAGAGAATTTAATTCGCAAGCACTATATTTAACCCTGTAACTTTCCAAGACACCAAAAAAACTGTACATGTTTTACTCGGGAGACTTCGCTGAACACAAATATTAGTGTTTCAAAATCGTAAATTGTATTACAACGATGATATTTTCAGTAAAAGTTACGTTTTTTGCATTTTTCCCATACGAACTGCACTTTTACTGACAACATTATTGTTGTAATATGTTTTACTGTTTTTAAACACTTATGTTTGTGTTCAGTGAAGTCTCCCAAGTATAACAGTAACCCCCATGTACAGGTTTTATGGTGTTTTGGAAAGTTAGAGAGTCAAATATAAGGCTTGCATTTCATTTTTTCACATTGGAATTTGCCAGTTTGGTAATGTTGCCTTTGAGAGCGTATGGTAGCCCAGGAATGAGAATTATCCCCTGATTGCATACCATTTGCAAAAGTAGACAACCCAAGGTATTGCAAATTGGGTATGTCCAGTCATTTTTAATAGCCACTTGCCAAACACTTGCCAAACACTGGCCAAATATCTGTTTTTGCTTTTGTCACACAAAAACAAATATGAATGCTAACTTTGGCCAGTGTTTTTGTCTCCTGAAAAAAATGATATATAATAATTGTGGGTGCACTTAATATGAAAGAGGTGAATTATGGTTGAACAGACAAATAGTGCAAATTCTAGGTATTATTTACATTTTGTTTTGATCAAAACGTGTACTATTGACTCTGTCCTGAACGCGTTAACTACACATGCTTTTAGCTTATTGATTAGTGATATTAAAAGTGTTTATATGATTACCTGCAGTACTTTAGAATGTACCAGTGCAATAAAAGGAGACCATAATATAAAGCATGCCTTTTGATATTTTTCTATTTTTTTTTACTTTATTTAAAAGACATATACTTTAAAACAAATTGTAAATGCAAATGTGATTCTAAAAGTGTATATGTGCATATTTCACTGAGCTGCAATGTAATCATAATCAGTTTTGCCAGATCTCTTTATTAAAATATTGTAAAAATAGTATAACTACATATGAAATATTTGTTGGCACATTAAATATACTTTTTTCTAACAAGAGAAACAAAAAACATCTGCCATGATTCAGTTCATTGCTCATCCTCTTATCCTGATTTTTTATTATTACTATTTTTTTTGCTAATTTTATATCTGGACTTGCAAGCAGAACTCGGCATCCATTTATTCAAAACATGTATTCAGATAATTAATGCCTCTGGTGAATAAATGTTAAGACTTGTCTTTGTTATGGGTCAACAGAACATTTTTAGCATGTGGATACAATCGATAAATAGTATTTATTTTCAAATGTCATTATGCCATTAAGTAAGAGTTAAGGACAGCTTGTTTACTTTTTACTGACGCACTTTACAATTTTAATGTCAGTTGAATATGACAAAACCTGAGACTTTTTAAATTCTGTTCAATTTTATACTAGGAATAGATCTACTATTTTAGATGAATTAAGTGATCTAGATTTATAAATCAAGTGTTAGTTTATTGTGAGAGGCTTTGACTTGTTCCTGTTCTGCTAATGTACTAGACAAGTCCTCGGAGCATGTTTTGCTCAATTGCTCAGGATGTCATCTTGACTTTGTTTTTAATGTTTTCATTCATTAGCATTTTTCTGTCAATACTAAAATTAGATTAGTATTATACACCTCCATGATAAAAGGTTGTTTTATAAGATTTAACAATAAAGTAGACATAACGTTATTGATCAGTTATGGATGCAGTCCGTGAAGTACATCAAAACGTGTCTGTACCAAAGATGACAGAGTGGTTGAAAAGAATGAGAGAAATTGTGGGGATGTTTATTGCTTGCCATCAACCATGGCAAGTCATCGCAATTGGCAAGAGGGAGAGGTGGCGACAACTTCAAACATAACTTATCCGGATTGCATAATGTCTCTTCTGATCAAAAATCACTTACATAAATTAGATAACCATATGCAAAAATAATGGAAACTTTGCCAATGCAAAAGTAACTAGATATTAGCTAGTATTAGGTGAAGCAGTTGACCATTCCAATGCTTGTGACATGATGTTTCGGGAATGTTTTACTTTCTCATCCATCAGTTGTTGGATCATTTGGCTTTCAGTATGCACTCAACTGTAAGAAACATCCTCAGCTAACACTGCATGTTTTGCCAATCCATGTGGTGTTATAGGTGAGGGTATTGTTGCCAACTATTTAGCCCCTTCAATACCAGAATCGAGTATAAACATTTTTATTTTCATGTATTTTGGAGTATAAAATCTAGTGCATAAAGCCTCACTCACGCTCATTTATACTCTAATTATGATTACCTGCCTGTAGATGAACAGATTTCTCTGCCAGAAGTCACTAGTAACTGATATAATCAGTGTAAAGTTCATGAAAATGTCAGCTTACCCAAGGCTTTCACACAGTTCAGAAAGTGTCACTGGGTGATAGCAATCCTACAATCAGGCACGAGAGAGGAATAAATGGATTTTAATCATCTTACTGTTAGCAATAGCAGTCCAGAGATTAATCAAAATTACTATAACCTTTTTAAAATTCCGTTATTTTAGAAATGTGGTTACTATATAGTTTAATTGTATTTACTATATGTTGTCATTATGTTTATATATTATATGTTGTCATTATGCTCAAATGTAGACATTATTTTATAGTCTACAGCAATTGCTAGTAATGCCTTCAAGGTTCTACCTATAAGCTTGGTTCTTGACCATATTTATTTATATATTTTTGCCGCACCTACTGTATGTGAGAAAATTAGCTTTTATACTAAAATTTTGAACCCTGTGTTAAAGGTATACTATAGTGCCTGGAATACAACACTCCCCCTGCATCCCCCTCCCTTGCCCCCACCCTCCCCAGTAAAAAAAAGGATTTAAAAAACATTTATTTACTTACCTTATCTCACCACTGATGTCCCTCGGCGCTGGGTCGACGCTCCTCATCCTCCGACGTCCTGCAACGAGCGTGCTCTAATGCACATGGGCATTGAATCAATGTTTTCGTATGGGGAAAAATCTAAATCTGGATGCAGAGCATGAGGACTTCCAGCATCAGATACCGGACCATAGGTCTGTTTAAATCCAGGAAGTCCTTTCATGGCTGTCTGTTAGACAACCACTAGAGGCAGACATAGTTCTGCAACGTTTAACATGGCAGCACTAAGTGCAAAAGGGACACTGCACCCAGAGCACTTCAATTAGCTGAAGTGGTATGGGTGCCAACAGTGTCCCTTTAAAAATCGTAAGATAAAAGACACTGTATAATGTCAAAAAACATTTCATTTCCCAAATATTGCTATAAGGTTAAACGAATGAGTGAAAATTTAAAATAGGTGTATATTTACATATTTTGTATTTTTACGTTTTTTGGCAAATATAAAGCAAAATATACACAAAAGTGCTGTGTTATGAGCTGTTTATTTGCTAGCTATGCATCCTTTGTTTCAAATAAATGGTATGTTAAAATGTCTTCGATCAAAAGGGGCTCGGAAGTGAAGCGGTTAACAACATTCACTATGGTAGAACATACTCAAGCACAGTTGCAAACTGTTCAGAAACCACTTTCAAAGTTGTATTCCATCTATTATAAAGACATAATAATATATTCAGCTTCCAAAGCTATTCGTGTGAAATAATATGGCTCTTTTGGGGGGGGGGGGGGAATTTCTGTTGCAAGCACCGTTAGTTGGAAGGGAGTTAAATTTAGCACTTTCAACCATGCTTCTGCTAGTCTGTGAAGGAATTACATTTTAATTTGTTGCTTTTCCATCTCACTGTAATATAAGCTTAAATTTGAAAGATCTAGGTCTGCCGTAATGGGTTGTGTCATTGGAAATTAGAGCTGATTTTATTATTCCTTACTGAAATTTTCATTTAGCTCATTCAGTAAAGGTTCCTGTTCTTTCGTGTTTTTACGTTATTAGATTGTGTAAGCAGATTCAGTGTTCCCGAAGAATCTTTAAAGTGTGAATACAGATAATTATCATTTATACATCATAGAAAAATCATGCTAATATAAGAGAAATTGGGTGCAACTATATATTTTTGGAGAATTTGCCAGCTTTTCATAGGCAAGAATGAGGTTTCTAATATAGGAATGATAAAGAAAGTAAATTATAATATAAAACGAATAAATAAAAGTTTGAACTTGACTTTGAACAACTGCTTCAATGAAGGCTAAAAAAATATAAAGAAAGCATAAAATAGGTATTCAATTGTAATGATGTTTTCAGAACCATATTTTCTATTTGCTTAAAGCTGTTTTTCAATTTCAGAGTCTATGTTTAGGTCTTTTAATCCTAGATCCATGAATATAACACCTGAGGGTTTGTTTCAACTGCATTACTCTATCAAACTTTAAATACTGAGCTTCACTAAGAGTGAGCAGTGAGGTGCAGAAAATAAATATGTGCCAGCAACAATATTTTCATTTTTTTCTTTAATTCTAAAATCGGTGACGAGTTTCTGTATAAGAACTTGTAAGGTTTCGTGACAACTAAGAAAATAAGGGAGACACCTAAATTAGATGTCTTCTTTCTGATTTGATTTATTCTTATTAATATTATCATTTATAATGTGCTAATGTATTAGAAAGTGTTAAACAAACAATACAAGTAGTTGGCAACAAATCAAGTTTTGCAAATCAGTCCTCTCTATTCTTTAACTGTTGTACTCTGACAATAATCTACAATTTGAGCTTATATTTTGAACTCCTATCCATATAAAAGATTGAGTATCTCACTTTTTTTTTTTACAATTATTACAATGGACAATAATTGAGTTTTATTTAAATTTAATTAAATTGTGTAGTTCTAATAACATTTGCTAAAGAGTTCTAAAAGTGTGTTTTATGTATTGTTCACCCTCCAGTAAATGAATAAATACAATTGCTTAGGCAAGTAATATTTTTTTTTTATTATTATTATTATTAGCTTTTAATCTTTCCTGAGGAGAAACAAACCGATCCTAGTGACGCTTGGTCAAATGTCTGTTTTTTTTTCTTTTCTTTTGTTTATGTAACAGTCTTACGTTACCATTGAAATTATTTCCATTAAAAAAAAAACCTTTAACAACATAAAGGAATACATGTTTTAGTCAAATGTGAAGACAGCCTCATTTTCCACACAAATCCCTTAGTACATATCAAATTCTTTACTTGGTGTGAACTGCTATTCACGGTTAAAAACAACAAACATGTGAATAATATTTGCTTATGTGTTATTTCGCTGTAATTAATTATGACTACATGTAAGCTGCGTTTCTATTTCAGAGTCTATGTTTAGATCACCGATATAATACCCAAGAGCTTGCCTTAACCTGCATTACTTTACCAAATTTTAACTACTGAGCTTCCCTAAGAGTCAGCAGTTGTATACAGAAAATTAACGATATGACTGAAAAAGCAGTCCACAATATTTTTAGTATGTATAATATTTCAAATTGATTTTGACGCAAAAATTTGCATTTAAGCTTGCCAGAAAGATTTGATTCTATTTGCAGGGTCAAATATGGCCACAGGGGTTGCAGGAATAAAATGTAACTAGAACCATCTTGAACAATACCTCTCATCAAATCCTTTCTGTCTCATTTCTACTGCATTTTTTTCATAGTCTACTTTATGTGTATTGGACACATTTCCCAGCATGCTTTGCAGTTGTATATTCCAAATGTGATGTTGAACTCCATATATATTGCAGTTTTTTGTGGCTTTCTTACTAAATTGTTAATGAGCTTTTTTTTTTATAAAGATGAAATATATTTACATAGATATCTACATAGCCTTAGATGGACGTAAAAACCCAAGGGCAGAGTACAGAATATTTGATAGAGTCCTAACCTCAACATCTGAGGAAAGGGATTTAGGGGTGATTATTTCTGATGACTTAAAGGTAGGCACACTATTTAATAGAGCAGCTGGAATGATAGCAGAATGCTTGGTTGTATAGGGAGAGGTATTAGCAGTAGAAAGAGGGAAGTGCTCATGCCATTGTACAGAACACTGGTGAGACCTCACTTGGAGTACTGTACACAGTACTGGAGACCCTATCTTCAGAAGGATATTGATACCTTAGAGAGAGTTCAAAGAAGGGCTACTAAACTGGTTCATGGATTGCAAGATAAAACTTACCAGGAAAGGTTAAAGGATCTTAACATGTATAGCTTGGAGGAAAGACGACACAGGGGGGATATGATAGAAACATTTAAATACATAAAGGGAATCAACACAGTAAAGGAGGAGACTATATTTAAACGAAGAAAAACTACCACAACAAGAGGACATAGTCTTAAATTAGAGGGACAAAGGTTTAAAAATAATATCAGGAAGTATTACTTTACTGAGAGGGTAGTGAATGCATGGAATAGCCTTCCAGCTGAAGTGGTAGAGGATAACACAGTAAAGGAGTTTAAGCATGCGTGGGATAGGCATAAGGCTATCCTAACTATAAGATAAGGCCAGGGACTAATGAAAGTATTTAGAAAACTGGGCAGACTAGATGGGCCGAATGGTTCTTATCTGCCGTCACATTCTATGTTTCTATGTTTCTTATGGTAAATTCTGAAGCCCTATTTAGCTTGTAATTTCCTGGGTGGGATTCCAAATGTTTGCCATAATGAATATCTATCTGTCCATAAAACTAATCTGTATCATATAATTCATTCAATATATTTGGCATTGTGCGATATGTTGGCAGGTTATAAATAAACAAAAATGAAAAAAAAAGCAAAAACATTTTAGGAATGTGTCTAAAGCTGGCATGATAGATGTTTTACAATTGGCAAATTAGATGGGCCACTTGTTTCTTATGTTTGTAAATTCGGTGAATAGGTTTGCATGAGGTTTATGAGTTCATATTTAACATTCATTTCAGTTAATCCCATTAAAGCTCTATCCTGTTTCACACTTGTGAAGAAATGGAATGTTTGGAATGTACCATAATGCTGCAATCAGGCGCTCCATGATATGTTCACGCTGTCTACTTCCTATGTTGTCAAGTGAAATATATTGCATGATTCCCTGGCTGTTACACATGTTGGAATACTCCTATTATGTATCTCTTGCTACTATACGTTAAACAAATCCCTCTTTTCCCCTGCAGTGAATCAGTTCCTTTCCCCCTCAATGCATTTCACAGCTGTGTCTAGTAATATATGCATGATGTGTAAAGGCCCAATCCATTCTTGGATTTGAAACATTTCAGGCTATGTTAAACATATGGGATTTCAAGTGATGTTACTATGAATTCAAGTCATTTGTTTTTCAAGCGTGTTAAGCTTGTGGGAAGTCAGGGATATTAATATTTACTGAGCATTTGTTCTTATTATATGTTTTAATTAACAAGAGTAGGTGTGAATTTGTTTTTATTGTCACATACAACACAACACTCCAACTTCTAACAGAACTGAAGGCAAAGTGAAAAAATTACAAGAGGCATAAAATACTAGACAAACTGGTCATGTTTAGATGGAGACTCCACAGGGAAAACTAAGTCAGTCGTCTAAGCAACTAACCACTAACTAGAAATTATTTAGCTAGTGTCATCTATACAAGTATCAGAATATCCACTTGCCCACTTTTTGAAAGGTGAGTGGAAATAGAGCTAGGTGAGCTATATGTGACAAATGATTATGAATGCCAGCTTTCAGTTGTAGAGAATCTAGAAGAAACTCTAGAAGCAGTTTGGAAGGATATATATATAGTTAATACAATGTTAAACAAAAATCTGCACACCAGTGAAGCCATAAGACTTGCTTTTCCCTCAGAAATCACAAATCTGCAGTGATGTTACTACCGCAAAGGATTCTGGGTGAGCATATGCAAATTAGTTTAACACAGAATCACATTTTTGCGTCATTCCATTTTAAACATGGACACCAAACTATATATATCAAAACCTCAAAATCCAATATTAATATATAGTGAAAATGGCCAGCAGAGCAAACTAAATTTAAATATGTCACCCTTTCCTTGCTTAATTAATGTAAATTGAGATCCTCCTCCACTTTATTACTTTTTGGTGCTGCGGTATAGTATATACTTTGTAGAAAAATATATTTCCCATTAACCTTCCTTGAGTTGTATGAGCATTGCCAACACTGCTATGCATTCCATGTCTGACATTTTGTGCCAGACATTCAATTATCCACCGTCCAGGAGGGAGTCTGGCAAATAACACACTTTCACCTAACTGTCTGCTCCAGTTCAGATAGTGTACAGTAATATGATGGGTAAATGCAGGCTGAAGATGGCTAAATGGTGGCCATTGCAGTCTGATGCCTAAAAGGTTTCTTCCTTATGCAGACTTCATAAATAAACATTGGAGAGGAAAAACTATGCTCATTTAAATAGACAGAGAGGATACAAATAATCAAATAACCAATGTTTCCAACAATGATACCCAGAAGAGTATGTCAGAATACACAAAGCATTCAAATTTGAAGAAGATGGGTATAGTAGGAACAGACATTGCTGAGTAAACTCACGTCAACTAACAATCCAGTGGCCACATGATCACAAACACTAGACGAATGTTTTCTATCACCTGACCAATGTTATTTGTATTGCTACTGCAACCAGCATATAGTAGGGTCAGAATTTGGCTTAAATCACTTGTCTCCATAGAGTCGCCCTACATGATGTCAATGATACAGGCTGATTGTAGTCGTATAATGGTACAGTGAATGTTTTCTCCACACAACTTAAAATCCCTATTAATAAATGAACATTATTTAAATGTCACATTTTGGACATTCTTGCTGTCCTATTACCCCACTTTATGACAACAGTATACCCATTTTAAACTTTTAGTTCCAAAAAGATAATGTCCTATGTCACAAATCCTCCATTTCAAGCTGTTTCCATTCACAAGACATGGTTTCACTTTACTCTACTGGCCTGCATAGTTCTCCGGTCGCTATCCAAAATATGTAATAAGTAGAACAAGAGTGTAAATGTATAGCTGAAACATGTCAACGTATATAGAAAAAATAATGAATTAGTTAAGCCTATGAAGAAGAATTTAGGTTGTTCTGCAGGCATTAATGACCTCGGCATTGGTCAGGTGTACCTAATAACATGTCCATTTGTGTATTTAAGATACTTCACTTTAAAAATGGAATTAAACTTTACTTAATATACACCTTTAAGTTGTTCTTTATTCCTTATTTCTGCAGTACATCTGCACAGTGCGTTCTTGCCAATAGGCTGGTATTGCTTACACAGAACATGACCTCAGGCACAGCACAGCACGTGTACTCTCCAGGGAAATATCTCGTTGCATGTCTATTTCCACTTCTAGCTGAAACGGGTCGTAGAGCAACAGTTGGCAGCAAAAATGTCAACTTTAGAATCTGATCCTGTTTTTTCTTTTTGTTATTTTTCTATATGTAGATGGAATTGCAACACAGTGATTGTGATATATTTGTAAATAAATGTAAGTGACCAAATTATCCAGAACATACAGAATGTAAAAAAATGAGCAAAATAAGCTAGAATAGATAAGAGCAGAAATTAGATATTTTAATTTTACATACCTTGTATATTGTTACATAGTTACATAGCTGAAAAGAGACTTGCGTCCATCAAGTTCAGCCTTTGTGAACTGAGGTTGTATTTGCATTTTAGCCATACTATGCAAATATAATTAATTAAATATAATTAGACAGGTGATACAATTGTAATTTGGAAAATTTATGTTGTATTATAGTGTTAAAGTCAAGGAGAACAATTAATAGGGCCAAAAATGTTAAACGTTAAGAAAAAGGATTGTCAATCCATCCCATGTGACATCAGCTGATATTACGATGGGAACATTCCAATGCAGAGAGTATGTCATCTGTTTAGTGTCCTTTTGTTCAGTGCAGCAATTTGTGTAATTCAATATATAATTTAATTAATAGTGTTGTGAAAAACATTCTCAGTTGTCCTCATGGGAACTCTGCCAAGCTCTATTAAACCTTGCATACTATTGTTGTATTCATGGAAATTTTACAACAGAAAGAAAAATCAAAACAAAAATGAGTCTTCCTTACTAAATCTGCAGTATCATTAAATACCTCCTCCTCCAAAAAAAAAAAAAAAACTAAAAACAACAAAACATGGCAACTAAAAATACAGACAGGGTAAAGCAGTGTAATCCATACGTGGGTGCAGAGGGAGTTAGGGGTAGGGGATGTTTTTGTTAGGTCTGGGTGGCCTAACGTTATCAGGTTAGGGGATGCCTGCATTCCAGATGTGCACCAAGGCCCAGAATGATGGCAATTAAAGCCCACAGCTCCTGGAATGCATATTGTATCTTTTTTAATGATGAACAAACACATTTTGCATCTAAGACATATTTAGAACTAAAAATAGAGAGTGATATAGTTATATGTATTTCTACTCACAAACAGATATACAGTGGGACTTGGACAATGGAAAATCCATTGAAAATAATGCCTCAGTATACAAATTTGTTTCGCAATACAAAGCAAGTTTCCCCAGGATACATTGCACCTGGAGGTTTATAGCACCACCCCCTGCATGCTGGAGCCTGTGGGTAGCACGTGGCGTCGAGTGTGGAAGTGTTGGAGCGGCTTTTGCATCGCGTTTTGGAGCCATTCTGGAAATTGTTTGCAGTTGTTTTGGGACTTTTTCGTGCATTTCTCAAGCTGTGGAAAGGTAGGGAACTGAGCTTCGTCGTTTGCATGCCTTTAATTGTGTGTTCTGCATTGTGGGATGCTTTCAATGCCAGCTTATTTTGACTTTTTCCTGACCTCCAGAAGGCATTAAATTCATAAACCAAGGTACCACTGTAGTTCAAGTATGTGTACCAGAAACCTATATACCCATATACAAACAGGGCCAGATTTAGATCCCATTGGGCATGGTGCTGGCAATTGTGATGGGCCTAATTACAGAATCTTATCGACAGAAAAAAATAAACTATACCACCCAAGCGGCATGTATCTGGTGGTGCTAATCTCTCTCTTTCATCTTTCAAGCTAATCGTCTTACCAGCAGGCAGAAGCTCATCTTAAACAGCATGGGGCAGAGATAAAGTGTATGTAGTGAGTGTAGAAGAAAGGAAACATGCCACAGTGTTAGAGAGACTGAAGCTGCTTAGTGCACAAAGTCAGTTTTACCCTAACTAATTCCATTACCAGCCAGTCCACACCAGTTTCGTTTCCCTACATCAATGCTATGTTTCCATACCTAAGCAAGACAATGTGAAGAGTAGTAAACTTCTTTTGGTCAATGGGCCTATTCAATTCTTTATTTTTATTTTTGTTTGTGCATAGAATAACATTTTAGCTTCCTGAACCACAACAGTTGCAGAAGACCATTGGATAACAGTGATTAACGTGGCATCGAGATAGCTGTGCACATTTTTTTTAGAAAAGGATGAGCTATATATGAATATATGAATAGAAACAGAGTCATCATGCATTTTAAATGACGAGTAGGAACAAAGCCTAAAGTGAAAGGAGTGTTGGCTAGTTATATATATCTTATGAAGCATTAATATCATTGTAAACCAGAGTCTTATTAAACTTTCTACACATTGAAGAACAATTCCAGCTAGTGTCTCTGATTATCCGTCAAATTATGATGTCTCAGATTAGGTTATACGGTGTATACTCTTAGTGACATCGAATATGCAAGAAAAACAAAAGGAAAAACAATGTCGTTGAGGTCTATCGTGTTAGCCTAGGTCATGGCTCATAGGTGGGCCTGGTAGGGTGCCCATAGTTGTCTAGTAAGGGCTATATGCCTGCTTCCCCCTGGGGGGCATGTACATCTCTTGTGGCCTTTGGTATGTTGACTTCTTAGATTATATAATGTAATAAAATATAATAATGCAAATAAAGCCTATGTATAGCAAAATAAACCTAATGTGGTGTCTAGGAGGGCCTGTCTCAGGTGGTGGTACCCGTAAGTAGAAATCTGGCTGCCGTGAGATTATAAGGACTGCTCTGCTTTGCCTGAAATTATGGGTATAGCTAGAGAATGTGTGGGCTATTGAGTGATCCCCTATTACCTAGCGATCCCATTAATTTGGTGCTCTCCCTCGCTATGTGGAAGGTGTAGGTGAGGATTATGTTAATGTGTCGGTCTAGATTTGGGGCCTAGTCTGTTGTGCTGTCTCGGTGGGGCGCACTCGGTAAACTGATCCAGTGCTCTAGTAACCGGCGAGCAATAACAGAGTTCAAAGGCTTGTGCTGCGAGCTATTGTGCAGCAGGTTTGAATTGTCCCTTGCAATTTCAGCAATCATTCAGCTTCATCTGGATACCGCCTGATGAGTAGCCGGGTAGGCCTCCACAGTCTGCTGGCTTGTTAAGGAGGGTTCTGGTCCCTGCTTCGAGCTGGTCCGATCTGGCAGGGTGCCGGAGTGGTCGTTCCTGCCGTTGTTCCCGTCGACGGTTGCGTTGTGGCGGGCAGTCCCAGCATGGTGAGGAGCTTGGTCGGGTCCTCTCCTGCTGAGAGGGCCAGGACAGTGTCGCCGTGGGGCACCACTAGCGTACCGGATGCTCCCCATCTGTACCGGACTCCGTGGTCTCTGAGGGCCCTGGTGATGGGCTGGAATCTGCGCCGCTCTGCTAGTATCGAGAAAGGTAAGTCATCAAATAGTCTTATACGGCTGTTTTCCACCGCCACAACGTCCTGGTTTCTGGAGCGGGACAGTATGGCTGACTTGACCGAGATATCTCGTGTAACCACGATGGTGTCTCTGGGGGCGTCTGCAGGGGCAGTGGGGGCCTTCCGGACTCGGAACGCTGATATCAAGGGCTGTACTCCGTTCCCCACCTGCACCCCCAGCGCTACGGCTACCTTAATAGCAAAATCCATCAGGGCCTCCTGGTTCACGGTCTCCGGAATGCCTCTGAGCCTGATATTCCTCTTTCGGTGTCTTGCCTCCAATGTCGTGACCGAGTTGGTAAGTCTTTGGATCTGCAGGGACATGGCTTGTATTTGCGTTTGAGAGTCTGCTATTAAGCCGTCTCGTTCCCCCTCTCTGGATTCCACTTCATTAACTCGGTGGGTCAGGGAGGTTATTTCAGACTGTACCCCCGCAAGGTCCGCTTTCCATACCGCCCGTAGGTCCAGTAGGAGCTGCTTAATGTCCCCTTTGGTGGATGGGGATGTGTCTGTGTCTGATTCCGCCCTTTGGTGTATTCCACTCACTGTTTGTGGGGCCTCGGTATCTTCCTCCTCCATGGAATCCTCCGAGTTACTGGAGCCTCGTGCTATATCGGGGGCCATCTTGGTCCGGGCCTGAGGCCGCGGCCCATCGAAGGATCTTCGAATATCGGTCTGGCAGTATCCCTCCGTGTGGGTTAACTTGCGGTGTTTGCGCCCCATCGTTATATCGGAGATATAGGCAGTAATTTGGTTCTAAATATGCCCAATTTCGTGGGTTTTTGGCCGTTTTTGCGGTCTTATTAGCAGGAGCTCTGCACAGGCACATCTAGTCGGTTGCTCAGCTGGCCACGCCCCCTCAATGGGCCTATTCCATGGGCATGGGCGACCTGGAGCTGCAGTTCCATCAGCCCCTATGTTAATCTGGTCCTGTATACAAAGTTAGCGTCAGTGAAATACATTTTCAATACTGAGTCTACAGGATGTCTGAACATCATTGCAAATGTATTTGCAACAAACTGCAGCTTACTATCATTTTTATATATCACAGACACATATATATGAGGGTATTTATACAGAAATCTATGAGTTTGTGCTTTACACACACTGCATACCTGGGAAGTAGCTATGTGGAATATTACCATTTTATTAAATAAGCATGATCTTATCGAAGAATACAGCTTGTTAATTACAATGGCATTCCCCAGCTTTCCCCAGTGTATGTAAACAAGCAACTAAGCCTTTGCACATATAGTAAGTGCTCGTCTTGGACTGGATATAATTCCAAAATGAGTGGTGAACTGATTCAGTTAAAATTTGGCTTAATCCTGTAACCGCTGCAACATATTCAGATGTGTATTGCTAATCATAAAACAGGCTTTTAATGCTTTTGAATGAGTTTAAAATGATTGATGTGGAAAGCCTTTGCCAAGCCACAAAACATTTTTCCTGTATCCCACAAGTCAGAGCATCAAACCTAGACACATTGAGCTAAATATTTGTGACTGCAGTTACTGAAAACCCAGAGGACATATTAGCTGATGATCACTGTTCCAGCTATTTTTTTTCTAGTGGATGTATAAATACGGTCCTATGTACTTGGGAGGATAACACAAGGAAGATGGCTAGAACTATTTATTTATAGGACAAAAATGAAAATTCCATTCCTAAGTGTCAGTTCAGTAGACCTCTATTTTATTACTTCTAACCTTGCATCACGGCACAGAAAGACGCTTTTGGAAAAGATGAAATCCCCATTGTATTTGATCACTATACAGTAGTGTTTGCTATGTAACCTGTATAAATTACATTATAAATATGTCTAATTTTGATATGTACTCAAGGCCGTCTTTAACGCGGGGCAAACGGGGCAGCTGCCCCGGGCCCTGTCCCTGCTGGGGGGCCCAAGACAGCTGCTCCGTTTGCCCCGGCCCGCAAACTATGGGGGCCCATCGGGTGGCCCATGCACTTAGGGCCACCCGTTGGGCCTGTGTCAGCAGGGGCCCGGTCGGGCGCAGTGGCGCTTTAACAGCGCGACCGGGACCTTGCTTTTCGGCAGCCGTCAGGGAGGAAGTGACCGCCGCGCGTCACTTCCTCCCACAGAAACCGGAACCGCGCGGGAGGAAGGAGGACCAGCTGCTCAGAAGGGGACCAGGCCGGGAGAGAGCAAGAGCTTAACTCCCAGCCACCCCAGCCAGCCAACTGGACCCCAGGGAAGCCACCCTCCAGGAAAAGGTAAGAAACTGGAGGGTGGTTATCACATTTTGTCAATCAAAATTTTATTGAGGCGTAAAGCGTATAGACAAATGTGTACAATGGTGACAATACTACACTGGCATGAGATGAGTATTCAAGATAGACATTCCAATATAAAGACTAAATTAAAACTAATGTATGCAGCAGGAAAATAGAATACAGTATGTCACATACACTGTTGGCCCCCTCAGAACACTTTAACAGGTGCAGAGTAAAACACACAAAGTAGAGTCAGCGTTTAGTAGACATTCCTATTCCATATTCTGTTACTCTCTGTAGTTCCACGTTTTGTGCATGTTCTGTCTTAGTTGCCACTGTCATGATCATTTAGTAACACCAAATCACTAGTGCTTTGAGTAATTGTTGTCTGCTGCAGGAAACTGGTAAGACTGCTATGGAGATGTTGACATTTAAATAATGCGCTCTGCATCCTTTTTATGCTGGTTATCACATTTTGCATGAATGTCTGAGTGTGTGTGTGTGTGTGTGTGTCAGTATATAGGTATGTCTATCTGTGTGTATGTGTGTTTCAGTATGTCTGCCTGTGTGTATGTGTGTCAGTATGTCTGTGTGTGTCTGTCAGTGTATGTGTGGTTCAGAATGTCTGTCTGTGTGTATGTGTGCCAGAATGTCTGTCAGTATGTCTGTATGTGTGTTTGTCTCTCAGTGTCTGTGTGTTTCAGTATGTCTGTCTGTGTGTATGTGTGCCAGAATGTCTGTCAGTGTGTCAGTATGTCTGTGTGTGTGTGTGTGTTTGTCTCTCAGTGTCTGTGGTTATGTGTTTCAGTCTGTCTGTCTGTGTGCCAGAATGTCTGTCAGTGTGTCAGTATGTCTGTATGTGTGTTTGTCTCTCAATGTCTGTGTGTATGTGTGCCAGAATGTCTGTCAGTGTGTCAGTATGTCTGTGTGTGCATGAGTCTGTCTGTGTCCGTGTGGTTCTGTATGTCTGTGTTTGTCAATATGTCTGTTAGTGTATGTGTGTTTCAGTATGTCCATCTGTCTGTGTGTATATGTGCCAGTATGTCTGTCAGTGTATCTGTATGTCTGTGTGGTTCAGTATGTCTTTGTGTATGTGTGGTTCAGTATGGCTGTCTGTGTCAGTACGTCTTTCAGAATGTGTCTCTGTATCTGTATGTTGTCCATTTGTGTTTGTGTGTGTATCTGTATGTGTCGGTGTTTGTATCTGTATATCTGCATGTGTGTCTGTATGTGTGTCAGTGTGTGTGTCGGTGTATCTATATGTAGTCAGTGTGTGTACCTTTTGTATCTGCATGTATGTCAGTGTTTGTGTCTATGTGTGTGTCAGTGTCTGTGTGTATCTGTATGTTCTTGTGTGGTCAGTGTGTATCTGAATGTGTGTCAGGTAGTGTATTTGTGTATATCTATATGTAGTCAGGGGGGCCCAAGTAAATGCTTGCCCAGGGTCCAATCAAAATTAAAGACGGCCCTGTATGTACTAAGGACAGTAAGACAAGTAATATATATAGCTTGTATGTGACAATTACATAACATGGAAGTTCTAAAATGTTTGCCAGGGGCTGTTTAAAAGCATGGTTGTAGAAAATAGGATTGTGGAAGTTTTGGCTGACAAAGTAGTTAAATAATTGTTGAAATAGACATGCTTGCATAGGAAAAATAATGCTGTAACAGTGACTAGTTGTTTTCCTATAATATTCTTTAACTTTAAAGGAACGCAGTACACACAGTAACCACTTTAAAGCGGCACTATCTCAACCCCCTCCTCCTACAAAATGAGCATTTCAAAATCTTTATTAAATACTCATATTGACTGGGTTGGAATTTCTCTGAAATATTTATCCTACGCCTGACACTATTACACTGGGCATGGCTTCCGACTCCTGGAAGAGCCAATCCTCCAGCCATCAACAGTTATGGTTGCATGGACTTGGCAATGTGTATAGAGGATCTTGTGGTCTCGAAAGACCTTCCAAAGATTTTTAATGATGTATTCTTGCGCATGCGGCTAAAGCACCAGGAGAAAAAGAGGACGTCGTCTGGAAGAAGATGGAGGTTAAACGCACCTTTGCCAGCCCTCATCCGGCCACCAGACACCGAACGGTGATGTCAACATCAGTCTTTGCAAATTATGCAAAGTCCCCAAACAGTGAAATGGACGTTTTAATGCATTAAAGTGGTTATGGTACCATGAGTCTGTGGGTGCCAGATGCAACATTTTTACTTAACAATTTACTCCAAAAATTGTCAGTCACTTGTAGCCTGAAATATTGCCTCCTAAGATAATATGGCATAAATGGAGCTATATGCTGTTTCACACTATACCTTCAATGGTTGAGAGCATCAACTGTGCACTTTCAGTCAATCACAGCCCCAGTTGCTTGTATGAATTGGTATGGCATTAGACAGAAGCCTAGCTCCACCTTCTTAATATCATTGTTGGAGGTCGGGCTTTAGACCAAGAAGCTTTGCTAAATGTAGAGTATACTATTTTGTAGTAATGCAGGACCTGGTATCCATGAAACTCAAGCACCATAACAATTTCAATCCATTGAAATAGTTATGATGTCTTTGATGTTCCTATAATTTAAATTGCCTGCAATCTGGGGCTGGGGCTTAAAATTATGTTGTACTGTTTGCTTGCATAGAGTACTTTGATTTTGCACTGGGTGATGTTCTACTCAGCCTAGCTGATTAATTAGCTTGAAAAATGTTTATATTTTGGGCCATTTTGGCCTTATTTTTACAATGATATAGTCAATTCCTGAAGATTTCAAATTACTAACACTTTTAGGAATTAGAAAATGGAAAATAATGGGTTCTCCTTGCGATCAGAGAATTGTGACACTTTCTTTTATAGACAAATAGATAGATAGATATTTTGTATTTATTAAAAAAAGATAAAGAAAATGTTAGACTGTTAGCAATATTTGTTCTATGTATTGTGTTATGATCTATAACTTTATCATTTGAAGATAATAGATAATAGATGATTGTTCATTGTACATTTGCTAGAATTTTTGTGATTATGAAAATGCGTGAATTATTTTGTAAGGCAGAGGTTGCCAAACTGTCCTGATACACCCCCAAACAGTTCAGGATTTAGGAATTTCCCTATTCACTTCCAGAGAGGGTGTTGATAAAACCTGCATAAGGGCTGCTTTGATAATTAGCAATGGAATAATGCATGTGTATATTATTACAATGTGCCTTTGTTTTCGAATTTGCATGAGCTGGTGAAGTTAAGTTAATTATATTGCCTAGAATTCCAATAATGGTGTAGTTTGCTGATTTTACATGGAGACAAAGATCTTGAGTGCTACAAAGGAATATGTAATTCTAATCTTACTTTATGCATTGTAGTAGGGATTTTAACAGATTTTTTTGTGTGCAATGTTTTGGGTGTCCTTTTTGTAACCTCAGATTGTATAGTATTAGTTACAATCCAATAACTAAATAAACACATGAAAATCCAGATGCAAGAAGTGTGAACCGGTGGGAAAGTTGGAGTAGAGTCCAAAAGTATAAAGTTTCCCATTTCATGTGTCAGGACCTAAAGCCAAACAAGGAAGGAAACTGAGCTCTACCAACACTAGCTCAAGTCAAGACCACTTTAGCCTACACTTCGCTGTAAGAAAACGTTACGGATAGGACTTTCTTCAATGGCAAAATATTTAAATGGTTCTAAAATGTTACAACACTGCTTGCAAAACGACACAAATAAGTATTTGTGTATTAAAACCACAAATATAGAGATCAATGATAATATTAACCCCTACATGCATGGTCTAATATCTAGCACTGGTAATGGAGGCCGTGTTGGCATCCCAGTTTCTCCAATGCACCTTTCAACCAATCTTCCCTTCCCCTGCCTTATGTTTACCTTTCTATGAAATTCACTCTGTCTGCCTATTTAAATCTACCCCAGTCATCCTAGGCTATCCACTGAAATCTTTTCTTCATGGCTAGCCATAACTTCTTCTCTAGCACTCCTTCTTTCATAATTGGGGACTATAATATACCAATCATAAACCCTAACTCCCCTGATGCCTCTCGACTGCTCTCTGTAACCTCATCCTTTAGCCTCACACAATGGTCTAACTCAGCACCTCATACAGCGGGAAACATCCTTGATCTTATCTTTACCCATCTCTGTACCACCTCTAATCTCTTCAGTTTTCCATTTCCTCCATCTGACCACCATCTGCTGAACTTTGACTTTGGCATACTCCGTACTCAAATTACAAAAAATAAGGAAATGAGGGAGAAGCATCCCTAAACAGAAAGCAAATCCCATCAAAACCAGTACTCAAATTATACCACCCTCAGTACTCACCCTCATCAGGCTCACAGAAGCCTCCACTGTCTTAACCTACAGTGACTCTCCACCAACCTCTAAACTCTCCTTTTACCTATCTCAAACCTCACCTAGCCTAGCCCTGTAACCACCCTTTGCAACTACACCCTCTTATGTCAACTAGATTTCATGGCAACTACTACATTTTAACCTAGCAAGCGCGACCAGTTGCAACCATGTAACCTAGCAAGCGCCCCCAGTTGCAGCCATGGCACATTAAGCTGACTTGGTACCTCCAAAACTGCGCCATACAGCTTGGCTCTTTCCTCTGCAAAAGAAAACTACTGTAAAACCCTCATAACCACACTCTCCCACAAACTCAAATGCCTCTTTTACACTTTTAACAAAATTTCACAACTCATTTCACTGAGAAGATTTATTCAATCAGTGCAGAGATCTCTCAGCTCTTCTCCTACCAGTACTTCCTCCAACCCCACTCCCTCCACTGTTCTATGCTCTCTCTACAGCAAAAGAGGTTTCTGCTCTGCTCTGGTCATCCTGCTCCACCACCTGTTCCCTCGATCCTATTCTCTCGTATATCATCCACTCTCGCCCTTCTCCTATGGCATATTTACTTCACCCTTCAAGCATGTAACTTTAAGCCCGATTCTAAGAAAGCCCAACCTTGACCCTAACTCTCCATCCAACCACCCTATCTTGCAACTAACATATGCCTCCAAGATCCTTGAGAGAGTTGTGTATGTGAGATTGACCAACATTCTCGAATCCAACTCTCTGCTTGACCCACTTCAGTCTGGATTCCACACTCGCCACTCTATCGAAATGGCTTTAACTAAAGTATTCAATGTTAAAACAAAGAAAACGTTACCTGCGCTCTGGCCAAAATCCCTATATACATTTAAACGAAATGGAGGCTCCTTTGTTTTATTCCAATGGCCATTCGAATATAAGTTCATCTGCCACATCAAGGTTAGCCTCAAAAGGTGAGTCCTACACTAGCCATTAGATTTGCTAGGAAGGGGTATTTTATAAACTCTTTAACATTTAACTCTTTATAGGGATTCTACACATACAATAAATTTTGCTTGTATCAGACAAAGGTAAATGTCTCTAACGAGACATGAATGGGGTGTTTTATAAACCCCTACATACTTATTTACCCTAAATAGGGCTATAACAAATCACCTTGCTGGTATCAGCTAGAAGGCAAATTCCTCAGTCGAGACAGGAAGGGGTGCTGCCCCTACATACTTATAAACTCTTGATAAGGCAAATCACCTTGCGGGTATCAGCTAGAAGGCACATTTCTCTGTTTAGACAGGAACGGGTGCTGCCCCTACATACTTATAAACTCTTAATAAGACAAACATGTGGTGGCTGGCAGCAACATAATGTGTGATACAAACATCATATACAAACACAAAAATAAAGCACTGCACTTACAGCAGCAGTGGCTTAGTATCTAACAGCTCAAAATACATAGTAAAAACAAACGTTACCTGAGCTCTGGCCAAAATCCCTATGTACATTTAAACCAATGGCAATACGAATTTAAGCTCACCTGCCACGTCAAGGTTTCAATGATTTTATAAGCTCACCGGCCACTTAAAGTATTTAATGATTTAATCTCTGCAAAATCAAGTAGTTGCTATTCTATCCTAATTCTCCTTGACCTTTCTGCTGGTTTTGACATTTTTGTTGCTGATACTGCTCTCCCCTGGCACTTTTTCAGTGTCTCTGCCTCTTCTCCACAACCCTATTCCATGGTTTTGTTCTTGGTCCCCTAATGTTCTGCTCTGTCAAAGAATTGTGTCTATCCTCTAATCGTTCGCTCACCTCTGATTCTCACCTCTAAGACTTCTCCTTACCCTCTCACCCAGTCTCTATTCCTTTAAAGAAATTATAGAAAAATCACAAAATCACAAAAACAGCCTTCACTCCTGCACCTTTTTTTCTCCCCGGCAATTGTAAAAAAAAAACACTAAGCCCTCAGTGAAAACTATTTTAACAACTTGCTTTTCTACCCTTACCTTTTGTGTCACTATACCCCACCCCATTGAGCAGGGCCCTCAATCCCTCTGTTCCTGTGCGTCCAACTCGTCTGGCTACTGTTAGTCCACCCATTGTACAGCACTGTGGAATTTGGTGGTGCTTTATAAATAATAATAATAATTGTTTGATAAAGTTTTCAAACAAGATCTCTCCAGCACCTTACCAGGCATACTAGTAATGGTAGAGGGACATGTTAAGATGATGCCAGTTATGACAACCTTAACATAGGTACAGTGTGAAACGTTGACATTGGTACTCCCCTACTTTGAAATATTTCAGTGCAAAAAATAAAAATAATTTCTCTTCAGCATGTTAGGTCTAGCTTCCTCTTCAGCTAAAGAGCACAGTAAAATGTCAGATGTAGCTTGTATATGAAATAAGTAGTATCCCAGTATGAGTCAGTATACTGTCAAAAAATAGAAACTGTCCATTTTCCCTTGAGATAGACTATATTAAGCGGACTCAGAGAACAGTACCAGTTATTATTGCATACAATGCAGAGGGCAAGTTTAACACTTTAAGAGCAAAATATGAGAGTAACACATTGGAAATGAATGCCTTCATCATTCATAGTAAGCGTTCCAACATGCAGTCTGTGTTGAATGTAATTCCTTGTATATCGTTCAGTTCTGTAAGTGGAATCAATAATCATATGTGTCAGGAATGCATTAAATAGTTTACCAAACCCTTTAGTTGTTGTTGCATGAGTTAGAAATGCTCTCAGACACTTTTTTTAGTGTTTGGAGTAGGTTATAGTATCTGTTATTGGTTGTACACTCAGCCACATGGATGTTTTGCTGTAATTGGAATTCCTGTCTTGGCTGTTTCATATTCTGATTGAGCTAGTCACATTTCCCACTGGTAAATTAAGTCTTCTGATACACCTAAACTATGATTCTTTAAAGGGACATGGTAACATGGTAGCACTAGGTATACACATGTGTACTCCTAACCTTATAGTGTCCTAGTCAGCATTTAGGTCACCACAAGAGATAAAAGGGTATTTTACTTGTCTTTTGTAACACAATGTTGGGATGCTTAGTGTGTCAGGGTTATTAAGAAGTGCAGTGGTATTTGTATTTAGCAATGCTGAAATTGATAAAGGCAGAATTATCTGAATTGTGAACAATACATTTCTAACATGCAATAGTATTCAGACTGTCAAATCCAGACATTGATCATAAGATTTACTAATGCCTGCATACAAATAATAACTTATGAAAACTTGTGTATGTAGTCTAGAATTCAGATTCTCTCATGGGGAAACCAAACTTAAATCTGGAACATAGTGATAGAAATATGGAACCAAATGCTGATCAGCTATAATAATTCATTAGAATTGGCCAGTATCAGTCCGCAAGCTCAGGTGAACCAAGTTTGCAGACAGAAAGTAGTCAATTCTAATATAAGCTAATATATTACAAAACATAAGTACCATTTTTTCGTTTTTTTTTCACACCATTTAGATAACTAAACTCTATAGTGGGATACATTATACCCTAATCATTAAAACATAAATGTTTTTACGGTTTTATCCCTTTGCCACTAAATGCTGTCATTAAATGCAGTCACTAATACTTAGATTGTTTCCCATAAGGTATACTCACAACTAAAACATGTGAAAAACAGATTCAACAGCGGGTCTTCAGACAAAATGCAGTGGAAATGACTAGATTATGACCACATTGTCAATTTACAGATTTCTTAAAGCCAAATGCAGTCAGGATTCGGTCTACCCGACTGATTTCTGTAACTTTCTCTGAGAAGCATTCAGAAGATCACTAATATCCACATGTCAACCAATTTAAATCACAGGAATTGAACATTTAATAACTACTACTGCATGCTGGCCAAATTTAAACCAAATGCATCCAGAAAGATGAACATTCACAAATTCTCATTCACTTGCTCTTTGCAAGTGAATTTATAATTTGAAGAACTATTTGCAAATAGAGCAAACAGCTAAAAATCCTAGGTGATGCAAGGGTTAATTATGTTGCCGCGGTCCAGCGCTTGCTAGCCAGCCACCACGTGAAATAAATCTAAATTTAAAAAATACTATATAAATAAAAATGCTGTGGGTGTCAATTAGACCACCATGTATTTTACCTCTATATGACCACATCTGCAAAGCGCCAGGTGGGGGCATGAAAACGCCCCATCCCTACGTCCTCCCATAGCCCCACCTGTGGGCATTGAGTGGGGACCAGCGAGGAGGCCCTAATGTTCCAGTGACAGAGCTCCTGTACTCAGACCAAGTACCTTTGTCAATTTCCCTAATTCACTGCCTGATTAACAAAATCTGGTTATTGACAATGTCTGGAATTTGCACTTCGAAGAGCCAAAAACAGCAGCTAAAGGTTTTGCCGCGTTTGGGATGGAGCCATTCGGTCTTTAGTGAATAACCCTGCTTTAGGGCACACTTGTGCATTTGAGGTATTTGACACTATAATACATTTGTGCTCCTACATTAGTTCTTCACATAATACTATATTTAAAGAATGGTGCATGAGAACGAGATTTTAAAGTGGACACCAGACAGTGCCAAATTAAATGTTCTTATTTGATCCAAATAATTTAACCTATTTTAAGTGTTTTTTGTGGTTTGTAAATACCTGTATGCCGATTTCAAACACAGTTGCATTTCAATTATTTTCATCTAAATTTGCTGAATGTAAACCAAATCCAAAACAGTAGTGTCTTTTTCTCAAACCCTGTCTTTTCTTGCATTCGCACTTTTGCATTAACCTTTTTTTTAAAGTGGCCCTGTCTTTGTTTTTGTTGTTGCAGTAATCCTCTCATAACGCCACTTGTATTATAACAACTATACTGCCTTGCCAAGCACCTATATACTTATTATTTTTCCTCCTTGCTCCAGGTCTTGATATCTGGTTGCTGCCATTCCTTCTATAATGTAAATGGGTTGACTAGTTTGCCATTAGCATGTGCTTGAAGCCTTCTGCACACGCACACATTGTCACAAGTCACACATTATTAGTCAATTGCCCTGAAGCTTTAGTTCCTGCAGACAAGCTATTTCTGACTCATCGTGTCCTGTTCCTGCAGCTCCTGCTCCTTGCCTTCTCCTTAATACCTCGTCTTAATACCTCGTTTAAAACTCGGCTACTCCTTCTGAACATGCTGTTGTGATACCAGTCACAGACCTTTGTTTTGTCTGTCTACATCTGCGGATTCCCCGCTCTGTCTGGTGAAACCCCTGTGCAAATTATCTTTATCTTGGAGTTCTGTTTCCAAACTCAGACACACACTCCATTGCATCCTTTGTTGTCACTCCTGGGATCCTACTACCAACCTTGTACCATTTGATTTTATTAAAAACATTTTAACAGGAGCTGAAAACAACTGCAACTCCCAAACAACCATTTCTGCAACTATCTATAACATGCAAACAGTCTATCTACGTTGTTAGAAGCGATTCTTCTGCTTTTTCGTAAATTACAAAGTCAGTCCTCTTTATATTGTTATTTTTATGGATGGACCAAATATAGCATTCAACCAAAAACAGGTCATTGGTAAAACTGAGTTTATGTTCTCTTTAACTTTTAAAGAACTTGTGGTTCCTGCTATCTAAAAGAGATCTGTCTGTCTGTCTGTCTGTATCCAGAGCACATTCACAGCTAGATTAATAGTACATGCCCCTTATCAGATTATCAGAGAGTAAAAACATATAAATACTCATCCTTTCTCCTAAACATTCAGCACATATGTCTGCCAGAGCTGTAGTGGTTATTGTGCATGGATTATTTCTTTAAATAATCTTCAAGTGCCCCTCCCGAGATCAGGCTCTGGATCTGCCAGTGGGTGGAGCACAGTAAGAGTGTAACACTCACCTCTCTGAGGACATAGCAGTGCTGGATAGGAGAGTATGGTAAAATATTACCATACTCCAATTACCAATATATAAGTTCCCTTTAAACAGGTAAAATGTGTTTAAGATTCTAGGGGTCCCCTGTTTCCCTCCAAAGAGTCAATCCATTTTCAAATAGCTTGACATGTACGTAGGTTCCCAGATGCCTCTCATCCAGCTTCCTCATTTGAGACAGCAACAGTGGTAGATTCCCTTTGGCAATAGACATATCAATCCTGCCTAAACATGGGCAGATATGACATCACTGAGGTGGAAATAGGAACTTCTGTATTTGTGATATCAGAAGAGGAAGCCAGACTAGAATGGAGGGGCCCCAGGGGAACCCAAGCAAGTGTCAAAAACAGTTTGACTATATATCGTGGAACAGCTCCAAAGACTTTTGGCACCATAACCACTAGAAGGAACAGAAATGGTAAATTTTATTTTTTAAAAGTACCGTATAAGAAATAATTTTGCTTTTCATGTAAGATATAAGGCTCAATTTAAAATTCTGGTTCTTGCTTTCAAATCTCTACATAATGCTGCTCCCACCTATCTATCCTCCCTAATACACAAGTATGTCCCGTCTAGGCCCTTACGATCTGCTGAAGACTTACGTCTATCTTCTGTCCGTACTCCCACCTCTGATGCTCGCCTTCAAGACTTCTCGAGGGCTGCACCGTTCCTGTGGAACTCACTTCCCTCCTCCATTAGATGCTCTTCCAGTCTCCACTCCTTCAAAAAAATCATTAAAAACCAATTTCTTCATAAAAGCGCATCAATTAAATGTTAATAGCTCCCGACTGATTCCTCTCTTCCAACTGTCAGTAGTCTAATACTATCTTTACCTTTTGTGTCACTTTACCCCACTCCCTCTAGCATGTAAGAAAAAATGATTCATGAGACCAGGCAATCTTCTTCCACGACTCCATGGTTCAGTTCTGACACCCAAATGCCCATTGAAGGGACTTTAGGCAGTGGACAGAGGTTATCAGGTTCTGACCGGTCTGCGGCTACACAGCCCCATATGCTTCGAACTGCAATGTGATAAAAAAAACGCTCCACTGTTAAACCAAATAGGTAATGAGTGAAACAAAAAAACAGTACATAACTCAGTACGACAAACAGCTTCCCAATAGGCCTTCCCCAACAGTGCCTCTGGCCAGACAAGTAGATATATACAAAAATGGGATACAGCTGGGTACTAAAAAACTAAAGATTAACAGTACATAGTGACGTATAGTAACATGTGTTAATACGGCAACTACTGATTGCACTAACAGGATAGAAGATCAAGAAGCACCTTGAATCCACTCTCCTCCTTGGACTGTAATCGATTATTCTGCTGAAGTAGGAACTTCAAAGAACGGAGTCAGGGATCAATTAAAAATGTATCTTTTATTTAGGCAATAAAAAAGCCTTGTATTTGAAAATATTAAAATCAAATATACATGAGTATACGGTATCTAACGCATTTCGTCCACTCAAGATGGAGTTCCTATGAGATAATATGGACAGCAATAAATAAAACATTTCATGCATTATCCCAATCATCTCAGTCTCGTTTAAATAATACCAGTCCTTAATGGTGATTGGAGAATTCTCTATGAGTTACTTGGATCCACTGCCGATCAGATTTGCCATTCAGCAACAACAATCTCCTTAAAGGTCGTCGCCGGCTTTCTTTTCATCCATTCACAATTGCTGATCTGATTTCCCACCGATTTTCCAGATCTGTTATGCTTGCGTTCCACATGTCCGAGATTTGCGTTCTACCGGGTATTTCCGGTTCCTGTTGCCTTCAAAAGTTCATGAATGCCGCTTGCATTCCAGCTCTATAGCACCATGCATTCCAAATATGCTGATATACCAATTTAATAATACAAAAAAAGCTAAAAAAAATTTAATAGTAATTAAAAAAAAAGGAAATTTTAAAAGCACCTTACACTTTGAACCTAATATATGAACAATTGCTAAGGCGAATTACTATGGATTAACTCTTAGATAAGGATACATTTTTTTATATGTTCTAATTGCAAAACTTACCTATTTTACTTCCTGTAAACAATTAATTAAAATTCAATTAAGAAACATAACATTTCTAATAAAACATATGCTATATATATATATGTTAAAGTGTGGGCGTAGAGAGGCAACACAATTAAAAGAAAGATGTCTGGAGCACAGATTAAGCAATTAAGCACAAGTCCAAAACATGTTTTGCCTATATAATGCAACAGATGTCCAGAAGTAAATCTGAAAAATATCTATCATTTTATGTTTTAATATTCATGCTCTATTTGAGTGTAATGTCTTATGGCACTTTGCTTGTGTTTTTAAGATAAACAGCTTTTTTTTTTAATTAAGCCTTTTTCATTAAATTGTATTTACATATAAATGAACAGTCTATATTTAATTCCTATTAAAATGTGTTTTTACTATGTAATTTTAAGCAAAACGACAACAAACAACAACTTTGCATGTAATATTGTAACAGAAGCTCTGATGTTCCTATATCATTTATCTCAGTTAAAGAAGCTGGTATCACAGTCATGTCAGTAAGTCTATTCTTGGATAAATATGAATTAAGCTATCAATAAGGGATATAAGCCAGCCATAGCTTTTATCACTTTGGACAACACTTATTTTCATATGTTTGCATGAATGGATTTGCTGTCAGTGCTGAATTACTATCCTCCCTAATACACAAGTATGTCCCGTTGAGGCCCCTGAGATCTGGTGAAGACCTACGTCTATCCTCTGTCCGTACTCCCACATCTGATGCTCGCCTCCAAGACTTCTCCAGGGCTGCACCTTTTCTGTGGAACTCCCTTCCCTTCTCTGTTAGACTTTCACCCAGTCTTCACTCCTTCAAAAAATCTTTGAAAACACACTTCTTCAGGAGGGAATATCATTTAAACTGTTAGCGGGTTTTCATTCTCCCAGTCCATGATTCCTCTCCTGCAACTGTCAAAAATAACCTAAGTTCTAAGTGAATACTTTTCTAGCAACCTATTTCCTTAACCTTTCTAACGCCCTTTGTGTCACTATACCCCACTCCCTCTAGCATGTAAACTCATTGAGCAGGACCCTCAACCCCTCTGTTCCTGTGCGTCCATTTGTCTGGTTACAATTACGTGTCTGTTAGTACACCCATTGTACAGCGCTACGGAATTTGCTGGCCCTATATAAATAATAAAATAATAAAAATAATAATGACGTATCTTATCAATGTTGGCTATCAGTACTTTTGGAATAAACTCAGGCCCCCTATTAAATTTAATAGAAATGTCTAATTTGTGTAACACCTTTTTCTCAACTTAGTGGAGTGGGCATAAGCGAACTTCAAATTCTTTAGATTTTACGTAATTGTGGGAAGTTCAAATGCATTTTGCAGCCTGGGGTGCCACTTTAAGATTTTTTTTTTTTTTTGCGTTATTATCCATTGAGGATTTCAGTTTAGAATATTTTATACACATAACCTAGGTTAACATACAAACTTGCAGTGTGCATAATGGATGAAAAGTAACAGACACTTGTCTGGATGTAGGAGAGGAAGGGTCTGCATACTGAAGTAGCAAGTCCCCCATTGGTATCTGTGGGAAAATTGCTATTCTGCAAATTGCCTTTTTCTGGTAAAATAATCCAGTCCATTGAATCTGATTTGCAGACAATGCAGAGTGGACGTTTCCCCTTTGACAATATCAATTCACTGGATACCTTGCTCTTGCTTTGAACAAAAGATGCCCTACATCTGCCATACATCAAGGTATATGTGTGTGGGGCAGTGTTTATCGAGGATATTTTATATGTACATTTTCATCTCATTTCACTAAGAGGTATTAGTAACTGAGCTGTTGCTAAATTCAGTTAAACTTGAAGGTCAGTTTAAAGTTCTGTGATATTTACTATCATGTGTGGCAAGATGGCTTCCGAGTAACTGAGCTCAGTCAGCAGATCTATTTCCCTAGCATAAGAGCAAAGAAAGCACGATGACAGGGAAATAGAAGATGCATTTATAGTGGCAAACAGCAACACTGTGTCACTGTTTGCGTATTCAAATAGTTAAAAGATTTTTAAAATACATGCTAAGGTCTGTGAGAACAATGTCACTGGTGTCACTGGTGAGAGAGTTAACCTCTCCAGTTATTCCAGAAGAAACAAGTAAATACATTTAAAAAGAAGCATGCAATCCCAAGGTTTACTAAAAAATCTTTACATCACGTGGGCAGAAGGATGGAGAAATAAAAGGCGACTTTATTTTATTATTATTTTTTAGTATTGTTATTATTTTAAGTGAAAGACACTTTGAAAAAGCCTGTGTGAAGGTGAAACAAGTTAGTATTTTATTGTTGTTTTATACTATACTTTTGGTTTTATTATTTTGGTCATAAATAATACTTGATTTTTATCGAATTTGGACCCTCCTGTTTTTATCTCTAAAGTTTCATACTTCGGTTTCCTTGCTGGGGAAGATACCACCTAAACTATACAGGATTGAGCATAACTTTACTGTGCTCTCTGTTTGTGAGTATACCTCCTTTTATTATTATTATTATTATTTTTAGCTATACATAGAGCACTATCTTCTGTTTTTATTTTCATTTCATACGCTGGTGAACTCTCACTGTGATAAAACATCATATTGAAAGAGACCACTTGTAACAGATCACCTGGCACCCGACTGGGTACCTCCGTTGAAGGATGCCCCTAGCGTTTCCTGAGGACTTCAAGCACTGCAGCAGACACCATAACCACCGTAGACTCCTCCAGAGAGCAAAACAGGAACCAGCGCTTACAAGAACTTAGCAGTGAGGTAGCAAGGGAATATGACAGGCATAGCAATCCCTTGTAGCAGATTCCCCCAATAAGAGACGGCACTCCAAATTGAGGGTAAAGTAGAACTGACTGTGCTGGCACACCCAGCCTGGTTTTTATTACGGTCTTGCATATACAGAGCACACCCACAGGGAGGTACAAAGTAACCAATCACATAACAGTACAACCCACACATTCCCTCCCCTCAGATAAACAGTTAACACAATTAATATACACACATTTTTACAAGAGTTTTGGATGTACCCAAAATACATTCAGTATCCCCAGATAGCCGTAATCTGGGGGAACAACATGTGTAAAAATCAGCTCATTCAGATAAAGGGTTCGAGAGTTATGGGACTTTGAAGTTTTGACCGACCGCACAAGCAAAATAGCCGAAAACAGTTCCATAAGTTTTGGCCTTGCGGTCGGTCTCTGTTCGTGTAATAAAAGTCCCGAACGGCTTGCCATCCATGGATATACTGAAGTTCGTATGAATCCCCATAGTTAACTTAGTCTTTCTACCGAACGGCGGTCTGGAGGTCTCAGCGGTGTTCGCCTACCAGAGTGTCCGATTTTAGTTCCAGACACTCAACGGCAAAACACCGCTGTTCGGGAATTAAAATGGCCGCGAACACGTGTCGAATTCCTGAAATGGCGGCCACTTCGACGAACGTTGACGCTGATACCGTTCCACATAAGATTAAGACCGAGATCAGCATATCCACATACGGGGATTGTGCCATCCAAGTCCATATATCTGGAGCTGATTTCAAGCTCCAGGAGATTGTAAGTGCATTTCCTTTATTTTATTTATAATCACTAGCATTAAAAATACTACACCATATTCTGTTTATTTGTCCTCATGTTTTGCAAATCACTCCACCTTTATTTGGGTTGAGAACACTTGTGAAGGCACTGCTTTCCTGCATTCCCTTTCTAGTGCTCTGTGCATAAGTTACCCTAGAGGCATATCAAACAGAATTACACACTTTGGGGTGACCACACAGCAGTGGCATATACACAATCCATGGGGCCCTGGTGCGAACTGATCCGTAGGCCCCCCACCTCACTCCCTCTTCCCGACAGACACAAAAACACACACACAGAAACACATACATACATACATACATAGAGACACACACACACACACATACAGACACATACACACATACAGACACACACACACACACAAGACACACATACATACAAACAGAAAGGCACACATACATACAGATAGACACACACACACACAGAAACATACATACATACAGACTGACACACACACAGACACAGGCAGGCACACACACATACAAAGACACAAACATACAAACAGACATTAACACATGCATACAGACACACAGACAGACACATACAGACACATACACACACGCACACATACAAACATACACACACACTAGACACACACACATACAAATACACATACATACATACATACAAACAAACAAACAAACAGACAGACAGGCACATATACACACATATATACAGACAAACAGACACACACACAGACAGGCAAACACACATACACAGACACATACAGACACACAGACAGATACATACATACAGACACACACATACAGACACACACACACAATACACACATACATACAAAGACACATACATATATACAAACAAACAGGCACACATACACACAGACAGACACACACACAGACAGACACACACACAGACAGGCACACACACATACAAAGACACATACATACAAACAGACAGACAGGCACACATACATACATACATACAGACACACACAGACCGACACATACATACATACATACAGAAACACACAGACAGACACATACATACAGCCATGCACACACACACACACGACACACATACATACAAAGACACATACATACATACAAACAGACAGGCACACATACACACATACAGACAGACACATACATACAGACAGACACACACACACATACACAATGTTTAAGTCACCCTCCTGTTTCCTACCTTTTAGGTGCAGGAGGGTGACTTTCCCTGGGGTCCAGTGGTGGCTGAGGGTGATTGGAGTCAGAGTTCCCACTCTGACTCCCTCTGCTTCCTCCCGCGCGGGCTCTGTGAGGAGTGACGTGCAGTCACTTCCTCCCAGCCTGTGATCTCATCACAGGTGGCCCGGTCGCGCTGTTAAAGCGTCCAGTGCTGACCGGGCACCCTGACAATCCATCTCCAATGGGTGGCCCTAACAGCATGGGCCACCCGATGGACCCTTTGGACGGTGGCAGGTACCCGGTTGCAGGGGTTCACAGGGTGGCCGGGCCCCATGGAGTGACGGGCCCAGTCGCAGCTGCGACCCCTGCGACCACGGTATGTACGCCAGTGCCATACAGCATGTCCTTTCTATGGCCAATCCTCTTCCTTTTTTGTTTCTCAGTCTTCCAATGCTTGAGCTGAATTGTTGTCCCACTTTGGCCCTGTCTGTTAGTGTCCGTCTCTCCGCTCATCCTCATTTTCTACTTTTTAGTTACAATTTATGTCACATTCTTCCTCTCTAAAACTCAGTTTTCCAAATTTTCACCCTCATTTCCAGTCCCACAGACCATGTCACTCCCACGTTACCTCTCAGAGTGCTATATAGATCTGATGAATAGTGATGTCGCGAACATAAAATTTTTGGTTCGCGAACGCGAACGCGAATTTCGGCAAATGTTTGCGAACCGGGCGAACCGCCATAGACTTCAATAGGCAGGTGAATTTTAAAACCCACAAGTTGTTTCAAGGGGACTAACACCTGGACTGTGGCATGCAAACTCCGATCCGCGGCTGCAAGATGCAAGTTACTTAATCCACCAATCAGAGTGGTATGAGTAAAATTACACAGCGTGGGAAAATTCCAAAGAACTTTCCCACGCTGTGTAAAATGACACAGAGCACTCTGATTGGTGGATTTCAAACCAACCAATCAGAGTGCTGTGACAGGTAAATGTAGAGACTTACCTGTCAGTCTCTTTATTTACCTGTCACAGCATTCTGATTGGATGGCTTAAACCCACCAATCAGAGTGCTCTGAGCCTAATTGCAGGGTGGGGCAAGGCTTTATAAGCCTTCCCCCGCCCTGCAGAGCTCAGTCTGCGCGGAGCCCTCGCCGGGTGAACATGGTTTATTTTTTTTGCGCTCGTTTTTTTTTTTTTTTATTGCGTCGGTTATTATGGTTTTTTATTTGCCCTTTTTTGGGGCTGAAAAAAGAAGATTTAGAAGAAAGAAAACATCGAATGGTACGTTTTTTTTTTTTTTTACAGGTATTTAGTTAAAGGTCCCCCCCTCATTATTTTTAGGGTGAGGGGGGTAGGTAGGGGTTTGGGGACCTCTAGTCACCTGGGGGGGCACACATTTTTTTTAGGGCCCCCACCCGCCGCTCAGGGGTGGGGGCCAGGGGGGAGGACCTTAGGTCCCCCCTTTTTAGTATTTAGGGCCCCCACCCGCCGCTCAGGGGTGGGGGCCGGGGGGGAAGGACATTAGGTCCCCCCCTTTTTAGTATTTAGGGCCCCCACCCACCGCTCAGGGGTGGGGGCCAGGGGGGAGGACCTTAGGTCCCCCCCCTTTTTAGTATTTAGGGCCCCCACCCGCCGCTCAGGGGTGGGGGCCGGGGGGGAGGACATTAGATCCCCCCCTTTTTAGTATTTAGGGCCCCCACCCGCCGCTCAGGGGTGGGGACCAGGGGGGAGGACATTAGGTCACCCCCCTTCTTAGTATTTAGGGCCCCTACCCACCACTCAGTGGTGGGGATAAGGGGGGGACAGAAGTTCCCCCCTATTGTTTTTTTTAGGGCCCCCACCCACCGATCAGGGGTGGGGGCCGGGGAGAGGACAGTAGGTCCCCCCCCATATCATTGAGTAAACTTTGACAACCCCCCCCACCCCCACCCCCGAGCGGCGGGTGGGGGGGTTGTCAAAGTTTACTCAATGATATGGAATAGGGGGCGGACCGAACATCACATATGTTCGCCCACGTTGGCGAACGCGAACAAGCGATGTTCGCCAGGAACTACTCGCCAGCGAACTGTTCGGGACATCTCTACTAATGAATAGAAATAAGGATGAAATACCTGTTACAGTAAATACTTCAGTAGATAATGTGTTTAGTGTTTTCAGATACCATGAGCATGCAATCTGAACCCCAAAAGCATGACAAGTCCACGTTCTGCAGCTGGGACAATAATACTTTGGACTGTTTTGGTTTTATTAGTATTTGATAAAGTATTTTCAAGTTAACAAGAGCAAACTAAATGTATCCACTGCAAATTCTCTCCTTCATCCACTCCTATTTATATGAACATGGGCTACAGGTGGTTCGCAGAACTAGACAAAAGTTCCTGAGAAGACACCCAGGTGTAAATTGCATAGAACTATTTACAAACATTAAATGAAAAAAAAAATGAATTTTGTTCTGTGCAGGATACTGTTTGCTTGACACATAGTATAAATTGTATTTTGAACTGAAAAACACATTCCATATTCATTTGAATCCAGGCATTCACATAGAAATGAACATGAATTGTTCATTGCAAAACATTTACTATTAATACTTTTTTTATGAGTCTGTTTTTTTATGTGACCTTTATTATGCTTGTTCATTTTTATTTAAGTACGAAATGCACTATATATGGCACGCTGAATGGATTTTTGACTTTTAAGGTGGTTTATTGCTTTATATTGGTGTATTGTTCAATAAGAATAAATGTTTTGCTAGTAATTCCATTTATTGCAGAATGTTATATTCCTTTGTGTGCGTGTACTGTATGTACTGTAAGCTAATGTAAATTATTTGTTTGTTTTAGTTATATTATATTGATTGTGCTGATACCTCTGTGCATTCTGTATAACATAATTTAAGCTTTGTACCATTCACATTGGTTTGGCTACGTTCCACTCATTTGTCTTTTTGAGTTCAAGATAAAAGAGTAACATTTGGACTAATCACCCCTTCAGCACAGGTGTCTCATTATTGTTGTGTTATAAAGACCACACATTACTGTAAAGTTGAACTATAGAGATTACTTACCATTAAAATTAACATTAAATAGCAACTAAATACTAAGGAAGGTCAAAGGACTAGAATAACGAAACACATAGAAGACTTTAACGCACTTGCCAAGGAGGACATTTACAGACGTTACCACACACACGTTTGTCAAATGTATATGCTGCAGAAAAGCTAAGTTCACAAACACTCTATAAAGTACCTCATGAAACACAAAAATGTCACCCCAGCAATAAATTCCATTATCAACTGCAAACAATCCAAACAGACAACAAGAGCAAATGAAAGATTATGTAAGCAGTTAATGTTAGTTATGTTAGTTAAATCCCCCTCTCATAACATTGTAAAGCACTACGGAATCTGTTGGCGCTATATAAATGGCAATAATAATAATAATAATAATAATAATAATAATAATAATAATAAGCACAAACAGCTGCATTGTATACTTTGGAAATAAATGGTCTGGCAGGACAAAAAAAAGTATAGCCTATTAGAGATGGGCAGATATATGCTGTCAGTTGTGTGCTGTCAATATTTACTGGGAAAAAGTCCTCTTTGCTGCATACCTGCCAACATAGGCTGCCAGAGATTTGAAATGGCTGTAAACCCAGAATGGAGCATATATGGGTGCCTGGATAAAATGGGCTATATGCACTTTATGAAATTACATAGTTCTTACACTATCAGAGCTATTCACTAAAGTAAGAAACTAAAGTAAATTTTTAATTTAACTCCTTAGTAGCCAAACTGAAAGCATAGTTGACTTTTCTAGTTTTCCAGTTTGGCTACTTTGACCATAAATGTGAAATACATTCACTTTGAATTCTAACTTTGGCAAATAAGCCTGTGTTTCGAAGCTGTTGTATACAGCAGACACATACTCCAAGGAATCAATGTATAAAGTTGAATTATGAGGCAAAAATGTGGTTCTTTGTTGAGCTCATTTGCATATGAATACCTAGAATCCCTTGCAGTTGTGAGAGCACTGTTAAAATGATATTTCTGTGGGAAAAGCAAGTCTATGGCTTGACTGGTGTGTGTATTTGTGTTTAGCAATGTATTAACTATCCACTTACTTCAGGTGGAAGGGGTTTTCATCCACACTTTTTTCCCCACCACAACTCTATTGGTATGTATATACATACACATACACATACATTTATTTTTTTAAAAGAGATAAACAGATCTATATTCTCAGAATATGACAATGATGCAATACATAAGCACATTTCAAGCAGTGTATTGAATAAAAGTAAACTATGTTTTTGTTGAAATGCTTCTCTTGAAGAATCTGTAAAGACATGAAGATGACAATGACACTGTTATGTAAAGTACAGTTACAAAGGGCAGCACCATACAGTCTATATAAGATTAACTATACTGCTATTGAAGCAAGTCTAGTTTCCATTATGACTTGTGTAGGCTTGAATCTATTATATTCTGTCTTAGTTAAAACATCAGGTCAGGTCCCTACTTTAGTGACTGCTAGAACTCCACGAAGCATACAATTAAGCAAGCACCTTACTTCCAAGAAGTCATTAAATATTATTAAGTTATGTGGCACAAGTAAAGTTGCAAGGAAGGATATAATTACTAAGAATTGGAATACAGCACTATCTATCTATGTATAGATTTTTTCATTACTTCTTCAGTAATCAGTAGAGATGTCCCGAACGGTTCGCTGGCGAATAGTTCCTGGCGAACATAGCTTGTTCGCGTTCGCCACGGATGGCGAACATATGCAATGTTAGGTCCGCCCCCTATTCGTCATCATTGAGTAAACTTTGACCCTGTACCTCACAGTCAGCAGACACATTCCAGCCAATCAGCAGCAGACCCCCCCCTCCCAGACCCTCCCACCTCCTGGACAGCATCCATTTTAGATTCATTTTGAAGCTGCATTTTTTTTTTTTTTTAGACAGAAGTGTGTTATATTTGAGCATGCTAGGCTGAACGTGCGTATATCATGGCTAGTTGCACTGAGGGTATGAGTATATAGCAGTACATTGTTGTGAAAGATGGCTGTCATATTTAGGGTGTAGCTTGCACGTTATCAACTGTGTATTTATATAAGCAGCTCCACCACTAGTTATAAATCAAGTGTGAGTCGCCCCATGAGATGAGACTAGTAAATAACACAATACATGAACGGTTAAAGGACCACTATAGTGCCAGGAAAACATACTTGTTTTCCTGGCACTATAGTGCCCTGAGGGTGCCCCCACCCTCAGGGACCCCATCCCACCGGGCGCTGGGATGAGGAAAGGGTTAAAACTTACCTTTATTCCAGCACCGGGCAGGGAGCTCTGCTCCTCCTCTCCGCCTCCGATCCTCCCTTTCGGCTGCGCGTGCATTCAGCCGGTCGCATAGGAAAGCATTTACAATGCTTTCCTATGGATGCTTGCGTCCTCTCACTGTGATTTTCACAGTGAGAAGCATGCAAGCGCCTCTAGCGGCTGTCAATGAGACAGCCACTAGAGGATTTGGAGGCTGGATTAACCCTATTATAAAAACATTCTCTGAAACTGCTATGTTTATAAAAAAAAAGGGTTAATCCTAGAGGGACCTGGCACCCAGACCACTTCATTAAGCTAAAGTGGTCTGGGTGCCTAGAGTGGTCCTTTTAAGGTAAATGCATGTAAGGAACTACGACAATAAACTCTTTAGGAGGTGAAATAATGACATGTTTAAACGCTTGCTACTTTACGATTAGTTAATGTGCAGAGAGCAGTTTATGTGATCAAAGGCATGGTGTGGAGGATTGGCTATAGTGGGACATGCTTGGCAGGCTGCTGTTTACTGCTTGTGCTCATCCGATCCCTTCTGGGCGCCAGGTGCAGACCCTGGGAGTCCCTGATACCTGGAACAACAAAGGCAAGTCTCTGGCTGAGTGCCGGGTTCGCGGTTTGAGGTGGTGGAAGCTTGTTTTGTCGGGTGGTCGGATCTGTCCCGGTGGTGCTTCACGTCCGGTGCGGGATTGTGGTGGCTTAAGGTGGAGGCGAGTGCTTGACGTGGGGCAGGCTCTGCATTTCTGTTTGTGCCTCCGGTCCCGTCTTCGACACCTTTTGCGTTGGTGGATTTTAATGGGGACTGCTTCGCTTAGCTGTGGTGGAGCTTGTTGGGGCTGTGGTGGAGCTTTTTGGGGCTTCCTGCTTGTTATTTGCTTCCAAAATTGATTAAAGAGTATGTCCAGCTTAGACTCAATATCCTGCCATGCTTTGCTGGTACCAGGAGGACATGCGGCTGCCGCCATATTGGGAGAGTCGCAGATGAGTATGTCAGCCTGGGCGGCTGTGCTCTGTGCGTCCATTAGCTCCAGACAGCCTCTCAGGGGTGGACCGGGATAACCCCCACCGGTCCGAGGGGGGGGTAACCGAGCTCCTGCCGGGAAGTAGCTGCTCCTGGGCATCCCAGGATCGAGAGATCGGCCGCCTCTCCCGCCCGGTGAGCACCAGGCCACACTTGCCACGCGGAGGTAAGTAAGACTCTGTCGAGTTGCTGACCGCTATTAAGCATGTCGGGTCGGTCAGGTAGGAGCAACATTGCTGGGTCATCCCCTTCTGGGTGAAATTCGCTTGTTGATAGATGCTTAAAGTGATATATTGAGGGAGCTCACACGAAGTGCATCTTTCCTCCATGACAGCTAGGCCCCGCCTCCCGGAAGCTGCATTCTTAGTGAGAGGAGGGACAGTGTAGCTGCTGCTGATTTAATAGGGAAATCAATAGCTAGGCTAGTGTATTCAGTGTCCACTACAGTCCTGAAGGACTCATCTGATCTCTGCTGTAAGGACAGCACCCCAAAAAGCCACCGGTCCGAGGGGGGGGTAATGGAGCTCCTGCCGGGAAGTAGCTGCTCCTGCCCGGTGCCGCCTCTCCCGCCCGGTGAGCAGCAGGCCACACTTGCCACGCGGAGGTAAGTAAGACTCTGTTGAGTTGCCGACCACTATTAAGCATGTCGGGTCGGTCAGGTAGGAGCAACATTGCTGGGTCATCCCTTTCTGGGGTGAAATCAGTCACTGTGAAGCGGGCATAACCCTTACACTACCTGATCGATACAACATCATACCTGATGTTTTAAAGCACATTATTCCAAACAATTTAGGAATGTTAGGTGATTTATGCCCTTTATGGATTAAAACCAGACTCTGCATCAATTATCTAATTTTCCATGGGAGTTTTGCCATGGATCCCCCTCCGGCATGCCACAGTCCAGGTGTTAGTCCCCTTGAAACAACTTTTCCATCACTATTGTGGCCAGAAAGAGTCCCTGTGGGTTTTAAATTTCGCCTGCCTAGTGAAGTCTATGGCGGTGCGCCCGGTTCGCCCGTTCGCGAACATTTGCGGAACTTTGTGTTCGCTGTTCGCGAACGGAAAATTTTATGTTCGCGACATCTCTAGTAATCAGTAATTTTAAGACTGAAACATTTATTAATAGTTTCAGGGAGTGTGTCTCTCTGACTTGTCCTTGTTTTTAACAAAAGTAGTAATTTAAGGAACAATAAAACATCTGTAGGGTCAAATATTCAGTTATGTTCCAATATTTAACAGTTATTTATGCTAGGCGTTTCTTCCCAACAGTGTTTATTAACTTTACTGTATTTTATATATTTATTTTTTAATCATTAAAGTGCCTTATTTTTTATTATTTTTTTATTATTGGAAAGTCATCTTGACATCAGTAGGTTATTTAGTTTCCTTTTCTGGACTTATTAAGTCCGAGGCAGTTGTCATACTTCTGAACCAAAACAAACGTTTTTGTATTTGTTTGTTTCACCATAATTTAAGGCTCTCTTAAAGTGCATCCATACATATTATATATTGTTTTATAAAGGACAGGCTTTATTTTATTATCCTGTAAATGTACCTAATACAACATTACAAATTTAAAAGTTAAAAATGGATAAATGGGTAAAAAAATAAATAAATTTGTAGTTAACACTAACCATACATCAACCCTACTCCTAACTCTATGCATACTAACTCTAACCATGCATACAGTTGCAAGAAAAAGTATGTGATATGGATTTCTGCACAAATTGGTCATAAAATGTGATCTGATCATCATCTAAGTCACAATAGACAATCACAGTCTGCTTAAAGGGAAACTCCAGTGCCAGAAAAACGATCCGTTTTTCTGGCACTGGAGGGTCCCTCTCCCTCCCACCCACCAATCCCCGGTTACTGAAGGGGTGAAAACCCCTTCAGTGACTTACCTGGAACAGCGGCGATGTCCCTCGCCGCTGTCTCCGCCTCCGCGACGCTCCTCCTAGTGATTACGTCGGCCGGTGGGCGAGACTAATCTCGCTCACCGGCCGAGGAGACCTAATGCGCATGCGCGGAAATTCCGCGCATGCGCATTACGTCTCCCCTAGGAAAGCATTGAAAAATCATTTCAATGCTTTCCTATGGGGTTTTGAGCAACGCTGGAGGTCCTCACACAGCGTGAGGACGTCCAGCGACGCTCTAGCACAGGAAACCTGTGCTAGAACCCAGGAAGTGACCTCTAGTGGCTGTCTAATAGACAGCCACTAGAGGTGGAGTTAACCCTGCAATGTAAATATTGCAGTTTATGAAAAACTGCAATAATTACACTTGCAGGGTTAAGGGTAGTGGGAGTTGGCACCCAGACCACTCCAATGATCAGAAGTGGTCTGGGTGCCTACAGTGTCCCTTTAAACTAATAACACACAAAGAATGAAATGTTGCCATGTTTTTTTTTAACACACTATGTAAACATTCACAGTGCAGGGGGGAAAAGTATGTGAACGCCTAGACTAATGACATCTCCAAGAACTAATTGGAGTGAGATGTCAGCCAACTGGAGTCCAATCAATGAGATGAGATTGGAGGTGTTGGTTACAGCTGCCCTGCCCTATAAAAAACACACACCAGTTCTGGGTTTGCTTTTCACAAGAAGCATTGCCTGATGTGAATGATGCCTCGCACAAAAGAGCTCACAGAAGACCTACGATTAAGAACTGTTGACTTGCATAAAGCTGGAAAGGGTTATAAAAGTATCTCCAAAAGCCTTGTGTTCATCAGTCCACGGTAAGACAAATTGTCTATAAATGGAGAAAGTTCAGCACTGCTGCTACTCTCCCTAGGGGTGGCCGTCCTGTAAAGATGACTGCAAGAGCACAGCGCAGACTGCTCAATGAGGTGAAGAAGAATCCTAGAGTGTCAGCTAAAGACTTACAAAAGTCACTGGCAAATGCTAACATCCCTGTTAGTGAATCTACAATACGTAAAACACTAAACAAGAATGGATTTCATTGGAGGATACCACAGAGGAAGCCACTGCTGTCCAAACAAAACATTGCTGCACGTTTACAGTTTGCACAAGAGCACCTGGATGTTCCACAGCAGTACTGGCAAAATATTCTGTGGACAGATGAAACCAAAGTTGAGTTGTTTGGAAGAAACACACAACACTATGTGTGGCGAAAAAGGGGCACAGCACACCACCATCAAAATCTCATCCCAACTGTGAAGTATGGTGGTGGGGGCATCATGGTTTGGGGCTGCTTTGATGCGTCTGGGCCTGGACGGATTGCTATCATTGAAGGAAAAATGAATTCCCAAGTTTATAAAGACATTTTGCAGGAGAACTTTAGGCCATCTGTCTACCAGCTGAAGCTCAACAGAAGATGGGTGTTGCAACAGGACAATGACCCAAAGCATAGAAGTAAATCAACAACAGAATGGCTTAAACAGAAGAAAATACGCCTTCTGAAGTGGCCCAGTCAGAGTCCTGACCTCAACCCGATTGAGATGCTCAAGAAAGCAATTCACACCAGACATCCCAAGAATATTGCTGAACTGAAACAGTACTGTAAAGAGGAATGGTCAAGAATTACTCCTGACCGTTGTGCACGTCTGATCTGCAACTACAGGAAACGTTTGGTTGAAGTTATTGCTGCCAAAGGAGGTTCAACCAGTTATTAAATCCAAGGGTTCACATACTTTTCCCACCTGCACTGTGAATGTTTCATGGTGTGTTCAATAAAAACATGGCAACATTTCATTCTTTGTGTGTTATTAGTTTAAGCAGACTGTAATTGTCTATTGTTGTGACTTAGATGATGATCAAATCACATGTTATGACCAATTTGTGCAGAAATCCATATCATTCCAAAGGGTTCACATACTTTTTCTTGCAACTGTATATCATAACCTTACCCCTAATTTAACCCTACAGCATCCATAACCCTAACCCAGCACTAATCCTTACTCTACACTTAACCTAATCTAACACTAACCCTAACCTTACCTTAAAGGGACACTCCACTGTCCACATACAAAATAAATACAAATCAATGCTTAATTATACATGCTTTCATTGAAGTTATATCTAAAACCAGCTTGCAAAAACTGCACATCTCTTGTCTGCTTCCTTTTCAAGCCATCCTTTTCTATCCCCGCCAATACTGTCTGTGGCTGTCCAATCACAGACTTCCCAATGCAGCTCAATGAGAAGTCTTTGCAAAGCAGGTGCTCTGGGCAATAACTGCCTCTTGAGTTCAGTGCAACTAAGCTAACCAAGCCAGGAAGTAACTTATCTGTTGTCTGCTTGAAAGCCAAGGGGTGTAACCAATATAATTTATAAAAGTGTTAATTTCTATTATGATCTGCACTTTTTGCAAAATGAAAAAAAGAGGACATACTCTACCCACATAAAGCTTTTCAGCAAGTGTCCCTATAACATAGTGTCCCTTTAACTCTAACCTTAACCTTAACCGCAACACTAACCTTAACTCCTGCATCCTGTTCCTGCCAATGACACTGCACAGTGATTGATCCTGGGCAGCTGGAAAAGCCCAGTGCCAATTATTGTCAGCATGCAGGAAGACCCTATCAGGGTCTTATCAGATCATGGGGGTCTTTCCCTGTTTAGGGACAAGCTAATTTAAATGGATTTAACCCCTTAAGGACACATGACATGTGTGACATGTCATGATTCCATTTTATTCCAGAAGTTTGGTCCTTAAGGGGTTAAAATGCTGCATGCAGTGCTATATGCAGCACTCACTTTGAGTGCTGCATTAAGATGATCTGTCAGTCTGGGACCAGTAAATTTAGCCATGGCTGACAGCCCCATGTTTTGATTAATATCTTTATCTCCCCAAAGTAAGCAAGGATTTAACCATTTAACCTTGCTCACACCAAAACTGCAGGACGTTCCTTCCTATCCTAACAGTGTTAAAGCTAACTGTGTTCAAGACAGCATGGGACATCCTAACAGCATTCACTGGTTATGATAAACTGTGTGTTGTCAGTTGTAAGAGAGATATGTTTTTATATTGCTGTCAAGGTTAATTCTGAGAGTACCTTTTTAGCCTTTTTTTAAGAGAAGAAAACCTTTTTTTCTGATATGCAATTAATGACAAAAATGTGTAAGATCTGTTGCAGTGCATAATTTGATTATAATCTGTACAAATATTTCTATACTCTTAATAGTATAATTTTCCTGCAAATGCATGATACTGACACACAGATAATATGGGATTATTCCTTATGTCTTGAGTCATTATTGTTCCAATGAATTGCAATGTAGAGTAGCTGTGAGTGTATTATGTAATATCTCATATTCACTTCTATTAAAAAGTAGATCTTCTTGTAATGTAAATGTGAATTCTTGGTAATACTGTTTAATGTTATCTCCTGCCATGCTGGTACTTCTGTCATTCTTTAATATAAGATTTAATCTGGACTGCTACTAGCGAGTTCTTTTCTACTTTCTTCAAAGATCTTCTTGAGCTGACAAATCCTCAGAATTCAAACCGAAAGGCGTTAGCTATTTTTTAAGCATGGGAATTTCATTTTTTGTTACAGCAGTAATAAGTGTTTTTGCAGAAGGCTTTAACCCATTGAGCACTAGCGTTTGAAGTACGTTGTTGTAACGGAACCGCTGGCACCCCGACCGGGTACCCTCTGCTGACGGATGCTCCTAGTGCTTTCCGAGGTCTCCAAGCACTCTGCCTGACACCATAACCACTGCAGACCCCACGAACCGCCGCAGCTTGGTTGGGGTCTTGCCGACTCCACCCACTCTGGACCCAAGACCAGGGTCCAGCTTCCAGTAGGTGGACCTCTACAGGAACAAGCTCTTAGCAGAGCTCAGCGATTTATACCCTGGGGAGTATAGTGATTATAGCAATCCCCAGAGTGTAGTTCTCCAATCCCCCAAACATGAGCCGAAACTTCATGAAGGTACAAGATGATCTGAGGTGCTAGCACACCCAGTCTGCTTTTATTTCCATCTTACACATATAAGACCGCCCACAGGGGAGGGGTAAAATAGCCAATAGCATAACGGTTGCAACCCACAGGTTCCCTCCCGTCAGATAACCAGTTAACATAATTATTACAGCCAGGAAAACTACAGTTTGTATACATGTGCTATAACTTTAAAACCGTACATCCAATCTTCAAAAAAACATATTTAGAATCAGCACACGTTAAACATAAACCCTTAGAAAATCAGACAAATCCCTCCAGTGGATCAAAAGTTAGGTGGAAGTCCTTTATGACCGACCGCAAGCACAATTTCCTGCCCAAAACAGTTCCATAGATTTGGGCTGTGCGGTCGGTCATTTTCATGCAAAAAAACGACTAAGTCCCATCTTCGAACGGGACTTAGTCTCTGGAGTTGCAAGTTCAGTAAGGAAGAAGGTAAGGGTCAGCGGTGTTCGTGTATTTGCGCATCCGATTTTAGTTCCACAGAATCTTTAGCATACACCGCTGACCGCGTTCGAATGAACAAAGATGGCCGCCGCCACGTGTTCAACTGTCGAATGGCGGCCACCCAGCGGTCGGCAATTAAACTGCAGTAAACTCACAGCCTGGGAGGTAAATTGCCTGCACACTTTAACTTCTGGGTGGTCCGCCTGTGTGGTACTTGGTTCAGTAAGCCCCATTTACTGAACCAAGTGGGAGAAAGCCAGGAACAAGTTATTTTACAGGTCTGGGGACATAGTCATAAAGGAGCATTGTTCACCAAAGTTACAAGATGTCCCCAGACGGTTCTTAAAGGGCCATACACACCGAATAAAAGTCCATACGTTTTCAGGGGCCATAGTCTTAAAGGGTATTGTTACCCAAAGTCTCAATATGTCCCCAGACAGTTCTTAAAGGGCCAGCAGCAGTACAATAAAATACCATTCACTGTGCTTAAAGGGCCAGAAGTCGCACAATAAAATACAATATGCCCAAATGTTGCACCTGAAGGGCCAAATCTCCCAGGGACCATAGTCAACAGGTAAGAGGCTGGCAATCAGGCTCCTCCAACAGCCATGGGTAAAGGGCAGCTTGTCACCAATAAACTCAGTGACGAAAGGCATTTCGTCACAGTTGTCTTGATGTTACTTTTGATTCTGGCCTCACCTTTGAGCCTCACATCCGTTCTATTGTCAAATCATGTCAATTCCACCTTAAAATCATCGCCCACATCTTACACAAGATGCTACTAAAGGGCTTGTCCATGCTCTAGTAATCTCTCGCATGGACTATTGTAACTTCTCCTAATTGGTCTTCCCAATAGCCGTATTGCCCCACTACAGTCTGTAATGAATGCTGCCGCCAGACTGATTCTCCTCTCTAGTCGGTCCTCTCATACCTCACATCTCACACCTCTGTCAGTCCTTATATTGGCTTCCTGTATCCTATACAAGTCAATTCAAAGTGCTAACCCATACCTATAAAGCACTTAACAATTTTAGCCCCTCTCATATCTCCTCACAGACCTGTCTCTTGCTCCCTCCTAAAGGGCAGCACCTTACTCTCTCCTCCAGCTCTGCTTCACTCTCTCCTTATTTTATTGCTATTTCCTGTCCTAATGTGTTTTATACCCCACCTCCTATAGACTGTAAGCTTGTTTGAGCAGGGCCCTATTCAACCTATCGTTCCTGTAAGTTTTCTTGTAATTGTCCTATTTATAGTTAAATCCCCCCTCTCATAATATTGTAAAGCGCTACGGAATCTGATGGTGCTATATAAATGGTGATAATATTAATAATAAAGTAACCATTGTCAAACATTGCAAAACACAATACATTGCCCTCCAAAGGGATGTACTAAGCACCATGGCAGGTAAGTCATATTCATATTTCATTCTAACCTATCAGGGGCAGGACTTTTTTTTATTATTTCCAAACACTTTAACTGTACATTTGTTTCTGCTTTGCATTATATAACAAATAACAATTAAAATCCAACAGATTTCTTTGAGATGGAGCTGCTGAGTAGGGTCACTTCACTTAAAAATAATGATATTTATTCTTATGCCAAAACATTTATATATGTATTGCCAATTTTCCATTACCTTACGGGGCAGATTTAAGGCAAACAGATCAAGATTGGAGTGGTAAAAGCACCACTCGTTGCTATAGCAATCAGGGAGGATCAGCCCCTAGAGTGGGGGGGATCCGTGGAAAAGAAGCTTGCAATCCAGATATCAGGTAAATATACTTGACATGCGCATTGTCGTCCTTTTGGCCTATTCCTGTTATAAAACCAATTAGAGAACTTCAAGAATTAGACACATGAATTTTTGGCAAAATATTCCACGGCTTTATTAGATATATAAATAATAAAATATAAATGTAAAAGGTCATTGTCAATAACAATTAGAAAGACATCCCCCAATTAACATATCTATACACCAAGACAATGACCTAAACCATTTTACAGAATACATCCATATAACCATGTAACATAGTATAAATAACATAAACATTAACATAGCCACCCAGGGCATCCATTTCCAATTGTAGGGGCATACCAAGAAACCCCTACACCATTATCACAACCACCAAGGGCATCCCTTTCCACTCTAGGGGCATACCAAGACACCCCTACACCATTATCCCAGCCACCAAGGGCATCCATTTCCAGTGTAGGGGCATACCGAGACACCCCTACACCCCCAGGTTCGGAGCTACCGACGAGCTCGAACCTACCACCAAATCCAAAGGTAAACAGTATTCCTCCTGACCTATCCCACTTACCAAAAACCGACCTACCCCCCAATTAACCTAATCCATCCCCCGCCACCGTGACAAAACGGAGGAGCCATACCGCCATCAGTCAACTGAAATTAGGGAGGGTGGGTGGGACAGCTACCAACAGGTAAGGGATTTAAAATTTTAATGGAACCTAAACTAAAATGGCCTATTTCTATATGGGAAAATTAGGACACTCCCCTAACTGACTTCCACTAATCATACCACACCTCATTCATAGGCCTGCCTCCTAGCTCTGTCAAGGCCCATTCCACCTAGCTTGCTGTTCCATGGGCTTCATTATTAATAGCAATTTAAAAACAGCAAAACCTGTTGTGGAGGTAGTTAGCCATTTGACAAAGCCCTGTGGGCAGGGCAAAATGCATCACGGACCCGGAACCAGGAAGTGAATTGGAAACAGTCGAAAACAGCAGCCAGGACAGCAGCCGGAGAATTTTTTACATTGCATGAGTATATGGAACTTTCTTTGCGGTTTCCTGAGGCTGGTGAGCGGACTAACTACCTCCACAACAAGTTTTTTTTTTTTTTAAATTACTATTAAAGGAACACTATAGTCACCTAAATTACTTTAGCTAAATAAAGCAGTTTTAGTGTATAGATCATTCCCCTGCAATTTCACTGCTCAATTCACTGTCATTTAGGCGTTAAATCACGTTGTTTCTGTTTATGCAGCCCTAGCCACACCTCCCCTGGCTATGATTGACAGAGCCTGCATGAAAAAAAAAAACTGGTTTCACTTTCAAACAGATGTAATTTACCTTAAATAATTGTATTTCAATCTCTAAATTGAACTTTAATCACATACAGGAGGCTCTTGCATGGTCTAGCAAGCTATTGACATAGCAGGGGATAAGAAAATCTTGATTAAACAGAACTTGCAATAAAGAAAGCCTAAATATGGCTCTCTTTACATGAAGTGTTTATGGAAGGCTGTGCAAGTCACATGCAGGGAGGTGTGACTAGGGTTCATAAACAAAGGGATTTAACTCCTAAATGGCAGAGGATTGAGCAGTGAGGCTGCAGGGGCATGTTCTATACACCAAAACTGCTTTATTAAGCTAAAGTTGTTCAGGTGACTATAGTGTTCCTTTAATAAAGTATACTTACCTGATATCTGGATTGCAAGCTTCTCTTCCATGGATCCACGCACTCTAGGGGCTGATCCTCCCTGAGTGCTCTAGCAACGAGTGGTGCTTTTACCACTCCAATCTTGTGAGTGTAATACCTTAAGGTCACCTCTGTTTGCTTTATTTTATATATCTATAAGTGAATTACTATGCTGCACTAGGAGCTCTCTTTCTGTTTTTGTCTCCTTAATAGGTGTCAGAGTGATTTCCATGTTTGCAAGTATACCAACAGATTGTGCTTTGTTTTACCACAACCACTGTTTGTGTTTCAATAACTCATAATATTTCCATTCTGTATACACCTCATTTCATGTACACAGGGTTACTTTCACTCTCTATAAGAGATCCATAGTGAATACGATTTTTGCTGTTGTGCACCATCACTACTGTAAGTTATTTTATGCTCAAATCGTTTTACCAGGATTTGTTTTTGTTGGTTGCTGCATGTACTAAGATCCAAGATCCTTCTCCCATTTGCGCCATCCTATTTATAATCGTTTTTTCTTTCGAATTCCCATATATGTTTGCTAAGATAGGTGTAAGTGTATTTTTTATGTGTGTGCACTGTTTCTTACCTGTATTTTGTAAACTCTGTATTTTGTGTATATTTTGGTCTTTACAGCAGACCACTGCTGAGATGCATGTTCTAAGTGTGCCTCGAATTCCATTTTTCTGTGTATATTTGGAATCCAGACCAGATTATTTTTGGGTTGAGCACCCTGCCCCTTTACTATGGCTGCACCTTTGGAGGTGACCACAGGAAAGCATAAATCCAAGGAGAGTCTCTTAAAGCCATAAGCAATAAGAATTGCAATTAACATGTTTATCTGCCATGTTAAAATCAGTGTAGTACCCACAGATATTGGGGTGTGACGTAGTGATGGACGGAACAAGATATGTCTATATGGTGTAACTGAATATCTGTTTTCTAAAATAGGTGATTTTAAGTAGCCTTGTAAAATTGAAAACTGTATTATTATTTTTTTTTAAATGAAAATTGTGTGCGCTGTTCCTTAATCTGTATTATGTATGAATGTTGGCATTCATTGCAGCAACACTGCTGAGAAATGCATGTTCCAGGTGTGCCCTCAATTGCCTTTTTCTGTATACATTTATATAAACCTGGAAAGAAGACAAAATAGCAACAATATCATTAGAAAAAAAAGCTTGGGTGAGAAAAAACATTGATATAATGGTAAAATGAGTATATTGACATTAGAAAAAAAAAAAAAGACACCGTTAGATAAATGAGCATTTTTGTCTTATGGATTTCCTATGTATGTGCTGTTGGTCTAAGTGATCTTCTTCCATTATAGAGATGGTGTAAAAGAAGTGCAAACCTATTCATAATTTTTCTGCATGCAAAGGGAAAGTACCACAAAGCTCTCTTTAACACGTTCAAAGAGCAAATCTGAAAAGCAGCTACTGAACTGTTAGATCTACAAGTAATGGCTCATTCAGTTTGAAAACACCACCCTGCACCATATAGATATTAGGTGTTCTGTCTTGCAGTCTCTCAGTCTGTCTGACTGTCTGTCTGCCAGTCTATCTTCCTGTATTTCACTATTTGTATCTCTCTGCCTGCCCTCTATCTATCTATCTATCTATATATCTAGCCATAGAGAGATAGAGAAATAGAGAGATCGATAGATAGGTAGATAGATTATAGATAGATAACAATCAGTAATGACATAATAATGTACACAGCTACTAGATGATCAGTCTACTGTGATTTCCCTTCCTTTTCATATTTGAAGTATGGTAGTCTGCTTTGCTCGATGCTGTGTTAGAGCTTACTTATTTTAATATCTGGACTTTGCTGATAACAGGAAAGCATTGCTTAAAGAGATGTTCTTCATGGTGTATGACCTCTACAATCTCACTGGGCACACATTGAGATGGGGCACTGCCGTACCATCTTGATAGATCACTACCAGTGCAATGCGGAGTTAAAGTTAGAATGTTGGCTGTAACATTGTGACAGCCAACAGCATCTGGCTCATAGAACAAGGCCCCCTTTCTGGGCAGTATGCTAGTCTGGTTGGATTCAGGTATTGCAACAGCAGCAAGGGATTTTATAAAGCACGGGATGCATGAAATGAGCACCTTTCTTAAAAAGTGTGTGCCTCGATACATAGCACAGCATTAAGATATTGCCTTTTTTCAGAGGGACTACTTGACCTGAGCAACTTGGCATGAAAAAGTGGGAAGGAAGAAACAATTCACAATTGTTTACACAGAAACTCATGTGCGACAAGACACAATCCATATTTTTCCAGTAATTCAAAAAGCCACTTATGATATTAACAGTCCACACTTTAGTAATGCTATAGGAATGCATCTGTGAGTGATTGACTATTTTATGTCATAAGTGGCTTTTAAAACTAATATCCAATAGTGTTGGGTAGGTGAATAGTGTGAACGAACCACTCATACGTTTCACACACAAAGTCTGAAAGAAAAGCCCTGCTACCATTATACATCCAACAGAACACTACGCAATTATTCATTCAACTTTTTTTTTGCCTGATGACAGATAAGCATTTTGTTTTTTAATAAACTTTTCTAATTTTCTTTTATTCTGTACTACAGTTTCTTTCGCATATTGTCCATGAGATCCAATCGAGATGTTATGACAAAATATGTTCAATAGGTTTAACCAACATCAACGTGCTAATCATGTGTCATTCACGTGAACATAAGCAATCAGTTAATAAAAACTGCCCCCTCGAAGTATAAACATCATGTAAGCACTTCAAGCATCTAATAAATGGATTTGTATTGATTTAACATTTGTCTTTTTAAACTAACTTGTACCCATGCATGTTTGAAAAAAGTATTGTAACAGGGTTTCGCTTTTCTTCACCTAGGGATAGTGTGGGTTAAGTGTTTTGATGGCACAGTTATATTTTACAGGTTTGTCTTTCTCCAGGATCAGTTATCTTGTCTTGCTACTCAAATGGTGATAAGTGGAAAGGATGGCATGTTAAATGTGTCATTGAGCTGTCTGTAGGAAAGTACATCAACTTATTGACAAATGAATTTCATTGAAAACATACTTTTGTTCCTCTCTTCCCTTCTCTTGTTGATGGAACATGTACTTTTGAGCATTAGTACTGTGCTGGTTTTCCATACTATGTTTGCATATAGAAACATAGAAACATAGAATGTGACTTCAGATAAGAACCATTAGGCCCATCTAGTTTGCCAATTTTTTTAAATACTTTAATTAGTCTCTGGCCTTATCTTATAGTAGGATAGCCTTATGCCTATCCCACACATGCTTAAACTCATTTACTGTGTTAACCTCTACCACTTCAGCTGGAAGGCAATTCCATGCATCCACTACCCTCTCAATAAAGTAATACTCCCTGATATTATTTTTAAACCTTTGCCCCTCTAATTTAAGACTATGTCCTCTTGTTGTGGTAGTTTTTCTTCTTTTAAATATAGACTCCTCCTTTACTGTGTTGATTGCCTTTATGTATTTAAATGTTTCTATCATATCTCCACTGTCTCGTCTTTCCTCCAAGCTATACATGTTAAGTTCCTTTAACCTTTCCTGGTAAGTTTTATCCTGTAATCCATGAACCAGTTTAGTAGCCCTTCTCTGAACTCTCTCTAAAGTATCAATATCCTTCTGGAGATACGTTCTCCAGAACTGCGTACAATCTAAGTGAGGCTGTATAGATAATATTTATACTTACATATACACTATATGTTAATGTTGAACACCAATAAATTGCCCAAAATATTTAATAATACTAATTTACATAGCACCCCCTTGCACAACAGAACCAAATTTAAGAAAGGAGCAAAATAAGCGAAATGAGAAAATCACACATTTTCTAATATCCGGAAATGTAGGACAGTCTATACCTCATAGGCAACAAATAAATTATTTAGCTGAATAGTAAAACAGTATACAAATGTATATTGCTATGAAAACAAAACTCCCAAATAAAAAAGTTCAGATGGAAGTTTGTGCATTAACTCACTGACCACAATTGCACGCTTCTATCTCCAATACTGTAAAGATCCCAGACGGACCCTCGTGTAGGAAAAAGCCTCATCTGTTTATTTTTGGCAGAGACACATCTAACAGGAACTAGAACACTGGCTGTTTAAACTGCAGGTTTAGTCATGGCTGCAGTAATAAATTCATATATGTTCACTCTAAGCACCCGATACGCATCACAAGTCAATAAAGCTCCGTTTTAGTGTCGTTCTGAGTGGTACAGGATAAGACAGAGCTGTACAGTATCAGTTAGTACACTATCTATCACTTTCCCTCCAGAAACCTACTTATACCTTGAAGATTAGAGTTTGGGTATACAGGGCACCTTTTCTGTTAATGTATGGAAATCTTTAAGTCCTTGGCTCTAAACTACTGAAAAACAATGGCTTACTGCATCATTTATTTTTAGTAGTGACATATTGCCTGATGAAAGTATCTGATTACAATATAATCAGGGATTTTGCAAGCAAAATACTCATGTGTAGCAATTATGTGGTTTTTGTTCATGTTAGTGCCTGTGCTTTTGCATTTTGATGAAGTCAGTGCATATGCATTTACAAAATAAATATATTCTTATTGTCATTCTACTAGTGCATAGAAAGAGCATCTTCTATTTTACAGTGATCACTTCATAATATGATGTTTATCCCAAATCCCCTATTCTGAAAGCATTCAATACTTAATGGTTAACCCAACATTATTTTTGTCTCCACCAATTATATTATGGAAATGCTACTAATATAACTATTTGAAAAGAAGTACTAAGATTTGATTCTGCAAATGGCACATTGAAAAGCAAACCAAGCCTTTATCATCTAAGTGATACTCAGGTGGTAAAAGGTCAAAGGAATATGTTTAATCCGAAAAAAATTCTACATTGGTATTTCACAGAATCATTTTTTTAAATCCTCCATAATCTGCTTAATGATCTACACGACCTACATCAAAGTTTGAACTCGTAACAGAGACCAGATGAAGACCATACTTATTCTCTTCAGTCATTGCTTAGTAAGATGCAATACCTCCGTACAGTCCTCAAATATTGATCATACATGGTAGATCTGCCATAGGTTTCACCACACAGCCAGTTAGGAAAACTACATGTCACAGAGCATTAACTTGAGTCTGCTAGATTCTGTGGAGGGTGATCTTAAAAATCCAAGATCTGCGAGGCTTGTCTCATTTAGTTCCTCTAAAATGTTTGTGTCCTGAGCAGTTATCTTTTTCCTTATGTATTTCACGAGGAATGTGGGATTCTATGATCCCTTGGGCTTCAGTGGTAAAGTCACAACTACACTTTACCACTTTCAATATCAGTAACATGATTAAATTCATTTTATGGTTTTACTTTTAACATTTGGGATTTTACTTATTAACTCTTGTGATCCACAGTTCTTTGATCTGGACTATATCTCATATCTCATCAACAGAGATAAAGAGTCTGGTAATGGATTTTAAGTATACAAAGTAACATTTTGAAATGATTTGTGATGTTTTATGTACCATATATGCCACATATCACAGTTCTGAAGAACGTATGAATGAACGATGAAGGGGAATTGAAGATCACATTAGAAGGCATTTAATGTATTTTCTTGTTTAGATGAAGGCAATAGAAATATACAAATATTTTTAAAAACTACTATATGACTCCCCTATTTTAAATGTGTCTCCATGGAGAAAAATCTATTTTTGAACACCAAAGAGAGAAAATGTATCAACATATCCTAAATCTCCTACATTTTTAATCATTTAACAAATATTATAACATATTCTCTTCTCAAGAGTCTTCCTCCTACTTTCCCCTCCAAAGAAGAAACTGTTACATGTTTAACTACACTGAACAAAATTATACACGCAACACTTTTGTTTTTTCCCCCATTTTTCATGAGCTGAACTCATGCATGTATAGCGTGTGTGTGTGTATAGGAATGTAGTGATTGTATAGGGGATTTATTAAATTAATAATGATTTAAAAACACATTAATTCCTTCTTTCCTGTTGTTACCTAGTTGGGAGAGGGGTATGCTGATCTGAATCTGGTCTGCCCCTCCACTGAGTGCAGACCATGCATAACTTTCTTGCAAGCTCAGGGGCTTGCAGCGCTCTGTGGTAATCTGCGGCAGCACTCTGATTGGCCAGAGCTCGGAAGATAGCTAGTTATGGTCTGCAGCCAACATAAGTGCAGGCCAGAAGTGCCAGACTGCCTACCCAACATTACAGAGGAGCAGACTAAGTATGTCACATAATACTGTGAGTGGTTTTGCTTTGGAGCTCTGGATTATAATTATTTACCTTGACCTCTTTGGAATAAAAATTTGTAGTAATGCACTGTTTCTCCATTTATCACTGAGCTCCACAGAAACAAAACGCCCTCTCAGTAGTGTGGTGTGTGCCAGTTTATCACAAAGCTCCACAACAATAAAACTTATGGTAATGTGGAACTCTGTGACAAGCTCAAACACTACACAACAATACAATTCCAAGTAATGTGCCTATTAGTGTATCACCGAGCACCCTAACTATAAAACACAGAGTAATGTGCATTTTATATACCAGAGCTCCACTGTAATACATCTCACTATAATATGATGTCATGTTTGTGTTGTCTGTGTATGTAATAGGTGTGATGACTGTATGTGATATGTATGTGTTGACTATGTTTGATATTTGTAATGGGTTGATTAACTGTGTGTGATATGAGTGTATTGGTCATAGGTGATATTTTTGCTGGTTTTATTGGCTGTGTGTGATGGGTATTTAATTCAGATAAAATTACGTATTTAGGCCTATGTGTGAGTCCCACAGACAGATGCACACAGTTATACATATACACCGTCAAATACAGCCACATGCATTGCTGTTTGCTCAAAGTAAGCATTGTGTACATCCATTTAAATGCGCATTAAATTGCCCCCCCCTTAAGTTTTGGCGTGAACAGGTTTAAATCTTTGCTCACAAAAGGGAGTAACATGTATCAATTAATACCCTGGGCTCCACTGTTGTGATTCTCAGCATAACAGGGAAATAAAAATGGTGGTTACATACCACTCTCTACTGTTTTAACTATGAAATTCATCTGCTGATGTCAGTACTGTAACCCATGGAGCAGCACAGCTAAGGGGAATGTGCTAGGAGACAGGCATGGAACAGGGGTATATATGGATTGGCTATGTGGATTTTGGGGGTGGGGTTTTGGGTAAGGGGAGTATATATATAGGGGCCATTTTAGATTTAGGGGCCATCTTACTTAATCCTCACTTACCTGTTGTTGTCCCACCCTCCCTCCCTTTTTTCATTGCAAAGCTCCCGCTTGGTCATGGTGGCGTGGGATGGATAGATAAGTTGGGAGGTAGGTCATTTGTTCATAGGTATGATAGTTTTAGTTCGCTAAGAACAGTTAGGTTTGGAATGTTTTTTTGTAGCTCCAAACCTGGTGTGTGTAGGATGTATCTTGGTATTGCCCCTACATTGTGAAATCATGCCCACGGTGGCAATGGTTTATGTTTTATGTTTATTTATGTATATGTTATAGGTGGTTTCAATGATTGTTTATGTGGGTCATTGTCGGGGTAGCTATGTTAAAGGAATGGGGGTTAATATTGTATTATGTATTGTGTTGACAATGACCTTTTAATTTTATATGTTTATCTTTATATCATTAAAGCTGTGATAACAATTTTTCCAATACAATGCATCTGAGTATTTTTGGAGGGTATGGGGTATATTAAGCATATGCCAAAAGGGGACTATGTTATGATAGAAACACTCTACTCACCATAACCACTACAGCTTAATGTAGTGGTTCTGGTGTCCATAGCCTGTTACTACAGTGTGAGCACTGTAAACACTGAGAAAAGGCAGTGTTTACTCTCCAGTGGCATTTAGCCAAATGGCCAATAGATGTGCTTCCTAGTCCAGTGCTGCAGATTGTGAAGCATTGGCATTCAGCGTCTCAACGCTCTGCATAGTGGCGCTGAATGTTCAGCACCACTGAACGTATACAGTTTCACCACTGATATGCATTGATTCAAGGTACTTAAAGATAAACCCTTAAAAGGGACACTCCTGGCACCCAGACCACTTCTGCCCATTAGAGTGGTCTGGGTGCCAACTCCCACTACCCTTCAACTGTAAATATTGCAGTTGCAGGGTTAAGGACATAGGCGGGAGAGGAGATTGGGCGGACTCTAAACCACCGCCGAGGGACATGGGGAGGGACATGGCGGTGGGATGGGGGGTGGGATGGAGAGGGGACTTGCAGTGCCAGAAAAACAATTTGTTTTCCTGGCACTGGAGTGTCCCTTTAACCCCATAAGGACCACACTTCTGGAATAAAAGGGAATCATGACATGTCACACATGTCATGTGTCCTTAAGGGGTTACATTTCCATGGAACAAACACATTGTGCAAATTCTAGGTTTTATTTTGGTTCAGAACTTGGACAATTGACTCCATCCGTAAAGAGTTTGTAACGGAGCTCCTGTACGCCGACCAAATACCTCCGCCCCGTGTGCTTCTTAACTGCTTGCAGGGACCCTGAAACACTTCAGCCCCAGTTGCCAAAGCTTGACTGGGGTATTTGTGGAGCTTTCCACCCCACCAGACTGCAGGTCTCCTTCCAGGCATCGTCCCCTCTGCCTCATACACTGCAAAGCTGTTTCCAGGCAGGGATCCACATTTACCTGCACTGGTATAGCTCTTGTTTTTATAAAGACACTTGCGGCTCTCAGGCCTAGCTCTCTTGCTTTATTCCAGGACTAGAGGGATCCTGCAACTAGCAAATAGGTCCGAAGACTCTATCACTGGGATCCCTACAAATCCACACAGGACACAAATTCCAAAAAGAACCAACATGCACAATGTAATTTTTTTCTTGGGACTAGACCATATGATCATTACATTTAGATTGATGTGACAAACATAATAAAATTCAAATAACCAATACATGTCACGAAATATACAGGAAATTATAACAGCATAATAACATATTTATAAAGAGATGGGAAAGACAATAATAACAGAAAATATCTTTCCTGACTGCAGAATTAGCAATATGAAAATCTACCAGAATATACAAATTAGCAAGCCTTGCTATTCAGGTTGTGCATATATCTGTTGCTAGATCCTTGCAAGCAACACGTGGCACTGTACAGGCTCCACAACCAAATCTACCTAGTTGATTGCAAGTATTAGTAAGACAGGAGAACACAATAACCTTTAACCCCAAACAACCACATTACACACAGACCATGCACCGACAATGGACACCGGGTGACTTAAACATAGGAACAGTCCAGGGCCCTACATAAAATGTCCGCATGAAACCCCATGTGATGGTGACTACCGTCACAGGGTTAATGGCACAATGCTACCATTCCATCTTAAAGAAACCAAATATAACTTCTGTGGGGGAAATCGTCAGGTTATGGACAAGGCCCTTTGAGTGCTAAATATAAATTTGATGTAATAGTCATTTGCTTTGGCTATCAGGAACGAGAAGGCAATTAAAGAGTGGTATAATTCATACGAAGTATAATAAGAGACAATGTTGTGACACACGCTAGACCAGCTAGCTACTTTAGATACTAAGCTACTCTTCAGGGAGATAAATATTTGACATATTACTCAGTACTTTGTCTCCAGACAAAAGATGTAAAGTTTACAATAGCAAGCAGAACCAAGTCTCATGTCTATGTTTAAATCTAAAAAATATAGGCCATCTGCAATGAGGACATCATTTTCACATTGGAATAATGCAATACCAAGAGGGCTGCAGAATATAGTGTTATTAAGCACTAGTTCAGTATGATAGTTATAGATCAAGTAACGTATATCAATACAGTGTGACGTAATTGATATAATTGTGATATAAGTTTTACAATTGATGTGATCAATATAAGAATTCCTGCAGAAGACAGAACACAGGCGATGATTTTTTAACTTGCATGGTTCACCTGCAAAGATGCATAAAGTAGCACATAGGGGGAAAACATGATTCAGTTTGCAATAGGCAAGAATATCGGGACCTGTCATTTGCTAGGTGCAGTGGCTATATGAAATGACTAGAAATGACATGTAGGCAGCTGATAGCAGTTTTTGAATATGACAGGGTCACATAACCTCTGTAAAAGAGAATCTACATCCTCCCGAGAAGAATCTAGGATTTTGACATTTCCCATTTGTAAAACATTTACTACAGCAATATAAAGGTGCACAGTTAAGATTAAGATTTTTTGATTTGTTATATTCTACAAAGGACTATACCTGTGTATATTAACTCTTTCACTTTTGAATTATTTTCATAAAACAGCATACCATAAAACATGGGATATACTGGCAGAATACATACTTAGGACAAAACCGAAATTTCACATTGATTTCCATGTACGCCGAACAATATGTAAATTATATTTCCAGAATGCAAAATCTTGATCTATTCATCTTTACAAGAATGCTGGTGGTATAAGGTATGATATATTATATTTTATAGTTTGTGTTGACATTTTTTATAAAATGTTCATAAAATTTAGCTCTAGTGAACAAAATATTTTTTTTTTTTTAAATGACAGTATGACAACTGATAAAAAAATATAAATAAAACGTCAAATATCCTCCTTATTGGTATTCGTAAGAAATCTTTTGGCATTTCTGGGAATAACGATTCCCAAAAAATGCGAGCCGAGTGCAAGCATTGTTACAGTATATAGACGTAATACCAGATTGCAATGACTTGCTTAAGTATTGACCCCCTTGAACATTTCCACATTTTGTATTTTTATATTTGGACCATACAAGGGAGCTGCAAAATTAGAAGAGTTGTGGAAACCAGCATGGGAAGCCTCGCCTGGCGTTGTATTCCAGGTGAGATCATTACTTTTTATTGGTGTTATTTTTAATCCTGAAGTGGGGAACAAGTCAGTACTGCCCAATAGAACATTACTGATTAAATACATGTTAATTACAAAAGGATTGGAGTTACTAATTAATACTTTGAGGGTGTCACATATTGTTTATTTTACAACATTTTGATAAATTTCTCCCCAGTTTACCTTGTCAGTACATTTGCACCATTTCTGAAATTATGGTGGTCTGTGGCTCAGGTAAAATGTGCCATGTTGTCAAGCTCTCCGTTGTCCCACTTACCTGAAAATGATGTCCATACATACATAACAGGGTTTTTTTTTTTTTACATTCTTTATTTAGACTTGAGCAGTATGTTTAACGACAGTGGTGACAGAACAATCCATAGCAATAACAGACAGCTAAAGAAATACAGTATTGTGATACAAAGTACAGAATGAAAAGACATATATACTGCCTTGATTTAAGTATATGTAAGTTTAGTAATCTTGCATCTGAACATCTATGCAGTTGGTGCGAGTGTATATCATTAGACCCATCTGCTGCGTAAGTAGTGGATATCTTGGGCACCAGATGGGTGTCCACTGGCTATGAGGGATCATGTGTCGTCTATATGTTATCCACTCCCCAAGTATTCTTCCCGGTCTGGGGATATTAGCTTCTGGAGATACAAAGAGAAAGAGAGAAGAGGAAAGAGAAAGAAAAGATGAAGAAGAAGAGGGGAACAGCAGGAATGAGGTTCGCTGAGAGAGAGAGAGAGAGAGAGAGAGAGAGAGAGGTGTGGGGTTGCACCCAGGAACCCCAGAACCAGGGGTCCTTAGGCCTGCATTAGTTGTTAGCATAATAGGGTTTTTTAGCACAGCCAAATAGTGGTCAGCATACAACAGAATCATTTAAGCCCTATAGTCCATTCCTACAGTCCCGAGTACCCCTTTTAGGTTCCTTCTGGTACATTGCTTGATATTTTTCAGTTAAGCACAGACAACCTAAGGACCAATAACACATCTCGCTATATATTGTATTCTTTATCTTTTCCACTGCTTTCACTATCTTCAAGAAGGGGGAATATATGATTTTGATCACAAGAACTTTAAAGTTATATCCAAATACTTGGGGACACTTGAAGAGAGACCATACAAAGGAGTCTGCTTCAGAAAAGCCCAATGTTTATTAAACAGGTTTAAAAGCAGGCAATAAGGTGCACACTATGGGGGAGTTTCTTAATGAACAATCAAATATTGACAACTATTGACTTACAGCATGAAAAAGCATGATAAAGATCATTAATCCTAAGTTTATCTAGAAAGAAATACTAGGTGGAATCTTCTTAGGATAGGAGGATGTAGGGTTAGGGTCTTCCTAGAAGAGGAGGGAGCAAAGGTGGTCCAAACCTAAGTTTGTGATGTCCTTGCAGTGTACCAGATTGTTATGATTCAGCTGAACATAAATTAACCTCTTCATAGGATATTAGATGTGTGCAGAAAAACTGGAATTTAAAGGGGCAATCCACTGCCAAAAAAAAAGTATTGTTAAGTGGATATAACCCAAATGAAAGCATAGATGAATATAATTATGAATTTTGTCATTGGGGTGTAGCTAAAAACAGCATTGCGTTTAGTTCCACTGAGCTAAGTAACAAAACTGGTTGTATGATTGACAGCCACTGGGTGTGAAAAGGTTCACTTATAAAAGTGCCAATTTCTATTTAGAACTGCACTTTTTGTAAAATAAAAAAAATGAGGACTCACTCCTTTACCTCCACAAAAAAAGTTCTGGATCTTCAATGAAAAAGAGGATGCATTTTTTTTTTTTTTTTACTTTCTGGGCTTTCACACTGATAAACATCAAAGTTACTCCATCCTTGTGCTGGAAAAATAATTGAATTTATTTATTTCTATATCCTTTCCTGCCCTAACCGCTATGAATGAGAGGAGCTCCCCAACCGTATTTGCTGTCATGTTCTACCATGCTAGGAAATTACATTCTGAATATGAATAGAAAGTGCATGAAATGCTGATATATGGTAAAGTGTTTTATTGATGAATAAGCATTTTGCAGAACATTGTAAATTGTTTATACAGTGTCATATTTAATGAACAAGCATATTGCGTGCATCTTCTAACCCATCAAGGTCCAGCTGACATGAATCTTTATTGCTCCACTGCCCCATCAATTTGTCTGAGGCTGCCAACACCTAAGAATATGCCATGTGTACAGGAACTGGTATGATCACTGAATAGCCAGCTGCTTGTATTCAAACTATTTAAAATAAATAAATAAATGTGTGTTCCTCTCTGCAGTTACTTTGATACATTTGCCTTAGATAATAAATCTCAAAAGGACAATACAATACAACAGTCAGTTGTTTTCACTGTTGATAACATGCCACCATTGTGCTTAAACAAAGGTTTTTGAACTTAAGACGTAGAAATGTGACCAGAGGGTGTAATGGTGGATGGCCCTGCAATTAAAAAAAAAAAAGTGGTGTGAGGCTAATTATTATACAATGCCTAATGGCATCATTCGCCTGGGTTGGCTGAAAGTCATAAACTTGACTGCAGGCAAGGTTAACATAATAAAACACTGTAATACTGTCTTGTGAATGCAGCAAGTAATTTAATTAACCCCTGCATGCAGTCCCTTCAATGTTACGTTTGTTGATAATAGAAAGGATAATGCCTAAAGCGCTTTTACTCTAATGTTGGATGTATATATATATATATATATATATATATATATATATATAAAAATATTAAAAGAACAATAAATTCAATCATATGTCTTCTATATGTGAACATAGAGTTTGTGTAATTAGGTTCACAGCCTCTTTCAATGAATCTGTGGGCCTACATGGGTCTTTTTTAAGATCCTGCACCAGTTGGGACCTTGGTAAATGCCTTATTGAATGTAACCGCACAGTGCTCTCTCCCCATCTCCTCTGACAATGTATTATTGTAAAATTCGAGTTATATACCGTCAGAAAAGTCATCCCAGCATGCACTAAGTGAAAGGATAGAGAGGCTATTATTCAGAGGACCACTCATGTTAATAGAAGATTTTAAGTTGCCTTGTTCAGTTGGTTTTCATGCAATTGTCACAATGCTAAGCTCTTATTCTTCATTTTCTAGGTGGTCCATGACTTCAAGATGCAAAAGTAAGCTAGTATGAAATTAGGTGAGTCAAGATTTTTGCAAGATTTTAATTTGGGGGGTTTTGTGCATGATCTAGATCCTAGTATTGTTTCTAAAAGGTTTTATATTTACTAAATATTTTTCAGCCTATTTTATAAACAAGTAATGTCATTGTATGTAGCATTAAAACGAAACTGGAAGCATCAAAGCAACTTTAGCTTAATTAAGCAGTTTTAGTGTATAAATCATATCCCTGCAGTCTCGCTGCTCAATTATCTGTGCATAAATCTTTTTTTTTTTTTTTTTTAAGCTTATGCAGCCCTGGCCACACCTACTCTGGCTGTGAAAATGAAATATATTTTTTTCAGTCACATGTGACAGCACAGTGTGTTCACTTTAGGCATTTATTTTTCTTTTTATCTCCTGCTCTACTAATTGAACTTTAGTCACACACAGGAGGCTCCTGTAGCCTCCAGCAGGCAATCAGCAAGAAATTCTAAAGTAAACAGACTGTGCAATAAAATAATTTTGAACATTTGATCTATCTTCCTGTAACGGATCACTTGACACCCCGACTGGGCACTTCCGTTGACGTACGCTTCCTAGCTGATGTTGAGGACCATAAGCACCGCACCAGACACCACAACCACTGCAGACTCCACAACCGCCGTAGCTTAACTGGAGTCTCGCCGTCTTCCTTCCACCCTGGATCAATCTCTGTCCTCCAGGACCGTGTGGGAAAGAACAACTTTTAAAAGAGCTAAGTGATTAGAGTTCAGGGGAGTATAAAAAGTATAGCAATCCCCAGTGTGAATATAGCAGTTCCCTACAATAACGAGACAAGGCTACGTATTGAAGGTTAAGCAGATCAGAATGAACTGAGGGCTTATTGTCTCTTTTATACAAGTTTTCCCACAAGGTTATCACCCATGTGGACCTTGTGGAGCACATGACACAAAGTTACAAAGCCAATCAAAGCACTCTTGTACAGTTAGGCACTCCCAGATAATGTACACAAACCCTCTCCTCTGCCTGTGATACAATTACCAAACACAATGGACTAACTCAATTACTCACAGGCAGAAAACACACATTTTTCACAAAACACAGAAAAAAACCCCAAACACTACATATCCCCACAAATCCTACACATACCTGGATAGCCCTGATCTGGGTGAACAACATATTCAAAAATCACCCAGAACAGATCAGGGGTTCAAAAGTTTTATGGAAGTCACATTTGAACGACCGCAAGCATGGCTTCATGCCCAAAATAGTTCCGCAGATTTAGGCTGTGCGGCCGATCTATCCTGAAGATAATTGACTTAAGTGGCTATGGTAACTTAATTATCTCCAGGTACAGTAAATATCTCTAAGTCAAAAACTGTTACAAAAACCACATACAAATACATAACTCTTATAATACGTTTAACCTATATGTCCAACATATCCCCAGATAGCTTGGATCTGAGCGCTCAATATGTCCAATGTTAAAAGTGCCCTATAGTACAAATAAGGGTGGGGTCAGAAACTAGCAAGAGCTGATGGGAGATTGAGGAGGGACAAAGCAGCCTGTTTAAACTGGTCTGGCAGTGTCCCTGGCACAATGCCCTGCTGGAGAACAATAGGACAGGAAAAAGGGGGGAGGGGAAGAGGCACATTTTCCCGTGGAGGTCACTTTTTAGCATGTCTTTTTGCAGGGCCCATAGTCATGGGGCAGGAGGCTGGCAATCAGACTCCTCCAGAAGCCAGTGGCGAAGTGTAGTTTGTCACACTTTCTATCATTTTTCGCACAATATAAAATATGAAAGCCAAACTTACAGGGCAAACATAAATGAAATACAGCTTACTTTCCATTATCATAGTACACTTAAACGCCTCAAAGATGAGCACCATCAGCAATTAGTGTCATTTCTCCAAACTCATTGGGATCAATAGGAAAAGAACACATCTTGCTTTAAAATGTGCATATATAAGGTTCTAGACTTTGTAAAAATCCCATCAACACTAGTTACTGCCTGGTTCACATTTCCTGTCTAGGCACCATGGTTCAAGCAAAGACAATGACAAACGATTTGAAGGGCTTTTCACTAAACAACTAATTGCATTGATTTGAACTATACTTAGCAAAATTATGGATAAAATAGCTATGCTGTGACTATATTAAAATTCAAGGCAAGTGAAAAGATGGCGATTCAGGCAATTTACTACACAGGATAAAAATGTAAAATAATTACAAAGAGCTGCACCTTTATCGTGTAAAAAAACTCTGAAACACTTCTAATATAACATACAAAATATATAAAATGTGTGCTGTGACAATGCAAATATTATCTACTTATGTATAAAAACATAAAATATATAACTTGTGTACTTGTGCAAACTTGCAAATAGTGCCAAACTGTATAAATATGCGCAAACTTACAAAATAGTGCCAGCTAGAAAGACAAGTGCAAATATGCAAAATGGTGCCAGCTTTAAATGATATCACCATATAAATTTAAGGAGCAAAAAATGTGCACTTACTGGATAGAATCGAATTTTTTTATAACAACCCCAGAAATATGTAAGAGAAGAACAGAAACAAATAGCGCAACACTGTATATACAGTATAATTGAAAAATATTCAGATGAAGCTTTCTTTACGGCAAAACGTGTCATCACACAGAGAGTAATTACGTCATTACGTACGGCGTCTGAGGGATTAAGAACCACACCTCCTGGAAGTAACGAGCAGCGATATCGGAGCACTGAGAGGATCGGAATTAGCCGGTATCTGTATTCTACAGGAGCTTCTGGTGATGTGCTAATTAGGAGGATTGCTTTTGCAGTATCAAGGTTCTGTCTATTCCCCTGTACAAATAAATTCTTGTCTACAGACTCAGCTGCCTACCTTGATTTTTTGGAGCCTTCACAGTTAGAGCAGGCGTCACTGCTCTCCTTTTGTGAGTTGTAGATTTGGATATTTCTCACTTATACTGTATATACAGTGTTGCACTATTTATTTCTGTTCTTCTCTTACATATTTCTGGAGCTGTTATGAACATTTTCTATTTTATCCAGTAAGTGCATCACTTTTTGCACTTATATTTATATGGTGATATCATTTTACAGCTGGCTAGTTGTGACTATAGTTGAGCAAAATATATATATATATTTACAAAATCAGCTATTTTAGTCTATATTTTACCATTCACATTTCAGTGAGAAGCCCTTATAGTATAAGACACAAACAAGGCATGCATTATAAGCATTATTAACATGTATAGCTTGGAGGAAAGACGAAACGGGGGATATGATAGACACATTTAAATACATAAAGGAAATCAATACAGTAAAGGAGGAGAGTATATGTAAATGAAGAAAAACTACCACAACAAGAGGACATAGTCTTAAATTAGAGGGTCAAAGGTTTAAAAATAATATCAGGAAGTATTACTTTACTGAGAGGGTAGTGGATGCATGGAATAGCCTTCCAGCTGAAGTGGTAGAGGTTAACACAGTGAGGGAGTTTAATTATGCGTGTGATAGCCATAAGGCTATCCTGGATATAAGATAAGACCAGGGACTAATAAAAGTATTTAGAACATTGGGCAGACTAGATGGGCCGAATGGTTCTTATCTGCCGTCACATTGAATGTTTCTATGTTTAAATGTGGCACTGCAAATGTTCATGAACTACATTTACCATAATGTCCAGCCAGGTTTACCATCACTTCCCTAGGATCAAACGTGCACTTGCAAAGGTTTAGTACAAAAACACTTGCAAGGAAGCATTTATCAAAAATAAAAGGTGACACATTTCATTTCTCCTTATGTTCATCGAAACAAACAGCATAGCTTAGATTTAAGGATGCAATTCCTGTGGCTTTGATAAAGAAAGACACAGTGCATCTCATTTCTTTGTGAAATCCCTTTAATCTTAGTCCAGAGTTTCACACATAAATTGATACAAGGCTTGCTGACAAAAATCATAAGTTTAAAACCTGAGAAAGTCCCAAAGCCCTGATAAATGATGCTTTATACGTCAAAGTGAAGCATGGCATGTAAATATTTAGTTCAATATCAAATTCAAATGGCAAAATCTATACTGGTATAAATCCTCCTTAAGAAACCGTGCTCCTAAATCTCTGAGCATTAGTACAGAGTGAAGATGGAATTTTATGAGATGAAACTGAGCCTTGCAACTGTAGGTGAGGTTAGGTGTAAAAATTGCATAAAAATAGATGTTAGGAATAGGATGTCTGTTTTAAAATGGTTAAAGGTGCACTACTGCATGGATAATTTATTGTATTTTCTTGTTATGTATTACCAAATGCTTTAAAATAAATCAATCAGAATGCTTGGCTGTATAGGGAGAGGTATTAGCAGTAGAATAGGGAAGTACTCGTGCCATTGTACAGAACACTGGTGAGACCTCACATGGAGGCTCATTTAGTGTAAACCTCCAAGAAAATGATTCAACATGGAATGGAGGGACAATTCCAGCAGAATCCAAGCACTATAACCAATTCAAATATATGAAATTGGTATGCTGCCAACAGTGCCACAACATTAAAACCACCTGCTTAAAATTGTGTAGATCCCCTGTTTTTAGCACTTGTAATGTGCCTTTTTGGCGCTTAGGTGAGCTGGTGTGGAGAGATAAGTACCAGGATCCTTGACCAGCATCCATTGTAGTCCAATCAGCTTCCTGTCATTCATGGCAGAGCTGCAAAAACAATTGTAGAGGGTGAAAAACTCATTGCTGACCAGATTCCAAGAAATCAGTGCCCGGTGAGCACTGGCAGCAACAAATATGTTTCATGGCACTAGTGCCATTACTATAAATTAGCTCATTATTTATGGTATTCCTAAGCAGTAAGATTATGCAAAACCCTGAACAAATAAGATTAGTTCCAGACAGGTAACTGCATTAGTAATCAATAACATAAATTAATTGGTTGCTACTTGTGCTGTGAAAGACTCATATTTGCCTTACCAATTATACCAGAGTGGCCCATATAAGTAAAAGCACGTACTATCTCCAAGCCCTATGCAAATTTAAATAACAGCAGATTTTTAGTATCATTTCAATGGCCATTTAAGTGTAACCTCAAATGCCTCATCAAGGCAAATCTCTTAGGTGAGTCCTTTGCTAAAAATTCACCTTACTGCTTTAAGCGAAAAGGGAACATTTCTATTGAGGAAGATAGGAGCATCCTCATGAACCTCAACATGCTCGTTATCATTTCAAAGAAATGGCTTGAATGAGGAGTTGGAGTTGTTCTAAGTACTTAAGTTCACTCTACTCCTTTGTTTAATGGGGGATAAGTATTTTAATTTATTCTTGGTTCACTTTGCACCTATGTCTAGTGGTGAGATTTGTCCCCGCATTTTTTCTATCAGATGTATATGTATCTATCATTCCTGGTCATTGGTAATGACATCCTAACTTCTATCAAGGAGTTTAATTTTATTTTCAACTTTAATTATATTTTGTATAAATGAAGTCTGTCCCTTTAAATGGTGATTTGATCGATTTTCTGTACATATGTTTATATTTTTGTATTCTTGACTTAAATTGTATTTAGTTATTTATATTGTGTTGCCTAACTATTATATATATATTATTTTTCTAAAGCGTATTCTTTATACATATATGCATATAAATTGTTGCTATTCTGTTAAGTGTATTTGATAAATTTCCCTAATTTAGGGTGTTTCCCCTTATATGTTCAATTATTTCATTAGTTTTGGGGGGTATTTAAATCAGGTCTTTTTTGCAGCCATCTAGTCTTGATAAAGTCCCGTGGGCGGGACGAAACGCTTAGACGTGGCTGCATTTCATCACTGGACCCGCTGTGTTTTTTCGGCTGCCTATTTTGATTTTACCTTATTTTCATTTTAGCCATTCATTATTAGTTTTTTGTTAGTGAAGGTTCTTTGTGCCATTTCACTCCGGATCCCTGGAAGGTGAGGACCTTCGGGTTCACTGACCGCCGTTTCGTCTACCTATACCGCGGTCTTTTGTGAAGACTCCGACCGCGGTATAAGTTCACGGCTTGTTTGTGTTCCATCGGCTGCAGCTGTGGGTGGTCTGCTACAACTACACCGCGGTCTTTTTTGAAGATCCCGACCGCGGTGTACTTCATTGCCATCTGACGGAGGTCTGCTGCTTAGAACTCATACCTATTTTTCTTCATTTATTGTCTACTTAGTTCTGCTTTTTCAAGTTTCGATTTCCATATATATACACACCTCGGTCGGGGGCCCACACCGAGGCAGGTACTATTTTCATTTATTTATTTTTATTTTTCATTTGTATACATTTGATGTTGTTTCTTTTTCATATCATTTGTGTCACTTATTAGGCAGCTGGTTTGATATTCTACTTTATACAATGCATATTATGTATCTATAATATAGAATTCATTTGTGCATTGTTGAGAACAGTGGGTTCATGTTTATATATTTGTATTCATTTTTTGTTTGTTTTGATTCATTTACTAATATTTATTTGTAATTGTATCTACATTTATAGTGATCTTATATGAGTTATAACTCAATAAATATATTTTACATTTTCTAAAGTATTTACTTTTGAACGCACATAGTTTTTTTATTTTTGAGCTTTCACTCATTTCTAGACGCTTGTGAAACGTATGTAGCTGCCAGTTTTAGTAGTTGTAGTTTAGTAGTTACACCTTGTATCTATCTTCTTATAATTTCAAAGGATGCACATTGAGGAAAGGGGGTGAAAGCCTGGTAACATGGTCACCCAAAGAAAAATACAGAAATACAAAATTAATCCCTGCTCTAAGACTTGAGCGGCAGCAATTCCAAATAATTCTCGTTTATAACCCTGCCTGTGTGTCTTTGTGACCCAGTTTGCATCTGTGATTACAATGCTAGATTATGATGAATTTCCTATGTGCACTGGCTATATGGTAAAAACATGATAGATCACCTTTTGCAAACTACAGTATTTATATTATTTGTAGGAGAAGTATTTTTGAAAATAAAAATTGCAATCAGAAGGGTACCACACATAATATTATCCACTGCAGATAAAATAATTCTCAAGAATGCAGGGAATGTAGAGATAGTAGGTGCATAAAAAGGGAGAGATACTATAGGACATTTTTTGGCAATCACAATATGCAATAAAAATATGTTAGTTTATGGTTATTGATAAAAAAAAAATTAAAATATCCAAACACACATGTTTCTTCCATTGGGATGCTTGCTAATAGGGAGGACAGTTTATATAAAATGCATTAATGATTATGCTGGCTTTATTAAAATAGTCAGTGAATGTGATCAGTGGAAATTCAGACTTGTGTGCTTAGATTTTGGATATCTGTCATTTAAAGGTAAAAACTAATTTCTTGAGATAGTTCCATAGTGAGAACAAATATTAAAGAGGCAATCACAGTTCAGAGTCAACATGTATAAAAAGCATCACATTTAAAAAGGTCTAAATATAAGTGTTAAAAATTATGCCTCTGGCATTTTTTACTTTTATATATAACCAAAAACTGAATATTATGGCTGACTTTTGGCTATCATTAGTTTATTTGTGTATATTCAGTTCAATGACCATGATTTGAGACTTGCTAATATTCTGATAGGATGAAAACATCCATGAGCTAATTGACATTGTGTCTGTGTTCATTTTGCACTTGTATTACCTGCTGTCTCTTGTTAACTGCCCTATTTTCTCTATGTCCATATTGCTCCCTCCTTACTTGCTTTCTCTAAAAGGAAGACCTTCTTCCAGGTAGGAAAAGTGGAACAGGGATGTCCCGTAACAATCACATATATACTTGTATTTCTCTTAGCGTGATATTTTTCAAAGAATTTAAAAAAAAAGGTCTAGAACACGTAAAGTTAAAAATACCTATTTTTCTCACATTTCCTTACTTTACAAGTTCTTACATCTGTAATAATTTCTAGATTAAATTCATCTGTAAGAGGAATGTGACACTTTACCTTTATAAATAACTATTTCAAAACTGAGTTTTTGATCTTTGAATATATGACTTTGAAGAAGGATAAGTCTGAAATATCTATTTGAAACACCATTGCCAAGTGCTCCAATTATTTTTTTATTGTAAGCCTTCAAACTTTGGGTATACTGTTATCATGTCCAGCATGTTCAATAGGGCAATAAAAACGTTAAGGTTGGCTGTCAAATTGATCTTATTTCTAATTAATCAATCATGGAACCTGCCTCCCTCTAAAAAAAGTATGACGTTGTTATGGTTCAAAGAACCTGGCCCTGTAGCTTTAAAAAAAAAAATAATAATAATAATAATTCAAGAGATAAAATACACTTTTTTATTCTATGTGTATTGCTAACACCACAACTGGCTTGAATACTCTCTTCAAGGCTGGCAATATTAGTTTTGTACAACTTTTGCATTGGTTGTCAGCACACACAGCCTGCTAAGCATACACTTTGGGTAGGCTGCCTATGGCAGGATGAGATAAACATACGGTATGAAGTTTATCCTGCCCACCAATTTAACTATCTAAATACCTTAGAAAGAAAAAACGTTAATGAGTTCTGGTTTTTGATCTTTGCTCTTCCCAACTGCAAAGGTCAAACGGAAAAGAAAACACAAAGTCACTCTGTTAGGAATGTAAGTCCTATCCCCTACTGGATGTCTACAACTCCTGTTAGTGAGGTTCTGGCTGAGGTTGCGGTAGATTAATCTATACATCTGATCTAATGGGTTTATAAGGCATATCACTTGCTAAACAACGTATGTGGGCTATACCAATATAACTCCAATCAACCTCATCCAGTGGTTGGCTGATTCTGATAAGAATTTCATTCTTCATGGAAAGTCTCCCTATTAATGGACACAGAAAAAAAAAATATTGAAAACAGTACTTGAACTAATACAGCTCTTAAATATGATTTTTTTTATACAAATCCTTAAAACGTAATAAAAACACCTAACTCTTTGAGAAGCTTTGAACTGAAGATTTGTCCTCAATTATTCTTTTAGAGAAACACTGGCAATTCTCAGCATTAAGAAGGAAGTAAATGCAGTGATAAAATGGGGCACATAATCATTAACTGCAGAGGGTTGTTCTGCAGTGAATGGTATGTTTTTTATGGCTTACCAAATAGTTGTACATGACTAGAAATACATTTTTGCTATTATTAATTATATGCATTAAAACAAGAATGTTAGATTGTAAGCTCACGGGCAGGGCACTCTAACTTTTGTATTATTATTATTATTATTATTATTATTATTATTATGCCATTTATATAGCGCCATCAAATTCCGCAGCGCTTTACAATGGGTGGATGAACAGACGTAGTTGTAACCAGACAAGTTGGACACACAGGAACAGAGGGGTTGAGGGCCCTGCTCCATGAGCTTACATGCTAGAGGGAGTGGGGTAAAATGACACAAAAGGTAAGGATAGTATTAGACTAGTGACAGTTGCAGAAGAGGAGTCAGTCGGGAGCTATTAACAGTTTAATTGATACGCTTTTATGAAGAATTGATATGTTTATACTGCATTGCCTTTTTCCCAATTGTACAGCACTGCGGAATATGTTGGCGCTTTATAAGTGCCAGTAATAAATAATACATAAATAATGTTAAGACACAGTTAATATTTAAAATTAGAAATGTAATTTTCCCATTGTTGTATAAATAAGACTTCTGGGAGAAATGCAAAAAAAAAACAAATTCAGGATAAGGTGATATTTAAAGGAAAATGCAACATGTAGTTTGTCTATGTCAATCTTTTAAATAGTATTGCTGCTCAAAATGCTATGTTAGAGAACCAAGGGAAATGGCTTCCGAATAATATATGCAACATTCACAAACATCAGTTAAAGACCTCACAGACAATCGACTGGCACTGGCTACAATAAATCATATGAAACTGCTAATGCAAATGGGTAAGGCTGCTCAGCTGGGCAAAGTTGTAATCATTGGAGATTTTAATTATCCAGAAACTGACTGGAGAAATTGAGCCTGTTACACATCTAAAAGAAATGAGTTTCTTGGGTATGCTGAAAGAGAACTTCATGTTCTATTTAAAACACAAAGGGCTTTTTTCACTAAACACCGAATCATAGTGTATTAAATTAAAACCCAAATCATAAACTTTTGGTAAAAAAGTATTGATTTGGGAAAATGCCATAATTCAGCAATAGTCACAGCTCGGCTATTTTAACCTACATTTTTGCACTCAAGTTTTATTGCGATTTAGTGTTTAGTGAATAAACGAATTACTTGGATCCAAAGTTTAAATGTTTTTGTTACATGAGGGGATCTGTAATTTCTCTGTAATTTACGCCATTGAATAAAACATTGAAAATCACTTATAACTTGTGCTAATTATATTTTTTAAGAGATGCACAGTTTTATAATAGAGATTTTGCAAACAATATCATAATCCAGTTCAGACAAGGCAAAGCCATGTTAAAGAGACACTCCAGGCACCCAGAGCACTTTGTTTCATTGTCCCTGTCTTTGAAACCCTGCAAATGATAGCATTGCAGTTTCTGAGAAATTGTAATGTTTCTATTGTAGGGTTAAGTCCTCCTCTAGCGGCTGTCTACTAGACAGTCACTAGAGGTGCTTTCTGGTGTGAGATGGAGCTTTACTCCATGAAACGATGTTGGACATCGTCATGTTTTGCATGAGGACAGACAAACATTTTCAAATTCCAAATAGGAAACCATTGATCCAATACTTTCCTATGGGAAATCTGGGGGGGGGGCGCCAGGGGGGTATTAGCCGCGAGGCAAACAAGGCATTTGCCTTGGGCGGCATTTTCCAGGGGGCGGCAAAAAAAGCCACCCCCAAATGCCCAAGGCAAATGTCTTGTTAGCCTTGCGGCTAACAGACATGCCGGCGGGCTGCTAGGCTGGGCGGGCGGCATTGGTAGGCGGCCGGCGAGGGAGCACTTCCTCTGAGCTGTTTGCTCAGCTCCCTCGCGCGCCGCAGAGTGAGGCTGGGAGCCGGAATATGACATCATATTCCGGCTCCCAGCCTCACTCTGCGACGCGCGAGGGAGCTGAGCAGACAGCTATGGGGAAGTGCTCCCTCGCCAGCCTGCCGCCTGCCAATGCCGCCGGCCCAGCAGCCACTGGACCACCAGGGAGGAAGAGAACCCCTTCCCCCCCCAGCATTTCCAAAGGTAAGGATGCTGGGGGGGTTACATTTAAAAAAAATATATGTGTTAAAAATGTGAGTGTGTGTGTATGTCTGTTAGTGTGTGTGTGTATGTATGTCTGTTAGTGTGTGTGTCTGTTAGTGTGCGTGTCTGTTAGTGTGTGTATGTATGTCTGTTAGTGTGTGTGTGTGTGTGTGTGTGTGTGTGTCTGTTAGTGTGTGTATGTGTCTGTTAGTGTGTGTATGTGTCTGTTAGTGTGTGTGTGTCTGATAGTGTGTGTGTGTGTGTCTGTTAGTGTGTGTGTGTGTGTGTCTGTTAGTGTGTGTATGTGTCTGTTAGTGTGTGTGTGTCTGTTAGTGTGTGTGTGTGTTAGTGTGTGTGTGTGTGTGTGTGTCTGTAAGTGTGTGTGTGTGTCTGTTAGTGTGTTTGTATGTTAGTGTGTGTGTGTGTGTGTGTGTCTGTTAGTGTATGTGTGTGTGTGTGTGTGTGTGTGTGTGTTTGTCTGTTAGTGTGTGTGTGTGTGTCTCTTAGTGTATGTGTGTGTGTGTTTGTCTGTTAGTGTGTGTGTGTGTGTGTGTGTGTCTGTTAGTGTGTGTGTGTGTCTGTTAGTGTGTGTGTGTCTAAAAATCCACGGGTTAGAGGGCGCAAATTACTTGCCTTGCCCCAGGTGCTGACAACCCACGCTACGCCACTGTGCGTATGCCACTGCCGTGACGTTACGAGAGGAGGAGACCTAGCCAGTGAGAGCCTGAAGAAGTGAAAAAAAGTTTTTTTTTAACCCTTCATTTGCCTATAGGGGATATATCATGAGTAATACAGGTTTATATTTGTATCACTATAGTGTTCCTTTAAGCCTTGCTAATGAAAAGGAGAGAGATAAATATTGTTTAATGTATCCTCTTCTCTCTATGAATCTCTTTACCGACATGACTGCCAGGCCAGTTCCCCTTTAACCCCTTAAGGACCAAACTTCTGGAATAAAAGGAAATCATGACATGTCACACATGTCATGTGTCCTTAAAGGGTTAAAGTGTCAGTGAGTGTCAATGAGTTAATAGGGAACTAAACAGGTCTGAAAGGTGAACCCACTTACTAGTTTGGGCAAACTGAATGTTGCAGCAGGATCAGCTGATCAGATTGAATTCAAATACAAAAAATGGATAACTCACCAAATTCAACATTAATTGGGAAAGAGAGAGGGAGGATGGTATCCTATGGATCAGATTCTGAGAAATCAAATTATATGTACATGACAAAAAGAGCATGACATGGAATATAATTTTAGGGACAAGATCTCAACATATATTAGCAAGATCTCAACATGGATGAATGTGTTTGTCCTGATATTGATTTGAACTCATATATGTAGGATTCCAGTCATTATATAGGAGTTATGGGTCCAATATGGCAAGGAGAATGTTATTGTTTTAAAACTTCAAACAACTTAAAAAAAATAAAATAAAATTTTATATGCTAGGTTTACAAATGTAATAGCGGTCATCAAATCCAAAACTGTTCCACTAACATATTTAATTGTAAAAACTAGATATTTTAGACTTTTTACCTATGGTCATTTAGTCACTTTTGATATATGTCTTTTATATTGAAAGTGAAAAACTAAATGTGCTTATATTTCATTTGTGGAGAGGTTTACAATGCACACATTGTATGATCACTGTTATTATTATAATTTTGAATGGACTTAAGAAGCAAAAAAAAACCCAAGGAATGCAGTTCAACTACATCCCTGCCCTGAGTATAGTATTTCCCTTCTTTTAAAGTTTGACTTTTTTTTCTCAGGTGATATGGGCAAATTTGAAATCCACCCATTTTAGAATTCCCATTTACTGTTTTGGCAGATTTGACTTACTGGGTCAGTGTCATAATTAGAGCATAATAATAACATCCTCCAACTGCAAATTTTCCTATTAGAGTTGATGATTGTGGAAGGTTAAGAGTTAATAGAATAGTGCTAGTAGGGGTCAGCCAAGCATGCACCAATGTATTTGGTAATATTTACAGGATTGTAAGTGGCAGAGACTAATAGTACACACTAAATTACCAGAAAATAACTATTAGAACTAATTTTACCACCATATATTTATATGTAATGTATAATGTTGCAAAACTTAAAGGACCACTATAGGGCCAGGAAAAAAAACTTGTGGCCCACCTCCCGCCGGGCTCTAGGGGGAGGAAGAGCCTCCTCTGCCGAATTCCATTCCCTCCTCCGCCGAATGTGCATGCGTGGCAAAAGCCGTGCGCGCATTCAGCTGGTCCATAGGAAAGCATTCTCAATGCTTTCCTATGGACGCTGGTGTCTTCTCACTGTGAAAATCACAGTGAGAAGCATGGAATGAAAGGCTGGATTAACCCATAGATGGACCTGGCACCCAGACCACTTCATTAAGCTGAAGTGGTCTGGGTGCCTATAGTGGTCCTTTAAACTTTGAATTAAAAAGAGGATTATTTATACAAATAACATATATATGTTATTTATACAAACTACTTAACACATTTACTATAGTGAAAAGACTCTTGACGGCATGTGACGGCAGATAAGAACCATTCGGCCCATCTAGTCTGCCCAATTTTCTAAACACTTTCATTAGTCCCTGGCCTTATCTTATAGTTAGGATAGCCTGATGCCTATCCCACGCTTGCTTAAACTCCTTTACTGTGTTAACCTCTACCACTTCAGCTGGAAGGCTATTCCATGCATCCACTACCCTCTCAGTAAAGTATTACTTCCTGATATTATTTTTAAACCTTTGCCCCTCTAATTTAAGACTGTCCTCTTGTTGTGGTAGTTTTTCTTCTTTTAAATATGGTCTCCTCCTTTATTGTGTTGATTCCCTTTATCTATTTAAATGTTTCTATCATATCCCCCCTGTCTCGTCTTTCCTCCAAGCTATACATGTTATGTTCCTTTAACCTTTCCTGGTAAGTTTTATCCTGCAATCCATGAACCAGTTTAGTAGCCCTTCTCTGAACTCTCTCTGTATTAATATCCTTCTGAAGATACGGTCTCCAGTACTGCGTACAATACTCCAAGTGAGGTCTCACCAGTGTTCAGTACAATGGCATGAGCACTTCCCTCTTTCTACTGCTAATACCTCTCCCTATATAACCAAGCATTCTGCTAGCATGTCCTACTGCTCTATTACATTGTCTGCCTACCTTTAAGTCATCAGAAATAATCACCCCTAAATCCCTTTCCTCAGATGTTGAGGTTAGGACTCTATCAAATATTCTGTACTCTGCCCTTGGGTTTTTACGTCCAAGATGCATTATCTTGCACTTATCCACATTAAATGTCAGTTGCCACAACTCTGACCATTTTTCTAGTTTACCTAAATCATTTGCCATTTGGCTTATCCCTCCTGGAACATCAACCCTGTTACATATCTTAGTATCATCAGCAAAAAGACACACCTTACCATCAAGACCTTCTGCAATATCACTAATAAAAATATTAAAGAGAATGGGTCCAAGTACAGATCCCTGAGGTACCCCACTGGTGACAAGCCCAAGCTTTGATTATACTCCATTGACTACAACCCTCTGTTGCCTGTCACTCAGCCACTGCCTTACCCATTCAACAATATTGGAATCCAAACTTAAAGATTGCAGTTTATTGATAAGCCTTCTATTGATACTCCCTTGCCTGTGTCCCTCTAAGTCAATGGTGCTACCATCCACTCTACCTCTAAGGCTCGTTGCCTAGGTGTTCTCTTTGACTCCGACCTCTCCTTCACCATTCATGTCCAATCAATCGCCAAATCCTGCCGCTTCCATCACAAAAACATTGTGCGCATCCGACCCTATTTAATACCTGATACGGCAAAGATGCTTGTCCATGCTCCTGTCCTCTCTCGCCTTGACTACTGTAATCCGCTTCTCAGTGGTCTTACATGTTTCCAACTTGCCCTGTTATAGTCTATAATAAATGCAGCGGCAAGGCTTATCTTCCTGTCCGCCCGCACCTCCCACACTTTCCCCCCCTCCATTGGCTTCCCGTAAGATATAGGGCTCACTTTAAGATCCTGAAACTTGATACAAATCTCTACACAATGCTGCTCTCACCTACTTATCCTCATTAATACACAAATATGTCCCGTCTAGGTCCCTACGCTCTGCTGGAGACCTACGTCTAACCTCCCCTACCTCTGATGCTCACCTTAAAGACTTCTCTAGGGCTGCACCGTTCCTATGGAACTCCCTTCCCCTCTCTGTTAGACTCTCACCCAACCTCCACTCCTTCAAAAAATATTTGAAATCTTACTTCTTCAGGAAAGCATATCAATTAAACTGTGAACAGCTTTCCATCCCCGCACTCTGATTTCTCTCCTAAAACTGTCATCAAAACAAAACACTAAGTCCTCAATGAATACTATCCCAGCAATCTACTTTTCTACCCTACCCTTACCTTTTGTGTCACTATACCCCACTCCCTCTAGTATGTAAGTTCATTGAGCAGGGTCCTCAATCCCTCTGTTCCTGTGCGTCAAACTTGTCTGGTTACAAATATGTGTCTGTTAATCCACCCATTGTACAGTGCTACGGAACTTGTTGGTGCTTTATAAATAATTATATATATATAGTAAAAATAGAAATCCAGCGCACTCACTTATCAACTAAACAGCTACTTTGATGCTGACAGATTTGACTAGTTTTATTAAAAACACCTAATCTAGGCAAAACATAATGGGGGTTTAGTTACACTATATGATCATACATTGCATAAGCCTGCCACAAACGTCAATGTACCCCATCTTTGGCAGGTCCTACTCTCACGGTCTACTAAATGAGCTACTCACTTGTAGAAATCCTTCCATCTCGAGTTCTCTGCAGTACAAGGCTTAAATAGGGTCCTGAGATGAGGCACCTGTGACAGGGGGCGGTGCAAAACCAAGGAGCTGGCTATACTCCTAAATATATATGGGAAAACAAGGGGCTGGCTGCACTCACCTAAACATGCTTAAATGGGGTGCTGCTGGGGGCCAATAAGTACAGTAAAAATAGAAATCCTTTTTTTCCTGGCCATATTAATGGCAGCACAACAATGGAAAATACCCAAGCAATAACCAAGGGTGGGAGAAGAAACATACAGACTCCAAAAAAAAAAATGCAAGAAATTTAAACTTTCAATAAATAAGTTACACTTGCAAGATACCAAAGCCTCTACTTGGGAAATGCCTTACTGTGCATTATCATCTTGAAGACTTCGTCTGATAGGTACACTACTCCTGGATCCTTTTCCGAGGATCCTTAATAGATGACACCGAGATCGCTTGAACCTTGCATTGTACTTTGCAACTGATCTTTATTCTCATGAATATGACAGATAAAATACACACAAGTTGGTCAGCGCTAAATAACAATAAAAAATAGAGATAAGAATGAAGGCAGCAACCCTAAAAGGGATCCCTCTCACCCTTTAAAAAGACGTTGAAAAATCAAAAGACAAAGAGAAGGGCTGCACCACATACCAAAAAGCAATATCCAGACAATTTTCAAAGATTAGAAAAGGATGAAATATAAAACAGTAATAAAATACAAATATATAGTCCAGAAAAGTTCTCACGTATAGATGCCTCTACTAAGAGATGAAAAAGCAGCTGTAAATGTTGGATGAGACGTGAAGTAACTTAGGGGGTAAGACTTTGTCTGATAGTTTGAATATCCACATAAAAGATAAACGAAAAAAGCAGGAAAACCAGTAGTGCAATATGTCAGAACAAATAGGTATAAGTATAAGAAATAACAGTATCACACTCACATATTAACCCCTTAACGCCATTACGGCGTTCTGTGCCGTCCCCATTATCATGAGCTTTAAAGCCGTTGCAGTGGCATTGAATGCCGTAACGGCTGAAGCCCCCAGGAGGTGAGATTTACTTACCTCCGCTGCAATCCTCTTCGGGAGGAATGCCTAACAGCTCAGGCAGCCCTCCCAGGGCAAATCTGGCCCCCTATAGCTGGCTGTGGATCTGCCAGCAGGGAGACTGTCTGAAATAGGCTCTATTTCAGTCGCAGTGCACCTAATTCTGAGGGGAGCGCCACCCTTGGGATTCAAGATAAGTTAACTCCACAAATCCAAATATAGAAGATATTCATTAAATCCAGTGGTTAAAAAATAAAAAATGAATAATTAAAAACATATATTTTTAAGACACAGGTTTAAAGGATAAAAAACGCATTTCACCTAATCAAGGCTTCCTCGGTTTATCTGAGGAATATATCAGATAAACTGAGGAAGCCTTGATTAGGGGAGGGGGGGGGGGGGGCTACCTATTGTTGTGCTGCCATGGATATGGCCAGGAAATATATATATATATACACATACACATTTTCTTTCAAAATATGATGTACGAATTATTAGATTAAAATAGTTGTGAGATGACAAATGTCCATTAATGATTGATTTTATTTGCTAACATACAAATGGAAGTTATTGGCAGGTAGAGGCTGTATATTTGTCTGATAAAAAAATGAGTCATATTATCTGGAGTTGGTTTGGATATTACTACAATATTGCTGAGATCTAACCAATCAGACATCATGTACTTGTCGTTACCATGCCAAGTAAACACATTCAAGGACACTCTGACAACTGTGTTCCAATCACCACATTCAGCAGAGTTCAGCATCAGGTAAGATGCAGTACATTGTTCCTATATATCTAGCTTTTTTAGGAGGGTGAAGAGATTGGTAATATTTTTTTTTTCTTTCAAATTACCACTATCATGAACATGAGCCTGTGATTTTTTTTTTCCACATTGTGCAGCAATGAATATATATACTTTCAGGTATATTGTATAGTTGCCAAACTTTAAAAAAAAAATGTCCAGCAGAGCAATCACATAAACAGTCTACATAAGTGTTGGCCAAACCCACCAGCTGGAATAGCCTTGCATACTATGCCTTTTCAGAATTACACAAGTCATATAATTTATAGCCATGTCGATATATTCTAATCATCAAGTTTGATGATCTCAGCCAAGAGAGCGGATCTTGTACAGAGCCAGCCGCGACCAGACCTATGCTGCCATGGAAAAAGTTGAGTATACTCACCTTTTTAACTGGAATTAAGGGGGGCCAGGTGCATAAACAGTATTTTAGAACTCTAATGTCAGGAATAAACACATTTTTATTGTTCTCAGTGTAAAAAACTCTTTCATTTGCCGTAGAGTATATCTTTTTTTTTTCTTCCAGTCTAAATGTGTGACCTCGTGTCCTTTGTAAAGTCCTATTTATTTATAGATTTCCGGACAATGGTTTGTATTGGACGCAAATATTGGCATAGTGCTATTAAGTCCCCTCTGATATGCAAACTATCCAAACTAAAGAGATTTAACCTCTCTTCATAACTAAAATGCTCCATTTCTTGTATGAATTCTGTAGCCCGCCTCTGCACTTTTTCTAATGCCATAATATCCTTTTTAAGAACAGGTATCAAACATTGTGTGGCATATTCAAGGTGTGGCCTTACTAGTAATTTATAAATAGGCAAAACTATGTTTTCATCCATAGAATTATTGCCCCTATTTATACATGACAATTACTGGCTGTCATGCTCACTCACATTTCTGGCTGTGTTCCTGCTTCCAGTCTCCACTCCAGCGGTTCCAACACCGGCTGCTCTAGCTCCGCCCTCCTTTATGATGCGGCACGCGCACTCCGACGTCATGAAGCTAATAACATCATCACGTCGCGTGCGTGCTGATGTCATGACACAGATGACGTCAAGGCCCACCAAAACATCCGAACATGACCGTTTTGGGGGCGTGGCTTCCAATTTAAAGAGCCAACCTATAAAAGGCTGGTTCAGATATGGGACTTTGCCTTGTTATGGTTCTTTTGTTAGTTCCCAATAGTGCTTTCTATCTGGTTGTTCTATTTGGTATTTTGGCTATCTGACTACTCTCCATTCTCCTATATTGACTCTGCTCACGTCCCTCGACTATCCTAATATCTGGTTTCCTGACTCGGCTTGTATACCTCGTTTTCGTGATTTCTGGCTCCCTCGACCTGGGCTTGTTCTTGACTATTCTCTTGGGTCTCATTGGAGTTTTGACACTGGCCTTAGCAGCTGCTGATTGACATTGCATACTGGCCTACTTTAATGTCTATAACAATGCCTAAATCCTTCTCATGTGTTGTTATCCGTAATTCACTACCATTTAGGGCAGGGGTGGGCAATATGCGGCCCTCCAGATGTTTTGGACTACATCTCCCATAATGCTCTTAGGGCTATAATGCTAGCAAAGCATCAAGAGAGAGGTAGTCTAAAACATGTGGAGGGCCGCAGATTGCCCACCCCTGATTTAGGGTGTAAGTTGCTTGTCCATTCTTTACCATGAAGTGCGTAACTTGTGCATTTTTCTACGTTAAATTTAATCTGCAAATTATACAAATGATGAGGAGAGTGATTGGCTATGTACAGAATAAATTCAGAATCTCAGTTCATACTGATCTCTTATTGGCCGAGCTACACTGTGAACCTTCAGATCAGGAAGACCGTATGTGAAAAACGAAAATGTGGACAAGTGGGTGGGATTATTCTGCAGAAATCCCAAAAACATAAAGGGACTCTGTCAAACTTAGTCAAACTTACCTTTCTCCTATTGTTTCTTCTTCTATTCCTCTTTCTGAATTTTTTTTTTCTGATCTATTTCTCTTTAAAACTCAAGATAAAGTAGGGTCTACCTTGTCTTATGTCTTTTTTCTACAATTGACAATCTTGACATATCAAGGGTGTATATGGAAACACAAGCTATAGAAACCAGAAACATATGTTTGAATATTATACTCTGAACGATGAGATGCTTATAATATAGTTCATGTTTTATGGTAAAATGTTGATTGCTTTAAAGAACTGATTTACCACAGTTTCAAAGAATTTTGAAGATATTAAAGAACAAAAACATAATTTGAATGATCTTCCTTGGCTGCTTTTTCTCCTAGATCTGAATCTTCTTATTCAGCGATGATGTCTAGAGATCAAAAATTACTTCCTTAACCTCACTTAGTCAATTCTGATGGTACCATTTACTTCAATATAAGCACTACATATTACCCATAACCACTGCACAGCAGATCAAAGCATATTCAAATAGGCTACACTGCTCTTCTCATTCAATGAAATAAAGAGTGAGAAGTGCTTGCGTGAATGAATGGAAATTGACAGGGACATAATTTATCCAGTACAAGTGCTTCTCATTTGTTTGATGAATTAGAAAATTCAAGTGGCCTGCATGTGTCCGTGTGCCTTATAAAAATCCAATGGTTCCCAGAAATCCATGCCCAGCTATGCTTGCAACTGCTATCATCTATCAGTGTTGGTATGTGCAAAAAGAAACCATGTATATGGAATTAGGAAATAAATAACTTAGGATGACTCTTCTTCAAAAAGTGAACATACACGCGCTCTTGTATAGTAAGAAATTGATAGCAAAGGTGAATTAAAATTAAGTGCTTGTACCACACTTTCCTTTATCTAAATTATGCTGCATAGTCACCTCATAGATCAGTTGCTCGCAAATTAGTCCTCCTGACCCAGCAACAGTCCAGGTTTTGTCAGTATTTCCAATGGAATAGAAAATGCAAATATATAAATTCTGGACTGTTGCTGGGCCAACTGGTTTAGGAATCACTGCTTTAGACAATAATGGAGCAAATGTATAATACCTCCATATCAAATATTTAACTAAGGGGTGCTAATTATATGAGTTTTGGACCTGGATTTTTAGATTGTAAGCTCAATTGGACAGGGCACCTTTCACCTACTGATTCTGTATTTCAAACAGGTCTTGTTAGAATTAATTGCTGTCTTATTTTACGTATTGTACAGCATGCGGAATATGTTGGAACTACATAAATAATTGTAATTGTAATTCACATTCTTATCTGCAACTTCTTTGTCTTGTGTGTCATTACTATGTCTATTTTCATATCTAATTGAACAGTAAAGATCTGACCAATAAAGAAACTGTATTCTCTTGGTGATAGAAATCCATATAAGAGAAAGACCTGATCTTCGAGTCACTTAGTAGGATTAGTGTCTAAGCTATGGCAGAAGGTGAAGGAGTGTGAAGATCCCATTATATCTTCTTCCTTCTCCAGAGAGCATTTCACTAGATGAAGGTTGAGCTTCCTGTACCAGTTGCAGTGTAAACTGGACCAAGTTGTCAACTTCACTTTACTGAAAGATGACAATCCAAGAAGCAGGACCCACCGCTGGCAAAATTGCACTACCATTTAAAATTACAGATCATAAATATTCTTTAGGTAGTGACCAAAATCCTTAACTAGGGGCACTGCTATGTTACAGAAACAACCAGGATTTGAGCCCAAAGTAAAACTTGATGACCCATACACTAACAGAGAGATAAAGATGTATCAGGACATATCTCTGCTTCTCTATTTTATGTCCTGCACTGTAAACACACAAAAAGTGTTTAGCTGTTTTTCTCTTGGAAAACATAACCAGAAACAAGCATGTGTTGCACAGTCATGTATTCACTGCAATCCCACCTTGCTACCTAACTGATAAAGGGGTGATTAGTAAAGTTCTGCACCCAAGCTCCCCTTCAGGCAATCACCAGGGGTTGCTCACCCACTCACCTCAATGCCCTGGCAGAGCACCATACTGTTAATCTTTCTTTTTTTGTAATAAGCATTTGCATTAAGAAGCAGCTGCCAAAAATGGGTGGTGGGGGTAGGGGGAGGGGGCTAATATTCCCCTGTCTCTTCCACCATAGTCCCCTTGTTTTCCTATGTCCTTAACATACCAACTGGACCATCACTGCACAGTTATTGCAAATGGACACTAGTCTTTCTTTATGGGATTTGTGTATATAGGCTTTGTTGTCATTTGTTACCATTCAACTGTTTATTACACTTAAAAGAAAGGCTATTGGCATTTAGACTGCTGAAAATAGAAATTTAGGATAATGTTATATCACTGCATAGCTATTGTCTAAATGTGCCATGTGCTATTGTCCTCTATTTCATAGAGTTAGTGCTCATGTATTAAAGTGATTTGGATTTCACAATTTTCTTGTGGTTCATTTCCCCATTTTATCTCAAACCATAATTTAAACAGCGGATGCATAGTTTATTTTACCAGACCTACAGTCCTGAACCATCATTAGTGAGTCTCAGATCCTAGTCTGCCTACGGATGTAGCCAATGATCATCTGGTTCCTTCCAAAATAAACGTAAAAAAGCAGTTACATCCCACTGATGTTAGTAAGATAGAGACTCCATTCTTATTTTACCTTTAGCACGCTCACATGTCCTTTCATGACAGAACCATTACTAAAGTTTGGTCAGGTTTGTGATTAACTCAGGTAAGGAGTAGTAGTCACTGAAGAGTCATTATGGGATAGACTAGACCACCATCTTTCCATTTTCTTACCTTCTGGAATGCAAATGGGAGCATTCCAGTCATGATATTCTGCTCCTATACATTCGGACATATAATTCAAAATCATATAGGTCATGAGTCTAGACACTAACATGAAAACATGGGAAGGACACTCAAATACTAGCATGAAAATATGGGTTTGATACTTTAAGAATGGGAAGGAAGAGCAAGCAGTCATTCCTTCAAATGCTGGCTACACCATACCTCTTCATAACTTCTATTAGTTCCTCTTCAACAGTTCATAACTGCCAACTATCATTTTACATTAACATCCCCCTGATTTCTGATTCCAACAGAAACACCTGGCATCCACGTTCATTTTTTTTCTAGATCCACAATGAAGCTAGCCATTAGTTGAGCCAGCCACCACAAAAGATACCTGGTAGGATTAGTGTCTAAGCTATATCTGAAGGTGAAGACCAAAATGTATATGCAAACAGTTCTTTGAAATATGATCTGTGTGCCAATGTCAGAATATGGAAGTATAGAACTAAAAGGATTTTATGGTAAACTGTAATGGGATATTTCCCTTTTTCATGTAGTATTTTCCTGAAATAGTCCAATCAAAAATAATTCAAAGACAATCCTCTGGATCAAAAATATTATTGAGCACTAGAAGAAGTAAAACAGCTAATAAAGTGATGGGTCACTTGCTTTTCATATTTGATCAAATTCTACAACTGAATGTTTTGAAGATTAAGAAAGCAAATTAAAACTTTTCACTTAACTTCTTAAAATATGTGTTGCTTGTATTAACCAAGTTAGCCTAAGCTGATAACAATTTTAACTGTACTAGCTATGTGATGAGGACATAATAAGTAGTTTATATTGTAAATAAAGAGGCTCTGAGGCTATAGAGTTCCGTACCATAATGAAAAAATATCTGCTGAAACGTGGCGTCATCTGAAAACACAGTGTAAGATAGCAGTAACAGAAAAAGAAGTATAATCTAGTTTGACATTAACATATTGCATATCTACAACATTCAATAGAATCTATTGATCTCAATACAGAAAATTATTACTGTAATTTGCAGTGCAATGAAAAAGTCAGTGACCGATGACTTGGCGTTAGCAAGAACTCGCCTTTTTCTTCTTTTCATCTTGCGATGGTGCTATAAGCCATTCATTTATCTTGTATTGTGCTTAGAATAATGTTCTTTTTTCTGTTGAATTAACAGCAAGCCTGGTAAGTGTGACTTTTACACTGTAAAAACAATACATTATTTGTCAAAAGCGCCATTTAACAAACCATTCCCTTTTATGATGTAGGATACCAGATTCATCTCTGGGGTAAAATAAAATGGCTGTTTTCTTCTAAAATGGCTGATTGTTTTCTGTTTTATTTGTTTGTGCGTTGTGGAGAGAACAGATGAAAAAGTAAAAAAGGTATACAATATACTGACGAGTAATTTCTTCTATTCGTGCCACTGTACACAGTGTATTGATTTCATATGAAATACAAATATGACATATTATACAGTATAAAGCACTATCTCTTTCTTGTCTGTTTTGAGGCTAATGCTCTAAATAATAATAATAATAATAATAACAATAAAAATAAGGTCACAGTTTTAAACTGAGAACATCTAATTCTCTAAAAGAGAACTTGCCTGAAATAAGAAATGGTAAAATGACAAGCATTTTTGTACTTTCTAGAACCCATGTCATGGATCCTGCCCATCCCCAAATGCTTTTATTAGCTCGTCTATAGTTGAGAATATCACACAAAAATCATTTTGGTATGCTTACGAGTTGTCCCAAGAGGGTTTTATTCAGCAAACTATTGTGGTGACGTCACTACCACTTTGGAAAATATGTCCAACGGCTAACCTCGAGATATTCACAAATTCAGCCTCTGAAGCAGGGGTAGGCAAACTCCAGCATTCAAGAATTTGTGGACTATATCTCCCATAATTCTTTTACAACCATAATGCTGGCAAAGCTTCGGGGTGGAGGGGTGGAGGGGCGGGGGGGGGGGGGGGAGGGGGGGATATAATCTACATTTTGTGATCAGTTGCAAACTCACCAATTCTCTCACTATTATTGAATAGACACCATTGTTATATTTATTTACTAAGGCCTTTCTTTTTTTTTGTATCCAGGAATAAAACATTAGAAAGATATAGAGAAACCGTTGTTATCCTACGAATGGGATTAATTGCTATTGATTAATTTATTTGATATCAGAGAAATGCTTCTTGAGACTTAGGACACTGTGATGGGAATGTAACTGTCGCTTGATGTATGAGGTTTCACAAAAGTAAAAACATACTTTACCTAGTTAAAGTTTTTGATTTTTTTCCTTAAACAGATGGGTGGGATAACAGAAGAAAAAATAATGGTACATTTAAAATAACACATGACATCATAGAATTACTCAATGTTATTCTGAATACATATATTTTCCAGACTAATTTGTCTTTATTCTGAACACATGCTATCTTCCAACACCAACCATATCCAGAGAAATATATTATACTAAAAATACTGCTACTAATATTAATAATAATTATTGGTTTATATCCATTTTTCATGTAATATGTGTGCATATCCTTTAAACAATAATATATATATATATATATATATATATATATATAAGCATATATAATAATAAAAGTGTATATATATGTATGTATGTATGTATATATTTATATATATATATATATATATATATATATATATATATATATATATATATATATATATATACTTTTATATAGTGCAGAGGGAGACAGGGTGAACTGTGCCACATTAACATTTAAATTTAACAATTAAAAGACAGTTCAGTATTCACTGTGAGAATATTTTATTGCATCATGCCTTTTACATATAAATACACATTATATTCAATTACACATGAGTGAAAAGTGCCCACCTATTCTAAAAAGAGCTGTTCATAAAAACTGAGATTATTGGAAATCTTATTAAACAAGCCACAAACATGATACCAAAAAATGTAAATAAATTATATATAAATAGCCACATTACAAACACTAAACTGCATGCTCTGTGCAGGGAATTCCACAAGTGTTCTGCGTGAACTGAAAGGATGGGATGGAGGGGGAAAAAGGGACCCTTTTCCCATTTTTCCATCCCACCCTGCCTTCTCTTTTCACCATACTGCATAGAGAATTAGTTTGGTGTGTATATGGATGTGTGTGTGTGGGTGAGTGTGTGTGTCAGATTGCCACCCTCCTCCCTCTTCCAATCCCCCCCCCCCCCTTCCCTCTCTCTCCTCATCAAGATCACACTGCTTTGATTCTCTAGCTCTCAGTAAACAGCAGAGACTCCCACCTTTCCCCCCCTGTTTTTTTTTCCCTTGGACAGGAGACAGCAGTTCGTGTTTGGATCCACAATCTGCGGTGTTTGAGAGTGGCATGCACCTGTATACCCCCTTCAGCAGGTCCATCTTGTGTTGTCTGTCTTTGTGTGTGTGTGTCTATATGTCTGCATCTGCATGTAATGGGGAAAAAAAATCACAGCACCAGAGTATCTGCATCCAAGAAAGCACTGATGAAGGGCACAGCAAATTAAGCATTGCTAGGATCTAGTTGGGCTGTTGTGCTTGCCAAAAATGCATCATGCATCTTAATTTGCTTCTTCTAGTCCATTGCAACGTGCTGTAGGCTCCCACAGTCCCTGTTGATTCATCCTATCATCCATTTGGTGGTCCTCGAATCTTTTTTTTTTTTTTTTCGTTCTTCACATTTCTGATGCAGATCTCAATATTCAAGATTAATTCTAAAAAAGCACACTATGATCTTACCACAGGCAGCAGCACAACAGCAGCAACATCCTTGTCTATTCCACTGCGCTGAGATCCTCTATCTCTAAAAAGGAGGAAGGAAGGAATCACTCCTTTTGTAACATTGTTGCACTTGCTATTTCAGTTGCTGCAACCCACTCGTTCCCACGCGTGTTTTTAATTCCTCCTGTTTTTTTGTTTTTTTTTTTCCATTTCTTTGTGTGTGTGTGTGTGTGTGCATCCCATCCTACATTAGACATATCCAGACAGCTAAGGACACCCAGGGATGGGCATAGAAGGCTTTCTTAACTTTTCTTGGAATGCTGCAGTCTGACTGCTGTGCACAGCAGCATCTTGAGTGACTGTGGATCTTGCAGGGAGAGCTGTTGTTTTATACTGTAGGTGTAGTATATTTGTTCAGTTTGCATACATCAAGTTACAAACGGTGCTGTTTGATCTCTGATCTTATATGTGTATCACTCCCTTCCCCTGATCCTTCTTTGCCCCCCCCCCCCCCCCCCCTCCCCCCTTCCCTCCCTGTTTTCTGTTTTTTTTGCAGGTGTGACAGTTTGAATTCTGCCCAGTAGGTGGGACTTGGTGACTTTAGCACCAGTGTTTTTTTTCCTGTCTCCCCCATCTTCTGTTGCATTCCTCAGAAGTCCTGAAGACCTTCTGGAAAAAAAAAATAATTATATAATTTTTTTTATTTTTTTTTGTAAATTAAACCAACATTCTGGAATCAACAAGGCAGACATCAGGCACAATGTATCTCTCTGGGCTGCCTTTCTAAAATCTTCAAGGATGAGTTTTACTGCAAGAGGATTTTACATCTGATTGTCCATCACAGGCAAAGGCTGACATTTTTCCCCTCATTTTGGTTTCCTTTCCCTCTTTTGCCCCCCTCCCCTCCCCCTCGGTGTTTGGGGTTGAAAGGCAGTTGTCTGAGATGGATGTGTCTCTTTGCTCTACCAAGTGTAATTTCTGGAGGATTTTCCTATTGTGGAACATTTTGCTGGTCTATTTTGGATCGGTTCTGGCTTGCCCTGCTAATTGTGTGTGCAGCATGACTGAGATCAACTGCAAGAAGCAGGATGATGGCAATATATTCCCCCTTTTGGAAGGGCAAGAATCTGGGTCCACGAATGGGAACACCAGCCTCAATATCACTGACCTCTCCAAGAACATCATTTCAATGTAAGTTCAATCCTCTCCCTTCTTCTCCTTAAAACAAAATGAAGATGTCATTGATCCCATTGTACCTTGAAGACAGTGCCAGGTGCACCAGCCTGCCCTGACTGTCACATTAGTGCCAATAACTTGCATTTCTCATTGGTAAATGTGTCTTGTTTAGTAGAAGGTTATGAAGATGTCCCTCAAAACATTTTGAGCTCCAATAAAGTTATATAGTGACTTGTAATATGCAATGCACTGGCTATAGTGTGCCTATAATATATTCAACCCCCCCTTAATTAATAAAATAATGCAGAGCTATATCGATGAATTAGCTACTGTATGTGAAGCCTGGGCTAAAATGCATTCTGGATCTACATTATAATGAACAGAGTACTTATTTCTAAGATAAAAACACCAGCATTGATTTCATCAATTCATAGTTTAATTATCACACAGCAAACTAAGACGTGTGTGAGCAGATTTGATCCTGTTGAGTGCCATCTGTCACGTAAATGGTTAAAGAAATCTGTTACTGAGTATCTAGATATTGCAAAGGGACAATGTATCTGTGCTGGAGAAAGAAAATGAGTCTCTTAATAGAATATTAAGTCCTTCAGCAACCTTCTAGTGTTATCTAGTACAAGTCAATGCTGGAAGTGTTTTTTGGGGGAAAAAAGAAAAATGCAGTCCATCCATATCAGGAGATGGACAAAGAGAATAGACAAAACATGCCTTTATTCTGATCCACCCTTCCACAAGTACTGGTGTTTTGTCACTGTGCATTGGTTGAAAGAGGTCTTTGCAGTTTCTAGTTAAAATGTTTTACTGTGATTACAGGGCTCATCAAATTGGCAATGCGGTTCAAACCCATGTAACAAGTGTGATTTACTGAACCAGCTCTTAAGATGGTGCATCACTGATCAGTATAGGTTTGCCTTTAAAAATCCACCAAGCAAGATCAATTGAAAGAATCCTTAATCCTATTGCATAAATACTAGTGTCTTGATAATAAACTCGGTGTTTGCTGTTACAGTCACAGTCACTTTGAGTTAACTATTGTGGTGCAGCAATAGGTCTGTAATGAAAATCTGCAGCCACCCAAGGGTTAAAATTTTGCTTTTTATTTTCCTTGTTATCCCCCTTATGTGTGATATTCAGGAGTGGAGATGTCTTGATGCTTGGGTATCTCACTATCTGTACACTTTGAATAGCTATGGCAAATAACACTTTAATAATATATACTGCTGCTATGCTATTTTGCATATGAGATATGTAAACTCATATTGGTGGAATTGTAAAAGTATATAGAAATAATGTGCGCTAGAAAATAAATACTGGGTATTAGTTTTAGTGTGGGAGCAGTCTCTCCATTATGTTCAGATTATAGCATATAATCTTCCCTTTTCTCCAAATGTCAGATATTACATGATCTCTGTATGAAAACCCCATGGTGTTAACAGAATATATTGATAGAAATCTTGTTGTCCTAAAGGTTTTGGATACAGCCTTTAAAAAGTATATCCCTGCATTTTGGTTTGGTTTTAATCACATGAGAATATGGAGATGAAACCCATTTATATGCTCGTCGGTAATACAATAATTAAGCATCGCATATATGTGAACACAATGTGCAGATCTGCTTTCTTCTCACTTAAGACAACATTGTTTAAATATTCAACTCTCCAGCTAGCTGATAATTACAGACAAACCCTTGGATGTGTATAGGCAGCGAGGGTGTGTTGTAGTTTTGTTATATTGGTGGCACTGATTTATAATATAAATAATGATTAGACATTTGATACATCTTTGCAATATAACACCACTAAAACTGACTGATTTCTTTTTATTTATATATTTATTTCTTTTCGTTTGTTTAATAAACATCTTTTGCGACCTAACTTAACTAATGGGTCACTACGCATCGTTACCTTTTTCAGAAAAATAAAAAGACTTGTGTTTAATAGAGTTGTATCTGGATTCTTTAATTTACTGCTTACCCTGTGAAGCAGAGCTGTTAAGGGCTTGACCCCATATAGTTAAGGTTGTAAAATCATTTTTGCTAAAATGTTGCCCAGCTTTGCAACCGTGAGATTCGTTTCAGTACTGGTTTTCCAAATCTGGATCTGAATTCGAGACAGTGAGTGCCAACATGGCAATTAAACAGGGTGAGGAGTAGGGGGCGTAATGTAGATCAAACCCCTATAGCAGTCTTTCCTGCGTTATAGGACTGCTGTCTTGTTCAGTAAAATATGGAATTAATATTTAAGTTACCCTCCATCTTGAGTCCATCAGTACAGTAGGTTACTTTGCAGATACACTGGAAGATGGTTTTGTTTTGATAGTTACCTCTGATAGGTGGTTGCTTTTCATGCACACCTTGTTTATATAGAGTCAACGTGTGCATGGATTTATAGTGTCTTGTGATTTATGCCTTTAAGTTGTTTTAAACAGTAATCTGGTTAATTAATATTGTGGTTTCTAAAAAAACATGTGTGTGCATGTTGGGATATGCAGTCATTTTCAGATGAGGACACACAGCTTGCCTAAACTGTGGGAAGCACAATCAAGTGTGCTTTTATGAAATATACCCCAAAATTAGGATAGTGTCAAGGCTGGTAGACAAAGCCTTTATTATAACCATAGTCAGTTGTTGTATTGGCTTAGATTTAGAAGTAACATCTTGGATGATAGGCATAAATAAACAAGATACTTTGGCACACATGAGATGAAATATAGAATGGTAGCTTCATGGAAATGTGAGTTCCCTGGGATATCACCTGCTGTCATCAATATATCAGTCACTGAATTTACTATACGTGATATAAAATGTTATATTTGAATCCTCTGTGTATTTTATGCCTTTCCACAAAGGCGCAATAAGCAGCCAGACCCAACCGTTGCTTATTTACCTGCATGAATAAACAATAGCCTAAATGTAAATATCAATGAGAAAATCCAGCCAAATCCCGTGTTATTACATGGAGTTGATTTATCTAACGCTTACAATTTTTAGACACTTTGATAAATCAAATCCATGGAGTAATATAAGATTTACGAGTTTTATTTCATGAGGGGTAAAATTACACAAGCTGAAAAATGTAGGCCATAATGTTTTGTCACATAATCCCAACTCGCCCCTTACGTTCGCAATGCATAAAATAAGTCAAAGAAAATTATTTTAAAAATTGTAACACACTTCTTCATTTTCATGATCAGGGGATGTAAATGGAACATCAGTGATAGCAATTAAACTGAATATAGTTTTGTAAAATGGTAGCACCGTGCAATTTTGTAATGCATAGGTCTATCTTCTTAAAGATATAGTCATATGAATGTCAATCTACACAAACCATGGGTTTCCGAAGGAAAAACGCCAAAATGTATAGACTTCCTCTGGGACATCCATACATGTTTCATCCCACAGCTTTCTTCTGCTCGCAAAACTTCATCTTCTAAAATGAGAACACATGCAACCAATCTTATGCTTACAATGTGTGTTTATGAATTCAATTTAACAAGGTCCTCAGTTAATTAGTGTTCTAGTGTCTGGCTCATTCTTTCTTCCTTTGTAAATGGAGGAAGAATAACAGATCTCTTTTTATTGAATGTGTGAAGTCAGAGCTATTCATTTTACACATGAGACTTTAGGATCAGGGCCATGGGCAGGATGGAGTCTGAATAAATCGTTTGTGGAGAATGGTTAACAACAACATAATGAATATGAAAAGTGATCCTTGTATTTGCATTCACAAAAGGGATGCACAGAGATTGCAAAATATATACTCACACACAGACACACACAGACACACACACACACACACACAACATACATTATCAAACATGGTATCTGTTATTCTCTAAACACTGGTGAGTTGTCAACCAGTTTGAAAAATCTTGGCCACAGAGGAAGTACTGAATACAAAAATATCTCCAAATTTCCTCAGTTGGAGAATTTTTTTTTTTTCTATTTCTGGAAAAACAGCTACTTGGTGTTTAGCGAATAAACTCACGTTTATGTGTCTTTTTGTAATCAGTGAAATAGCTGTAAAATAAACCCATTTATACTAACTTACTTCCTAAGTGGAACATATGTTCTAAGCCATAAAGAAGAGATTGTTCATTGAGTAGGCTTTAAAATTCTTCACTCATTAAGGCAAACCAGCCTGATACATTGAAGAGATGCAAAATCATAAACTCTGTTGAAATACCAATGTGGTCAGCCGAGTGTTGACACAATTACTAAAGCCTAATCATTTTGGAAAGTTGAGTTAACTGGAACATCTGCAACATTCCTAGATACCTTTTTAAATGCAACTGTTCGTACCGCCGTTTCTAGTTTAAAACAATAACTATTGTGCCATGGCTGGCAATTGGATTTATTTATCTAACCAAAAAATTATGGTGAATTGACAATAACTTGGCAAAACATGTTTGTCAAACGAAACCACAATGGAAAACTAAACATTTACCCAACATTTCTATTTTCATTGAAAGTTTTAAATTTTTAATTTCATTGTCAATTAAGCCTATTTTGTTTTGTTTTTTTAGAAAATATGCCTGTGCGATTTGGGGGTGCTTGTCTCCATGCATCTATATTTAAAAGATGAAAAAATGCGTAACGTTAATTGATCTAATGTCATGGACTTGTATCAACTCACAGCTGTGCCTTTTGCAAACCCAATAAAATGTTACATGATGACTCATGACATTTATTTCAGGATTTTCATTAAGGGATTTTCACATACAAGAGATGAGAGCTGCCAAAATATTGCCTGGGTGGACATAAGGTGAAAACTTGTCACTGTTCCAAATACCAATATAATATTATAATAACTCATCGCAAATATTTTACCTTAGAAAATTGTCCATTACTTATTGTAGTTGTCAATTACTCATTGCTCAGTTTTTCTGTATAATATGTTTTAAAACTTCTTTCATGTTTAATTCCGTTATTGAATCATGTCATTTTGTGTAAAAATTATTAGTCTACCAAGTTAAAGGGTGCGGCCCATGGTAAAATAGCTATTTTGAGGGAAACGAAAATAAACTACTATAAAACTTTACAAAATAGTAACTTAAATTTCATATGAAGCCAGCGCTTTAGTTTAAATTAAAGTGTATTGAATGTTTTGTAATTACTATTGATAGTCCATAATTTACTTCGGTCCGATGCCAATACTGTGCTGTAGATGGTTTTTTGAACTTATTTATGGCGTGGGTTATTTGTGAGCTGTGAAATGAATCGTAAAAATGGTATATCCCCTATTAGCAGTATGTAGAATGGGACAGCTAGAATTATATATTTTTACATTTTACTTCATTCATAAAATGGATAATATTGGGTGCAAACAAGGACATATAGGGTTGAAATAATGAAACAAAAAATTAAGCACTTGCTAAATTTCTTTCTTTATTGAAGCAATACTGGAATATTGGAAATACATTAAGCAATTATTTATTTTTCTATTTGTATGTTTGAGTCCACAAGCTATAAGATTGATAGGAAAGTTGTAAATAATATAATATTTTTTTTTTCTAGCCATTAGACTTGCACGTTGGGTTTTGGCAGAACTGCAGATAGTCCGAACATCGGCTGTTCAGCGGCTGTACTGAATTTCATATCTCTGACACCATATGATTGTATAACTAAGCAAACAACTAGCATGATGGACAAGCACGTTCGTTTCCTTCGCAATTTAGAATTCCACCTGCGTTAGTCTGTAACAAAGGGCCCATCCATTTGATGCTAGAAAATGTTACTGCAAATACTGCCAATACAGTGTGAATAGATAAATAAAAGGATCCATGTCAAGTCATATTAGTCAATTGAACTGTGCTTTTCTCAAAAGGTGATGTTTCAGTTTCAGAATTTCTAAGTTAATAATTCTAGACCATTTAGTGTCAATTTCTCCTGATGAAGAGTTTTTGTGCAGTCTATAAAAATAGAATTCTTTAACTAGAAATCTGGAGTTACCATAGGCCCTATGCCATAATACTTGCTTGGTTGACATGACTCTAGTATAATCCTTATTAAATAGGTGTATTCCAAATGCTGTAGTCACTCATAGTGTCTATCACAGTATTGCTTTTTATCACAAAGCCCTTATAATCAAAAATGTCTACCTATAAAACCCATACATTTCCCCAAAGTGTGAATACTAGAGAAGAATGGGTGAGTCCATTATGGAGGTAATGGTCATTACTCACAACATATTCAATATAAATAATATACCTGAAAATATTCCCCTTGTGCAAGATGTGACTCTTATTTAATCATACATTGCATATATTTGTGTCTTTAATACAATTTGCAAGTATAGTTTGGTTAAATAGTGTTCTAAAATAGTATTAGAAAAAAAAAAATTAGGTACCAAATGAGACCTTATAGCCTGTATCATTTAACTTATAGATAAATGTAATATTAGCAATTTTTTTTAAAACTCTGATACAAATACAAGCCCACATTTACTATGTGTACTTCAGGTTTATGTTACTATAGGGTTTGAAATTTGGAATTGTACGACTGGTCCCTGAATGATGGGTTCTATTATTAGACTAGATGAATTAGGTCAGTAAGCACACGAAGAGAAACAAAACAATGTTTTGTTGATCAGCCTTAAATTTTCTAATTAAGTAAAGTAGTGTTGGATGGAAGCACTGACTTGGTCACTGCTAAAGATGAATTGAGCAATTATAAGCATGCCATGCAATTGATCTGTTAATTATGAATGGGTAAGTATAAGACGATGTCTGAATTCCTCTCAGAGGTCGTAACACTCTCTGACTTACAAACACTATATACATTTTATCATTGCCATTACATAGGTGTGGCAAAGGATGCAGAATAAAAGTCATTTAGGTTTCCTGCTGAACCATATTCAGGACAATGCCTGCAGATGCATTCGAGCTGCTGTTCTTTTATAAAATCACTAGTCCCATTTATCCCAGTGGTGAATGTCTTACTACTCCCTTGTCATCTATACTCTTAATGGTTTTCCCTCTAATTAGGTCCACTACCATATCATTAACACCCACATCTTTTGCTATCTAGGATACACTGCAACTCATCACACCATCACAATTTTTCTCATTGTCCACTAAATGTGAGCTTTAAGCGAATACTTCTCACGCATTCTAATGTCGGGGGCTGGGATATCTTTTTTTTGGTCAGTACTGAATTTAATGTTCTTCTTCTCTAGGAGCATGTGATTTTTTCCTTTGATTGAAAGGCACTGCACACTTGTAAACTACTGCAAATGTTGTTGTATTCAGGCTGCATATTTTGCTTTGCTGAGCCTCTCTACTAGGGGAATACAGCATATACACACGTATGTGTTTACATAGAACCTTTATTAAATGATCAAAATAAGCATTGGACCATCTGGAACTCCTTCTAACCAGGGAAACTCACTCGTATTTTTTGTTGTTTTTGGATTGACTAGGTTATCATATTTCTCTTGTTGTTTGCTAGATTATTGTGGTAGTATTTCTAAACAATGCACAACTTGATCTGAAGATGCTAGCATGTCCTAACTCAATCTTATTTGTTGATATTTGTGCCTGAGGATCAAGGACCTTGAAGGGAATGTGATAACTACCCAAGGTTCCATGTCTATATTAATGTGGTAGAACATTACATGGGTATGATTGGGATTTCTACCAACAGGGACCTTTCCATTTACAATAGGGATGTTCAAATGGTAGATAAACAGATCCTGCAGAATGGGAACTCATATTTATCACTAGAATTACTACTCTGAAGCATTCATTTACCTTTCGGTTATCCCAGATTTACAGGAACTTCTCTTTAAGATCATAACTCATAGACATCTGCATTTGTTTTCTAACAAAAAACGATTCATCCAAGTCTTAATTTATTAATTTGAATTAAAAAAATTAACAAAAACATGTACCGTGACAAAATAAGCAAAAAAAAAAAATGACATGTTAAACAAACATTTTCCATTTGGGTAATTGTCTCATTCATATGCCCAGCCTCTTTGCACAATCCTGGTCACTAAATTCAGTAACTAAATATTTGTTTTGTCACACAGGCTTGTCCTATCAATTCAAGCTTTTTGGAGGTATAAGGGTGTTTATATTAAAAATTATATATATGTAGAATTGTTGGGCATTTTTCGAACACATTGACTTGAGGTTTTTGAAAAAGCAGATTTACAATTTTATGACTTTGTGTCCTCTGAGCTGTAGTCAGTGATTTTGTATTGGGATTCCAGAAGTGTTCCTGAGAAAGACACAGAGAAAAAGTGTCTCTTCTCGACTTATTCTGTGTTGTGTTGTGCAGTGTCATTGTATATTCTTGCTGTATATTGTTTCTTTCTGCACTATGCATATTATTTATTTTGACATCGTACAGTGTGAATTTCAAATTTTAGGCCAAACTAGAAAACATTGGTTGCATAGCTGACAAGAATTTTTGCAGTTTGGCTTTTGTAACCTCAAAATATAATCTCACTTTCAATTTACTTTAAATTCGCAATTAAGCAAATACACCGTTTTGACTCCTGCCCTGACCTTTACCTATAATCTTGTAGAATTGTCTATTTCAGTAACTTTTTACTAGAAATTTTTCTCTATTTCTTTTTTTTTAAATAGCCTCTGTAGCTGGCTATTCTTAATGACTTAGTAGAACATTGCTCAAAAAAGAAGGCTAGTATGTGGTAGTTTAGTCCTAAAGTTGCAGTTAGTCCAGCTAGTTAGCAGTCATAATGCAGTTTGGAAATCTTTTAAATTTAATATTCTGTACACCAACATAATTAAAGAGCAATCACTGTCTGTTGCAGTGATAGTTCTTTAATTATATTTGATTTATCTGGAGTTGTTTTTGTATTGCATCTCAATTTCTCTTTACTTAAAATCCTTAGAATAAATAAGTAAGAGTAACATGGTTGTGTGCATTTAACTGTTTTACTATTGAACTGTTATACTATTTTCACCACTGTCAGTGCCAGTGCCACCACTAATTCAACTACTCCCACCAACTAACACTAGTTGACAAAAAGTGTTCCTATTAGGGCAGAAATAGTGCCACAACTATAACCACTAAGACGTTTTCACCAGCAAAAAAACAGAAGGCAAAGGCAGCTGTTGCGTAACATCAAACAAAAGCGTGGGCCCATTTCAACAACGCTGATAATAGGTGGCAGCTGTAGACTTCATGAGAAAAGTAAGTAGGACAAAGGATATTGTGAGGATGATACTACTAGCTTATCCAGCACATTTGTTAGTCGAGACAGTTTGTACTGGTGTTAAATTGACACTAATTTGTCCACTTGTCCAACAGATTTTGGTGATTTCACTCTAGGGTGATACCCAACCCAACTAATTAGTCAGTTGGTAGCTGTTAGTTGTTCTTCCTTCACCATGCTTGAATGGGAACCAGCACCACCTTCCTTCATACAGCACTTCCATCAAGAATGTAGTCTGCCCACTTTATAATTCCTGCTTTGCAGAGTGTTGAAGGAGCAGCTGGCAAAGACTGGTGGTCATTCAGGGAATTTTGGCTAGTGACGAGCATGCATTTTTCTCAGAGCACACTTGTGGCAGCCTAAGGTATCTGATGTGGATGTAAATAGCATGTGATGCAGCAGTAAGCAGTTCTGGTGTTGGCTGCAGGTTTGAAGATGGGGTCAGTAGACCAGCAAGGTTACTGAGGCTACTGATCATTCCTTCTTCATTCTGTGGCGATGGGTGAGCAGAAAACCTGTGAAAACATATTGCGGTCGTTTAGAAGGATGGTAGAACAGTAGATAGGATAGCAGGCGAACACTTAGATGGAAATGCATTTTGTGGTCACAGAAGATGCATTGAATATGTTAAAGGCTCTCCATGATGATCATTTTGTAACAGGCACTGTTTGACTTGACATTTAAAATAAATGGTCAACTGGTTGTAAAGGTTGTTATCCCAGTAGTGAGATCTTAGCTTGCAGGGTTACTTAAGCAATGTTGATAAACATTGCCAGAGACTGCCACCAAAATGTGTAATCTAGACAGGTAATTCCTAGAAATGGCAGGATATCCGTACTGGGTGGAACTCCTCTTTAGAGATTCTGCAATTGATTCTGGATGCTATAGCTATCTCTGCTATGGAATCCAATAACTTCATTAGGAGAAACATGGACAATGATATGGTAGTTTATTACAGGCCTTTCAGAGATGAAAACCTGAGCAAGAACACTGCCAGTATAGAATTGGTCATCCCTGGTTCACACACTCCTAGAACAAGATGAATGCCTTCATTGAGAATGACAAAGTTGTTCCTGGTGGCACAAATTTGGTGATGTAACCTTACTTGTCAGGAAGCTCAACAACAAAAAACGAAAGGTTGGAATTACCCTAAATTGATGCTAGCCACCATGTGTGCCCTGAGAATATAGGGTTAACTGCTACTTAAAAACAATTGCCTGAAACCTGGAAAAAGAAACTGAATCTCAGGGGAGGGAGTTCAAAGAAAATATTGCATAGAACATGCTTTGAATAATTACGTTATACCGTTTGTGTAATTTATGACAATTTTCTAGGAAGACATGTTCACTGTATTTTGTCTTTCTCCTGATAAAAGATAAACCCATGAGCAGACATAATAATTTATAAAGCATTTGTTAGACTGTTTTAGTAATGGGAGAATGACCTAACAGGTAAAGGCAGGGTATTCTAACTCAGACATGTGAAAATCCATTTAATGATAAAGCACAACATATTATTTAGCCCTTAATACTACTGAAAATATGACACACGAATCAAGTGTTTACAAAAAGGAAATCATTTTGTATTTTTATGGCTTTCAATAGAAATTTTATAGTGAGCAGAATCTAATTAGCAGAATTGTCAGCCTAAAAACAAGGTTAATTTATAAAAGTGACAATTTCTATAGAAATCTTTTTTTCTATTGAAACACTTTTTCCAAGCTTTTTTTTTTTTGCAAGTTAAAGTGCTTTAGGTGTTTGGAGACTCCCTTTAAAGGGATTTAATAAAAAAAAAAAAAAAAAAAAAGTCTACACTCATATGGATTGGAGAGTTTGACTGAAGAACCTATGCTCGTATTTTAGGATAATGAATGATTAGTGTTGTTTGTGGTTTAATTTTGCACATCATTTGAATAGTTTTCAAATCTAATTACATATTACATGAAATGTTTTTCTTTTTTAATATTTGGATGATTTTGTCAGCACAAACTTTATTTATGGAAAATCCACATGAATGGAAGAATTGTATTCTTCATGCAAATGTAGTTTGTCTTTAGACATAATTTTGACAAATAAAATGCGTGTACAAAGTACATTCATTCATTCCTTCTAAAGGCTACACGTGGCAGCCATTTTATCAATTTAAGTCTAAATCATGTGTTGAATAGAAAACCAGATGTATGCAGATTGCAGTCTTTTTGCAATTCCATGCTGTGGCCTTCAATGCTTTTTTTCTTTTGATATTGTTTCTTCAGTAATATTGCCGGGTTTCGATAATTTATTTCTGATTAATGGACAGACAGCATCTTATAGTCCAAGTGCTGTGGCCAAGACTTCTATAAAATTAATATTGCATCATTGAAAATGTAGTATAGTTCAGCCAGATATATTTGTATTTGTTACTGTGAAATTAATACCATTTTTAAATTTATTTAAGACAATAGTTTTCATTTACTCTGCTATCATATAGAAAGAAGTCTCGAAATCCCATTGCAAGGGTGGCAGTGGTGGTTGGGTAGGGTAGTATAATGTCCACCTTTAACAGGACTTTAGGAATGCTAATTTGCGATCCTCAAGGAGCATGGCATTTAATGATAGTGATTTTTAATAAATGTTTCTAATTTTTTGGTATCTACTCTTATTTTGTGTATTGAGTTAATTTAATTACTTCAGCTGACCTTTGACTTTGAGCATGGATCATATACTTGTTTGCAGCTGATTGGAGGGAAAACCCATTTCATAATTTAAGAATGAACAGAGCATGTGTTGATACTGCTTCCTTACAGAGTTTTGAGTTCACTGTTGTGTGTTGCAAATTAATTCTTTTTTTTCCATAATATTATTTCATTAAACTCTTCTGGTCTGAGGGCGTCTGTGGTCTACCTCTTTGCTGCTAAGCTGTTGTTGCTATAGACTTTTCTTAGAAGTAAAAATACTTGTAACAAGTTCACTTCGCAATCATTTGGCCAACTAACTCACTGAGAAGGTGGCATCTATTGTGTAAGGCATTTTTCTGACAGTATTTTGATTTGGAGATGTCATGGCTGTGTGCTTGACTTGATATATCTGTTAACAATGAAGGTAGCCCAAGGACAGCTGTTAGGTTTCACATCTGGACCTTATCCTACAGTATGTTGACCTCTCTCTCAAGGAAGCACTCTAAGCCTAAAACAATCCTTTACTCTCTGCAATCCTCTATCCTACAGCCCAACACTGTCTTTCTTCCACTAACATTCCATTTCCCCCTTTGTGTCTCTCAATCATCCTATCTCCCCTCATCAAGTTTCCATCTATCCACTTCACCAACTTTATATATCTGTATCCCACTGTATTCCCTCACATATTGTGTGTTTCTCCTCATCTCCAATAGCCTGTATAATGTCTTCCTACCTACCTTACTAATCACCATTGTGTCTCTCTCACTCCCATCCCTCTAACTTTACCTTGTATCTTGCTATTTTAAGTGATCAGGGGTTAAATAGCCCCAACCCATGGCTATAGCCCCTAAAGCCACTCCTAATATTGCCTACGTGCTTGCCTAATAAATACATCATCTAATTACAAGAGGTATTTACATTTCTTTTTTTTAACCCTTGAATGGGGATAAGCATAACATTTCCATGAATTGACCAGAGAATAGTACATTTTAGGTGTAAGTAGATAAGATGGATAATTGTTCCATATGGCTATTTCCCAACTTGGCAGCACTGTAATAGATTTTTGTGAAATGCAATTTCACCAGAGTATAAACATTTTTGGAACTTCATTATTTTTTCTTTTAGCTAGTATGTTTTTCTCTGCCACCTCAACATGGAGATGTTGGATTTACTTTTTTAAAAAAAAAATATGTAAAATCGTCTAGTTTTTATCTTTTTTTCTTCTTCTAGTGCAGAATGAAAAAACATAAAGCTAAATAAGGGCATGGCAAGATATCAAAATGATATTTTCTCAGGGCATAGTGAAAGAATTTTGAATATCTTGCAAAGGGCATGTGGAGGAGTATAAGTGCTGATGATGGAGAAAGGATTTTAGCCATGTTACAGATCATACCTGTGTGCTACCTTGCTAAAAACTAGACTTTTTAATAAAAATTAAAAGGCCAATAGGGCAAAAAAAAAAAAAAAATGGGTCAATCAGTGTAATGCAAGGTATATAAGTATTTTCCAGGCATTTGGTTCACAGATCAAGTGAGAAGAAGTAACCAATGAAGAAAAAAAAGAGGAAGAGCAGTAAAATAAATGACTTATATGTGTTTATTTTATATTATATTATTATTGTTAATATTGGGCTTTTTTTTTTTTTTACTGCTTTTGCTTTTTTTCTTCTGTTGGTCACTTCTCAGTAGTTCTGTGAATAAAATCACATCCCATAAATCATCTCTTGTTTGGCGGCACTGGTGAAAATTACGAATAACAAATCAAACTGAACATGCTTGTCTTTTGGTACTGATTAGATGCAGAGTGGCCATCCACAGTTCCAATGTTTACCATTCTATACCCAGTTGTTTATGAGTGCCCAAGTTTCTCCTCCACTATGCCCAAAGATAATGCATCATAACTGCTATGGGAAAAGGAACAGAGAGAATCATGTTTCTGGGTCACTGATCTACCAGCATGGCAATTTGTTAAAGAAAGGACTCCTGATGAGAAAATTTGGAGTCTGGTGGGGGAAACTAAAGCAATTCCTGTGCTAGTTTTGGATCTCGGGAATTGAATTTCAATGCAATGGTTGAAATTACTTTTTCATGTGCCTACCCCTGTCCAGGCAATCTTGAGCATAGTGCAGTTTTATACTCTTTTTTATTTATTTTTTATTTTGTATTACTTCTCTTTGTTTCATTATTTTCGCTGACAACCAGTTTTTCACTACAGATTCACTACATACTGATTTGATATCGAGCAACATTTTACTTTCTTGTGCTCCAAATATTGTATTTGAGCATAGTTGCATAGTTGTTTTTTTCTCCTCCTATGCATTTAACATATATTAAATGAGAAATGTCACTTCCTGGGATATTTAATATTATGTTACTTATCCATATATTTTAAATATGCATTTGTGAAGTGTGAAACATAATATTAAATGTAGTAACCTGCTCCTCTTTAACCTGCAATTAGGCACCTCCATCTTAGCTTCCTGTTATTCATTGTTATAAATTCTGTCCTTTGTATCTGACCGTCAGCATAGAGAAAGCATGCAGGGAATAGGAGAAATTAAACGTTTCTTTTTCTTCTCATTTGCAATTTTAGCCTTGCCTTGTCTCAACTGCTTAATGATGTAGTTTGCTAAATCTTTAATATAAATGTAAAATTACCTGGGCGTGTCCTGAAAAAAAGTTAAAGGGATAATATAATGCTAGGAATACAAAGTTGCATTCCTAGTCACTATAGTTCCCTCGCGTCGCCCCTTTCTCTCGTGACCCCCCACCCTCCCGCCACGCAGTGTAAGGGTAAAAAAACAACAACCTTAATGTACCTGATTCAAGCTCCAATGTACTTCGGTGCTGGGTTAGCAATTGGGGGCATTTATTTGCATGTGCGGCAAATACTGCAAGCGCATTAGGCCCTCCGCATGGGAAAACATTGTGCAATAATTGACTGATGCTGGATGTCCTCATGCAACCACCAGGAAGTGCCTTGAGTGGCAGTCCAATTAGCAGCCACTAGGGGCAGTCTTAACCCTGAAAGCTAATTATTGCAGTTTCTCAGGGTTAAGGAGATAGGGTCACTGCATGCAGACAACTTGAGCTGATGTCTGGACTGTATTATCCCTTTAACCCAAGTTATAGATGATTTTCAATTAGGTAAATTCCATGAAAGTGACCGTTCCTATTTAGTGCTAGAGAATTTGTCCTGGTGCTTCTATTACTTGTGGTACCATAAGGATCCCTATTTAGTGAAGTCTATTGGCTTATAATATTAGTTTCAAAAAAGAGTGTGATTCAGCTAGCTGGGCTAAACTGGTCTGGTCTCAATTTCTACTTGGGTCTTCCGCAAAAAAATTTGGAAATAGTCCATGTTTATGATTTACTATTGAGGATTTGCTAGCACAAACATGCTGTAGTGGTTATTTTTACGTATAAACAGGGAGTAATGAAGCATATAAAAAATAGTAACATTGTAAATATGATTATAAATGAATCAGTTTATTATTGTTATTTAATTCAGTATCAGTTCCTATGTAGCCAAACCATAATTTGCAACCTCCTGACACCAGTACCAGTGACCCGGAGAAACCTTCAGTGTCACAAGATCCCACAACCTGCTCTGGTTATTGGGCTAAGTCACGAGAAACAGATATTCTCACCTTGCAAAAATTGATGAAAAAAGGTGTCAAATGTGGTTACCAAACTAAATGATTAAAGCGGTATACCATGCTAGTTCCATCAGTCTGCAAATAGCAAAAAAAAAAAAAAAAACAATTAGTGGGATATTAGGGGTTTTATTTTCCAGACATTTTAAAGGCCAAGATATTACTTTATCAATTCAAGAAAAATAGAGCTAAAAATAAGAATCAAAATCCTCTGAGTAATTGGGGGTGGGGGCTAGGCTAAACAATAGCACCAAGATAATTAAAACATAATTTTGAATGCAGTTACTTAAAGTGTCTCTTTTAATTAATCACTTTAAAAGTTATTTTTTAATAATTTTTGTCCTTGGTCTTTCATTCTTCTTTTAGAATATTACTTGATAAATGTATCTTCTATTTGTGGTTTAGTTTATAGTATTGTTAACTATTATTAATAGCTTATTCAATAAGGCATCATGGTCATTCCGCTGTTTACCCACAAATGGATTAATATAAGCTGAATGCAACTTAATTTGGTTGCTACTTCTGAGAGCACCATAAAGGGGAACACGGAGTAAAACCCAAATAATGCACTGTCACGATTTTTGTAGAGCAAGGTCAAAGAGATGGACAGATAGAGCTAAAAATATTCAGAATGTAATTTTTTTTTGGTAATCAGAAATAGTAGCTTACATAAATAAATTGCTTTTGCATTCATGCAGCGTATACATGTTTTCACTTTTCTGCTTCAAATCCTCTTTTTTAATGCTGTTTTTCACTTGTTACAAATGAACTTTCTTCTTTGCTGACGTCTGTGATGCATCCTCCATTACCTCCCCTTCATCCTTCTTTTTTTCTACATCTCCATTGTCCTTTTCACTTCCTCCCAATCTGTCACTCTGTTAATCTCCCTGCACCCAAAATGCTTTGTCTAGTTCTTTGTCAGCCAGAGGACTCCGGACATCTCAGAGGCACAGAGCAGTCTTATTGTCTGTAGAATGAGTAAAAACTGCTAGGAGGGAGAATTTTGATGTGGGAAGTAGGTCTGTGACATGGGGGAAGGGAGAACAATTAAGACATTTAGTATTGCAATTTTAAGACATATTATGTATTTTGCCCCACAATTATCCCTACAAAATTCAAAGGTTTTTGTTTATAAAATGTTAAAAACCACATTTCAGAATGTAGGCCAACATAGTCAATTGGAAATAAATTTCTGAATCAGGGGATTCATTATATACAGCATGATGTAGTGTGGGAATAGATTTGTACTGTACTATTTAAACCAGCCAAGATAGATAACATTCTCCAACTCAGGCAAATGGCAAATATTATCCCAGAACGTCTGTCATGACCTGCATTTTTTAATTTGGTTCCCAATTTGCTAAAATTCACTGTTTAGTAAATAGGTCCCTTTAGTCAAAGTTTATGTTCACTACCAAATTGACTTTCTCAGTCCACACTGAATATACCTGTAAGATTGTTAGAAAATGCATAACTGCCTGTAATTGACCTATGAGATTGTTAATATATATATAATATGTTTTATAGTATCCTTACCAGGTCTAGAGGTAGCATATCTCTAAAAAGAGAATGTGCTACTGAGTGTATGCGCAACGAGGCAATTAACAATTAATTTAATTTATGTAGGTATTTCCTAATTACAGCTTAAACACAGGCACAATAGGATCTGAAGAGTTTGACATGGGTGAATGAACAGGGTTGCATTGAAGGCACAAATATGAAGTATTGAACAGGTGACAGCTCGCAGGAAAGTGGATACTTCTCTATGTTCTCTAGTACTGTACAATGAACTGTAATTTTACAGTTAAACCCATACCTAAATATTGCAAGTAACCAATTAAATATACCGTATTGACTAGAATCTTATGCGCATTAGATTTGATTGTGCATTAGATGCAAGCACAAATGTCGGATTAGATACGACAGGCATATGCTGCAAATTCCCTGGGGCGAAATTTTCCGGGCCGAAATTCGCATTCGCATTGCTGCGACAGGGATGTGAAACTTGGCTTCTGTGCACAAGTTTGCAAATTCTTCTCTTAAGTCAGAGGATCGGTCCTCACTTATCAACCTATATGTTGTATAGTAGTATCTTCTTGTACAAATACACATTACATTCTGCTAAATACATCAAAAACATATAAGGAAGATAATTTGATTTATAGAGTAACCATTTTTTTTTTTTCAAATTTCTAGCAGCATGGTGAGAGTTCATTATTGACTCTAATTTTCCAAAACCACAGAGGCCATAGGAACAATTCTAGTATTCTTTGAAATAATTCATACTCCGCAGCATTGGGGATATGCAACAGTGGTATAAGCAAAAATGGGATCACGTTAGTCCTCTATACATACACTCTGGGATGAGCAGCTGATATGCCAGTCTGCCAGGCAGGGATGCCCACAAAGTCTTAAGTGTGGGAAGAAGTCATTTGCTTCCTATTTAGAATTTTTCTGTATATTGCGAATTTGCTCTGATGTCCCCATGAAAAAAAAAAAAAGTGGAATGCAGAGATTGGCTTTAAAAATCAGGACTGTCCTGCTATATCTGGGTTTGTTAGGAGGTATAATAAATTACTGATTACATATTCCAAGGTCACAAGATGAATGTCATTGCTATGTCTCTGCATATACAAATGTATGTGTGTATATATATATATATATATATATATATATATTATTTCCATACAGTATTTTATTTTTGTTTTGTGGGACATTTGAATAAACATATTGTGATGTTTTCACTTTATTTTCTGCCATGCAGATCATAATCTTTGCAATGTGAGAAAATATTTACTGTGTGTTAGCTTTGTTGACGTCTTCATAATTCCAGAAACCATTTATAGCTCTAATAAAATGTAAAAAAAAAAAAAAAAAAAAAAAGTACATTAGGTCATTCACGCATGTGGTTGATTCTCTCTCTCTCTCTCTCAAAAAAAAAGCCTTTTATTTGATTAGATGTTTCTTTAACATTGTTTGCTAGTGTTTCTCCCTCTAAAACATATTAATTTGAACATATAATCACTGTGTCTGAAAATGGCCACCAGAGGGCAATGTACAGCACAGTAAAATAAAAAACGATTGCATAGTGCTAGAATCTCATATCAACTGCAGAGAACGGCAAACTCTGCAGCAAACACTCGTGTATTATTATACAAATCTGAAGAGTGACAATTTTTTTCTTGAGGAAATCATCTAAAATGCAAAGAGATTAATTATGACCATGCAGGCACATCACCTCTGAGTCTCATCTCTGCAGAAAACATATAATTACGAATAACACGTAAACTCCAATAATGAGCATTTAGACCAGACAGAAACTTGATATTTTTGTTGTATGGTTTGCATACAAATTTGCTTATCATCTATATGTAAAACAGAGCAAAAACTACACATTAGCAATTCTAAAAAGGAAAATAAGGAAAGGAAATATATTTTTAAAAATGTTATTACCTTAAATATATAATTACGGTATTGGTCAATTTAGTCTTCACCAGTCTTCAGTGATCGAAGCATTCTCCTACAGCAGAAACAGCTGCTGTTTGAACAAGACAGACAGGGGTTTAACCTTTTGAGAACCTAAGACAGCCTATTGTGTCATAACAGTCTGTTATTTAAGAACCATATTCCACCATGGTATGACACACTAAATGGTTGATTGTTATGGACCTGACAAACTATATAAGAAGGAAATCCCTTGTTGGCATGAGGTCTATAGCAAGCAGAATCCAATAACAACAGTATTTTGCCCTTAAGAAGTTAACAGACCAACACTTGCATTGTGATGATGTTATGACGTTTTTATTTAGTAGATTATATTAACCCCTTAAGGACCAAACTTCTGGAATAAAAGGGAATCATGACATGTCAGACATGTCATGTGTCCTTAAGGGGTTAAAGGAGAACTATATGGTCAGGAACTCAAACATGTATTCCTGACCCTATAGGGTTAAAACCACCATCTAGCCACCCTGGTCTCCTCATGCCTCCCTTTAAAATAGTAAATCTTACTTGTATTCAAGCCTGAAGCTGCTGACTTTGTAACTGTTTCATTTTGACCTACCCCATTGCCTGCTGACATCATCAGAAGTGGTAGCCTAAACCAATCACAATGCTTCCCCATAGAATTGGCTGAGACTGAAAAAGAGGCAGATCAGGGGCAGAGCCAGCATGATTCAAACACAGCCCTGGCCAATAAGCATCTCCTCATAGAGATTAATTTAATCAATTAATCTCTATGAGGAAAGTTCAGTGTCTGCATGCAGAGGGAGGAGATACTGAATGAATGGATGCATTTTAGGCAGCCATGACCCAGGAAGGATCTCTAACAGCCATCTGAGGAGTGGCCAGTGAAGTTATCACTAGGCTGTAATGTAAACACTGCATTTTCTCTGAAAAGACAGTGTTTACTGCAAAAAGCCTGAAGGAAATGATTCTACTCACAAGAACAAATTCAATAAGCTGTAGTTGTTATGGTGACTATAGTGTCCCTTTAAGTTTATATTTTATTAATAGTGACATCACCATCGATAACCAATATTTTTCCAATACTGGAGCCTGATTAACCATACCTTCGTATGAAAAATTACTTGCAATCCCATTGATTTTCCTTTAACACTTAAAGACCAATGGATCTCCAGACATGTTCTGATATAGTAGAACTTGCATACCTCCTGGTCTAAAAAGGGTTAAAATGATTGTTGGATTCGATGTGTAATGTGAATATTCTCAGCGTCTCACGTGCCAGAGCTCACTCTTGTTGATGCATGAGCCTCATCATTCCTAATATTGTTGCTAGTTTCTCATAGATTAAATCATCTCTGGACATGACTTCTGAAAATCCCTTTAAGATATTTCCCAATGAATGCTTATCATCTTGAATAGTCTTAAGTGTACATTTTAGTTTGCAGTTTGCAGTTTGCAGCCATGCTCTATAACTCTCAAGCTATAATAACTGCAAATTATGATGTTGCCAGAGTTTTTAAAGAAATGTGTTTTAAAATTGAAGTTATCAATATAGATCGTGTTTCCTTGATGTGTGATCATCAAGTTGATGTTGCCATTGATGTCAAGGATATTTTGATTTTCCTGGCATCAGTGAAGCAAATGTATTTTTCGTCTATGTTCAAGGATATTGAATTTAGAATAGTATTTAAAGGGGAACTATCACTTATCTGGAGTTTTTACTATTGTATACAACAATAAAAAAAAACCCTATCACTTGTTAACCTTTTTCATGAGGTGCTCTGTTTTCTTTTAAAGTTATGATAAAGATTTAGAAAATTGCCTAATAATCCAGTTCATGCAAGGAAATGCCAGGGTAAGCATTGGTAATGAAGAGGAGAAAGAACAATTGTTAAATTTCTTCTCTTCTCTGTATGCTTTATCTGCAAAGGAAACGTTTATAACATTGACTGACAGACAGGACCAGATTTTCCAGAGTATATCTCATTATTTTATATTGAATACATGTATTAATGTATCTTAGTGATATATGAAGTATTCAATGTATATGGATGGATTAAGGATTTAAAGTAAGTTGATTTTTACATTACGGGTTCACTTTAACCCCGCTATACCCTAGCCACTTCTACCACTATCTTTAACCCATTTATTTGAGTGTTTTCCTTGAGCTTCCAACCTCTTTCTGTTCTACACAGCTGCATACACTTACTCTACTCATAGATTCACACAAAATACATTACAAGCAGAATTACATACATAATATAAATATATTTAGATGGTTTTATGTTTTTAGTGTCCAGTTAATAAATTCATTAAACTCCTTTAATCGGCCGTTGATTTTTGTTAGGGTATGGGGCAGAGAAGTAGTGTCTCAGAATTCTGGGCTTACAGGTACCTGACATGTATATCCACCTTTGTTGACAGGGAGCTACCTATTGACATATCCACCCTTCTTGTTTGATGTTACTGAATCAGAGCATAAACAATCAGTCAAAGGACACATCTTCACAATGAACCTTTTTGTGCCCGAGTGACTTTGAAATAGCACAGGTAACATTCCATGCGGAAGGAATGTAGATGACAGTAAGACAAGCTGGGGTGTCCATAGCATAGACATCATTACACATAGCTACATACGTAATTTCCTCTTAGAAATGCTGTATTGAATCAGATTTATTATGATTTGCACATCCATGATAAAAAAAAAAAAAATTATAATCTATTTTAAAGAAAGATTGTTTTTTTGGGGGATGCATAATGTTGAGGCTTGTAAAATAATGCCATTGAAAAATGGTTCTGGACAAACTGTAAAAAACCTCAAGAAAGAAAGTAAAGTAGTTCATGAATAGTCTACAGCACACAAAGAATGGATTACCTTCCTCTGATACATGCTTCAGAATTATGTATCTGCATGAATGTGTTTATGGTCAGGGCTAAGCTTATGGTACATTTAATCCTGGGGCAGCACCATACATACATGTCTAGTCTACCTGGGATTGGTAAGAGCTGCCCAGTAACTCAGTCTCTCTCCTGATTATAATACATTGGTCGAGGTGCTGAGTCAAAGCTTCAGGTGGAACATTCCAGTGCTGTTCTGATATTCAGGCCACCATGATAAACTGTCTGTCTTTCTGTCCGTCCGTCTGTGTGCCCGTCTGTCTATCTATCGATCTCTATCTCTATGTCTGTCTGTCTATCCCCCTTCTATCTGTCTGTCTATCCCCCCCTCTGTCTGCCTATCTATCCCCCTCACTGTCTGTAGATATAGCCCCCTCTCTGTCTGTCTGTCTGTATGTCTATCCATCGTCTAACGTCTTGGAGGAAACACTTTCTGAGAGCATAGTTTAATACAGCTCAGTAGTTTAACTCCATCTGTGCAGGAAAATCTTTACAAATAAACTTTTATTACTGTTATTGAATATTTGACATGTGTTGTCTGAAATGATAATTTCCCAGTGATTTACTAAACTTCAGTAGCTCCAGTTATTTGAATAAGAGAACAGACGCCAAGAGATATTGGTTAGTAAATTAATTTTCAAGTACATGCTTCAGACCCAATTAAGCACTGGAAGCTAATTGATCGCTTGCATGACGCTTGGTGTTGTGTTAAACTAAGTGTGAATGTTTTTGTGCAACAGGTCACTGCCCATGGGATATTGTTTTAATAGGACTACCTTGGCACCCAAACTGTATCACACATGCAGAACCAATTTGGAGATAATTTGACAGACATACAGAAATGGCAAGCCAGCTGGATAGGGAAGGCTCAGGTAACTTCAATGATGGACAATATGACCTCCTTCTAAGCTGATGTGTGTAATTGATTGATTAAAATCCAAACACTGAAACAAAGGATGCCCAGAATGTCACAATAATGATAAAGCATTGTACTAAGAGCTGACACAGGAGCAAACGAAACATAGAAATCGAAATCTTTACATGGGTCAGAAATTAATATTTTTAATTACACGATATCTGCAATTGAAAAATGTATCCGTCTCGGCGGCATGTATTGTGATTTAGGAAGAATCATTTGTACATGTTGTTTTTTATAAAGTCAGCTAGATTAATGATGTTAACAGACATTAGCTACATATACCACTACTCAAAACAAGTACTTGGAAAAGTTTAAGTTCATCACTGGAATGTAGCATTGGTGATGCAGGTCAATAAGGCTCAGTCCTGGGGATGTTTGGAATCTTTTCAGAACACATGTTTTAATGGTGAACCTGTAGACCACCCTCATTGTTCTGGCCATGACAGATGAGCTGGCTGATGCATTAAAGGCAGAACCTATTCAGAGTTTCTCCCAGCAGGACTATCTTTGACATTCATTGTTTTGAGTTTGATAACGTGACTACCATCACGTTAAATAAAAAAAATACATATATGTGTTGTGTCGAACTTCCTAATCACTGGAAATAAACACTTTAATTACTGCATACATTTTTTTTACAGGATCGTCATTACATCAATATGTGTGCGCCATCTTTTATGTACATTGCACAATTTACATCATGTGTGTGATGTCATTTATATAATGTATACAGCTGTGCATTACATGAATTCCATCACACGAATGAAACACACGAGCATCGTTTCCATAGTACATCAGGTGCACAACTGGAACACCTTCTCATTATGGTCGAGAACAGCTGGTGGACCAGTACGTGGATACCAGGATGATTTTTGGCTATAGTATTCAGAAGGCCACTTTGCTTATTCTGTCCTGAAGATACTTTTGAGGCAGTTAGGTAATCTTTATCTAGATGCAAAGTGAAAAGTTAAACATAACACATTTTTCCAGGTCCCACCACACACAGACAAACATTGATCGCTAAGCTTAAGTCTCTGGTGCTATTTTTTTTTTTAAAAGCCTGGAAGGAGCCAGGGTAAGTTTAATTGTGCCTTGTTTTACTTTGCTTTTAATAATGTCTCCACTTGGCTTGTGTTTTGAGTTTCACACATCCTCTGGCTGAATTTGTTCTTTTGTCTTATATCGTTTAGATCTGATCACTAGAAGTTTGCAGGAATGATTTATGGCTGTTCTTTTTGGAACACAATACCAGGAAGATCTGTATTGTGTATTTTTTTTTTCTTCTAAAAGTGAAGACTATCAACCTGTTCAGTTCAGTGGACTAGAAAGGGTGACATTGAAATATGTCTACTCCTATTTATTTATTTATTTATTTATATTAGGGTTTTCAGTTAGAAAGCTGTGACATATTCTGCTAACTCATCCATAGGGCTCTGGTTTGCATGCATTGGCAATGCTTAATAGGTGTGTCATGATAATGCGATGATTGACTTGGGTATCAAGCAAGTCTGCTTTGGAGAAGTTATGAAAACATGTTGTTTTTGTGTTCCATAAATCGATATATATTTATATATATTTTACCCTATTTAACTTCATATAGATACTTGATTGCAATATGACTCACGTAATCCAAGTAATATATTGCAAAGAGAAAGAAAGAAAATACAAAATGAAACTGATCACAGGACAAAAAAATCACAGGACAACTCGATATACACAAAATCCTATATTTTCATGAGCGTCTTACTACTAAAAATGAGAAATATTTGTGATCTAGAAGTCAACAGGTAGCTTCTGATCAAAAACTTGGGTTCAAGTCAGTTTTCTTAAAAACATTTCTCCTAACTGAATGGGGATCCCAGAGTGAGACCAAGTGAAGATGGTCGTAATAGACCATATCACTGCCACGGAACAGTGGGAAAAGGAACAGCTACATATATTTTTAAAAAGCAGACTGTTTGACTAAATCCTTAAAGTGCTACATATTTATGGGAAAATGCAGGGCCATTAGTAAATAAAACAAGCTTTAGAAGTGTTACGAATATATTTTCAAACACCCATCACTTGCCTTTCTTCATTCAAACTGTGCTTAGTTTATCTGTCAAGACAATTGCCCGACTAAGAAATCAATGTTTTGTTTGTGTCTTTCATCATTTCTTGTATTTTGTAGAACTAGGCATCCTTCTGCAATCTGTTTATTCCTTGGATGCTTTGTCATTTATGTTTTAAGTCTCCAAGTTATGCTACTTTATAATCCTGTTTGTTTTCATTTCTTTTGAAGTTTTTTCTGTGTATCTCTATCATTGTATAGCAAAACAATTAAAGTGCACCTGTCATGTAAATATGACATGATAGCAATTTGCACAGAATAAAAGTATCCATATATTATATTAGAGCGATTGCTTTGCAAGTTGTATCATGAGTGATGGCACATCCATAAACTCTCGTTGTGGAGTACCCCCCACAGCATTGTAGAAGCTTACTGATACATGCATTGCCAACAGCCGAGTCCTGGATCCAAACTTCAGGTAAGTATATTATTGATCTATAAATTTGCTAGCAATTTTGATACCTTTTATATTCACTATTTATTTAACTTGTCTGAAGTTGAAGACAGATTGTGAGCGAAACAAATTACGTTTAGGATACCACTAACCACTACCAAATTGGTACCTTCTATAAATTGAATTACTTGGACGGGGTGTTCAGGTGTACCTTTCTGTAGATGCCTGCCGTGGAATTGGTGCATGCCTTAGACAATACATCAAAAGGATGACTGGAAATAATGTAGAGTGAGCACAACGTTATCAAAAATATGGAAAATAGCATTAACCTGCCATGAGGTGGAACTTCTCAGTCACCACACAGGATCAGAAGGTACCTTTAGTTTGGCTGGAAAGTTTAAAACAAGTCATTGCAGAAAGTTTAATTGGCAGTGGGTTATGTTTGAAGACCAGCCCTGGATGTAAAATTATGCAAGTCAAGGGCATTAAAAAGACAGCCCACTGCCCAAATGCAAAATAAATAAATACATTTTAAAAATTACTCTTTAGTACACATACCCTCAATAAAAACATGCATACATTCAAAGGGACTCTACAGACATCCATACCACTTCATGTCAACGAAGTGGCTTGAGTGCCATGTCTCTCTAGCTTTCACCCTACAGGTTTTCATTGCAGGGTTTAAATGCCTCTAATGGCTGTCACTATGAAGAGACCCTCTGATTGGCATAGCAAGGCATTTTGCAGTGCACGAGCACTAGCTTTGCAATGATGTGATAAAGGATTAGATTGTCTGAGATCATCATGAGTAAGGTTCTCAGCCAAGGAATCGAGATGGGCTGTGGAAAGAGCAGTGCAGCGTGGGAGCAAAGGTGCATGAACATTCTTTTTAAACTCTTGTCTGCTGCCTTTGCAAGCCCTCCCCTTCTAACCCCACCTAGACTTTCTGTGGCTGTCCAATCATAGTCTTCACAATGCAGCTCAATGACAAGTATTTCCAAAGCAGGTGCCCTGGGTAAATTCCTGACTCTTGAGTTTAGCTCCACTGAACTAAACAACAAGGAAGTAACAGGACTAATTGTCTGGTTGACAGCCTGCTGGGTTTAAAAAGGTTAATTTATAAAAATGCCAATTTCTATTCAAATTTGCACTTTTTATAAAATTAAAAAAGAGGACACGTTCTTCACACATAAAGCACTTGAGCCAACTAAAGTGCTTTAGGGGTCTGGCATGTCATGAATGAAGGCAAAACGGATGCTAAATGGTGCAAAGTGCTAAATGTTGAGATATTTTATTAGTTCTTATGGTAATTGCTCCTCATTCAGCTAAATTTCCCACAACAGTGCAAGTTTTTGGCTTTATAAATAGTAAAAATTTTGCAGCACAAAAGTTCACAGTGTTTGTTGTTTTTCACTATGGTGAAAACATGCCATGTACTTTAAGCCTGGCTATTATTTATATTTCATAATTGTGAACCAAGTAAAAATTCAGTCCTGCGGATGCTCACGCAATGCTTTTCTGCAGAGAAAGTCAAAAGTCTTTTGCTTTCAGTTTGTATCTGAGCCGTTTTAGTTTTCTTACACATTAGGTCTGACACATACAGTTATCTAACAGATCATGCATTCATTTTCAACGACACCACATAAGTTTAGCGACCTGGATAGATCGGTATCATCTGACAAAGCTGGTAAATGTGTTGACTAGGAGAGAAAGTGACCCTGCCAGTGTAGAGGAATGCTCAAGCTTCACACTGCAACCTCTACCACACTGTTTCACATCAAAGCCTTGCCCCTTAGCTCTTTTGGTTTGGATCTTAAATGTCAGCTGCCTGCTTGGATTGCAGCACGGGGGATAAATCATTACTGTGTTAGAAGCTAAAAGGGACCAAGTATCCTGATCATTTGGGTCAGCATGTGCTTTTTTCTCGTTTTTTTTTTTTTCATGTTTGTATAACAAAATCTACCCAATCTTATAATTTGTAAACTGAGATCAATATAAATTAATGGCTGCATTATGCCATTTGCCAAACAAGTCAATCCTCCACAAATAAAAATCTAATTGGCATATTTGTACACGGTTATCTGATTTGTCAGACGATCTGGGGTAAAATTCTATATTATACACTGCTCCTTTTAATGCCCTGATCCTTGGTTGGCAGATAGTCTCCATTATTAATCCTTTTAATTTCATCACAGTATAGCAAACCTTTAACATATTTTGGGTCAATATCTTAATAATGACATACTAAACACTCATTTTTGATTTTGTGAAAAAGGAAGGCGTGCCAAATTAACGGCAAAAAAATATATAAATAAATAATAATTGTAAAAAAAAGTTAATCATTTCCTGAGATGGGTTTTAAAACAAGGTATAGTGCAGCTCTCTATGTCTAAAATTGTGACAGTTGTAGGCTACCTGATAGGAGTGTCAACATTTCTTCCTGGAAGTAAAACAAATATGTATTGATCAATGGATCTAGGCTGCATGTTTTTATTCATTTATTTAGTAATGCATTAAAAAAACGCATAACAATAACTGGGAATTATTTTGCAGAGATGTTAAGCTATACATGTTCTTACCTTCTTGCTGTTCAGGTATCTGGTGTTTCCCTTTTAATTTTATGGGAATATTGGCAGACTCTCTCTCCCACTATTTCTTTCTTCACTACCTACATTTTATGAATATATAATTTCCATATGACTTTGAACATACCCTTGTAGAAGAAAGCTGTTTATTCATAATTCACAGATAGAATATTTTCTCTATTTATAAAGGTTCATCACATTCCACAGCACTGTTCGATGCGGAAAAATAAAATATAGAATTAATTGTGATAAAACAAGTAAGGCAAGAGGTGATGAGGACCTTGCTCAATTGAGCTTAAGTATAATTTCCACTTAAAAGATCTGCAGGCAGCAAGTATTCTAGATAATAACAAAGAGGGTCATACTTTTATCCTCTCTGAGCCCAATTAGTACAAGATAGGTTAACTTCCCAGGATCCTTAGAAATATGCAGAATGTATTTCATCTAATGGGGTACATACCGTAGGCTATCAAAGGAAAAAAAAATTGCAAAACAGATCTGTCTATTGAATCATTGAAAGCAAAACGTATTCATTATGGCACCTTTATCTAAAGCAGAGACCTGTCATCTCCGAAGTTCTGTAGATTGTTGACTTTATGGTACCCAGTCAATCGGAACATCGAGGGAAAAGGTGTTCAGAGTAACCAGCACGTATGCAGGATTATTTGCAAACATTGGTTACAAGTTGGCTATTTTGATTTAAAATTGGATGTCATCCCTATTTCTCAATAATTCATGGTTTAGTGAACGGTCCTAAATTCATCGAAATTCATGAAACATTCTTACGTATGTTGCATGTTTTTTTTTTTTTTCAGTCATCACAAGAAGGGGTAAATGCTTCCCTGGCTCTGCATTTAATATCAAAGTAAGCTTTTCACATTACAGATGAAGAGATCTGATACATTAAGTAATAGGAAGCAAAGACTCAGTTAGCTGACTAAATACATTTGATTAATATACTAGTGATGATGAAATAAAAGCCTTCTTCTGTTTGTTGTTAATACTCAAGCATAATAAAAAAGGCACAACTGTATGATTCTGAAATAAAGCTTTTGCTCTTTGTTTCTTGGCTGTACAAACACATGATAATCCTGGCTTTGCTGACCGTACGTGCTCTGTTTGACTATGCTCTCTCTGACAGCCAAGAGATGTTCCAGAGATCCGATTGGTTGGATCTAGGCTTGCTTACTTTGGATCAGGTAGATGTGAGGTGCTTTACTTCTGCAGAGCTGTTTGTGATAATTTGTCTGTTCTCACACGCAGACCATCTGCATTTTCAGGGTTACCTTAAGTGAAATATAAACTTTTTTATACATTTCTTTGGGACCCAAAGGACTTTTTATTTTGGCTGACAACTTATTGTATTATTGTTTTAATAATGTTTGTGTTTCTTGAATGAACACCAAATCCAAAAACAAAGACATTTATTTACAGATGAGAAATTGCAATAACCATAGTATTCATCATTAACTATTTATATGCTGCAAAGTCAAAAAGTAAATATTAACGTTTCCTATCCACCAGGAACTGGGAAGAATGATTGTGATATTATTATTTTTTTTGCCTACATACAAAGCTCAGCAAAAACCCATAGACTGCCCTTGTTGTTGTTTGTTTTTGTTTCTCAAAACCCTGTTTTGTGTCAAGGAGGGTTTGCTATGTATATGGCACTATGACATGCCTTATCATCTTAATGATTCCACATATTTTTATAGCAGACAGTGGACTTCCATTAATTTATCAATAGGCTAAGAAAGCTAAAAGTAATACTTCCATTACTTGCATTGTTTAAAATACAGGGTTGCCTTTAGATGTAAAAGACAAGATTTGTAAACATCATTAACCCCTTAAGGCTACATGACAAAAATGTTGACATCATACTGGACTTTTACTTCTGAAGCTGCATCCTTAAGGGGTTAACATCACATTTATATTTAAATTGTTATTATACTATTTTTATACAATCTATTTATATAACTTATATAACTACAATTACCCATTTTATTTATTTATTTATAAAATATTTTACCAGGAAGGATACATTGAGATTTATCTTGTTTTCAAGTATGTCCTGGGTGCACAAAACATTGCATTGATACAATAGGGTACAATAAAATTTTAAAAAAACAACAATATTAATACACAATATATACAAAATGTAACATAGAACAGGTAGGAAATATATAATCAACCATGACAGGTGCATTCTGTTTTGAGGTATGTAGAGAGGGATCTCTTAAAGGACTTTAGGTAGACTCTTAAAGGACTTGAGGTAGACTAAATAAAGTGCTGGTACTGGATCGGAGGTTGTAGGAAGTGGGAACAGCCGAGGAGAGCATTCTTCTCAGGTAGGGTGGGAGCTTCCCAGAAAAGCTCTTAAACACAAGGCTGGAAAGATGAAGGGTGCGTCTGGATTCCAACTACAACCAGTTTAGTTCTTTTAGCATGTCACAATGGTGGGTCCTGTAATTACATTGTAGCACAAATCAGCAGAACGAGTTATACAATGTGTGGAGTTTATTAATGTGGGATTGCGATGCAGATGCATATACTACATCCCCATAATCAATGATTGGCATCAGCATTTGCTGCAAAATCCTCCTTTACTGTAGGGCTTAGGCAGGATTTATTCCTGTTCATGGCACCTAATGTACTGTATAACATTGGAATCTGTTACAATGTAGATGTGCTGGTGATCTGACTTATCATTCAGCAATTCTGAGTTTACTGGTCTGTTCTTCCTGTTTAAATATTATAATTGTATGTACTTGTTTATTAAAGCTCTAGTTTTACTCACTTTTAAGTCACATGGCCTGCAATTTGACCAAGGCAAGCATCCCCACCTTGACGTTGCTATTATGGGTTCTCATAGAAAATATCAATCCCCCTTGCAAGTGGCACTATACTGCTGTAAACATGAGGCTTATGCACAGTTTCCCTGGTAACCTGGTAACTTCCATTGGAGATGTAATCATTTCCCAAGCACACACTTATTGCTTCTGTGTTGCCGAATGGGCACCTGTATGAGTCAGGGTTCCATGCATCATTCAGGTACAATGTGAGCAGCACTTTGGCTAGGGCAGCATTTGACTCTGCCCCAACCTGCCTCCTTGTGTGCAAAGGACATGTTGTCAAGTGGTGTGTCAAGGGACGTGTAATCACCTACCATGACACCTGCTGGTCTCCCCTAACCAGGGCAAAAGGGTGGAATTGAGAGGTGTGGGGGGGGGTTATAATAGAGAGTAATAGGGTATGTGGTGGTGTTGGGCCTGAAAATATTTCTTGCCCAGATCACAAGTAATGCAAAGGGTTGTCCTGTAAGGTACCAGCCACAGGCATGTGAACAAATACTTTAAAACTGGGGCCTGTTTCATTCAGTGTACCGTTTTACATTGAATCAAAATCCATATTAGTAATAGCAATCCCACGGGCTATGGACAGCTGAGTTAATGTATTGTTCTTTGCACTTCTAGGCTTCAGGCTTGCTAGAGGCAAGGTCATTAATCAGAAATCACTGCAGTGGCTGGCGTGGGTTGGCATTTCAAAGGTACAATATCCTGTTACCATCAGCAGGGATTTCAAAATGGCTACAGTATGATCAGCTACTTTAAGTATTTATAAGTGAGACCAATAATGAGTGTTACTTCCTAAACATTTTCACAGCTTGCATACTGATGAGAGATTGCATAATATTAGCAAACTTTGTAAAACCGGGGAAATGTTATAGATCTAGAGTGCCTTACTAGAGCAAATATATAAATTATATTTACTTAATTTATTTTCTGCTTTCAGATTTCCTTTGGCCTCAAGCAGCAAACTTGTCTGATTGCATTTTACCTCTGTATGAAAATAATGATTGCAAATACACAATATTCCCAGCACTCTGCAGACAAGTACTACAATGCACTGTTAGATGTAATGGGAGATTGTGGGAGTGGAGGGAAGAGGGGGGGGGGGGGGGGGTAAGCATGAGCTTTGCCTTGGTTCCATTAAATCTGTTGCATTTTCCCCAAAAGCAGAGGTAATTTCACTCAATTCTTGTAGTTTTTAAAAAGGTCTGAAGGTCTGTGTACAAAATCATGCACATATCTTTTTTTTCTTACTTCCTCTACCGAATTATGCTGTTATATTACTGATCACAGGTATATGACAATTGTATATGGATGCCCTGTCTACCTTATGATGAGAGAGGGCATGAAACATTGTGAATCTGTTGGCTTCTCCGTTTTATCACAAGAGCAAGACAGGTCCATGGGGACTAAAGACTTTCTGAGCCCCCTGGGACTCATGGGAACTGAAGCCATTGTGGCCTTTATAGTTTACACTGATAGAAGCAGGGCTCTTCCAACACTCCATGCTTCTTGGAAAAACATTCTCTTATATTCTTCTAATGGCTGTCACACTCAGCTATCCTTTTCATGTTTATCTACCCATTTGATGATATTCATATCATGTCCCTCGTCTCCCCAGCCTTATGGTATCTCATCCATTATATTCCTTCCCTTCTAGTTAATATCCAGATGGGTTGGGGGAGATCACCAGTGATGTAACTTAATAACTGGTGACACATATAATGGATGGACCCTCCTGGACTTGGGACAGCTTTGCTGTGTTGCTTTATATGATTTTTTTTCTGGTGGCTCTGAGCCTCTGACCCTTTATATGTGTTTGCCATTTTCCTATATTTTAGTTTTCTTGCTCTACAGTTTGATGTTACTGTGTCATAATGAACAAGAGAAGGTAATGAACAGATATCGTCAAGTTATAGAGATGGACACCTAATGATAGTTTTTGCATGATGATCATCTTGATCTATGATCTGGCATTAAAATAGAATATCAGTTTTTCCATTATATAGTGATGTATAATTTTCAATAAGTTATCACTGAAACGTACTACATTTTACAATCCATGTGAATGACATATTACTCCCCTTAAGAGCATCCTCTTTATTCTAAATTCTATCAAACTTTTCTTACCAGTACATTATGGAAGAAGTTGTGCTCGGATGTAAGCAGATGTCGATACTGAATAATCAAATCCTTAGTACCAGCTTGAATCATTGACATTTACTATGAAATCATTACCATCTGCAGGAAAAATAATCTACCATTGTGTTAAGAATAAATGTTAATTCTAACTAATACCACAATGTATGTTTCTGTTCAAGAGAATCTTGTCTGTTTCCAGTGTAATTAATTATGCAGAGTTGAATATTTGTTCAGAATTTAAAAGGATTTGTTTTCAAGTCATTGGTAATTTTGCCATGATGTGGTTATCCTAAAATCTAGACAACCTGCCCATCAGTCATAAACTCAGTTTAAGATTATATATACATCCATCTATATTATATACCTTTCTCTCCCCATATGTCTATCCATCTGTCTTTCTTGACAAAGCAGTTAGTGTTTATCTACCTTCTGTTGCATATTTGAAAGTGACAGGTAAAAGTCTTTAGCATTTGCACATTTCCATTTCTATAATATGAATACTTTGAGAGTTCTTTTAATAAGCTCCTGGGTGTGGTATTATTTTAAAATCGCTGCACTGTTTAAAATTTAACATAAATATTTAGCATATATTCATTCTATTACTGTGTTTTTCAATATGATAATTAATATGTTCATCAGCAAAGAATTCTGTCTCATGTTTGAAAGTGACAGGTTGCAACATTGTAAATAGCCATTTTTATTAAAAGTATCATCGAGCCAATAGTCATGCATAGTGATGCCTTTATTCTGTACTGTTATTCATGTTAATGAAGCTTGAAAACAGTTGGAAGTGATGTCATTATTACTAGGTATGTACACATATTTCAGTCTTTAAGCCTAGCTGATGTAATGCCAAAGGAATGCGGCAACAGAGCAACTCTTTCAAAACAATCTATTTGTCAACTAAGTTAGTAAGAATCAAGATATATTTAAAGAATTAGGGAATATTTAAATAATTTTTCATAACATATAAGAATAGATGACTTCTTTGTGTAGAATATTATTCGGAAATTATAACATTGGTATGAGTTTTCTTTTATCATGAATTCTAAAACAAGTGTCACATAATTTACGGAGTGAACTATTGTGTGACAAAGCATACAGTAAAAATAAAACAACCACATCTGTCTCTTGAAACCCTGATAAAATTGCAAAATATATTTTTTATGGCTTGGAATAAGTTAACAGACATAGGATCTACCTATTTAAGATTTCTTTGCTAAAATGCTATTTTCAACTATTTTACGTTTTTTGTTTTTTTCACTGTATATTGTAAAGACGCATAACAGTACATGTGCAGATTTCAATGATTAGATTATTGTCCTCTATAAAATTGGTACTCCTTCGTACCTAGTAAGATATTCAGCCTTCATGATAATATCTAGTACACTGTCTTAAGGATCTGTCAAATCATCCAGTGTATTTAGATAAATCTGAAGAGTAAAAGCTTCTTAACTGTTCAAAATCTCTGTACCATGCTGGCAAGTATTTATGCTTTGTTCTAGATTCCCATTGACCTGTCATATTTTATTTATACAAAAAAACATGTGCTCTGGAGCTCAGGTAATGGAACCATTATTCCAAAATACAACAGTAGGTTTCTTTAGTTACACTAAGTTAAGTATGTTCTTAAAAGAGGTCTTTACTTACCTTCTAAACATTAGGAGGACCCCTACCCATGCCCAAAGAATAGAATGTACGTGTTGGTCTTGGCAACAATCAAAATAATACAGCATCTTAATATTGTTAGGATGTTTAAGCCTCTCTTCTATCTTTAATAGATAGGATGAAAATAGGACTGAAACAGGTCAGAGTGAAATACTTTTGATGGATACTTCTCCCTGCTTGTTTGAAATTTTACTTTTTTTTTTCTGTGATGAATTTGGAGAAGAGATACATGTTTTAAACATATGGACTGTATGTCTCCAGCTCCCTGGTAGTGATGGAATTATTGTTCCCACATGTAATCTCTTTATTCTACAACTTTAGAAATATCTTGCATCTTAAATATGCTTGACTTAAATGGACACTCCATTTAATAAATAAAAAAAACATAAAAAAAATAAACAAATAAAATGAAAATCACTGTTTAGTAGGTATACCCAGAGTTTATGTGGCTGTCCAATAACAGACTTCCCAGTGCAGCTCAATGAGAAGTCCTTGCAAGGTAAGTGTCCTGGGCATTGAGTTTAAGCAAAACAAAGCAGGAAGACAAAGAACAGAACATGTCTGCTTGAAAGGCAGGGAGGTTAAACCAGATCATTTATTTAACTTTTGGTTAAAAAAAAAAAAGAGGATGCACTGGTTTCAAATAAAGCATTTCAGCAAGCTAAAGTGCTTTAGGGATATGGAGTGCCCCTTTATCACAGTTTTTAATCCTTGCTTATTTTAAGGATAACGTTCTACTTGTTCTGATAGTGCTGTTAGAATATCATAGCACTTTATTGACATGCATGACATTGACATATTTTATTAATTGGACTCACTAGGTAAGTAGTAATAATACCGTTTACTTAAAGGGACACTATAGTCACCAAAACAACTACAGCTTATTGAATTTGTTCAGGTGAGCAGAATCATTACCTTCAGGCTTTTTGCTGTAAACACTGTCTTTTCAGAGAAAATGCAGTGTTTACATTACAGCCTAGTGATAACTTCACTGGCCACTCCTCAGATGGCTGTTAGAGATCCTTCCTGGATCATGGCTGCCTAAAATGCATCCAAACATTCAGTATCTCCTCCCTCTGCATGCAGACACTGAACTTTCCTCATAGAGATTCACTGATTCAATTCATCTCTATGAGGAGATGCTGATTGGCCAGGGCTGTGTTTGAATCATGCTGGCTCTGCCTCCTTGTCAGTCTCAGCCAATCCTATGGAGAAGCATTGTGATTGGATCAGGCTACCACTTCCCTCAGCATGCAGAGTTACAGATTCAGGCTTGAATACAGTAAGATTTTGCCATATATATGGAGGCATGAGGGGCCATGGGGGGCTAGATGGTGGTTTTAACCCTATAGGGTCAGGAATATATGTTTTTGTTAAATAATATTAACAACAATACATACATGACAACTCGTGTAAATGAATTCAAACTATTATAAAAATGTATTCTCAAATGCTTTGTCCACACTTAGCTAGTATTATGCGAGAAAGTATTATGTTATGAATTGACCAGGCGAGTGTGGGCTTTCTTTTAGTTTTGTTTCCATGGAATGCAAAGCAAACTAAAACCACACTATCAAGTATCTGGTACAGGCCTAGAGCAGGTGTGGACAAAAGTGAGATGCTGAGCTTGGTAGATACGAAGCTAATAAATTATTATAGTTGCATAGTTCCCTGCATTAAAAAAAGACTAAAGTCCATCAAGTTAAACCGGGCAGTCTATTCTTTTATGCTATTGATCCAAAATAAGGACCTCCCCCATTTGTAGCCATTTACGATTATGCCACAAAAAAATCAATCGCCCAAACAAATTTTGTAGCTTGCCATTTTTTTCTAGTTCTGCACTATTCTTTTTTAAAACTGGTGCCCAAAATTGCATCACATATTCAAAGAGGGGCTTACTATTGTTTTGTAAAGAGGCTAAATTATATCTGGATTACATGCATCAAAACCCCTTTTCATACATGGAAACACCTTACCATATATACTTGAGTATAAGCCGAGTTTTTCAGCACATTTTTTGTGCTGAAAAACCCCAACTCGGCTTATACTCGAGTCAATAGTCTGTATTATGGCAATTTGAATTGCCATAATACAGACTGGGGCTGCAGAGATGTTGCTTACCTCTCCTGCAGCTCCTGTCAGCTCCCTTCTCCTCTGCGCCGTCCGTTCAGCACCTCGGTCAGCTCCCAGTGTAAATCTCGCGAGAGCCGCGGCTCTCGCGAGACTTACAGTGGGAGCTGACAGAAGAGCTGAACGGACGGCGCGGAGGAGGAGAGAGCTGACAGGAGCTGCAGGAGAGGTAAGTTACAGCTCTGACAGCCCCCCTCTCCCCCCCACTGAACTGCCAATGCCACTGGACCACCAGGGAAGGAGAGACCCCCTCCCTGCCATGTATCATAATAATAAAACAAATAATAATAATTCAATTTAATAATAAGAAATAATAATACAAAAAAAATATTAAAATAATTTAAAAAAAAAATTGCCCATCCCCCACGGCTCTGCAACACACACACACACACACTGCACTCATACACACACTGCACTCATACACACACACTGCATTCATACAGACACTGCACTCATACACACACACTGCACTCATACACACACTGCATTCATACACACACACACACTGCACTCATACACACACTGCATTCATACGCACACACTGCACTCATACACACACACACTGCATTCATACAGACACTGCACTCATACACACACACTGCACTCATATACACACACGCTGCACTCATACACACACTGCACTCATACATACACACACTGCATTCATACGCAAACACTGCACTCATACACACACGCTGCACTCATACACACACGCTGCACTCATACACACACGCTGCACTCATACACACACTGCACTCATACACACACTGCACTCATACACACACTGCATTCATACACACACTGCACTCATACACACATGCTGCACTCATACACACAAGCTGCATTCATACACACAAGCTGCATTCATACACACACACTGCATTCATACACACACGCTGCATTCATACACACACTGTAAAATAAATATTCAATTAATATATTTTTTTTAGGATCTAATTTTATTTCGAAATTTACCAGTAGCTGCTGCATTTCCCACCCTAGTCTTATACTCGAGTCAATAAGTTTTCCCAGTTTTTTAGGGTAAAATTAGGGGCCTCGGCTTATATTCGGGTCGGCTTATACTCGAGTATATACGGTATGTTGTATTTTTACAATAGGTGGAAATCTACCATGTCAAAATAAGACAATATGCATGTAGCAGAATGGAGAACTCCAAATACTTTTATTCCCGTATTTGTTTGGCTGTCCATATGCCCCGCTCATTTACCGAACCCCCTCGTTGTGTGGCCCCTTGTTTGCACCTTTATAATCACCGACCACCCCTGTCTGTTAACTACAAATTGGTTATTAGTTCAAGAGCTTTTCCAGTGTAGCCGCCATTCGTATAACCGAATGCACATGTTCAAACAATTGGCCATTTTGTCTCCCGAACAAGGGAAGCAGTACATTGTCGTAGACGGCGTGGAACTAATTTCGGATACGCGACCCTGCGAATGCCTGTGGAACTGTTACCGCTGCCCATGCAACTTCCCGAACATTTAGGAGAACGGTGTTTGGGAGGGAAAAAACTACCGAACAGCAGGAGCATTCATATGCTAACAACCAGGAGATGGAGTCATCTGTGTTTGTGAGAGAACCCCTGAAAGATGACCGACCGGTCTTTGCCTTGTTTCTCTGGAACTATTTTGGGGCATCACCTCGTGGCCGACCGGTCAAAACTTCATTTGAATGCCGTTCCCAAACCACTGAAGGGATCTGAGTGATATATTGGCATAGTGTGCGCAAAGATCCAAGCTATTCGGTGAAATGACTTTCGTGGGGTTCTGAAGTTATTAAAATGGGTTTTGCATGTTTTTAAATATTGTAGATTTTCTGTATATATTCATGTTGAGGATTTTATTACTGTTTTAGAAACCAACGTTTTTCTCTCTCTTGGCCTAGAGGAACTATTCCTGGATTTTACTTGGCAGCCCCTAAAAATGTCTATGGTATGCCTAAATAGGTTGTCTATGCCACTGATGCACTCATTTCAGCAAAGGACTGAGGTAAATTAGACACTCACTTATTTAAAGAGTGTACAAAATATGGTGAATTGCATGGTAGCATCGTGTAGGGATTGTGTTATTAAATTTCCGTAGTCAACAATGCAATTATCCTCCCACATTGGAAAATTATAAAAATGTCAAGTTTGAGCAGATAATAACACTGTTAACATTTTAGGTTTAGTTTTAGTTTGAATAGACTGTTAATCGTTCTTTTGTTTCCAGGAATTATGGATTTAACATTTACGCTGTGTGATTTATACCTTTGCTGCATTAAAGCAGAGGCAGCTTCCCTCTGAGCATTTGAAGAATAGATCTAAATCTAAAGCATTTCATCTGTAGAGAAGACATGAAAATAAGCTCAGAAAAGATATATATACTCACCTTGATGCCATTAAAAGCTTTTGTTAATTGCTTCTGCCTAGAGATTACACCTTTACTAGATGATCTCTGGTTCTTTAACAAAAATCCGCACAAATCTATAATAGTACTATGTTCCATTTTCCAAAGATGTACTATTTTGCAAAAATGCCTTTGTCTTTATGAAATCATTTATTGGCACTTTTCCACTGCCGGAATACTAAATATAAAAATATGTTTTAGTAGATATACCCCGAATGAAAACATGCATGAATTTAGTTATGCATTTTTTTCTTGGGGGTGTATCTAAAAACAATTTGCAAGAACTGCAGATCTCTTGCCTAAAGCCTTTGCAAGTCCCCCTTCCTCTTCTAATCCATTCCAGAATTTATGTGGTTGTTAAATCCCAGACTTCCCAATGCAACTCAATGAGAAGTTTTGCAAGACAGGTGCTCTTGGCAATTGCCTGTCTCTTGAGTTTAGTTCCACTGAGCTAAGGAACCAGGAAGTAATATGAATGGTTGTGTGATTGACAAATGGGGGTGTAACAAGGTTTGTTTATAAAAGTGCCAAATTATATTGAAATTTGACCCTTTTGTGAAGTCTCCACAAGGACCTGAAATGTTGGGCTGAGATGTGAGTAGCCCTTTGCAATGTCCTCAAACACAGACAATATTAAACATGATTAAGGGACAACGGAGGAGGAGTATATGGTGTAGTCAGGGCCGGATTTAGATGAAAAGAGGCCCTAGGCTATTCCACTTATGAGGCCCTTTCACCTCCCATTTTTAAGTTTGTAAATTACATGAGAGACAATAAAATACACCATTACTGTGATATATATCAATATGTTAAATGAAACATGTTGTGATTGGTACTAACCTTTATCAAAAGTGTGGCACGGATAATAAATAAAAAAAGTCGAGACGAGGAGAGCGGGGGAGGGGTGTTTGTTTGAGGGAGGGGGTTGATGAGGAGAGGGGGGGTGATTGTGATAGGGAGGGGGGTGATGATGAGAGGGGGGTGATTGTGAGAGGGAGGGGGGTGATGAGGAGAGGGAGGGTGATTGTGAGAGGGAGGGGGGTGATGAGGAGAGGGAGGGTGATTGTGAGAGGGAGGGGGTGATGAGGAGAGGGAGGGTAAATCTCTGGTGGTCCAGTGGGGGCTGCATGGTTGTCCAGTGGGGTCCCTGGTGGTCCGGTGGCCCTCATTTACAGTCTGTAGCTCTGCAGAGCTGCAGACCATGGATCTCGCGAGACCCAATCAGAGCATTGCCGTGGTAACCCGCGTCAACGCTCTGATTGGGCAGTGCACGCGAGATCCATGGTCTGCAGCTCTGCACATTGCGGAGCTGCAGACCGCCGGTCTCGACGATCGCGGCAGGAGGGGCATTGCAGTCTGCCCCGGGCACCCCCCTAGTGAGTGGCACCCGGGGCGGACCGCCCCCCCCCCCCCACCCCCCCCCCCCTTTTAGTACGCCACAACTTTATTGGTAGCCTCAGTTGCAAAACTGCTCTATGGACCTCAGCACATGGCCATCCCCATGTAATAGATTTTATGCTTGTTTGAGCAGGACTTTCGTCACATCTAAATATCCCCCTTTCTGTAATTGTGAAGCCCTACAGTGCTATATAAAATGGTAGTAATAATAATTATAATGTGTACATTCATATAAAGAGATTAGAATATTTAAAGATAATTGCAGGTTCTGTAACAAATATCAACCAGTACATTGATACACACAACACAACATGAACAAAATGCACAGTTTCAGATGTTCCGAGACTAGAAAGTATCACGTACCTAATTGAAAATGCAGGGATTTGGTGAAATAGCATGGCAATACCATATAAAACTCACTGATGGAGTACTCCAATATATGCGGGTTCTAATCTAATTTTAATACGAGAAATACATTGTAATGCCATATACCATCAATGTAATTATTATCACAAATCATTTGACATTTTAAAATTGTAAAAATAATTATTTAAAAATAGAAATATTCAAATAATAATGTAAATGTATATGTATTATATGATCTCTCTATATAAACATAGCTAGAAACTGTTGGCCAAACCGAATTTTGGAACAACAAGCTTACACGCTTTGGAAAGATACTTCCTTTCTCAAATCTAAAACATGAACATCGATAAAAAGATATTCTTAGGTTACTTTTAATATGTTGAGTGATACTACTTTATCTCTTCTGTTGTTTTGCTCCCTGACCTCCATGGTTTTGGGTTCTGCTTCAATTTCCCCTGGACTTTACTATGTCACTCAGTGGCAATCAGAGTTTAGCTTCTCCCTTTTTGACAAGCATTGGAATAAAATCTTCCATATTACAGTTTATTGCTCTACTGCATTTAAAGAAACACTATGTCGGGAACGCAAACATGTATTCCTGACCTTACAGTGTTAAAAGCACTATCAAGCCCATGCCCCATCAAAAGTGGTGATCTTAATCACAATGCTTTCCTATAGAAGGTGTTCCTAGGCTGTAATGTAAGCACTGCCATACCCAGTGGTGTATCTTGGTTTTTTGCTGCCCTAGGCGAGACTAAACTCGGCACCCCCTTAATCAGTTAAAATCAACAGACGTAGCGTCAGTGAAAATCAACAGACGTAGCGTCAGTGAAAATCAACAGACGTAGCGTCAGTGAAAATCAACAGACGTAGCGTCAGTGAAAATCAACAGACGTAGCGTCAGTGAAAATCAACAGACGTAGCGTCAGTGAAAATCAACAGACGTAGCGTCAGTGAATATCAGCCAACAGGCGTAGCGTCAGTGAATATCAGCCAACAGGCGTAACGTCAGTGAAAATCAACAGACGTAGCGTCAATGAAAATCAACAGACGTAGCGTCAATGAAAATCAACAGACGTAGCGTCAGTGAAAATCAACAGACGTAGCGTCAGTGAAAATCAGCCAACAGGTGTAGCGTCAGTGAAAATCAACCAACATGCATAGCATCAGTGAAAATCAACAGATATAGCGACAGTGAAAATCAACAGACATAGCATGTCTGGATGTCCTGACTAAATTTGTGCAGGACAGGGGGGTGCATATGGGGACAATCAGGCGAGAACCTATTGTGACTTTTGAGGACAGTCAATTTACCTTTTAAAAAAAAAAGTAGTAATAATAAAAAAATAATAAAATAAATTATATAATAATTATAAATTACATTTTATTATAATTAAATAATAAAATTAATAATAATAAGGAAAAAAAATTGCATTACTACAAAAGACTTATAAAATACAATAGGAATAAGGGGTTTGTTCTTTAAACAGTGCCAAAAAAATAATATGGGGGATTTATTGCTGTTAAAATAAAAAAATAAAAAAAGACATTCATATGTTAAATTTAAATTACTCACCCACTCTGCAGAGTCCAAAAAAAAAAAAAACCCACAGACTGCAGCTTTTCCCGGTTTCTCCCTGTCACAGCTCAGCGGAGCTTAACTATTCAGACAGCATGTCTGCACTCCTCCTCCACGGACCGCATGTGCTGCCCGGCTGGAATAGAAGGAGGCTCTGAAGGGTGCATGCTGCTTCTTGTGGGAGGTTGGCTTGCTCTCTGCTCTCCATGGCAACAGACATTAATCAGGAAGCAGGGACAGAGCAGAGCAGAGCAGAGCAGAGAGAGAGTGGCAAGTGCGAGGGGGCGTCGGATTGATCGTTTTTTTTTTTTTTTCTTCTTACAGCTTTTATCTAAAGCTGAAATATGTATCTCTCACTAGGCAAACAAGGCATTTTGCCGCCCCATTGACAAGTGCCGCCCAAGGCAAATGCCTTGTTTGCCTCGTGATAGATACACCCCTGGCCATACCTCTGAAATGACAGTGTTTACTGAAAAAAAGCCTGCACCAAAGCAACTATATTACGTTGTAATTGGGTTCTGGTGACTATAGTGTCACTTTAAGGTGCAAGAATGTGTAAAAATATGTGTAAACCCTTACTAGGTGGCATCAAAGCTCTCTTAAGCTACAATATGGAATTCTCACAGAATTCAAGTGAGTTTTGAAGGTGCCACTTCAACATTTTTCCTGGCATGTGGTTTTGTCAGGAATAAAGGAGGTCTGCTAAGATGACCTAACTCCTTCTTCTGCATTTTCCTACACCATACCCAAATGTTCATTACAAAAACATTTTTAAAAAGTCAATAATAAGATGTCTTGTAAATGTAGTAAAGATCCCACATGGAAGTATCGTTGGCCTCCAACCAAGCAATGGGTGAACTTAGTACTAGTTGCCATTGCACCAGGATAGGTCCCTGGAATCTCCTACCATTGATACTCTCTTACCACATTCTACATATTATTTTTCTTCCATCACCTCCCATGTGTCTTTGGCAACATTTTCATTAAACCAGTACAACCCTTTAGATATCTAAATACAGTACATTATTTGTTGATTATCTGCAGTCTTTTAGATCCGGTTTACTGCTCACGTCCTTTCCCTTCCAACCATTTATTTTACCACCACATGCCTTGTCTTTTAAAACAGTTACCCGCTGTTATAGTCGTCTGCTTTTTATAGACATGAATTTAAATGTGTGTTGTTGTGGTTTACAAACATTTTCCTTAGCCAATGAATGATTCACTTGTTTTGCATTGCATGACATAGTGTACATTACATGCTTATTTTTTATATAAGTCGTATTATTATACTGGAGAAAAAAAATACAATTGCTGCATCGCTATATCATGGTCATTGACCGGAAATTTGAGAATGATTTAGGGGCTTCCTGCAGTTAGCTATGAGATGCATAGTTTATAAAGTTATACTGGTGCAAGTCCCATGTATTATATATATATATATATATAGGGGATTTTATATAAAAATCTTATATATATATATATATATATATATATATATATATATATATATATATATATATATAAAATGCATGCACCAGTATAACTTTATAAATCTCATAGCTAACTGCAGGAAGCCCCTAAATCATTCTCAAATTTCCGGTCAATGACCATGATATAGCGAAAAAATATATATTATTTATTAAAAGCAATATTTTTCCTCCATACCCGTTGCTTGTGTAAGTACATGTATCTTGAAGTGCTAGCCAGCTTTGCAAGCGATTAACAAAAAAGTAAAAACTGCATGGTTGGTTTCCCCTATGTTAAGCCACCTGCAGATGAATGTGTTTGTAAAAAAGAATTAAATCATGAAAGCAACAGGCTCACAGCATTTAGCCAGCACTACAATTCTCACAAACACAGATATGTTATAGGAATAAAATATAATTTGAAAAAATGGTGAATTTACATAATTATAAATTATCAACAGAAAAGTATATATCACTATTAACAATTCAGATGGACTTACACATTTAGCTTTCTTTTTTTTAATGCCAAATTTTGGCATGACATTAACAATTGGGTGCCCATTTTAACCAATTTCAGATGGATAATTAGAGATTGGCAAAAATGTAAGTCAAACATTCAGTTCCCAGATTCAGAGTTATTGATCTTGAGCTATTTTTAGGCAAACAGAATAAAGAAAAACTAAAACCAAAACTATTTAAATCACTGGCTGCAATAAATACAGGAAACTAGTTAAAATAAATAAAGAAAAAAACAAAACACATATTGGGTTTCCCACGCCTACTTAAAAACGACGAGGGACTTGAGACCAATTCCTTCCTCTTTCCTTACTTGTCATACTGGAGGGGAAAGGTTAAAAGTGAGCAGGAGTCCTAGAGACCTATGCATATATTGGACTGAGATGTGAATATTAGCCCCTGGTTGTTAGGGGGTCCCTTAAGCCCATTGATGTTTAATTTGTCTTTCGTGAAATATCCTGTTTATTGGTGGTCACAGGGACTCCCTCATTATTTAACTCTCCTTTTGCATTAGTCATTACAAACTGATTTCAAGTCTAAAATGTTGGTACAGCAGTTGTAAAAATCATTACCAGCGTCTTTGCAAAAATATTTGAACAATTTATAAATATCTACACAATTATTTGAATCTTAAATTACATTTTTTTCTGAATACCATTCATGTGACTTACAATTTAAATGTCACTTTTATTATACTTGAAAAAGTCAACAATTTAAGTTAAAGAATGTTATTTGATAAAGGTTAAATATAAAACATATTTTTTTTCATGTTGCCAAAATTGGTTGAATTGATTTTTCTAATTTAATAGACCTCTACTGTTTATTAAAATAGCGTAGGTAGATAAATTGCTCTGTATTCCCGAATGCCATGTTAATACCTTTTAAAGAAACAATCTTTTTTTTAAATATATATTTATTTTTCAGTCCCCTGTTTTTCTTAATCCATTTAGATTTGCCCCACCCATTAAAAAAATATAAATAAAAAAGCAAACACTTTGAACATGTATTTATTCTAGTGCATGGATCCTCAAACTCCGGCCCCCCAGATGTTGCTGAACTACAACTCCCATGATTCTCTGGCTATCTATGTAATTCAAAGAATCATGGTAGTTGTATTTCGGCAACATCTGGGGGGGGGGGGCGGAGTGTGAGGACCCCTGTTCTAGTGTCTATGTACTGAGAACTCTATTGTGAGCTGCTGTGAACTTGATTACTTTTTTACAATCAATTGCTTCACATAGAAAAGCATTGTGGACATTATCTATGAGAAATATTGGATCCAGTGCTCCTCAGATATGGCACTGGTTTGAAATAGCATCTTTGACAGAGCAGGATAGCATCTTTTCACTTCATTAAATAAAAGCTCCAAGCACCGCTGGGCTTTCTTTAGAGCTGAGAACCTCCATCTGCAAGGAGAGTGCACTTGGTGTGTTCCTTTAAGATGAAGTGATTTTAGTGCACCCTTTAAGTAATCTATGTGAATTTAAGCCCTTAATACACATATAGTGCTTATTTTTTATATAAAGTAGGTATGTAGGATTACATTATCACGTGCGTCTCTGGAAACTACATTTTGGAAGTTTTAAAATTATTTAATGAGAAATGTTCATTTGGAACCACAAACCTCATAACAGACATGCAAGTAATAATGCTCCTTGCAAATGTTATGGTTGATTAAGTTCCCTGTTGCTGAGCCATTGCACGGTAAAACATCCCCATCACAGAAGAAAGTGTATGCTTTCCAACGCTATTCTATGATGAGTGAATGTGTACATTGTCAGACTTTACAAGTTTCCACTGCGAACAGATATTGCGACTGCTTTCAGCTTCGGCAGAAGCTCCCCTCACATTTTATAACAAATAAAAGAGTTGGTAGGTGATAAAAAGCACATACAGTTCTTTATCTGGCTGAGCTTCAATCAAAATGGAAAGTGAGAGACTAGGTGACTGTTGTCACTTCCTAATCTGGAAAGGTAATCTTTTCAAAAAATTTTTTTTCCATATTTTTTTATAGGATTATCTATACAATGCATTTAAAACATGTTTTTTTTGCCTTATAGGAACACTGTAGGGGTCAGGAACACAGACATGTATTCCTGACCCTATACTGTTAAAACCACCCCTATATATGGTAAAATCTTACTTTTATTCAAGAAGTCTGCAGCTGCTGGCTCTGTGCCTGATCTGCCTTCTTAGCTGACACCATCAGAAGTGATTATCTGAACCAATCACATGGCTTTCCCATAGGATTGGCTGAGACTGTTAAGGAGGCAGATCATCGGCAGAGCGAGCAAAAGTCAAACACAGCTCTGACTAATAAGCATCTCTTCATAGAGATGCATTGAATCAATGCATCTTTATGAGGAAAGTTCAGTGTCTGCATGCAGAGGGAGGAGACATTGAATGGCAGTGATGCACACTGTACCTGAATGGGCTGATTATACTCACCAGAACAAATACAATAAGCTGTAGTTGTTCTGGTGACTATAGTGTCCCTTTAAATATAAAGTGCTCCTTTAATAAGTTATGGATGATTTGTGGTATTTTTTCATTTATTTTTAGCAAGCCATAATTTTATATATGCATATATGTTTCTACATTTATTTATTTATTTTTTCTCTCCGTACTCCCCCCCCCCCCCCCCCCAAATCAATCTTAATATATTGGGGAATTTCGAAACATATAAACACCTGCTCTTCATGTGGGTTGTGTGAGTGGTGAGATTTCTTTGTAAATCCCTTGTGTTTGGGTACAGATGGAACAATGAACACTTGTCACCTAAAGTACTGTAGAATGTAAGTTTTCCTAATGTTTTGAAGCTTAAAATTACAAGCCTTGTTTAAAGAATGTTCTTTTTAATAATGTGTTAATAAGGTATTGATAGCTATGCAAAATTGCTTGGATAAATCACCAGCTCTTCAAGTCTACAACCTTAGCAAAGCAGCTGTGCGTATAGCACATGTATGCAGAACACGTGTACTGTACAGTCTGATGATCCATTTATGTCTTTAATTCCCGAATTCTGTAACAGTGAAGAGTGCTATTGACTGGGCAGCAGCTATGAAAACTCTATGTGAAATTAGATGATCCTGTGTACAGCCTGCCGAGAGATAATTGGTTTCTAATTTTGTCATGAACAAAATGTTCATTACAATCAAAGTTTAACACCGCAGTCTTTGAGAAGCATTGACAATTATGGCACTAGTGCTTCTTTAATAAATGAGAGGAAAGTCTAAAAAATAGATTTGTATTTCTTTGTGGATAGATACAATTAAGAGAGAGAGAGTGTGAGAGAGATAGAGAGCAAGATAAATAGAGAGGGGAAGAGAAAGAGAGAGAGAGAGGGACAGGCAGGCAGGCAGAGAGAGAGAGACAGACAGATACAGACAGACAGCAAGATAGACAAACAGAATTTAATTACAGACAACTTATCCAGTAAACCCAAGGATGAATTATTCCCCATGTTTAAAGACCCATGACAAAAGACTTTAATAAATGAATGAGATTTATGGATGGTGAAATGTTTTTCAAAGCTCAGCTCTCTTGTCTAGCTCTGATATGCCCTTTGCTGATTGATAAAACAAGATACACACAAAATCCTGTTAATTAACACACCATATTTCCACCACTAGCACCTATCAGCTCACCCAAATATACCTTACCTCAGCTCATTACCTGTATGCGCTCTCTACCTGGTATGTAATCTGATCAGCAACTCCATGTTAACCCCTTCACTACCCTTTTGACACAGCTCTGCATGTGTTGCTCACAGGCTAATTCGCCAGGGGTATCACATATGCAGAGTATGCAACATTATAATAAGGAAGACACAATACACAAGAACTGTAAGCTCGTTTGAGCAGGGTCCTCTTCAACCTATCATTCCTGTAAGTTTTCTTGTAATTGTCCTATTTATAGTTAAACCCCCCTCTTATAATATTGTAAAGTGCTACGGATTCTGTTGGCACTATATACATGGCATTTATAATAATAATAATAATAATACTAATATTAACTGAGAGCACACCAAAGTTGTTTATTTAGGCTAAGGCTTCAGCATTTTCAGATAACTCATGGTTATTCACTACAGTGAGAATTCAAAATGAATTCAAGGCGAATATCAAATTTAAGGCCAAAATGCCAAACTGGAAGCATAGCTGACTTAGTGAATGTTTCCAGATTGGCTATTTTCACCTTAAATTTGAAATGCACTTTGATTTTTAACCCTAAATGTTTATAAATATTACCGTAAGACATATAAATAAATAAATTAATAAATAAATACAGATAAATATG